>NC_134591.1:44811693-45411693 GCF_037038515.1 Microtus pennsylvanicus
ATGAACAAGTCATTTCCACATAGGCAGTATTTGAAACTAAGACTCAGGAGGCCCTGAATCCAGTCCTCAGCACCATAAATGAATAAGTGTTTAAAACTAGGAAACAGATGAAGATCAGCAAGGGAGCGAGGGAGAAGATCTGAAGTTATTCGTCGTGGTGCTCACCTACAATCCCAGCGCTCTGGTGGGGGCAGGAGGATCCGTTCAAGGTCATCCTTGGCTATGTGGTACGCTTGATGCTGAGCTGCGTGAGATCTTGTCTCAAAAAACATAATAATAAATAATTCCGGGAAGGTGAAGCATTGGCAAGGGAGATTAAGAAAGAGAAAAATATAGTGTCCTGGCAGCCAAGAAAGGACAGTTTTAAAGGGGAAGGAATTTCAACTATGTGGAGTTAAGAGGTTATATACACGATGGTAGAGGACCACAGGGCTTAGCAAAACGGAGGATATTAGTAACCTGGATACAAGCAGTTTTGGTAATTGGCATGAAAACCTGGTAAGTCTGGGAGATAATACGTGGAAAGAAAAGAAGCAGAAACCTAGGATGGAAGGAAAACTCCTGGAACAGTATCCTGGAGCTGCATGAGTTCAGGAACAGAGGACCAGTGCTTGCTGGGGGTACACACTGTGTCCCCAGCAAGCAGGGAGAAAGCGGAAGGCTTGGGCACAGGAGCAGTTTAGGGTTGAGTGAGCTGGTAGATGTTCTTTTGAATAAGGAGGAAACAAGGGCATCTGAGTCAGGGTAGGAGGGAGAGATAAGAGATTTGGAGAGAGAGGACACCATGGAGGAAGGTGGGGGAGTGAACAGACTGGAGAGTGTGATCTGATTGCCAATTAGCCTCATGATCTCCCTTGAAATGAATACTAATACACTGGCGTTCATGTAGTCATGAGTCTGAAGCACACTTGTGTTTCATGGATACAGGCACAGAATAGGCAAAGAGCTGGTTTTGAGAAAGGTGGTTTTGTTGAGTATGGCAGGCCAGCAAAGGGCCCATGGGGCCAGGGGCAGGCATATGGGCAGAGAAGTCATTGCTATAATTGACACC
Source organism: Microtus pennsylvanicus (assembly GCF_037038515.1). Classification (NCBI taxonomy): domain Eukaryota; kingdom Metazoa; phylum Chordata; class Mammalia; order Rodentia; family Cricetidae; genus Microtus; species Microtus pennsylvanicus. Next base: position 44,812,745 of record NC_134591.1, read on the forward strand.
AGGATTCCAGATTGACAGAGAGGGAGGCAGGACACGGGACTGAGGGACAGTGAAGAGATGGTAGGGGATAAAGAGGGTTGAAACGGACCTGAGAAGTGGGCAGCAATGGTCCTAGTGGTTTTAGGATGGGAGGCTTAAAATTCCTGCTATTAATGATGAAGTGCAGGTGTGACCTAAAGTGGCTGAGGTGGGGTTAGAGAACAGCATCATTGCAGGAGTCCCAGAAAGTGAGTCCAAGATGCTGGAAAGCGCATCTTAGTGGATTCCAACTGCTGAGAATTATGGATGTAAGCAGGTGAACCTGTTGCTATTCACTGGCCAACAGAGGGATCAGTGGGTGCCATAGCTTCATGATATGAGATGCAAAGCTGGGGGGGTTGTTTTGCTTTGTAAAGGAGAGAAGCAGAATGATCTGCAAGCAGGAGGGAGAAGCTGCAAGCAGGAGGGTGAAGCTGCAAGCAGCAGGGAGAAGCCTCAAGCAGCAGGGAGAAGCCTCAAGCAGAAGGGAGAAGCAACATCTATCTCACCTCTCGACTTAGCCATGCAAGGGTGATGAGAAAGGAAGCAATCATCAATATGGAGACTTTGGAGGAAGGTGTGTCCTTAGAGCTGGGTTTCAATTACAGCCAGCAGGGGAAGGAAACACTTAGATGAAGTTGTTGACAAAAAGGGGAGGGATAAGGCTAGAACGGAAGATTTTAAGAGACTATTATGAGCTGGGTGGCAGATTCCAGTGATAAGGGGTGGCCTAGCACGCTTGGGCTTGCCATGACTGACCTGGACAGACAAGAGGCCAAATGAAGCCAATCATAATACAGACAGATGCCCCAGGACTGACCACACGTGCTTGTGTGTGAGTTGGGGTGGGGGTCTTGCTCTCTCTTGATCTGTGCTCTCAGAGCCCTAGAGGCAGCAGCAGGGCTCTTCTTGTTCTAAGCGCCTGCTGTCCCTCTCCATGTAACACATCCATAATTGTTGTGGCGATACACAGCAGATGCTGTTTATGTAAGATGCCCTCACCTGAAGATGGGTTAATAAAGCCTCCCACAGGGCTGCCGGGAGCTGACTGTTGGCTTTTCGCCAGCACTGTGCTCAGCGCTTCCATCAGTTCATCCACAGTCTCTGGAGGCAGGGGCTGTGGTTGCCTGAGTACGTGGGGGCGAACACGAGTTCACAAAGGTAATGGTAAGTTTCAGAGTCCAAATTTGAACCAGTGTCTGTCTGGCTTGGACTTTTGAAACTTCAGAGCCCACTCCGAGTGACACACGTTCTCCAGCATGTGCGTCTTGTTCAAATCACCACAGAAGTTGTCCTCTGACCTCCACACATTTGCCTGGGATGCATCAGACAGACAGACAGACAGACAGACAGACACACACACACACACACACACACTACATACACTAAAAAAAATTAAGGGTTTTAGCAAAGCACTCAGGAAATGATGAAAAGATTAAGAATTATACTTAGGGGCTGGAGAGATGGCTCAGAGGTTAGGAGCATTGCCTGCTCTTCCAAGTTCGGTTCCCGGCAACCACATGGTGGCTCACAACCATCTGTAATGGAGTCTGGTGCCCTCGTCTGGCCTGCAGGCATACACACAGACAAAATATACATAATAAATAAATAAATATTTAAAAAAAAAGAATTATACTTAGTGGGGGGTGGAGAGATTGCTCAGTGTCTGAGATTTCACTGCCTTTGCAGAGGACCCTAGTTTGGGTCCCAGCACCCACATCAGGCAGCTCACACCAGCCTGTAACTCCAGCTCTCAGGGGATCGTGGACTCCGCAGACGCCTGTACTCACATATGCACGTGGTTAAAAACATTTAAAAAGGATTCTATTTATTGTGCAGCCGGTAAACATTTGGCAGGTGCTTTTCTTGCCTTTCTCCTCTATGGACCCTTCCCCTGCATCAAGCACGTGGCGGCTAAGGAAACAGAAGGGCTTTCACCAGGTCTTCCTGAGATGAATAAATGGCGCAGCTGGGATGCAGTTAGTGCTGCCTCCCACTGATGTCTGCACTCTTCACACCCAACTCTCTTCACCGCCCAGGGTACCCCGGAGACCTCACAGGAGATTGAGAGACTCACAGACATGGCTAAAATTTGGAACCTCCAAGAAAATACTCCCAGGAAAGGACACATTATCCGTTCCATCTTATCATCTCTTGGTTTCTTAGCTCCCCTGTCTCTCAGCCTCCCCGACCTCCTCCAACTTCACAGATGGTTCAGCCCCACAGGTGGAGCAATGCTGGTGTGTAGGAAAATAACTAATTAAGTTAGCATGTGATGCAGTAGCCTCTAAGGCAACCTTCCTAATACTGTGACCTTTTAAGACAGTTCCTCGAGCTGGGCAGTGGTGGTGCACGCCTTTAATTCCAGCACTCGGGAGGCAGAGGCAGAGGGATCGCTGTGAGTTCGAGGCCTGCCTGGTCTACAAGAGCTAGTACCAGGACAGGCTCCAAAGCCACAGAGAAACCCTGTCTTGAAAAACCAAAATAAAAGCTAGTTCCTCATGTTGTGGTGACCCCCTGACCATAAAGTTATTTCTTTGCTACTTCATAACTGTAATTTTGCAATTGTTATGAATGTAATGTAAATATCTGATATGTAGAATATCTGATATATGTCCTCTGTGAAAGGGTCCTCTGACCCCAAAAAGGGGTCACAACCCACCAGCATTCAAACAGGCATGTGAAATCTATGGAGACCATTCTTATTCAAATCACCACACATGATACACACTTGCCTCAGGTGCATCACACACACACACTCACACACACAAACACACACACAAGCTAAGGGTTTTAGTAAAACACTCAGAATATTCAGAATTATATTTATTGGGAATGGTAGAATTACTGCTCTAAGGAGCTGCTGAATGTTTGATACAAGATGACATGGGGCTCAGTTAGTTCAGCTGCAGCCTAAGCAGAATGGACACCCGGCACCAGCAGTGTCTGATTTTTAGTTCCTTTGACCATAAGGCAGGACAAATACCAACGATAACTTCTTAGTATTTAGTGAAGGCCCAACAAGACCCTCCAAGGAAAGACCTTAGCGTCATGTTCAGAACAGATGCTCAGCAATCAAGCGGAAAGTTACACAGTGAGGGAAGGAGCAGGAACTAGCGCTGACTGTTCTGTTAGGCTGTGTTGTGTGACTGGTCTGAGATGGCCACTGTCGCTTTTAGGATCAAAGCCATAAGTCTGAGAAGGTTGAGTCATCAGCAGAGAGATTAGATGGGAGTCTAACTGCTTTTCCTCCGTTCCAGTGAAGATGGGGACACAGCAGGGCTCTGGCCAGTTGCTGTGGAAGGCCGGGGTTCTCAAGCTTCTCTGGATCTTGCCTGATGTGTTGCTAAAGGAAGGGGTGGGAGTGTAGGGAGCTGAAAGGCCTTCCTTCTGCGGCTATGTGCCTCCGCTACACTGTTGCCCTTCACCTGGGTTGCCAGGTGACCACTGGAAGCGGCTCATCCTCTGTGTTCCTGTGCCTCTCACCTTCCTCTGTGAAGTCGGCTGGCTCTGTGAATGACGCAGAGGCTCTGAGCTCAGGCCCCGATGGGTAGGCGGTCAATTCCAGGGCATTTCTCTCCTTCCCCCTTGAGCCACACTTTTGCTGCAGCTCAGAACTAAGGCATACGTTCTACTCATCCCACTGTTAATTTTACATTAAAATTTCAGCCTTCTTCAGTTTTGTTCCAAAATCCTTCTTCCCCTTTGATCTAGGGCCTCATGTACCCCAGGCTGGCCTTGAACTCTCTCTATAGCTGAGGATGGTCATGATTTCTGATCCTCCTGCCTCAGCCTCCCAAGTGTTGGGAATTACCAGTGTGTGCTGCTCCACCCCCGTCCATAGCTCTCTCCTGAAGGCCAGCAATAAGCCTGGCTGTCTCCTCTTTCCCTTTGCTGCCTGATTCCGAGTATTTCACCCCTAGACGGCGGCAGCAGTAACCCAAACAGAGCTTCCCGCTCTGAGTCTCTTTCTTTCCAAGGCTCTCTGATCGCTGTCATGCCAGTGGGCTGGGTGCACGGGTGCGCGGGTGCACGGGTGGGAAAGGCCAGGTTGCCCATCAATGCACAGAAAATTCTGCCTGGCCAGTTGCTTACCCTTCTGGAAGCCTACCAGCCACACACCCAGTCCCAGCACTCAATACTGGGAATACTAAAATAAATAAATAAATAAAACAGTATTAAATTTATGCCTGATAGTGCACACCTGTAATCCCAGCGCTTGAGAGGAGAAAAGATTAGGAGTTCAAGATCATCCTGAGCTACACAAAGAGGCCACCCTGGGCTCCCTGAGACCCTGTCCTCAAAACCAAAACAGGGTCTTAGATTTACAAAAAAACTTTCAAAGTGAATACATACTTCTCGCCGCTCCCCATTCACTACCCCTATTAGTCCTGTTCTGCAGTAGCACAGCACATCTGTGCTGTATCAATACATTCTAAGTTTATAGTTCATATCATTGTCTTCTGTCCCCATCTTCCCTTTCCCCCCATTCCTCTGTGTCTGTGTGGGGGTGCACATATGGCCAGAAGAAGTTTTCAGGAGTCAGTTCTCCCCTCCCATTGTGTTGAGGCAGTGACTCTGACTCTGATTATTTCTGGCCCTGGACTGGCTACTGTGTGATGGAATCTCCTTCTCTGCCTCCAGGTTCACCATGGGAGTCTTAGGACTCCGGATTCCAGCATCAAACCATCAAATCTGTTTGTTTGTTTTCTCCGTGTGTGTTCTGGGAATCAAATCAGGCCACCAGGGCTGTGCAGTTAGCACTTTTACCACGTACCGCCCTCCCCCGGAGTCAGCTCGCTGACCCTGAATGATTTACATTTTCACCCAGTGTCCTTTCTTCCTCCCAGGATCTCATCCAGAATACCACTTATACTTAATTGCGCCCTCTTCTTTGGCTGTTTTTCTTCATATTCTGCCTGGGCTGTCCCCTCCTCCCTCCTGAGCACCCCTCTTCTCTCATTCTCTGTCAGAAAACCCTCAACTTTAAAAATTCAGTCCAAGCATCATCCCTTTGGGTCTCCAGCCTGGGTTGGAGCCTTCTTAATTTCCCACCCCTGCCAGCTGCACTGCAAGCATCTAGACTACAGGGTCTTCTCTCCAGTCTGAAATTTCCCAGGGTGCTGGGATGGCCTGACTTATGTCTGTGTCTCCAGCACCAAGCCCTGGGCCTTGCCAAGAATAAGGGTTCTGGGAGCTAGGGAGCATGGCTCAGTGGGTAAAACACTTGCAAGCATGAAGACCTAAGTTCAGATCCCCAACATCCATGCCAAAGCCAAGTGTGACAGTACACACCTGTGTTGAGGATTCAGACTCAGGCAAACCCCAAAGCTCATTAGCAGCCAATCTGGCTGGATCTGTGAGAGCAGGTTCGGTGAGAGATCTAAAAATAAATAAATTAATTTAAAAAAATAAAATAGGTGGAGAGCAATTGAAGAGGACAACAGGCTTCTACCTCCTTCATTCCAGCCTCCTTGGCAGAAACTGTTTAATTAATTAATTTATTTTTATTTTTAAGATGGAGTCTTGATATGTTGTCCAAATTGCCCTTGAATTCTTGGGTTCAAATAATCCTCTCCCTTTAAGCCCCGAAGTATCTGGAACTATGCTATCCTGACAACTATCGTTAGGATTTTATGTGTATGGGTGTTTCTGCCTTTGTGTGTCCATACACCATGTGCATAGTTGATGTCCACAGGGGCCAGAAGAGGCCATCCGATCCTCTGAAACTGGAGTTACAGATGATCAGAAGCTAGCATGTGGGTGCTAGGATTCAAGCCCAGATTCTCTCTGGAAGAGCAGCCGTGCTCTTAACCACAGAGCCATCTCTGCAGCCCCGAAGCTGACAGTTTTTAGTAGGGTTCCAAGCTGAACTTTCCAGTTGCTTTTTCTAGCTGTGGAAGGGAAGAAGGGAAGAGATACGGAAGGGAAGGGAGAAGAACAAGTGACCAGAGAAAGCTGAGGTGACTGAGAATCCCTCCCACTCAGGCTGCCCTGAGGTGCTGCTTTGGAAGGAGAGAAAGATATCCTCACTGGACAGAGCTCTGTCCCACACCAGAGTGTGGCTGTGTCAAGGGATTAAGCCCTGAAGGCGTAAGCCACAAACAATGCCACACCAGTTTGGAATTATGATTAATAGGGTGGTATTTATTTAAAGGGGAAAAAAACTTACAGATCACCGTCCCAGACAACAGCCCTCTACGCAACCAGGAAGGGAGTCTAGTCGCCAGCGGAGCAGGAAGTGAAGAGAGAGAGGAGAGGGAAGTGGCTACTTTTTTAAAGGGAGAGAGACCACGCCCCAGTGGGCTGGTATCTCAGTGGCTATAGGCTGGAGGAGTGGGAGGACCTCCCGCGACACCTCCCCCTTTTGTTTAAATAAGAGAGTTCTAAACCTACTATGAAATTATATACAATAAGTACAAACATCCTATTCTAACTAGCTTAGGTCTTGTATAATAAATAACTTGGCCAAGTCATGAGAGAAAGTAACTACATTTATATAGTCTTCAACCCCATAGAAGATCTGAGAAGGGAAATAATGTTACCTGGGTAATTAGGAAGTTCAGTAAAACAACTTCCAAAACATGCAACAAATCACAGAGACAACTAGCTACCTGGGCAATTACCCAAAGTCACATTAGCAGCGTTGAAGCAACCAACTTTGGCTAAGGCCTAACATAACTGACATACCATTTTCAAAGGCAAGCAACTTTTTCAAAACTATGTTACTCTGTCTTGGCAGGATATGACAGTCCTGTTTTATCCATTGATGCATGCTCTGGACATTTACCACCTGCAGGGGCCATAATTAGCTCTTGAATTTCCGTCTAGTTGTAGTTTGTTCAGCAGGCGCTAGCGTATGCTTGCACTCCTGTTCCTTCCTCTGAGTTCTTCCCTGCACCTCCCGCTCCTGGGAATCTGAGGTTTACGGCTCCAGAGGAAAGAGCAGCAGATTGAGGGCAAGCTGTAAGCTGAATGAACATGACTCATGTTTAGACTGAGCTGTACAGCTGCCAAAGCATTGTCACAGCACTATTTCCCCTTCCCAGCAGGGCCCAGAAAAGAACAGGGTTGATAGCACTACTTTTCAGTTAAGCCTAGTTCCCGGGATGCCAAATAACTGGTCCAAGGTCACATGCTAGGAAGCGGGCAGAGCTGGGGTTTGAACTCAAATACTCTTGATCCTCAAATCCCTAGCATGGTACCCTTCCCCATTAAGTGCTTGCATGCGTCCATAACCCCAGTATTGAGGGCACAGAGTCAGAGGGCTCCTGGAGACCCACTGGACCGCAAGTGTAGCCAACTCAGTGAGCTTTGAGTTCAGTGAAAGATTCTGTCTCAAAATATGAGGTGGCAAGTGGTACAGGAAGACATCTGATGTCCTCTCGTGTTTACATTCACAGCCCACCCCTACGTTCACACACATGTGCGTGTGCGTGCACACACAAACACTTGTACCCATGCACGCACGCACGCGCACACACACACAAAACTAAGGGACAAATAAGTGCTGAAGAGAAGGAATGCTAAAAAGATAAGAATGGAGCTGGGCAGTGGTGGCGCATGCCTTTAATCCCAGCACTTGGGAGGCAGAGGCAGGTGCATCTCTGTGAGTTCACTGCCAGCCTGGTCTACAGAGCAAGTTCCAGGACAGGCTCCAGAGCTGCACAGAGAAACCCTGTCTCCAAAAACCAAAAAAAAAAAAAAAAAAAAAAGAATAATTTTAGGAGGTTTCTTGGGCTGGAAGTGGCGACTCATACGTTTAATCCTGACAGCCATGGCTACAAAGAAAGACTGTGTCTCAAAAGAGGTGATTCCATACCTGATACGAAAATAGAAGTGGGTGCCTAGGTGAACAGAGCTAAAAAAATAAAATAAAAATTTGTGACCATCTTCCCAAAGAGGTTTAATATAGCAGAGAGAGTTATGGGTGTTATCTGGTCTTGATTCTAGCTCCATTTGTCCCCTAGGTGTGCTGTTTAAAATGACCTCCCAGGTAGGTGTTGTTTCAAACATTCACAGTCAACCAACCAACTAACCAAAACCAGAGTTTGTAGTAGAAAGAGCTCACGGACAGAGTTTACAGTCTGGTGACAGAGACAAACACCTTGGCAATTCATAGAGAAGATAGGTAAGGAAGGCTGTGAGCTCAGATCCTCTGGTAAGGGTCTTTCCTGCTGTGTGACCTTAGGCCAGATATTTAACGTCAGTTTTCTGTGGACTGAGTGTGAAAAAGAATTTCTCTGGGGAAGTGATGGGAACCGGTACAGTGCCTGATATACCCTGTTGTACCTAGCTGCAGCCCGTTGTTATGTCTGCCTGTGGGGACTGGAGAGAAACAGAATCACCCAGGAGGAGGAGGTGTGTGAGCTGAATTCTGAGTGACTCACAGAAGAGGGCTAGGGCTACCGCTGCTCCAGGCAGAGGAAACAGAGACTTAAGAATGAGCTATGGATGGTGGCAGGAACTGGGATGAGTAGACTAGGGAGGGGTGGCGAGCTCTTGGGCCCTGAAGTTAGACAGCCGGAGTGCAGCAGCTTAACATGGGGAAGGCCGTGTAAGGCGGGACACTCGACTTGGGACGCTGGCAAGTCTCTTGAATTTCCTCTTTGGTTTACTGCTCAACTCTGTCTCTTCGTGAGGACTGTTAAAGTGATAATGCCTGGAAATCACTTGTCATAGTTCCTGATAGGATGAACTCAATCCATGTGGGAAGTTATTATTTGATTGTAATAATCACTTTGTCCTGACTTGGGATGCATAATAGCAGCATGCAATTCCTTAGAGTCAGAAGTAACATTTACCATCTGGCCTAACTTCCCTATTTTAAACATGGAGAATCCAAAGTCCAGGGAGAAGGGTGTTGATCTTAAGTGTACCAAGCAGATGAACACTGGGATTAAATCATACTTGGGTCTCTTGGATCCAGCCTGCACCTGTGGTTTTCCAACTCTTCTCAGGCTGCCTCTGACAGGCTCCTTCCTCCCTCCTTCTATGGTTGTCTCCCTTCCCCTGTAAATACATTTCAAGGCTTTTGCTTCCTGGAGCTGAGTGTTGATCCTATTTTTAGACCTCTCTGGCACCTGTATGCAAATGATCCTCAGGGGATTCGTCTGCTATGGAGACTCTGGCCAACTCCCCAAAGAAAGCAGCAATGAGGCCAGAGGGAAAGCACAGCTCGGGGTAGGCTGGAGATCTTGGACGCCTGACTTCTTTCTAGTTAAGTCCCAGAGGTCCCGGTGAGCTCTTCGCATCTCTTATATGTAACTCCTCCGTTCTCATCTGGAAAGGAGTTCGGTAGGGCTCTTGGGCCAGACCTCAAGCTGAGGGTTTGGCTTTGAAATATCACAGCAGAGGGTATCAGTCATGGCCCTGGCGTAGGTTCTGGGGGAATGGTCATTGCTTTCAGGAAAAATGGGGCTAAGATGACCGTTCTGAGGCAGAAAGGACGAGAACTCAGGGATGACAAGGAGAGGGAGCAAGGGCTCAAACGCTTCCTCCACAAGTCCATGTCCCCTGATTTAAGCAACAGCACTCCAACACGGCCTTGTTAGCTAGCACACGGTCACTGAATGACCTTCAGGTGACAGCCCCGTGTCGGGTGTCACTTAGCCTGGTGTTCAAGGGCTCAGAGCCCTAGCGTCAGCATCTCTTGCTACTTCCTCCCCACCTTTAAGTCGTATGCTCCAGAGAACATAAGATGCTAGCAAATGTAAGACACATCCCAACTTCAAGGATGCTTGACTGTAGAAAAATGAGCATTTGAAAGTCTGTGAGACTGTTTTAACCCCTCCGAGAATGGAACTGCCTGTGCTCCCCCCAGATGTGCTGTTTCAAGCCTACCTATTTTTGTGGTGCTTCTTTTTCAGCTGTTTATTTTGAAAAATACTCAAGTAGGAAGAATAAATGGCACATGACTATAATAATAATAAATAGTATATACCTATACGTCCAGCTATAACAATTAGTAGCTCATGAATGTCCCTCCATGTTTTTCTCCCAGTTCCTTCTCTCTGGATGTCTACTAATAATAGTAACAACTGTCAGTACTTGCTAGGGACTTTTTTTTAATTTATAAAGGTAACATGTGGTCATTAAAAATAGTTTGAAGACTAGAGAGTTTGGCTGCATGGATAAATGCACTTGTCATCCAAATGTGAAGACTGGAATTCAAATCCTTTAGAACCCATGGGAAAGCCAGACATGTGGTGTGAACGTTTATAGTCCTGGGGCAGGGCTCTTACTAGGAGATGGGGGAGCGAGACAGGAGAATCCCTGGAGACTCAAGGGCCAGCTAGTCTGTAGTATGCAGTGGAAAAACAACAAAGAGACCCTTTTCTCCAACAAGGTGGAAGCTAAGGACCAACATCCAAGATGGTCTTCTCACCACTACACATATGCTGTGGCACGCCTCTGCCCACAGTTACACACACAGATGTGTATAACGCATGCACACACACACAGGCATGTTATACATGCATATTGAAGTTATGGCCAGCCAACTTTAAAGAACACATTATTGAGACTCTATTGCATTTTACTTACTTATTTTATGTGGAAGAGGCACACGCCGTGGCACACTGGTAGGGGCCAGAAGACAACCTGATGAAGTTGACTCACCCCCTCCACCATGCGGTTCCTGGGACTGAACCCAGGTTGTAAGACCTGGCGGCAAGCTCCCTTTCCTGCTGAGCCATCTCCCTGGCCTATCATTAGTATTCTGATTGAATTCTTTTTTGTATGCTTCCTCTGAATTTTTAACATTGTTGAGGTCATACTCTGTATTCAGTTTTATTCCTCACCTTTTCTCTGGTCTGATATCGTGACGTAAGCATAGCTAATATTAATAGAAAGTCCTAATGAATATTCATTTAGTGATTTCATTATGCTTTATGTAAAGGATGTACCGTGGCCATTCAGAAGCCATCATTCACCAGTTTATGTTGCTCTCCCCTCGTGTCCAGGACACAGAAGCCGTCAAAGAATGAAGCGCAGCCTTTGTCCCTCAGAGCTTAGCGTTCACCCCTTCTCTATCATTTTCACTACTTTGCAACTCGGAGCTGTTGTGAACCGTGTTGCGGTGGTCATCCCTGCCAGCAAAACCTGTCCTGCGTTTACTTCCTCTAGTCAGCTTCTCGGTGATGCAATCGTATTTTACTTTACCTTTGTGGGCAGCTAATAATGTCTCATTCTTAGTAAATTCAGTAGACTAAAACAATCAAAACCCCTCATTTCAAATCGCACTGGTCTGATAACTAGCAGACACTCACTATCTCTTTCTTAACCATTTCTTTTCTGCAAATGTCCGTTCGGCGGAGGGCGCTATTTTTACCATGGCAATTTCCCAGCGCCAGACCTGACTTTTTCATTGTACTTGCCCTGACCTCAGGAGATACTAAGTATACTCTTGTTCTAGGTTTGACTTTTTCCTCCTGTTTCCCCTTCCACCTCACTTTTCTCCCTGCATCTTCCTGTCTTGAAGGGGAGTTGGGTGAGTCATCTAGAGGATACGGCAGGTGGCAAATTGTGTGAACTCAGAGAGACTTCTCAGAATGCTGGGAGTGATGCTGCTGTTGATTTGGAGGCAAAAGGAGTAGAGAGGAAGTGGGCTGGTAGGACTGAAGCTAAATTTATCCACGCGAAGTGCTGGGAGTACAAGCGAGTGATGGATTATTCAACACACACCTCTAGAGTCCCTGCCCTGTGTCCCGATACATGGGGATGCTCGTAAGGACCTTCCTGATGAAGAAGCTACAAATGAGGCAGACGACAAGGAATGGTCCACTCACTGGGTACCCGTCGGAAGGGTTCAGACTGAGTGGAGATGTGCAGCAGACAGCTGTAATCTTCCATCTCTAACTGGAAAGTGAGGGCCTGGGGAGGATAAGGAGCCAGTATAGGACACATAGCCAGCACGGGGAAGAGAGAAGGAAAGGGCCGGTTGGGCAGCCGTGGCAGCGGAGGCAATGCCTACCTTTAATCCCAGCACTTGGGAGGCAGGGGGATCTCTGAGTTTGAGGCCAGCCTGGTCTACAGAGTGAGTTCCAGGATAGCCAGAGCTACACAGAGAAACCTTCTCTCCAAAAAAACAAAACCAAAATGGCAACAACAAAAAGGGAAGGACCAGCAACCTGCTTGCCACAGACACCAAGCAGAAGAAGGTTCGATAAAGGGGCTAAGGTTTGGCGATGCTACTTCGGATTGCCACGGCATCATACTACCTTCCCCTCACTCGTTCATTTCTTTGTGGATGTTTGCTGCCAGGTGCTAAGCGTTGCTGTTGACATTGAAGGCACAGAAATAACAAGGCACAGCCCCATTTCCAGTCTAAATGAGAAGTGCAGGTGGGAGTGGAAACAAATCCCTGACATAGCGCTCCGATTGGTCCATTCTACACGCATTTACTGAACATCTAAGACACGCCAGATGCTTTGCTAACAGTGAAAGGAAGCCCGAGGCATTCAGTTCAGTTCACCTGCTTCAGGTAAAATTTGGTGTCTGGGCTTTAATGGAAAGCAACAGTCACACCCGCCAGCGTTTTTGAGTTGTAAGGACTTTGTGTCAGAGACCTAAAGCTAAAGTTAACACAAGGTACTCATCTCACTGAACTTTCAATCTTCATCCAAAAAGTGATGGCGTTGACCTCATGTGTACCTTTCACAGGATTTCCATGGGCGTGGCAAGCTCCCCTCCTATCTTGTGTGGGTTCTGCCAGTAGGAACCACACAGGTTTTATCCGCTAGTATACACTCAGTAAACATAGGGAATTGGTGCTCTCATAGGAACCTTCTATTTCTAATAGTCTGTGTCTACTGTTGCTAAAATAAAGACCCACATTCGTTCAATGAGCCAAAAAGAATGACAATGAGGTCTGGCAAGGCAGGTCAGTGCGGAAAAGCACTTGCTGCCAAGCCCGAAGACCTGAGTTTGGTTCTTGGGCCCTGCATGGAGGAAGGAGGAACTGATATCTTTGTGAAAAAGAGTATTTGTGTAACTATGTAAAGATGTGTTGCATTTGTTTATGCTGCATTTGTTTAAGTATGTAAAGATGTGTTGCTATTTTATCTTGCCTGCCTAAGGCACCTGATTGATTTAATAAAAAACTTAATGGCCAATAGTTAGATAGAGGAAGGATAGGAGGGACTGGCGGGCAGAGAGAAAAGAGGGGCCAGTCAGTCAGTCAGACGTGAGGAAACGGGAAAGCAGGATGGGCGGAACATAGATGAATAGAAATGGGTTAATTTGAGTTTGAAAAAATAGCCAGAAACAAGCCTAAGGTTGAGCATTCCTAATTAATAATGTCTCTATGTTATGATTTGGGGGCTGGCTGACCAAGAAAGCCTGCTGCATTCCATTGTTTAACCTGCCTCTGTCAGTAACTCTGAAAAGGACCAGAAGGAGGAGGAGTGTGCATGATGTCACACACTCTTTCAAATGAGTTCTAAATTAGTTTTGTTTGTTTGTTTTGTTTATTCAAGACAGGGTTTCTCTGTGTAACTGTCCTGACTGTCCTGGAACTCACTCTGTAGACCAGGCTGGCCTTGAACTCATAGAGATTGGCCAGCCTCTGCCTTCCAAGTGCTGGAATTAAAGGAGTGTGCCACTGTGGCCTAGCTAAATTAGTTTTCTTAATTCAGTACCTAGACAGCCCTTGAAGTCCTCACTGACATTCTTATTAAATGCCTACTATGTGCCGTTTGCCAGAGTTAAGGACCTGGGATTTAGTTATATTTGATTTGACTTCAAGATGCTCATAGCCTGAAATAGAAGACAGATAAATAGACCAGTAACTCCAAAAAATATAATGTATGAAATGATATGGTGGGTACCAAACTATATTTGGGCAGAGAGCAAAATCTCTTTGTCTCTGTCTCTGTCTGTCTGCCTGTCCCCCCACCCCATGTGTGTAGAACTTGGTGAAAGAATCAGAAAAATACACACACACACACACACACACCTCACCACCGTGAGACTTTGTAGACCAGAGTGGCCTTGAATTTAGAGATCCACCTATCTAGGCCTCTCAAGTGCTGGGATTAAAGGTGTGAACTGCCACACCCAGCAGCACAGAACACTTCTGCATAAGGTTGTCTGTAGAAGAGTAGAGACTTGGGACTGGGGATACAGCTCAGTAGTAGAGCACTTGGCTAGCATGTGTGGGGCCTTGGGTTCAAACGCCAGTACCCCCCACAGAAAAAAAAGGAAAGGAAAGGAACAGATCAGACAAAGATCAGCAAAATCCCAGGGATGCGAAGAGTACACAGTAATCAGGCAAAACTGGAGCTCATTGTTCTGTCAGGGAATGAGATGGAAGGAACTAGAAGGGCAATCAGAGCTAGATCATGAAGAGTCTATCTTTTGAGAAGCTGTGAGCTTTCAGAATCCAGGAAAGGCCTTAGACACGGAGAACGGTGGTGAGATGTGAATTTTAAAAGTCCATCTGGCACTCATGAGTTCCATCCAGAACACTGAGGGCATCCAAAAAAAACCAATCCATCCTTCCAACGGATCTGTCGGAACACTCCAGCCTCATGTGCTGGGCCAGACACTGGAGATCCAACAGTAGGCAAAACCAGACATCCTGTTCTCATGGCCTTGCCGCTTGGCAGGGTAGACAGACACTAATCACACAATTACACAAATAAATATGAAATTATAGTGGGGATGAACGCTACAAAAGAGATGCACATGGTTCCAAGAGAGCGTGTTCTTGAGCGTTTGATTGGCTGGGGTGGTCAGGACAGCCTCTTGGCTGGGCTGAGTGAGCTTTTCAGTACTCACGGGACTAGGAAGGCTCTGATTGGATGGGCCTCCCTGACCCCTCTTGCCTCAGAACCCACATCCAGTGCAAGCTGATCTTCATGGCAAACAGACACCATAGACTTAAGCAAACACTGCTTAGTGACCTTGTCCCGAAACAACCCCCAGCAAAGATTTGAAATTGAAAAGGAGAAGGTCAACTCCTTTGGCCCTTTAGGTCTTTGAGATAGAGGTAACCATTCCTTCAGGATTAAACGAAACACGGCTCTCAGTGGATTCCAAGTTCCCTTCACGGTTCTGGTCCTGTTTCAGGTGATTGAAAGTCATCTGTGTTGCTGTGTGAAAAGAGCATTGGTGTCTTGGAGACGTGAGACCTAACTTAGGCCCCCGTGAGAGTGTTCATTGTCAACTGGACAGAATCTAGAGTCACCTAGGAGACAGGACTCTGATTGTGTTCACTGAGGGTGGGAAGGAAGGCCCGCCCACTGTAGGCAGCAGCTTTCCCTGGCTATGATCCTGGACTATATAAATGGAGAAGGGGAGAGGAGCAGAATACGTTGTGACTAGGGCTTCTAGCTCCTGCTGCCTTGACTTCTCTGCCATGGTGGACCGAACCCCTGGATAGTGATCTAGAACAGCAGACTGAGCCCCTGGATAGTGGTCTAGAATAGCAGGCCAAGCCCCTGGATAGTAGTCTGGAACAGTGGACTGAGCCCAAGGACAGAGTTCTAGAATGGTAGGTCAAACTCCTGGACAGTGACCTAGACTGATGGATGAACCCCTGGACAGTGCTTTAGAACAACGAATGGAGCCCCTGGACAGCGATCTAGAACAGTGAGCTAAACCCCTGGATAGTGCTCTAGAACAGTGAACAGAGCCCCTGGATGGTGATCTAGAACAGCAAGCTGAACCCCTGGACAATGATCTAGAACAGTGAATGGAGTCCTTGGACAGTGATCTAGAATAAACTCTTCTTTAAATTGCTTTTGTCAGAGTATTTTAGAACAAGAAAATAACCGAAAACAGTGTCTTCACAACTGCCTGTCTTCTGCTGCTTCAGGCTTCAGCTGCCCCTTTAGAGCAGTGGTTCTCAACCTGCGTGCCATGACCCCTTTGGGATCAAACGATTCTTTCACAGAGTCGCCTAATACCATCAGAAACATGGATATTTACATTATGATTCATAACAGTAGCAAAATTACAGTGATGAAGTAGCAAAAAAAATTATGGTTGGGGGTCACCACAACATGAAGGGCCTTAGCATTATGAAGGTCGAGAACCCCTGCTCTAGGGGAATGGAGATACTAACTCTTTTCCTACAGGGATTTAGCTTAGATAATGGGGGTAAAACCCTATAAACTCAAAGAATGAAACAAATACAAGAATCTAAACATTTGGAGAAATGCCCCATGAGTGGAGCATTGGATTTGTTCTGTGTCTCCAGAGAACAGAGTTAAATCAATAGATAATTATACTCATAGATTTCAGTTCAGCAAATGGAGGAAGTGTTTTAATGATCAGAAGTGTCCATAAACGGAATGCCTTGACAGGGGGTGGGGCCCAATGTTGGAAATACCCAATGTAAACATGCTAGTAAAGTTACTGGTTTTTGTTTTTTTGTTTTTTTTTTTTTTTGGTTTTTCGAGACAGGGTTTCTCTGTGGTTTTGGAGCCTGTCCTGGAACTAGCTCTTGTAGACCAGGCTGGTCTCGAACTCACAGAGATCTGCCTGCCTCTGCCTCCCAAGTGCTGGGATTAAAGGCGTGCGCCACCACAGCCTGGCTTAAAGTTACTGTTTTTGAGTGAGGATGTAGATTAAATAACTTTGAAGTTTCTTTTTTAACTTTAGGATCCAACAATCTGGTCACCAAGCTAAGAGGAGAAGCTGGGAGGGCGTATGTGGCACCGGGTGGCAGAGCGGATATGGGAGCATGAATGAGAGTGGCCTGTGATGTAACTTAAGGAACCACCAAGAGAAGGAGACTGTGCTGGAGCAATATTAGCGAAGGGCCTATGTTCTGTACATATGATTTCATTTGAGCTTTGTAGGTGATTTCTAACCTTGTGCCCAGGAAGACAGAAGTGTTGGCCACCGGAATGGGGCTTTACAAAAGCACCTGGCACATGTAGGTGTCCTTTGCCATTGTCCGTGTGTCTGTCTTGCACATTGACAGGGATGCTGGGGGCCAGAGCAGTGGCTTGCTCACTCTGGTGTCTGCTCTCTGGCATAACACTTTGCTGATGTGGAGAGCTCACAGAATGTCCATTACCTTAAAGTGATTTGATTGTTCTTGATGACATGGTCTCCTTCCTCAAGTAGCCAATGAGTCACTCATCTTTCTTTCTGCTCCTTCCTGTCTCCTTTTTGGTTCTATTTCTGACTCTCATCACTGGAAATGAAATCAATGTTTGTCAATGTGATTTTTAAAAATAAAAGATGGGGGTTTAGGAGTGGTTCTCTCGGCCACTTTCCATTTAGCATTGAGCAGTGAGAGCTGGCTAGTTATTCCCAACCCTGTTTTTCTTTACGTGAAATCACAATGGCACTGTCAATACCAGCAGCTGCTGCTATGGGCTTTTGGGAGCACCCTCCATGTCATGTGTGCTCTGGCAGGCTCTAATAGACCTCGCTTCTCATCTTCACACAACCCCTTTGTTTGTGCTGTTACCATTGCTTTGTAGATAAGGAGATTAACTTTTAGATTTGCTTATTATTTTTTCTTGTATATATGAATATATAAAACATCCATATATGATGCGTACCGTGTCTATGCCTGGTGCCTGAGCAGGTCAGAAGAGGGCCTTGGATCCCCTGCAACTGGGTAGGTGACTGTGAACCACCATGTGGGTGCTGGGTACTGACCCTAGGTCCTCGGAAGGAGAAACAAGTGCTCTTGACCTGCTAAGCCGTCTCTCTCTCTCTCTCTCTTGCCTAAGCAGATGAAGAAATTAAAGTTAATTATTTATAGAAATGATTTAAAAGTTAAATAATAATGATGAATACTCACCTACTCAGTTGCCTATTATGGGCCAGACATTTTATTAAATTACCAAAGCCCTATTCCCTATGTGAGGAACAAAGTCTCCAAGAAATGAAATAATCGGTCCATCCACAGTCACACGGCTAATGAAACACCTGCCATCCATTCTCTTTCATGCTGAGACTTTGGAGTCGGCTGTGATAATTCTGAATGGAGAGGGAAGTGACATAGGGCATGAAGCATGTCCACTGGAGCTGGACAGACCCAGGGAAGTGCAAAAATAATAGCTGGTGTATGTACCAGGACCTATTCCCAGAACTCTTTTCTTTTGAGACAGGGTCTTACATAGCCCAGACTTGCCTTGGACTCATTCTGTAACTGAGGACGGTCCTCCTGCCTTCACTTCCCAAGTGCTGGGATTAAGGTGTGCACCACCATGCTGGTTATACCCTTCTCGTGGCTTGATGGTTGAACTCGGGGCTTCACACGTGCCCGACAAACATTCTATCAACTAAACTACATCCATAGCCCTTTTAATGTGTAATCTTCATTTTTAAAAATCGTATGAATTAGGCATTGTTATTTTTCCTGTTTTACAAGGAAGAAGCTAAGGCCTCACCCAAAGTTTGCTCAAGGATAGAACCATGAAAAAGTGTGGATAACAGGAGACAGCAGTTATTAGAAGTCATCTAAGGGACTGCCTCATGGTGATATGCTGAACTGGAGAGCAGAGAGCTGACGCCAAAGACCACGCTTTCGGTGGTTGGGATATGGCTCAGTTGATAGCGTTTGCCTACCATGCAGAAAGCTCTGGATTATATCAAGAACTGCATAAAACTGAGCATGGTGACTCAGGCCTGAACCTCAGCACTTGGAGGCAGAGGCAGAAGGATCAAAGGAACCCTCAGACACACTGCAAATTTGGCTTTGGGCTACATGAGATGCTGTCTCAAAACAAGCATCAAAACCGCCATGCTTTGAAAAATGATTTATTGATTTTTGTTTTATGTGCATGAGTGTTTTGCATGTATTATGTATGCCACATGTGTGCCACAGAGGCCAGAGAGGGGGCTGGATGTCCTGGCTTCAGAGTTGTGGACCACTGTAAGCTGGGAACTGAACCAGGGTCCTTTGCAATAGCAGCAGGTACCCTGAACTGCTGAGTTGCCTCCTCAGCCCTAGCCCCGGCCTTTGTTTAAGGGGCAGAAGTTGAGACTCTGCTGTGTTTGTAGCCCTGTGTGAGGCACTGGGAATACAGAGATAAAGCTGACTCCATGTCCAGGCTCATCTATGACTACATAATAGAATTTCCAATTAGTTGGGCATCAACCAGATCACAAGATTTTTTCATTAAAGAGTTAGGGCATAGACCTGGGCAGACACATAAGACTAAACACTTACAGACACAGTTCAGGAGCAGTGCAGGAGCCCAGAGCTGGCTAGACCCCTGGATCAGGAAGAGTGGCTTTATTCTAATCCTCTACGACAGGACTCGGGGACTGAACTTGAGAATGCTGGGAGCCTGTGGCATTGGCTCTAAGAACAGGAAGCAGAGGCAAGAGCATGGGAGAAGCAAAACACATTTTGAAACAGTGTTTATTAGGTATGCATACACAGAGGGGGAGGGGGAAAGGAAGGAAAGAGAGAGAGGGAGAAGTAGAGGGGAAGGGAGGGAGGAAGGGAGGGAGGGAGGGAGAGAGAGAGAGAGGACACACGTAAATATGGCACACGGCAATTATTCCTATTAGGTGTATACACTCTCAGTCATTGTCCATCCTGCCACTCACTCACTCATTCATGAGCTTGAGAGTGTGCTTGCCAGATGTCTTAGAGAGAAGTGCTCCATGTGGTCAGAAGGATAATCTGGGAGCAACTGGGATGAAGAGTAAGACTCTCAAAGACTTTGCTGAGAAGATGCACATGCAAACTTCAGGCTTGGTTTTATTAACTCAAGTTATACAAGTCTAGGCCAGAGCTGAGTGGCTAAGAGCATGGAGAAACAGTACTTGTGGGAACAGCTGTTGCCCTTTTTCTTCCTCCTCCTTTACCTCTTCTTCCTCCTCTCTCTCTTCTTTCTCTTTCTCCACCTCTCCTTCCTCCTCCTCCACCTCTTCTTCTCATCCACCTCTTCTACCTCTTTCTCCACCTCTCCCTCCTCCTCTGCCTCTTCTTACTCCTCCTCCACCTCTTCTTCCCCTTCCTCCACCTCCTCTCATGCCCCACTTCCCACCATTCTTTAAATGCCTGAGTACGCACAGGCACAAATCCCTCCATGGGTTGGTGAGATGACTCAGTGGGTAAAAGCTTCTGTTATGCAAACCTGACTACCTCAGTTCCATCCACAGAACCCCCAGGTGGAAGGAGAAAACTGCAACAAAGGTATCCTGCAACTCCACACATGCACATGCTCCTCCCGTTCACACACAGACATGATAGACAGATAGATGATAGATAGATAGATGATAGATGATAGATAGATGATAGATAGATGATTCATAGATAGATAGGTAGGTAGATAGATAGATAGATAGATAGATAGATAGATAGATAGATAGATAGATAGATAGATAGATAAAACCTCTCTACTGGAAAAACCTCCCTAGGAAAGTCCCTGGTGCCCTCCTTATGCACATCTTTAGGTGAGGCTCCTGGACCCAGTGCAGGCAGGCTCCACCGACAGGGATCTCATGTTGTTTATTATACATTGTTTTGTTTTTCTGAGTACCTGATAGGACTGTATTGTCTTCCGCTTTAAAAGTTGTGTCTGGATATTTGATGTGCTTCACCTAGTGAAATGGGGAAAAGAGAAGCTCAAAGAACTCACGTGTGGTTCCTGCGCTGTCTTCCCCTGGGTAGCGGCTCTGTCAGTCTTTTTCCTGAGCACAGGAAGACGCAAAGCAGAGCACCCTGCCAACCCTTGATGGGTAGGCACCAATGATGGAAGGAAACAACTGTGTTCCAGCAGCTAAAATTACAGAAGAGCCCAGCCAACCCAGATTAAATGATCTCTGCTTTCTGACATGGCCTGTAACTTTCCCGGCACTGCTTTTCCTCACCTGAATTCAGATCACCTTTTCTTTGACCACTTCTGATGACATATTGTCTCCTATTGCTAATGACTAGTTCAGTGATAAGTAAGCCTCTCTATGAAGCTCCACCGAGGCTTCCTGAGAACAGGGATGGTGTTTACTCCTGTGGGACCTCCCTTTTTCTCGAGGTCCACTGGCCACCAGACCACAAGGATGAAGGGAGCAGAGGCAGCATGCAGGGCTTTGTACGGCTTGAGGGTACAACAGAAACTAGCCTTCTGGGAGTCTGCTTCGTGTTACAGCTCTACTTTATTTCAGAGGAAGGGGCATATATAGGATGGAGACTGGGGCTTGGGCAACACCTAATTTGCCTTTGGTAGCAGGGTCCTACCACACAGCTGGAGCACAAGCCTGTAGCCTGTAAGGTCATAGGCTCTAGCAGAGAAGCTATTGCTGGTTTTCCTAAATGGACAAGTTGTGTACATCCTATTGCTGCCAAATATTTCTGTCCATGCCAATAGAGTAGTCCTGCCGTCAGCTTTCCTCAGAAGGCTCACTTTGCAATGAGGAGTAGCACCTGTAAAGACTCATACCCGGCTGAGTGCTGCGAACACGGAGCTGCTGACTGGGACTTCAGTGCTGAGGAAGGAGTGGGCTGAGGCAGAATGCTGTCTTTGGAATATCACGTTGTTGCTTCACTTTTGTTTTGAACTAATGTATAAGCGTGAGTGTTCTCTCTCTCACTCGGGCATTGCGCATGTGTGGAAGTCAGGGAACAAGCTGCTCGCATCCATTCTTTCCTTCTACCGTGTGGGTCCAGGACATTGAACTTGATGGACACCCCGACTCACTGAGCCATCTCACCAGCCCTGGTGTACTTTGGCCCTCACATCAGCTGAGATTAACAGTATAAGACTTATGCAAGGTTGGGTCTGTCAATATCCTGTCGAGAGAGAGGTGGGGGGGCTCTTGAGCTTCCTCTGACCAGGAACTGTGGACAGATAATGGTATCTAAGTGTGTGTATGTGTGTGTGTGTGTGAGAGAGAGGGTTATGAGGCCCCATTCTTCCTTAAGTATCCTAAGGGTCTTGATGGCTGCTGTAGGAGGAGAAGCATTTCCTTTAGAGAGAGGTATAGTCACTGATAAAGAGCCCATACTTCTAAAAGCAATTCCTCTGCCATGACCCTATAAGTTACTCTGATGGAACTCTTTGCTCATAAAAAGTAAAGGAAGGAAGGAAGGAAGGAAGGGAAGAAGGGAGAGAAGAAAGGAAGAAAGGAAGGAAGGGAAGGGAAGATAGAGAGAGAGAGACTAGGTGGGAAGGGAAAGGAAATCATCAAGAGTGGGGGGGGCAGGAAAGGGTAATGGGGGTATATATAATAAAAATATATGTAAATATGAAAAGGCCATATTGAAACCTATTATTATGTACAGTCACCATATGCCAATTAAAGTGAGGATATAGGGATTTTAAAAATATAATGATTATCCATTTACATTTCTTTTGTGAATTATTCATGCCTCTTAGCCATTTTTCCATTGGAGTGCTAATTATTTTCTTAGTGTTCCTCCAGTTATACCACAGGACAATAAGCATAAAGACTGCTTCTTAAACATGCCTTGGATTGTTAGTTAATTGTCTTGGGGACTTTTCAGGACGCCAGTCTACTTCCTAGGAGACTGATTCCTTCCTTTTCTCACCCAGGATACAGCTGGGCAAGAGCGATACCGGACCATCACCACAGCCTATTACCGTGGGGCCATGGGCTTCATTCTGATGTATGACATCACCAACGAGGAATCCTTCAACGCCGTCCAGGACTGGTACAAACCAAATTCATTCACTAATTCCTTCACCCAATTGTTCATGAAAACCTAGCCTGTGGTAAGCCTGTGCTATGTGTCAAGGAAACCCAGGTAAATCGGTCATGGCTCCCGATTTTAAGATGGTCTCACAGTAGAGGGGAAAAAAACATCAAACTAGGCGTGGGCCACGGAACTGTCAGGTGACAGGTGTTGTCCTGCTTTGCTCGTTGCTGCCGTGGTTAAATACTGACCAAAACTAACTTGGGGAGGAGGCTGTTTATTTCGTCTTACAGCTCCCAGGTCACAATATTTATCACAGAGGGAAGTCAGGGCAGAACTTGAGGCAGGAGCCTGAAGGTAGGAACTGAAGCAGAGACTATGGAGGAATGCTGTTCTCTGGCTTGCTCCCAGCCCTGTGGCTTGCTCATACAACCCAGGACCACCTGCTCAGAGGTGGCACTGCCCTCAGTGGGCTGGGCCCTCCCACATCAATCATTAATCAAGAAAACACCCCCACAGACTTGCTCACAGGCCTCTGATGGAGGCACCTCAGCTGAGGTTCCCTCTTTCCTGGTGGCTCTAGTGTGTGTCAAGTTGGTGACAACTGACCATCTTCTTCAATACCAGTGTCAAAGAGAGGCATACAGGCGGTGGGAACCCAGAAGAGGGTGCTCTCTGGTCCAGCCACTGGAGTCAGGGAAGCCATCTTGGGGTTGAGGACATGTATGCTAAGTTCTGGAAAATAAACAGGAGTTAGTCTGAGGGACAAATGGCTAAGAGTTTCTAGAAAAAGAATACAGATGTGCGAAGATGAGAAAGTAGGTAAGAGGTTAAGAGAAATGTAGGCCATGGGAGGGTTTGTGTAAAACGTTTGAATTTTACCCTGTAGACAATGATATTGGAGTTTGAAATGAACTAGTTCCAAGTTTTGTTTCATAATGACTCCTCTGGCTACAGCGGCCAATGAGCCCACATAGCGTCTGTCACTTGGGCTGGGCTTGGGCCCAAGAGTAAATCCAGTCCAAGTTCAAAAGGATTCCACTGGCAATGGGAATCATCACAACACTCGAGAGATACAACCTCTGAGTCACTGACCCCTTTCTTCTTGGGGTACCACTTGCGGGGTCACATGAGACATAAATGAGAAGGAGGGGCTCATCAGTGGAGGACAAGAGAAAGTGGCGTGTCTGTGTCATTACTGTTCTTTAGCAACAGCGGAGCCGAGTGAGCCGTGTAGCCAGCAACAGTTGACCAGCTCTAACTTTGTCTCCTTGCTGCTCATTACTGTTTTCCTTGTCTGGTTTCTGTTACTATAGCAATATGGTGGGGGTGGGGCGGGGCTTTATATAGCAAAGATATTTGCTAGCTCACTGGCTTGCAGGCCCAAAGTCTAGACAACATGGCACTGGGTCTGGCAGGGGCCTCCTGGCTGTACCATGTCATGGCCATGGCAGGCAGCATCAAACTTACGGGAGCATAAGTAAGAAAGATCGTAGGGGAATTCAGGAAGCTGGGGAAGGGGTCAGGTTTGTTCTTTTGCAGTTCTCGTAAGAACTAATCAGGATCCCTCAAGAATTATACCCATCCCTTTGTGGCCTAATCGCTTCCCACTGGGTCTCACCTCTTTTGATTGTTTTGGTGGTTTTTGAGATAGGGTATCACTAAACCTTCCTTAATGTCTTTCCTCTACTTCCCTCCCTCTCTCCTTTCCTCTCACTATTCCCTTTTTCTCTTTAGTCTCTCCAGTCATGACCACCCCCTCCTTCCCTGCCAGTCTTTGCCTTCTCTGTGTCTCTCCGTACCTCCTGTGGAGCTACCAGGAGTCACCCACCCTGCTCCTTCCTGTTGGCCATGACCCCTCTCCTCTCCACCAGTCTCTGCTCACGCTGCCTCAGGAACACGGTGACTTTAACACCTAAACCTAGTGATGGTTTTCTAAGAATAACCCGAGCTCAGTGCTAATCTGGGAGCTGAGAGAGGCTGAGGTGAAAGGAGCAGGGGATGATGAAAGGGAGGGCAGAAGACAACAGTCAGGGGTTGGCTTCCAGTGCCTGCCTTGAGATCGAGTGTCCATCGTTCCCAGATACTGACCTTTGAGTTTGCTTCCAGACAACTTGGTCTCAGTCACCCGAGCCCCAATATGCAGCGAGGCCTGTCTCTTTGTGAGCCCTCAGCAAATGCTGACCGAGTGAATTTTGTCTCTTAAGGGAATGAATGGCCTTTTGCTAGATGAAGTCAGTGGTGGGGTTGCTTTGAGGAGCAAAATTAGGACTAGGTCCACGTTGGAGCTAGGGTCTAGCCAGACTGAATGTCCATGTAGGTAGGGTCAGAGTCAAGTTCTCCAGGATTAGTCATCCGCAGACCAGACACTCACCAATCATCCACTGCCACCCCCTCTGCCCTCTGTTCTGGAGGCTGGCATCCCAGAGATGCCGAGGCCTGTCGTTGCCCCTACTCCCTGGAAAGAGTTTAGTCAAGCAGAAGAGATGTCATGGTGAAGGCACAGGGGATTGAAGGGGATCATCTCACCTAATGGGGGAGTTAAATTGAGAATTAGGCCCATTCCCCCCAATGTCTACGGTATAGGGCCCTATTTTATTCTTCTAAATTTTTCTAATAATAGAAGTTAAACCTGTCCACTTTGAAAAATCTACAAATATTTGAAAGGTGTTTTTTAAAGGTCTCACGATAGAGCTACAATGGTAGCTCACACCTCAGATCCACACTTGA
This sequence comes from Microtus pennsylvanicus, assembly GCF_037038515.1. Taxonomy (NCBI): domain Eukaryota; kingdom Metazoa; phylum Chordata; class Mammalia; order Rodentia; family Cricetidae; genus Microtus; species Microtus pennsylvanicus. The sequence continues at coordinate 44,838,069 of NC_134591.1, forward strand.
GGGATTAAGGCAGCAAGAGCTCCATGAGTTGGGGCCAGACTAGGCTACCCAGTGAGGCCCTATCTCAACAAACAAACGTCTCATCATTGAGCTAGGAGTAGTGGCTTATATCTGAAATTCTAGCACTGGGAAGGCTGAAACAGGAGGATCACTGAGTTTGGGGGTCAGCCTGTGCAACATACTGAGTTCCAGTCTAGCCTGGACTACAGTGAGACTCTATTTCAAAGTCAAAGTCTCAAAATAAATCAAGCCTTATAGTCTCCTTATATAAATAGAACTATTTAGCACCTCCTAAGGACTTATATATTGGGGCAGGATTGCATGCAACTGGTAGGGGTGTGTGTGTGTGTGTGTGTGTGCATGTGTGTGTGTATTGAGGGGCTGGAGGGAGTGGCTATAATCTCAGGTCAGTTTGTGTGTGTGTGTGTGTGTGTGTGTGTGTGTGTGTGTACTGAGGGGCAGGAGGGAGGGAGTGGCTATAATCTCAGGTCAGTGTGTGTGTGTGTACTGAGGGGCAGGAGGGAGGGAGTGGCTATAATCTCAGGTCAGTGTGTGTGTGTGTGTACTGAGGGGCAGGAAGGAGGGAGTGGCTATAATCTCAGGTCAGTGTGTGTGTGTGTACTGAGGGGCAGGAGGGAGGGAGTGGCTATAATCTCAGGTCAGTGTGTGTGTGTGTACTGAGGGGCAGGAGGGAGGGAGTGGCTATAATCTCAGCTCAGTGTGTGTGTATTGGGGGGCAGGAAGGAGGGAGTGGCTATAATCTCAGGTCAGTGTGTGTGTGTGTACTGAGGGGCAGGAGGGAGGGAGTGGCTATAATCTCAGGTCAGTGTGTGTGTGTGTACTGAGGGGCAGGAGGGAGGGAGTGGCTATAATCTCAGCTCAGAGTCTGATGACCTTCCCACCACTCTTCCAAGGGCAAAGCTTCCTCAACAGTGTGTTGCAACCCCACATGGATTCACATAACTGAACATAAGGATCTTTAAAAAACTAAACAGCAAAATGTGTCTGAACACACATGACCGAAATCTAATTCAAAGCCAGACATAGCAGGAGTCTGAGCTGTTTCCGGCAGTGCAGCCGCACAATTTCAGGACAGCCTTGATCTGAACACACAGCACCACACTGTGCTCAGCATCTGATGGTAGCAAAATCCTTCAACCCTGGCACTTGAAAGTCAGAGGCAGGGGGATCTCCACAAGTATGAGACTAGTCTAGTCTACATAGAGCGTTCCAGGCCAGCTAGGTCTATAGAAAGAAACACTATCTCATGTTTTTATATAGTTCTTTAAAAAGGATTTGTGCATTTTTATTTGAGATGCTTGAGTGGTTTCCCTGTATGTATTTTACATACCACACACAAGCACTGCCTATGGAGGTCAGGAGAGGGCATCAGATTCCTCCTGGACCTGGAGTTAGGGACAGTTGTAAGTTGCCCTGTATGCGGCACACGGTGCCCCGTGTCTGCGCTCTGTGCGCTAGAACCCAGTTCACAGGCTTCGGGCAAGGGGCTGGAGGTTGAGAACACAGATGCAAAGACGTACTGACACACACAGACCTTTTAACACTGATACCAAAGCCCCAAGAATGCCCCTTTATTGTATTCAGGGGCAGATTATATAGAGATAGCCACGCCCCAGCCAAACCCACCAGAAACCACTCTCCTGCCGTCAGGAACTCCTGAAGGTCTCGTGCTCAGAGCAGCTGTAGGCACTCAGATCAGGGGAAAACAAGTTGTTTACAAGAAATTCAGGATCTGGGGTCTCACTGCTCCCAACACCTGTGGGCCCTGAGAACCAAACATGGGTCCTCTCCAAGAAAACCAGTGCTCTTAACCACTAAATTGCCTCTCTAGTTCCTGCTTCAAATTTTATTTATTTATTTATGGCTTTTTGAGATAAGGTCTCTGTCTTAGTTGGGGTTTCTATTGCTGTGAAAAGACACCATGACCAGAGCAACTCTTATAAAGGAAAATATTTAATTGAAGTTAGTTTATAGCTTCAGAGGTTTAGTCATGGCAGGGAAACATGTTGACATGCAAGCAGACAAGGTACTGGAGAAAGAGCTCTGCCCACAGGCAGCAGGAGTCTGTGTGTCACGCTGGGTGTAGTTTGAGCAAAGAAGACCTCAAAGCCCACCTCCACGGCCACAGCGACACTCTTAATCCAACAAGGCACGCCTACTCCAACAATGCCACACCTCCTCATAGTGCCAATGGCCATGGGGGCCATTTTTTTAATGTTAAAAGTGCTGTTTCTCAGTATCAAATTCAACTGAGACTTAATTCTTTGTGTAAAAATAAGCAGACAAATCTGCAATTTACTTTAGTCTTTAATAAATGATAAAATTATACATATATACACACCAAAGAACTGTTTTACAATAATTTTTTGTGATTTATTATTAGTAAACGATTGATTTGTCTATTTTAAATGCCTATATACCTGAGATCACTTAAAAATTTCTTGTGTGAAAAGAGTCCTAAAGAGTAAAGGTTAAGACCTGTGCAAGGGATGTTAGGAGGTCCAGTCGTCTGCGATGATGTGTAGACCATTGAAGATGCTCTGCTTCAGGACGGTTTTAGCCAGCATGCTTGGCAGGCGACAGCACGTGAACCAGAAAGGCGGGGGATGACAGCGTGAGTAATACGTTCCTCTGTCTCTTCTCAGGGCTACTCAGATTAAGACCTACTCCTGGGACAACGCCCAGGTGATTCTGGTGGGAAACAAGTGTGACATGGAAGAAGAAAGGGTGGTCCCCACCGAGAAGGGCCGGCTCCTCGCAGAGCAGCTTGGTATGTACATGAAAAGTGTGTGTGCCTGTGTGTGTTTATGTGGGTAAATGTGCGTGTGTGTGCGCTCCCATGACAAGTGTGTGTGCCTGTGTGTGTTTATGTGGGTAAATGTGCGTGTGTGTGCGCTCACATGACAAGTGTGTGTGCCTGTGTGTGTTTATGTGGGTAAATGTGCGTGTGTGTGTGCTCACATGACAAGTGTGTGTGCCTGTGTGTGTTTATGTGGGTAAATGTGCGTGTGTGTGTGCTCACATGACAAGTGTGTGTGCCTGTGTGTGTTTATGTGGGTAAATGTGCGTGTGTGTGCGCTCACATGACAAGTGTGTGTGCCTGTGTGTGTTTATGTGGGTAAATGTGCGTGTGTGTGCGCTCACATGACAAGTGTATGTGCCTGTGTGTTTATGTGGGTAAATGTGCGTGTGTGTGCGCTCACATGACAAGTGTGTGTGCCTGTGTGTGTTTATGTGGGTAAATGTGCGTGTGTGTGCGCTCACATGACAAGTGTGTGTGCCTGTGTGTGTTTATGTGGGTAAATGTGCGTGTGTGTGCGCTCACATGACAAGTGTGTGTGCCTGTGTGTGTTTATGTGGGTAAATGTGCATGTGTGTGCGCTCACGTGTATGGGTGCACAGTGGAAGTGGAATAGAGAACAGGAGTTTTTATTTGGGACATTAAGGTAGATTGTGATTATAATGACGCACCTGTGTGCCCTGTGTTCATTGTTTTATATCTGAGTCATATACACAGGGACTTTGTGCTCATGATTTTAGGGAATTCATCATTTATATATTTTCCTATAGTGAACATATGAATAAAATTTAAATATGTATAAATATATATACATATATGTTATATAAATAAAATTTAAACACTTTTTTGGGATTTTTTTGCTGGTTTAGTTTGGTTTTGGTTTTTTGAGACAGGGTTTCTCTGTGTAGCCCTGCCTGTCCTGGAACTCACTCTGTAGACCAGGCTAACCTCAAACTCAGAGACCTGACTGCCTCTGCCTCCCAAATGCTGGGATTAAAGGTGTGCACCACCTCTGCCCAGCTGTGATTCACCCACAAAGGATTTGAGGTAGTTTCTTAAAAATAACTGCCAAGTGGGAATAACATAAATAAATGAGAAAGTTTTAGCAAGGGCAGGAGGAGGCCAAGAGGAAGCTAGAGTTAGTCAGTATGGATGCCACAAATTCTTGGGCACCGGTACCAGCAAGAGGTAGGCCAAAATATTGTCTTTGGGCTTCCTAGCAACTACTACAAAGAGTGAAACGTAATCTTTTATGCAGTTCAGCATGTCCTTACTATAAAAAACAAGCCTATTATTCCAGGGAAGCTCTGCTCTTCACTGGGAGCTGTCAAGCAGACTGTGCAGAAGGTGGCCGAATAATAGCACACTTTCTTCCGGAAACCGCGATGCCAAGCACAATAGGCCTTCCCTTGCCGTTTTTCCCTCATGTAAATGGATGCCTCTCACCAAAACACAATTCACACAAGGTCAGCACATAAAGAGGCAACACCATGCAGCTCAGGTCTGCAGCTCCGTTCTGCTTGGATTTTTACCAAGATGGACGCATTTTGACACCGGTGTTCCACTGAGGCCCAAATGCCCAGGCATGTCTCAGTGCCCTCACAGCAGAACCGTACCTGTCATTGCTTGAAAGATCAGTTTTTATTATAGATACTGGGGTTCAATGTACGATTGCCAGGGAGTGGAGAAATAGTTCCTTCCATGTCTGCAGAAAGTTTATAATCTTCCCCCAGAGCAGGGGTTCTCAACCTTCCTAATGCTGCGACCCTTTAATACAGTTCCTCATGTCGTGGTGACCCCCCCAGCCTAAACTTATTTTGTTGCTCCTTCATAACTGTAATTTTGCTACTGTTATGAATTGTATATTATAAACACCTGATATGCTGGGAAAGGGTCATTCGACCCCCAGCTTGAGAACTGTTGCTTTTAGGCAGTTTTCCTACAAATTTGTCATTCTAAGTGTCTTTGTTGTTGAGGAATAGAGAGTTAAAGGTTAGCTCTGGCAGAGCACAGAGGGGGAGGCTTATAGGTGGCTAAGCTCCATGAGATGCAAGTGTGAATTGTGTGCTGTATTTCTTTCCTGTGTGTGTGTCTGTGTCTGTGTCTGTATCTCCACGGCTTGTACTTCTTCTCCATCACTGTTAACCAAGATAGTCTGGACAGAGATGAGTAAACCCTAATGCTTAGAAGGAGGATTGGCTCATCTTGGGTCTTGTGCTCCTTTCTCAGAGAGGGTCCCCAGTGCGGGAAGTGTCTCCACATTGTTCACAGAATGATAAGCATGCAGTGAAGCCCACACTTGGGTGATTTCATGCTTCTGACCTGCAATCCCTTAGAGATGGGCAGGATGCAGAACACAGACCGGCGTGAGCATGAGGAGGCACTGTAGACAGCCTTTGTGAACTGGTCAGGTTTAGACAGACAGGCAACCCATCCCTATGCTACAGCGCCTCCTGAGTTTGCCTCTGCTGTTTGAATGGGGGATGTCTATTTACATATTTGTCTCTCTTCCTGGCCTTTGAGAACACGAAATATGTATGGTTTGTTTCATTCCAAGGATCTAGCTTCGGGTGAATATTCATATATTCCATTTATTTATTGAAAATTATGTATTGAGAGCCAGTAAGATGGCTCAGGAAGTATAGGCTCCTGACATCAATCCTGACAACCTTAGTTCAAACCTCCAACACACACACACACACTCACACACACACACACTCACACACACTCACACACACTCACACACACACACACACACACTCACACACACACTCACTCACACACACACACACTCACACTCACACACACACTCACACACACACACACACACACACACTCACACACACACACTCACACACACACACACACACACACTCACTCACACACACACACTCACACACACACACACACACACACTCACACACACACACACTCACACACACACACACTCACACACACACTCACACACACACTCACTCACACACACACACACACACTCACACACACACACTCACACACACACACACACACACACACACACGTATTTTCTAAAAGAATAATATGTATTGAGCATATACTCTGAGCCATATTCTGCCCTGGCACTAAGGACATAATTAATGGGAGCATATGAATTTCCACTGTAAGGGAACTGACAAGGACAAAGATACTAAACAAATAATTATGTTATACAAACAAATAAAAATTATTTAAGTGGGTGAATTGTACAGTATGTGAATTTTACCCCCAAAGAGCTATTGTTTATGACTAATTATGATTAATAATCTTATTATAACTAATAAAAAATCTTCAAACTAGTTTCATTTTAAAAACAGAAATTTTAGAATAATATTTTGAAATTAAAATATAATTACATTTCCCCCTTCCCTTTTCTCCCCTTACCTCCTCTCATGTACCCCCTTGCTCTCTCTCAAATGCATTTAAATGCATATATTCCTATACATATACATATATATTCCTAAATATAAAAACACAGCCTGCTTAGTCTATTTAATGTCCCTTGTATATATATGTTTTAAGGGCTGGCCACTTGATAGTAAATATCCAATTGGTGTGCTCCTCTCTGGGGAACACTGTTGTCTCCTGCTCAGCTTTCCTTGGTTACCTGTGATTCCTTGTCTAGGCTTGAGTCCCTGTGAGCTTATTAAATCACATGGAATTTTTCTAAGTTACTCTGAGATTTTAAATCCTGTCTCCCTATAGCTGTTTCCAGAGAGAAATGCCAAAATGGCTCAGAACAGGGCATCCTCACCATCTGTTGGTTGGCCAAATCAGTCTGCTTTGGAGGAGACACATCTGGATAGAGAAGTCTCACTCATTGTCAAGCAGGTCACTGCTTCACTGAACCATTCCACGGGACTCACTGTAGAGTGGTTGAGATTCCTGCTGAAAACCTGGCCAGGAGACTTGCCAAATATTCAGAATATACAGAAAAGCAGGCTCCCAGGAAAGCTGGGCCCTCTATTTCAGCTCTGTCCTCCCTTCTGGAGCACTCATCTAGTAAAGGGTTAAATGCCAAACTTTGGTAAGAGCCATATGCCCAAGGGGGAACAGTTCTTTTTTGTAGGAGTTGGGGAACTATGAATCTGGAGCTCCCCTGGGCTGTCTGATTCCCCACAAAGAATCTGGATTTGGAAGGAGGCTTAGGGGATCTGTCAGCCTGAGAAACGTAGAGCGCCGCATCACCCTGGGTCTGGTAGACTTCCCCAGTAAGTAACTCAATGGCCTGCTGGCCAGTATAGCGTGGCTGCTCTCTCTTTGGCTCTCCCTCACCTCCCTCAACTCTTCTCGGTGGGAACTACGGCCACACCAGCAACTCGTGTCTGAAGGTCTGTGTGACCTTTGTACTCTCCAAGTTCCTGAGGCCTGGGTGTGGTTTTAGAGCCACTAGGAAGGTGGACCTTTGGTAGTACAGAGAACTTTCCCTCCCCTCCACCCAGGACGTCTGGCATTATAGGATATTTGTCTCTGGGTGCTTGTTGGTCCCTTTCTTGTTTCTGATTTAGGATGATGCTTGTTAGAGCTGAAAAAGGCAAATAAAAGAGAAATATGTCTACAAAGGAAGGAGAGTTTGTGTGGGGGTTTTGTTTGTTTGTTTTTGTTTTAAAAAAGACAGGATCTCATAAATCCCCCGCTGGTCTTGAACTTACTATAGAGTCAAGGGTGACTTTGAATTTCTGATCCTCCTGCCTCTACTTCCCAAGTGCTAGGACCACAGGCATACACCACTCTTTTATCAGTGGTGGGGACTGATCCCAGGAGCTCATGCATGCTAGGCAAAGCATATTTCCAACCTGAGCTCTGAGCTCCATCCCCTGCCCCCAGGAAACAAAACCTTCCTAAGTCATATAAGTAATGGGGGCAGGCTCCGTACTCAAACTTAGCCTTTAGACGCAAACTTTTTTTTTTTGAGACAGGGTTTCTCTGTAACTTTGGAGCCTCTCCTAGAACTAGCTCTTGTATACCAGGCTGACTTCAAACTCACAGAGATCTGCCTGCCTCTGCCTTCCAAGTGCTGGGATTAAAGGCGTGTGCCACCACCACCCAGTTAGACTCAAACTTTTTTTCCAATGAATTTTTATTAGTAGTTGTGTCATGATTCAAGGTCCCTGCATAGGGACCATCATGTACGAAGGTCCCTCTTTACTATCTGGGGAGGAGAGAGGACAGAGGAGAGGTGGGCAGAGCCAGGTCAGATCTTCCCAGGAAATGTGTCTTCTGCTCTGTGACAGTCATCCCAGGCTGAGACTGATGGTAAGGGGCAGCGGAACTTGTACACACACCAGTACCACTCACACCTGGAGACATCACCCACCCCACCCCACCCCACCCCTTTTGGTCATTGCCTTTTCTCAGTGGTAGAAATCCTAGTGGTTCTGCCAGCAGCTCTTGGCCTGGTTCTGGTTTGGGAAGGGGCTGTCAAACAGGGCAGATTTGTAATTCTTGGTTTTCGTCTTCATGTCTTCAGCCCTGGTGTGACTCCTAAAGACTGCCTCGGAGCAGTGCAAGTTCACTGTGACCCTTAGCAAAGATGCCAATTTCAGAACTGGACACAAACTTTTTTTTAAAATGATATAACATGTAATGATATGAAATATTTTTATTGTTTTTATTGAGCTATGCATTTTTCCCACTCCCCTTCATTCCTCCCCTCTCCCCTTCTACCCTCCCTGCCCCCTGCACTCCCAATTTACTCAGGAGATCTTGTCTCCTTCTCCTTCCTAATTGGATTTATATATGTCTCTTTTAGGGTCCTCTTTGTTGTCTAGGTTCTTTGGGGTTACAGACTGTAGGCTGGTTATCCTTTGCTTTATGTCTAATATCTGCTTATGAGTGAGGAATACTATATTTGTCTTTCTGGGTCTGGGTTACCTCACTCAGTATGGTTTTTCTAGTCCTGACAATTTGCTTGCAAATTTCAAGATGTCATTATTTTTTTGCTGCTGAGTAATATTTCATTTGTGTAAATGTACCACTTTTTTTTATTCATTCTTCGGTTGAGGGGCATCTAGGTTGTTTCCAGGTTCTGGCTATTACAAATAATGCTTCTATGAATATAGCTGAGCAAATGTCCTTGTGGTATGAGAGCATCTTTTAGGTATGTGCCCAAAAGTGGTATTTTTGGGTCTTGAAACTCAATCAAACTCTTAATGGTCTCATCACACTCTACCACATTTCCACGAAGCCTGCCATAAATTCTCTTCAAATTTGCACCATTGGTAGAACATTATTGAGATTCCTTTATGTTGTGGTAACACATAACTGGAGTCAGCCTTCATGAGAAAGATCTACTTATCATTGACGTTATATGTCAACTGTTAGTCGGTTGGGACTGTCTTCCTCATGTCTTCTGGGATCCAGTCCAAGCTGGCTAAACAAGGTTCTTAAAACTTCTGTTAGGACTTGGATCACATCACTTCTACCAATTTCCATTGGCTAAAGCAAGTCACACGATGGAAGAATTAGAGACACTGCAAGCCAGTTGGCAATGGGGGGAGGTGGAAAATCCCTTGTAGAGAGAACTGTGGATTTTCTGCCATCTCTTCTGAGCACTTGATGGGTCCTGGGCACAGAAACAAATGGGTTCCCTGCTTTTAAGATGCTTATGACTTGAGAAACAATACTATAAAAAGAAATGTCGGCATCCTCAACAAATTTAACTTTCCTCATTTCCCATGTCCCCTCTGCAAGGGAGACTAACTTTTTCAGAAAGTGTTTTCTCTGAGTGTGGCTTCTAGTTGAGCCTAGCTATAGGGCAGAGGATTGAAGAGGGAGAGAAGGAGAAGCCTGGGCATCCATCCCACCCTCTCTCTTGGCAAGCTACATCAGCATGGCCCGCCTTTGCCTCTAGTAATTTCATAACGATGTTCATTTGTGGATGAGCTCTAGATTTCCTCCATTCTGTCTTTCTCTGCAATTCCTTCACCACCCATATAGCCAACTGCTTTTTATTTAAATGAGAAGAGTCACTTCCGTTTTCTTGATTGGAATCTACGTGAAACAATTCTGTTGAGTGCCATAGGATTACAAGGGAGAGGCCTATGTTCCGAGTGGTGAAATAGGAGGGGGGAAGAGAGAGAGAAGACTGTCTGGGATCAGAAACCCTACGGAAGAATAATGAAGATGATTAGGAGAGGGAGCAAGACAGCCACAGTGGTCATAGAGGCTCAGCTGAGAGAGCACTGATGTTTCCACAGCAAGCTATGAGTCAAGAACATAGACCTTAAGAAACAGAAAGGATTCAGGCCATGCAGGGTGGCCGTGGCTTCACTGTGGCATGAATGTTGGCTGTGACTGAAAGCTTTCTCCTTAGCTGGTGGTGCTGGGAAATGGCCGAAGTAGCCATGGGAAGAACCTGGGCTCTCGGGTTGTGCTCTTAGGCAGCGCTGCCCTTTGAGTTCTCTTATGGGCACTTTTCTTTTTTAGATAGCCCAGGCTAGTCACACACTTGCTATCTAGCCAAGTCTGGCTCTGAACTCCTGATCCCCTTGCCTCTCAAATGGGAGCTACAGGTATTAGCAACTATGCCTGGTTTGAAAGGGTTGATATGAAAGTATCAAACCTGTCCCGTCCCAGCTCTCTGCTTTGTGGTTCCGGCACGGTCTTCCTACTTCCACAGATGCTCTCACCACTGTTCCTGGCTGAGACAAACACAGCTGAAGATCAGCCATCACCACAGAGCCAGTGCTCTGCTCTTCAAACTTTGGGTCTCCTGGATCACCCACCACATAAACCATTTTCTTCACAAGTAGCTTGAGTCAGGTATCTTACCACAGTGATGGAAAGTCAAAGAATACAGGGTCTTCGGTATTAAGCCAATGAGGCAGATGTGAAGTAACTCAGCCTTCTTTCAGTCCCAGCAGCACAAATCCAAGACAAAAGTTCCGTACAAGAGCATAGCTGAAGCCGGGTGATGGTGGCACATGCCTTTAATCCCAGCACTCGGGAGGCAGAGGCAGGTGGATCTCTGTGAGTTCGAGACCAGCCTGGTCTACAGAGCTAGTTCCAGGACAGGCTCCAAAACCACAGAGAAACCCTGTCTCGAAAAACCAAAAAAAAAAAAAAAAAAAAAGAAAGAAAAAAAGGAAAAGAAGAGCATAGCTGAAATAAAATGGTAGGGGATGCTCAACAAATGACAAGGCCAGGGATGTAGCTCATCAGACAGTACTTGTCTGTGTGAGGCCCTAAGACCACATTTCAACAACACACACCCCCCCCACACACACGACAAAATATGCCCCCAACTTTGGTGTCTAATGCTTGCAGTCCCAGTACTTAGGAGGTTAAGCCAAGAGGACTGCGAGTTTGAGGCTAGCCTGGGTTACCTTAATAAGCCATGGTGTTGGGTAAATTGTTCCTATGACAGACAAAATAACCAAGAAAGAGATTGAGCCTAGATCAGGAAGGAAGACCGCAAGAAGCAAGAGGGTACGAGTTGAAGGTTAATAAACGATGGAGACGCAGAGGTATGGTCAGGGGGGAGAAGGGATCTGAGCATGAAGGTAGTGGAAAAATAAATATTCAGGAGCAGAGTTCTGCTAAGAAGTGAGTTTAGCTGGCTGGGAATCTCCACACAGAATCTGAGGTCAAGTTCAGAAGCAGGTGTGGGCTCCGTCTTGGATCTCTAACGGCTGACTTTTTGGCAAGCTAGACAAACCTATCATTTTGGAGATGGGGAACATTCTGATTCTGCTGAGAACTGGACTCCCTCAGAGGCAGCAGAAATCCCGTTGTTCCAGAGCAGACTAGAGAGGAAAGGAGCAGCAGTGACTGGTCTGCTTAATTGGTTGTCATCGCCTCTGCCACACCAGATTCTCAGGGCCTGAAACACTTGATTAATGAACCAGAAGGAAAGGTTACCACCTGGGCCTACTAATAAAGGGTCGTCCAGGAGCCTGGCAGTAATTGAAGGAGCATTGGAGGTTGTTCTGAGCCAACTAGACCCATGAGGTGGAGATTTAAATTAGAATCTCGGACTCTGGGTACTTTTGAAATGACAGTAAAGATATTCTTTGACATGACATATCAAGTCTCCATGTTTGGTCTCTTATTCTCTGTGTCTCACCATGTGAGGTTTCTCCATATCCCACCATGATCTGATACAATCTGTCATGGTCCTTTTACTAACAGAGAAGATGTTTTCACACCCCCCTTCCCCTGTTCACAAGTGTTTCTCCTGTTGTGCATACATACACTCGCGATCCTGTGTCTTTGTCCCCAGCAGATGTCTGCATCAGCATCACTGTCTCCAAGAAGTCCAGCTTGGCCCTCAGACCTAGATAGGTATCTCTTCTGTGTTCTTAGCATCCCCTGGCTTCCCACTGTCCTAACACTTAGCACTATGGTATCAATATGTCCATCTCCTACACTAGACTAGGAGCTTGTCAGGTGTAAGGGTCTGCCTGTGCAATTGCGTGTTTGCTGAGCCAAGATATGACCTCTGCTGGTTACATGTCTTCCATCACGTCCTCAACACTCTTACATACATTATTATTATTATTATTATTATTATTATTATTATTATTATTTGAGACAGGGTTTCCTCGTGTAGTTCTGGCTGTCTTGGAATTCTGTAGACCAGGCTGGCCTTGAACTCACAAAGATCTACCTGCCTCTGCCTCCCAAGTGCTGGGATTAAAGGTGTGTGCCACCACTGCCCGCACCTTTCCTACCTCTTTCATTCAACCAATATTCACCAAGCATCTCCTCTACTCGGGCTGGTGCTCCAGTGGGTGGCCCAGTCCCTTCTCAGAGACCTCCCAGTCGGATGGATTTCTACCCCATGGTGACAGGCGTGATGGCAGAGGGGCACGGAAAGCGCCGAGTCCCGCAGAATGAACAGTGAGATGCATTTTGTTCAGTTCCAACATGAAGGGCTTGCATTCCCACTACCTTCGGAAGCTGCCCCTTGTTTTCTTTACAGTTTCTTCCCTCTCCTGCGTCCCTTTTTGACCTCTGGTTGGACTCAGAATGTAACAGCTTGTTCTGTTACTGTTCCAAAGGAGGGTGAACCCAGGAAGCATGAGATAGCTCCCTGGCTTCTCCCTTTCCTCCCTCTCAATTTCCTACCCATAAGGCAGAGGTGACGAGGCCTCAGAAGGCTGTTCTAGTACTCTATTTATCCATTATTAAGAACTTTGTAGATATGCATGATCGGAACTCTTACCAGCGAGACTCCAGAACTAGATTTGATCTCCTCAGGTCCCTGGTACTTAGCAGAAGACTTGGCAAAATATCAGTGCTCAATAAAATCTGCTGTGTTGGCTGACCCCGAATGCTGAAGAAAAAGAGGGTCCCCCCCAAAAGTTGGGAGACAGTGGAAGGGCTAAGACTAAAGTGGGTGGGGAACATAAGGAGAGGCGAATTGTTATGTGTTCCAGTGGGAAGCCAAAGGATACTGAGGACATGATAATCACGCCATGTGTCTTGTGCCTTCCCATACCTCCCCATGAGGCAGGTGATAGTCACCCTCTTCAACAAATGAAGAGGTGGAGGCTGAAAGCAATTAGGCTACTTTCCCGTGCTGACAGAACTGTGCTGAAATTTAGGCAGGCTTCCAGGCCTCTTCCCACTGCCCACCTGTATAATGTGGTACACCTCCTATCAGTGCTCATTCCTCAGAAAGGATCTGTGGCCTGGCTTTGACCTGTGTCGTCTTCATCTTCATCTGCACTGATGGCAGAAGCCTCTCTCCTGGGCAAGCCAGTCAAAGGACCAAGGAATCGATTTTTGTGATATTCATAAAGGAAGTTATGCTGAAGGGTCCCCGAAGCTGCTGGGTTCCTGAGGCCTGAGCATAACGAGCTAGCAGCTGCCTCTTTCTTCATCACGGGGCTGTAATTAGCAAGTGCTTCTTTAGCTTGCCTGTCTCGGGTCAGGAAGTAGGCCACCAGAGAGGCTGGAGGTGCGCAGGCAGGAGGAGCGAGCGCCTCCAAGCTTTGAGGCCAGGGGAAAGGAGCCTTGTTTGTGCCTGGGCTTCAGGTTTTTTTGTAGATGGCAGAGTAAGGAGGCGCAGGGTGGAAAGAGACCCTCTTCTCTGTGGGAGATGATGAAAGAGGGAAAAAGCACATTAGAAAGAATCTGTCATTGTAACAGGCAGCTTCGGGGCAGCAATTTATCCTGTCTCTCTCAATCCTCCCGATAGCTCTCTGCAGGAAGACTGTTCTTATTCCCACTTGACAAACCAGAAGTCTGAGAATCAGAGAGGTTAAGTGAATCCGACAAGTGTGGTGGTTTGCCCAGAATCAGACTCCAGAGCAGTCAGATAAAAGTAAACAGATGTGTAAAGAAAGAAAATGAAGCTCCAAAACCACAGAGAAACCCTGTCTCGAAAAAACAAAAAAAAAAAAAAAAAAGAAAGAAAATGAAGGCTTGGCGGAGTGGCACAGGTCTATTATCCCAGTACTTGGGAGACTGAGGATCATAAGTTCCAGTCCAGCCTGAGCTATGTAGTGAGTTCCAGCTTGGGGTATATACTGAGACTCGGTCTCAAAAAAAAAAAAAAAAGAAAGAAAGAAAGAAAGAACAACCCACAATTGCAGTAGGATGGAATTGGATGGTGGAGAGCGAAGAAGGCTATGTATAGACTTTGGAGCCAGGCAAACCCAAGACCAAACTCAGTTCCCACTGACAGCCACGTGGCTTGTGTGAGCCTTGCAATCTCCTGGAGCACTCTTCACGTACAGATTGGGAATGCTGATGTTTACCCACTAGGCTGCTGTGGGGGCTAAACAGGATGTTTGTAAGTTTCTAGCTTAGTGTATGGCATATAGGAGATGCTCAACAGATAAAGCATGAGGCTACTTAAGGGGAAGAGCAAATAAAACATCACCTATTCCCTGTGACTCTCGAGGTACCTGTCCTCCAGAGCCCAGGCCAGAACTTGTCAGGGTGCGGTAAGAGGGGGGTGAAGAACAGGTCCCGAAGAGGCTGGGCGTGTAGTGAAGTTGGTGTTAGAATACCTGGCGGTATGTCCAAGAACCAGGTTCTGTCCCCAGCAGGATCAAAACAACAGAAAATCTAAAACTTGGGCTTCCACGCTGGAGCTCTTACTGGGCACACCAGCTTCCTTCCCCAAACCCCAGTGTCGTCCATCCGGCTGTCTGGTAATCTGAAGATCAGGTGACTGGCACTCCTTCCTCCCAGGCACCACAGAAAGTGAGATAATGGACCTGCTAAATGCTCTAGAATGTGTGAAGTGCTCTGATTCCCCGTGCACAGTGCACGCGCATTCACCCCTTCAGCCAACACCCGATGTCGTGCCCTGCCCCTGCCCCGCCTTCCTCAGGCACAGTGCTCCACCCCCGCCCCGCTCCCTCCAGCACAGGGCTGCATACTTCCCAAGCATCTTAGTTCAGTTCCCATCGAAGTAATTCTACCAGGTAGATAAAATTATTCCTATTTAAAAACTAAGACGTTAATGTGTAAGCAGAATGAATGATTTGTCCAGGATTAGTCACTGGTAGAGCCAAGATCTCTCTGGTTTTAAAATGTGTGCAGGCAACCCTTGCCCTGCACTGTCTCTTTGAGGCAGAATGCTCTGTGCATGAAATGAGGCCTCCCTGCTTCATCTGAGCTCTGGCTGTATTGATCCAGAGTCCTATGATGGGGGCACAAAATTGTGCCAGCAGAAGGGCTGGGAAAAATCTGCACTTCTATCTCTTTTCTCCCTAGGGTTTGACTTCTTTGAAGCCAGTGCCAAGGAGAACATCAGCGTGAGGCAGGCCTTCGAGCGTCTGGTGGATGCCATTTGTGATAAGATGTCCGACTCGCTGGACACAGACCCCTCCGTGCTGGGCGCTTCCAAGACCACCCGTCTCTCAGACACCCCGCCACTGC
Source organism: Microtus pennsylvanicus (assembly GCF_037038515.1). NCBI lineage: Eukaryota > Metazoa > Chordata > Mammalia > Rodentia > Cricetidae > Microtus > Microtus pennsylvanicus. The sequence goes on from NC_134591.1 coordinate 44,853,745, forward strand.
TGCAGCAAAACTGCTCCTGCTAGGCCAGACCCACCCTCCCGCCGCCCCGTGTCGTGCCCACGTGTGATCTGCTTTCCTCTGTAGCTCACCGTCCACTCCCCAGCCCCGGCAAGCTGAGCTCTCTCCCAGCACCTGTGGCTCTCCGAAGATGGCCCCAATTACAGACTCTAATGGTGCCGGTTACCGCTTGGGTGAAGATTTCTTTTACAAAAGAAAACTCCCTTTTATGAAGGAGGTTCCCTCTAGAGATTTGGAAAGAATCTTTTCTGCCCTTAAAATAAAATTTCCTTCACTTACCAAGCTATCCCTCCCCGCCCCTCCCCCCACATGTCAGGGGCTGGCCGGGGTGTGTGATGGGACCCACCTGCACAGCTAATCCTATTAAAGAAAATATCTCGAAGTACAACCTGCTTGTTTCTATCAGGCTCCCCGGGGGGGCCTCATCTCACTGCCAGCCAGGCTTTGGTTTGCAAAGCCCTGAGCCCGGATGCCCACAGGGCCTGGGCAGTTGCTGTGGTGACAGGACAGTGCTAATCTCTGGAGAGCTCAGATGCTAGTGATGTGGAAGAAGCAAAGGCTGAGTCAGAAACACGCTTAAAAGAAAAGGATTATCTTCTGCAAAATGTCAAAGGCCCCTGCCATCTAAAACTGTGAGGATGAGAAGGAGGAAAAGAACAGCCCAGACAGGGTCAGGTCTCCCCTTTCTAGCTGGCTCTTTGAATCAAGATGTAGCCTCAGGTCAGCCTCAAACTTGCTATTTAATTTAGGCTGCCCCTGAACCTAGTCCTCCTGCCTCAGCCTCCCCAGTGCTGGGAATACAGATGTGTGATGTCACACCCAGTTTCTCCAGCTGCTTCTTCATCATGAGAATGCCATAAAATTTGTTACTGATTCTTGGGCTCCCAGAATCTGAAAGGTTTGAAGCTGATGAGCTCATCCCTAAATTTGCCTGGTTTAACTAGTCAGCTGCAGACTTCCCCAGTTCTCACAGCCAAATTTCTGCTGCCACCTCCAGGACTCCAGGACTGACCTGCTCAGGGTGGCTGGGAGCAAAGAACTCACAGACACAAGTACAAAATGGTAGGATACAGTGGCTGCGAGTTCTGATGAAGACCACCGGCAGCATCCTGAAGACTCAGCATTGTTATGCCCAGCTGAGCAAAGGCAGGTTTATTGGACTCAGCCAAAAGAGGAGGCAGGTTAGGCAACCTTGGTAGGGGCCTCTTCAGAGGGGAGCAGTCTCAGGCTGTGTCACCAGGAATAAGAAGCTGTGGTTGGCACGTTCTGCGCACTCCGTCCAAGGTACTGGGGTCTTTGACATGGCTGTGTTAGCGTCAACAATACCCATCCACTCAGAACTCCACTCTTTCCCACAGATCCCTTTTAAAGTCCACCATCTATCAGGTATGAGCGGAGGCTCAGGCCTGTAATCCTAGCATATGAGAAGTTGAGGCAGAGGGATCAGCTGTTCCAGGACAGGCTGGGCTGAAGATCCCTGGAAAAAAAAAAAAAGAAAGAAAGCATGTCTTTTGGGCAGGCACCAGGGCTTGCCGTCTGCAAAGCCAGGACCTGTCTTTGCTTCAGACTGAAAACGGCCTCGTGGACTCCCCTGCCTTCCTCCCGTTGCTCTGCTGTCAGCAGTCTCTCCAGCGCCACTCTCCGAGAATCCTGCATTCTTCCTCCCATCCTGCCCGGGTCCTCTAGGGCGATACTCCTGAGCAGTCCAGCTGGAAATCTGAGGGGACAGAGTCCTTGGGGAAAAAAATGAGGAAAATTGTATTCCCCAGTCTCACACCTCGGTCCTCTTTCTTGGGAGTGACATCTGTCAGAGAGCCCCCTTTGGTTAAAGCTGTCACCAAACACCTGAAAGAAAAAAAGGTAAAATTAATCTGACTAGCTCTTGTTTCTACCTTGCTATGGATGCTGGAATACATCTGTATTTTAGTTGAAATAATGAGACGGAGCCATTGATAATTCCTGAAGGTCTTTCTTCCCAGCCACAGCTCAATTCCACAGCCTCCTATGCTAATGTGTTACCCCAGTAAATAGTGTGTGTGTGTGAGGGGGATGCCTGTCAGTTTTCTGTATTTCAAATGTGCTCCTTGTCCTGGAAAGGTCCACCAAGTCCAGTGATCAGATGAAAGGGCCAAACAGAGTCAGCTCCGTGGACCTGCTGCATTCTTCGATAGACTGTAGGAGACAGTGTTTAGGTTTAGAACGTATTAAAGTCATCTGGGTGCTGCCGTTTAATCGGGGTTTTTGTTGGACATAACGCTTACATTGCATGACACATTGTTCCTAGAAATTTCCTTGTGTTAGTTCCTTTATCTTCCTAACGTTTTTGTGAGGGAAGAACTTTAGTCAACCTCACTCAAAGACGAGGAAACGAAGCTCCGGCCTAAACTAACACAATTAGCAAATGGTAGATTAGGGACTCACACCCAGGAAGAGTGTGCCAAGGTCTGCGTCATCACCAACATTCTGTACCACAGCTCTTTTCCATAAATGTGGTCCTGGTGCTTGGGATCCGGCCACGGTTGTCAGGGCCAAGCCCACTTGAGAAGGATGTATGTCTGTGATGTATGAACAAATTGCTCAGCTACTCACACTACTCTGAGGTGAAGGATGTGTAGTGTGCAGGAGAGAAATTTCTGAGGCAACCAGGTCCCCGTGGGCTTAAGAAAGAAATGTCCATTGTTCCTCAAGGCCAAGCGCTGACTTTGTACCTGCCTCAGTTGGCCAATACCTGTCTGACTTCCAGGAGGTAATCTGAGCAGTCTCCATGCTCCAGCCATGTGACTGAGGGGCATGTCTGATTACGGGGATTGGGACACACACACACACACACACACACACTACACACACACACACACACACACACACACACCCTTCTCAGGACTGTGGTCCCAGTATGCTTTATACGTTACAAGGCTGCATAGAGTGTCGTGGAAGCTAACAGTTTTCTCTGGGCAATAGCACCCATAGGCTTTAGTACTAAAATTTAATACCAAAGTCTTCATAATGCCTAGGTCTTTTAGCACCTATATTCAATAATATTGCACCTATGTTCAATAATATTGCACGCCCAGGGAAAATTTTCAACTTCGAAAATTACTGAGGAACCAGCTCAAGGAAGCAAGCCTCTTTATAACGGACAGAGTCAAGAGTCAAGCACCATTGTACGAGTTCTTCTACAGGCAACAGACAAGCAGGCCTGCTTTCGAGATGGCAATTCCCTAGCCCTGCTCCGTGACCTCATTTCTGTTTCATGGAAGGCAGCCACTTCCTGCTGATTGCAGCGCAGCACTCATCAATCACAGTAATAGCGCAATTAGCCACCGAGGCAGGAGGTGCATAAAACGTGTTAGTGACAACTTGTCCCAGATTTCATCTTCCTAAACAAACCAAATAAAAGAAGGTTTAAAAAGAAAACAAACAAACAAACAAACATTGACCTTTAAAGAGGCAAAAGTAGGCTGGAAGTGCATCGAATCTGTTTTAAACACATGTATGTCTGCAAATACAATGGGATTCGTGACTTCTGTTTGCTTCGTTAGTCTGTACCTTGTTCATTTGTATAGCATCAATGGGATGCAGAACACCTGGCGGACACAGTCCCATCAAATATTAGACTCGGAAAATAGCTTAGAGAAGACCTTGTCCAACTTCTTATTTCACAGAAGGGAAGATTAAGGTTCAAGGAGTGAGAGAAAAATCTCATAAGAACCTTCAGAGTCCCTGAGTAACGCAGCCAGGACTAGGTCTTGGGTCATCTCAAAGAAGAAACTCTCCTATTGCTGGTACCGTCTAAGGGCCCAGTAATATTAAACACTGGATAAATGTTACAGATAAAAAAACAATGATCTCTGTCTGTCAGGTACCTATATTTAATGGTAATACTAGGAGATCTTATTTTAAGATATCATTATCCCCACTTGGCCAGGAAGGAAATGAACCTAGCAAAATACACGTGCCCAGGACAGGCCCTGACCCCATCTGAATCCACCTCTGTCTGACTCATACCCTTTCAGTTTTCTTCCTCACACTGCCTCACATGAAGAATAGATAAGGTGGGGGTTCCAACTGACCCCCAAGGTTTCTCAGTTGAGATCCTGGTTTCCCATTCCCGTGTGATTGTAGCTTTATAACATAGAATGATAGAAGCATCCTTCAGGCCTGAATCTTCCTGCTCACACTACCTGCCCCTGCTCCAAAACTCCTTCCTTGGATATTGGGCTTCATGGAGCATCTGAGGAATGTTTGCTTGACTTTTGTCAATGGTTTGGAAGAGAGGAAAGGAAATACATCAATTAATGTCCGGGTATCCATCAATTGCAGATTCCTCATCCCAAGCCTAAACAAAACTACACGTCATAGCTGAAGAATCAAGTGGCATCCTGTGACTTGTTAGTATATACAAAAGACTAAGCCACGAGAGAAACACTGTTAAGTTTTCTTTAAGATTTAATTCTATTATATGACATATTCATTCAGCAACTCAATGTCTAATATGTCAATGGCAAATTAGACATAGTCCTTTCCTTCGTGACATATATAGCTTCATGGTTAGTCTAGACACTGTCCAACTATCACTCAAATATAGTTAGAGGGCTGTAGATCAGTTGGTCGAGTGCTTGCCTAGCTTGCACTATCTAAGCCGAGCAGAATGACACCTGACTATAATCTTAGACTAGGAGCTGAAGGCAAGAGAATCTGAAGGTCAGGCTCATCCTCAGCTCCATAGGCAATGGAGGCCATGCTAACTCTATGAGATTCTGTCTCAGTGAAAAACAAAGTACATGTGTGTATGAAATTTTGTATACATATATATTCCATATATATGAAATTATGAAGTACTTACTGCAAAGGAAAGGCACCTGATGCTATGAGAACAGGTAATGGGGAAACCCCAATCACCTTTGTAAAGCTGTTTCAGGAAAGAGTCTCTGAGAATCTCCACCACCCATGGCTGCTGCTTTTATAATCATCAATTAAGTTTTCATCTTTTAGTTACAACCTTTGCTAGTTGATCAAATGCAAGTCTTCCAAAAAGATCGAGAGTGGGATGAGCATCTCTCCAAGAATGGTTGATAGTTCACTGTTCCGTTGTTGTTTTGTTTGTTTTTGAGAAACATAACAAATCCCTTCAAAACTTCATGGCATCCTAGAATAGTGGTTCACACCTGTAACTTCAGCAATTGGGAGGCTGAGGCGGGAGGATTGCTACATAGTGAGTTCCAGGCCAGTTTGAGCTAGAGAGTAAGACCCTGTCTCAAACACAACCCCCAAATTAAACAAACAAACAAACAAAAAAACCCTTAATGGCTTTGGCTGAGGCAATTAGTCATTGATATAGTAAATATAGTGATATCAAGGTCATATGTCTGATCCCTACGCGCACAATCCTCTCTCTCTCTCTCTCTCTCTCTCTCTCTCTCTCTCTCTCTCTCTCACTCTCTCTCTCACACACACACACACACACACACATTCACATATACACACACACACACACACACATTCACATATACACTCATACACATATGCACATCCCTACACACACACACATACACATATGCACATCCCTACACACACACATATTCACACACACTCATACACATATGCACATCCCTACACACACACATATTCACACACACTCATACACATATGCACATCCCTACACACACACATATTCACACACACTCATACACATATGCACATCCCTACACACACACATATTCACACACACTCATACACATATGCACATCCCTACACACACACATATTCACACACACTCATACACATATGCACATCCCTACACACACACATATTCACACACACTCATACACATATGCACATCCCTACACACACACATATTCACACACACTCATACACATATGCACATCCCTACACACACACATATTCACACACACTCATACACATATGCACATCCCTACACACACTCATATTCACACACACTCATACACATATGCACATCCCTACACACACACACTCATACACACTCATACACATATGCACATCCCTACACACACACATATTCACACACACTCATACACATATGCACATCCCTACACACACACACTCATATTCACACACACACACTCATTCACACACACACACTAGTACACATATGCACATCCCTGCACTTACTCCTACACACTCAAACACACGTTACACTCCCACGCACACTCACATTCTTTGATGGCTTAAGAGAACAAGCAGGCTTTTCTTGGGACTCACCGTGTTGGCTGAAGCTCGATGTTCTCTGATTTTTTTTTCTCTGTTTGTTTAGAGCTCCAGCTCAAGTGACTAGGGTAGTCAGCTAGGCCTTTCTCCATCTTCTACAAGGACACCCAGACTTGTTCATGGGTGGGCAGAAGTTTTCTTGGTGGTAAGAGATCACATTCTAATACAGACAACACACCTGTTAAGCCCCCGTCTGCATTCCATTTCCTAATGTCCCACAGATTAATATAACCCACATGGCTAAGCTTAGTTTTTGTTGTTGTTGTTTTGTCTTTGTTTTTTCCAAGACAGAGTTTCTCTGTGTAACAGCTCTGTCTGTCCTGGAACTCGATTTTTAGATGAGGCTAGCCTTGAACTTGCCTACCTCTGCCTCCTGAGTGCTGGGATTAAAGGTGCATGCTACCATCCAGCTGCTAGACTCAATTTTAAGAGGCAAAGAGATGGGTGCCATCTCTTAATGGGAGAAGCTATAAAATAATGTCAGAAAAACTTCAGTCTACCACATGGAATTTTTCTGAATTACCCTGGGACCTTAAACCATGTCTCTCTATAGCTATCCCCAAACAGAAATGTCAAAATGGCTCAGATCAGGGCAGCCTTATCATCTGCTATTTGTCCAAACAGTCGGCTTTGGAGGAAAACACATCTAAACTTTTTTATGATTTATTTTTATTTCATATGCTTTGGTGTTTTCCTGCATATATGTCTATATGAGGGCATCGGATCCCCTGGAACAGGAGTTACAGACAGTTGTGAGCTGCCATTTCAATGCTGGGAATTGAACCCAGGTCCTCTGAAAGAGCAGCCAGTGCTCTTAAGAGCTAAGTCATCTTTCCAGCCCCAAGAAGACACATCTGGATAGAGAAGTCTCGCTCATTGTCAAGCAGATTAGTGCTCTATTATCCCTGAAGAATGAACCATTCCGCGGGACTCACTGTAGAGTGGTTGAGATTCCTGCTGAAAGCCTGGCCAGGAGACTAGCCAAATATTCAGAATATACAGAAAAGATGGCTCCCAGAGAAGCTGGGCCCTCTACTCAAGCTATACTCTCCCTCCTGGAGCACTCATCTAGTTTGAGGGTCAAATACCAAGCTTTGATAAGAGCCCATATGCTCAAGTGCACAGGCATTTCCATGTCTCAAACTTAACACATCCAGGTTGGATTTTTAACTCTGTCCTGGTTGTGTTTGGTCCTAATTATCCACAGAAACTTAAGGGTCATCCTTATTTCCCCACTTCTCTCTTTTCATAGTCTCAATATCTAATCCAACAGCAAGTCCTCCTAAAATATCTCATTTGTCCATATCTCTTTATTGGATTTGGTGCTAATATCCTGCCCCTCCACAGAGAGCTACCACATAGTTCAAAGCCCATCATTCTGTGAACCCGGTTATCTCACTCCAGTCTGTCTTCACACAACAACAAACTTTTACAGAGAGAAAGATGAGCTGGAGAGATGATTCAGCGGTTAAGATGGTTCAGCGGTTACTGCTTTTCCATAGGACCCAAGTTCAATTCCCAACACCCATGTGGGGGTAGCTCAGTTTCCTGTACTTCCATCTCCAGGGGATCTGCTATTATCTCCTGGTCTAGAGGACAACTGCACTTACATGCACACACACACACACACACACACACACACACACACACACACACCCCCGACACACATATACACATAATTTTAAAAGTTAAACAAATCTTTAAAAAAAAACATAAATGAATGAAAAGTTCAATTACATTAAGGCTTCTATATTGCACAAGACTCAATCTAGAGACTTCTGTTATTATATTACTGATGGTGTAGTTTTCAATTGACTCTGTTTCTAGCCTTGAATTTACTCTTCCCCTGATACAGGTGCTCTAGTAAATAACCTCCTGCAATAGCCCACTTTCTGGAGACAGCAGTCTGGTCTTTGGAGGTACTATTGCTCCCTCACCCAAACTAGGTGATTCTAACAAAGACTACTAGTAAATGGATCATGTGACTAAGCAAAGCTAATCAGAATGCTTCCCTGAGACTGTTTCTAGGTTGGAGATGTTAGCTTAGATGTGAGGATGTACAATCTAAGATACGGTGGCCTGCCCTCGACCTATGTGTGAACTTTAGTCTATGTTAAGGAGATGGAAGAGGCAAGAAAGAAGTCTCTGGTCTAGACTATCTCATCCTTTGATTCTATCAAGCAACTCAGCCCCCCCCCATTACGTATGTGTGTGAGGGTCCTCTATGTCCACATACAGGCCAGTGATTCATGCCGGGTGTCCTCTCTCACTCTCCTCTTTATTTATGGAACTCTCGCTGAACCTCACTCACCTATTTGGTTAGACTAGTGGACCAATGCGCCTCAGCAATCCACCTGTCTCCACCTCCACCGCGCTGGGACTGCAGGATGCACTGTGTCCAGCTTTTCACGTGAGTGCTAGAGACTAGCAGGTTCTCATACTATGTGTCAAGTCCTCTGCAGCTGAGCAACCTCCCCAGCCCTCAGTTGTATCCTTTGCCTAAAGCTCCACTTAGCTCTGCCCATTGGTGTTAGGTTCTTATGAAGACCAAAAATACATTGCTTATTCTCTGGTTCTTAGTTTTTCCCCCTTCCCTACATTCCAGTTTGAATGGATAAATTTCTAATTTTTACAAGCTAGGTTTGGGGGATGGAGTTGGGTTGTAGTTTAGTCGTAGAGGGTTTACCTAGCAGGCACGAAGCCTTGAGTTCCATTCACGGCACTGCAAAAACTGGTGGTAATGGCAAGGGAGGTGAAGGCAGGAGACATCAAGGGCATTCTCTGTTACATAGTGAATTAGAAACCAAACTTTGACACATGAGGCACTGTCTCAAAAACAAACAAGAGAAAACAACAAACAAAAGCCCAACCTAGGTCTTTCAAGAAATCTCCTCTATTCTCACTTCCCTACCACCCCACTCCTTTCTCCACGTCTGTTTCTATTTCTCAAGCCTCTCAGTGACATACACCATTGTGAGAACCCACCACTGACCAGGCTGACTATGCCGTGTATGCTATTTTGCCCACTTACATCTATCATTTTGACGTGGCCAAATGGCAAACCCTAAATAGAAAATCTCATAGAGGAGACATAGCTAGAAATGGCAAAGGAAAGCAGAGCAATCAGCGAGTCCCCAAGGAGCATGATTGGATTCCCTGTGCCCTTTGGTTCCTAATGCATCCTCTCCTAGGCTCAGCAATGGGCTGGGATAAAGATAATAGGCTGTGGTACCTTGGTTAAATCACTCCCTATCTCTGGGCTTCAGGAGCGTGGACCAGATGGTTTTTGTGGTCCCTCTTGGCGCGGATGCACTTTGACTCCACGCCCATTTTCTGTAAGAGCTGCAAGTAGAAAACAGAATGTTGGCAGGAGCCTTTCATTAGGAAAGCCTCCCTTCTTCCAGGGCATGCTAAAAACAGGAGGGTGTGTGACCCCCTGTCATTCACCCAAGCTAGTGGTTCTGCTTCCTGAGGCGGGGGGGGGGGGGGGGGCATGCCTGACTATCCTAAGACAGGGTTGCCTCAAGGGCAGCAAAGGAAGAGACAAAACAAACATCTCCAAGGAGATGCTGAGCCTGGAGCACAGGCTCGTGTGCTTGAGAAGGGGCAGCCGGCAGCTGTGTTTAAGAACCAGAAATACATTCTGATTCAACGAAGCCTTAATATACACGTGTGTCAGGCAGAGTTGGGAAAGATCTTTCTGAGGACAAAATCTGCCATACAACGAGAAGCAAATCTGCCATACAACGAGAAGCTTGGAAACCAAGGGAGGTGATATTGGCATGTGCCAAATTATCTTTAAATTCCTCCAAACACCAGAGCTCCGGATGGAGTCCAAGGTCCAGGGGGCGGGGGCGCGGCTGTGGAAGAAGCGTTAAGCACGGAGGGCTAGCAGTATGATAGATCTGAATTCAATCCTTGGGTTTTTTTTAATCCTCAGTTTTGTGATTTTAGAGTTTTATTACTTCCTGTGGAAGATGACTATCCACCTCACAGTATCTACCTCACGGGGCGTGAGATGACTCACTGAGAATGAGGGTAAAGCCCTTACTGTGGAGCCGGGCACACAGATGTGTGATGATACTGTCCACAGAACGTCACCCAGGCCAGGCAGTGACAGGGAGGCAAATCTAGTTCCGTATCTTCATAAGGGCACGAAGGACCATAGTCTGGCAAGGGCTGACGGAACACCACACATGAAGGGGCAGAATAGCCAGAATAGCAGATTGTAAGTAGGAAATGGAGCCTGGAATTAGGAAGTGGTCAGGGCAGATTACAGTCAGGAAAAAGGAAGAGGATTAGGGAATATGGCTTAAGCAGTTCTTTTGCCAGGCCACCATCAGGCACCTGACTGAAGAGTGTGTCAAACGCGTCCCCTGTCAGGTGGGTGAGATAGCTCAGCAGGTGAAAGAACTTGCAGTCAAAGCCTAACTATCTGAGTTTGAGTCCAGGAACTCATGTTTAAAAAAATAAAATAAGAAGCTAGGTGCAGTGGCATGCATAAGATCCTGCTTCAACAAAACCAAACAAAAAGTAAGGCCTCACATGCTGTGTAGGGTTGAAGAGGGAACGTATTCGCCCCAGAACGAAACTGCAAGAATCCCTCTTGGAGCCCATTTCCAGTGATCTCCTCGCCTCGCCTCCCTGCTCAAACTCCTAGTACATATTTTGGCCATAAGAATGGAACTAGAGCCGAGCGGTGGTGGCGCACGCCTTTAATCCCAGCACTCGGGAGGCAGAGGCAGGCGGATCTCTGTAAGTTCGAGGCCAGCCTGGTCTAGAAGAGCTAGTTCCAGGACAAGAATCAAAAGCTACGGAGAAACCCTGTCTTGAAAATCAAAAAAAAAAAAAAAAAAAAAAAAAGAACGGAACTAGAACTGTCAAGGCCAACACACCTTGGCATTGGTTGGCTTCAGAGAAGCATCTGGAAACTGAAAGCTGAGGAGGGTGGGGGAAGAAACCCTGTGTGCTGGGGGTTGGGTGAACAGAGCAGCGAGCTGTTGTGAAGGAACAGACAGGAGACTCCATGGTCACTACAGTCAGATGACATGCTTGGAGCACTTTATTCCCCAAGCCTTGATGGTCTTTGGCACAACTGTATGGTCTGGGTTTTATTATTCCCGGTACTCAGATGAGGAAAACTGAGGTCTGTATCTATGAAGCAACCTACTCAAGACAGAGTGATGCTAGCAGATTGCTTGGGTGATTTCAGAACAAAGTAGAATCTCCCCTGCAAAGCCGGGCGGTGGTGGCGCACGCCTTTAATCCCAGCACTCGGGAGGCAGAGGCAGGCGGATCTCTGTGAGTTCGAGACCAGCCTGGTCTACAAGAGTTAGTTCCAGGACAGGCTCCAAAACCACAGAGAAACCCTGTCTCGAAAAACCACAAAAAAAAAAAAAAAAAAAAAAAGAATCTCCCCTGCAACATCAGGTACCCCCGACCCTGAACTCTGCTGATTGGATAGAACTGGAGAAGATGGCAGGCATCGGTTCTGTCTTACATCTGGCTTCCTTTGTGGTCATGGAAAAGAAGAGGAACGCATCCCCTCAACACCCTCAAACTTAAATCCCCAGGCAGAATTGAGCAACAGAGGTCTCTTGGCATCAGAGAGCCAGTCTGCAGTCAGAGAGAGATGCTGCCTCACCTAGTCTGCAGGCCGTCTTCAATTCCCCTGATTGCCTCTGCTAATTTATTCAACCAGGGACCAGGCTGGTCTCGCACCAGCTTAGGAGCTGCACCACAACAGGCTGAGCAGAATTCCTCAGGAGGAGCAATTAGCAAAAACTGCAGTCATCCCTGTATAGAAACGAGCAGAATCTCCAAATCAGATGCTAGCTAAGATGTTAATGCTTTAAAAGTCTGTGTTTACTCTCTTTAAAATTCTGCACCTCTCCTGAGCGAATGTGAAATAGATAATGTCACATGGTGTTCTGAGTTTGTACAGATACCAAGAGGCAACGGGTATACAGCAGCATAAGCAATATGGAGGTGGAAAATTCCATTTGCAAATATCTGTGGATGGCACCTCCGTTTGTTTGGTGGGGGCCTGGAGAAATGACTCGGCATTATGAGCATCTTACTTACTGTGCTGGTAGAGGATCTCAGCTTGGTTCTCAGCATCCAGGTTGGACAGCTCACGAGCACATGGAACTCTAGCTCTAGGGGATCTGATGTTCTCTTCTGGCCGTGGAGGGCACCCACACACAAGTGTACATACACTCCTGAAGATACACACACACACACACACACACACACACACACACACACACGACCCTCTAAATGGGAATCGTGAAAATAGGCCCAGTATAAAGCAACAAAAGTCAGGATGAAACACAGAAAGATCCTGATGGACTCAAAGAGGGGAGATGAGTGGTCAGCGCTGACTCTTATCAACAGGGAAGTCTTCATGACGCCAAAGCACTTAGAGAGCCCGCCAGGACGCCGATTATGTCCGCGTACTCTTGAGCAGAGGAGGTAGAGGGTAAGTATCGGTGTCTGCCTCTGGCAGCCTAGATGAGTATTAACTTCCAAGACTGGGGCTCTGAGCTGAAAAGTGGTAGAGCTCACAGGAAAGTAAAACAGAAAACACAGAACTGGTTACTCCCGAAAAATGCAGATGGTGCCTTCTACTTACCTTCAGTTGCCTGCTTCTTGCTCACTTGTATGAATCTAACCAGGTTCACTCCAGCCTCCTCTGATGTCATGGGGCCCTATCCATTTCTTTGTGGGGGACCCTATCCATTTCTTTATCCTGGTTAATGCCTCCTCATTTTGCAGACCTTGGTGAACCAGATGGACACAGGACTCCAGAAGGATAGCGCAGAGACAGTAGAAGCACTGGATACTGGATACACTCACAACTCTTTCCAGAGAGATGCTTCAGTGATTAAAGGCACATGCTGCCACCTCTAACGACCTGAGTTCAGTCCTCAGAACCCACAAGGAGAACCGAGTCCCAAAAGTTGTCCTTTGACCTCTGCATGTTCACTGTGACTCATGTGCCTACAAGCTTATATGCATACAAAGAAAAGTAAAAATTTTTATTTTAAAAAGGTAATTCTTTTCATTACAAAAGATACAAGCACATGCTTACCAATCACAAGAGGAGAATCTGTTAGCTCATATAAGATCCAGTGCGCATATCTATCTGGCTTTAGACATTGCTGGAACAAAATGATTAAGTTACATTGTAACAATCATCTATGTCTTAGCGCCACTCTCCTCTGGGGTGGCTTTATTTCCTGGCTGCTGCAGGCACATCGTCCACTATAGTCGTGTGGACAGAGATAGAATGCCTCTGCTCCACAGTCTGAGCAGAAGTCATAGATCACGGGTAGAGGAGAACCAATAGTCTAGGATGACTAGTCTGGGATCCATCCTTACGCTGAAGGATGAGGTGTGCTGATTGATCAAGCCTGGAACAGGGTTTAGCTGCATCCAAACCAGATGATCTACAAGTAGGAAAGGAGCGGTTGACTTCCAGAAGGGAAGGGGAGAAGCTCTTAGACAGGAAAAATGTCAGGTAATTTCACGAGTTACAGACTCAGGTCATTCTACAAAATATAGCCAAAAACTCAACGGGGGAGAACAGGTTTGAGTTGTTTTCCTCCCCAGGTGAGAATGGAAGGAGAGATCATTAGGAATAATTCTTAAGAGGAGCCTCTCTGCCGATGCAAATGATTCCAATCAAACCAAATTAGACCAAACAAAAGATGCCCACGTTTAATACAGTGCTCAGGGGAGGCCCGGGAGAGGGGAGAGAAGAGGGGAAGAGGAGATCATGTGTTCCTTTTCTGGGAGGCAGCCTTAATAGCCTGTGGGAGTCTTCCTCTTATACATCATTTTAAAATCATAGTAACCTAATGAGATCAATGTTTTTATCCTTAAAGGACAGATACTATTATGACCCTCATTTATGAAGAACAGAGAAGATCCCTATGGAGCCAAGGATGACCCCAAACTTCTGATCCTCTTGCGTCCACCTTCCAACTGCAGGAATTGCAGGCATGAGTCACCACACCTGGTTTATGCAGTGCTGGGGATTGAGGCGAGGCTTTGGGCATTGTAAGCCCTGGTCAACTGAGCTGTAACCCCAGCCCCAGAGAGGATATTTAATTTGCCCGAAGTCACAATAGAAAATACAGAACTCGAATTGAAAAATCATGAATCTCTTACCTTAATCAGGACAGTATAGTGTACTAGTTAATATAAATCCTTCCTGAATTTGTTTATTTATTTATTCCAATGGATTGGGTCAGGAATAGAAGAGCAACCATGGTTTGCATTTCTCTGATGGCTAAGGATGTTGTGCATTTCCTTAAGTGTCTTTCAGTCCTTTGAGATTTGTCTCTGAGATTCCATCTTACACCGTCAGAATGACCAAGATCAAAAACAATGATGACAGCTTATGCTGGAGAGGATGTAGGGTAAGGGGAATGCTCCTCCATTGCTGGTGAGAATGCAAACGTGTACAGTTGCTTTGGAAATCAGTACGGTGATTTCTCAGAAAATTAGGAAACAATCTACCTCAAGACCCAGCAAATACTGCTGTTGGGCATATATCCAAAAGATATTCAATTATACCACAAGGACATGTGCTCAACTATGTTCATAGCAGCATCATTTGTAATAGCCAGAACCTGGAAATAACCTCGATGTCCCTCAACTGAAGAATGAATAAAGAAAATGTGGTACATTTACATAATGGAGCACAACATGACCGTAAAAAAAAATGACATCTTAAAATTTGCAGGCAAATGAATGGATCTAGACAAAACCATATTGAGTGAGGTAATCCAGACCCAGAAAGACAAATATAATATGTACTCACTCATAAGTGGCTTTTAGACATAAAGCAAAGAAAAACCAGCTTACAATTCACAACCCCAGAGAAACTAGACAAGATGGAGGACTCTAAGAGAGATAGACATGGATCTACATAGGAAGATGAAAAAGACAAGATCTCCTGAGTAAATTGGAAGCAGGGAGGTCACAGGAGAGGGCAAAAGGGCAGAGGGGAGGAAGGGAGGGAGAGGAGAAAAAAGGATGCTCAATAAAAACAATAAAAAAGTAGATCAATCATGGTTCAGTGTGGCCGAGGCACTGAGAGTGGAGTCTACATCTGTTCAGCCCTCCCGCAAGCAGACTAGTGCCTGGGGAAGTCTTTGTGAGGACCAACTTACAAAGCAGCAAGGAACCAGGTACCTCTTGACTTAGTTTGGCATTGGGGTGGGGCTTTGTCTTTCCTCCCTGTCCTGAGGAGTCCTGGAAGCATGGGGGGGGGGGTTTATATAAGCATCAAGGGCACAGGCTGCCATTGGAAACTCAGCCCTCATTACAATACCTCATTTCAATACCCAGAACACTACTGTCCTGGCAGTGGAAAGAAAAAATACAGCGTGGAATACTGCCCTCCCACTCAGAGGCCCGAGTTTCAGCTCCTCCCAACTTTGGCAGCTATGCACAGTTTTTACTTGATACTGTTGGAACACCTTTCAAGAAACAAACTGTTTAGATGGCTTGGTGTGGTGATTTGAATGAGAAATGTCCCCCACGGGCTTGACCTCCAGTTCCAGGGGCCGTTTGAGGAGAGTTGGAGGCTTGCAGAAGGAAATAGCACACTGGGGTGGACTCTCAGAGTTCATGGCCTCGCTCTACCTCCACTTTGTTCTCTGCATTTTGTTTTGTTAATCCTACTGGGCAAGAATAAAGCCACTACCACAATTTTTGAGCCAATGTTGAAGAAAGTTTTATCAAGCACTGGCCAGGATGGTGGACGCTGGTTAGATCCATCCCTGGGATTCCCAGAAAATGGCTGTGAATTACATTAGTGTGCTGCATTTAAAGGCAAAACCCACAAGGCTACATGCCTCCCCTCTTCATCCAATCAGGGGCAAGCATGAGTCCTGATGTACTTCCTGCCTATGGACTTCCCGCCCACTTGCAATCCTTCATATCCTGAGCAGTTGGGCAACCAACCTCATTTATAGAAGTGAAAACACGTGGCTGCTTATCTTATGTAAACAGCCCCCAGCATTCCAGAAAATTACCTGTCCTTGGGCAAGTGGAACTTGCAGGTTAGAGGCCTCTTTATTTTATAGCACAGTTTCCAGCTGAAGATGTGATCTTTGAGCTCCCTGCTCCTGCAACTGTGCCTGTCCTTGCTGTCTGCTTCCTGCTACTCCGTGAACGTAAGGATCCCTCTGGAGCCATAGTCCAAATAAACCCATTCTTCTGAAGTTGCTTTGTGTCCTGGTGCCTTATCACAGCAACAGAAGATAGTTGGTGCTCCCCATGAGCCATGCTTGTTGTCAGCACTAGGAGAGGTGAGGTCCCTGAAGGTGTATTAGTTTCTGGTCATCCACCAGACGCTGTGCAGGTCCTGGCGTATTGAAGGTAACCAATAGCTGTTTGCCAAATGAAGAGAATCAAGTGTTCCTTCTGAGCAGATGTGGCGGCACCTGGACCAGGCTGTGCTAACGCGGGGTGGTGGCACTGACAACATTTTGGACAGACACTGAGGGGGACACAGAGATGTCTCACAAACTAGTTCTGGAGGAAGCTGTATAAAAAAGGATTTGTTCAAGTAGTCATGAGTTTAAAGCACTCCATGGCCAAAGGTTTAGTTTAAATCCGTCCCTAAAACCTCTGCAGTCTGCTTACGTTAGAGTATGTATTCCTGAGTTTGTTTTTTAAGGCTAAGTTGGTAGGTGCTAGAATCCACTCTTTGGCACCTAGGGTGTGCTCTCTTTCTGAGACCATGGATTTTCCAAGAACTACTTGAAAAATCATTATGCCCATGAAAAGAAAGACAACTGTGGTGGCCCACGCCTATAGTCCCAGCACTGGGGAGACCAAACAGCCCGGGCTACCTAGCAAGAGACTGCCTCCAAAAAAATTACAAATATTTGTTAGGTAGAAGAAGGAAAGGAAGGAAAGAATGACTGAATAAGGTAAGGGAGAAAAAGAAAAGCAATAAACCATGACCATGGGACGGGAGCCCTTTGCCCCTTCTTAATGGTGTATCTCTGTCTTCCGTAGTTGGTATGTAGGATGCCTTTAGATCAGCCATTGTCTATATTTGTGTGGATCAGATGCACTTGTGATGAAGTCTGAGTTACTAGGACTAGTAGTGTGTCAGTGACACATTAAGGAAATAAAAATAGCTCCCCTTGGAACCATTTAACCAAGATCACGACTTCAATTATCTACTTCATGTTTCCCTCCGTCTGTCTGTTGTCTGAGTTTGAATCTGTGTCTGCCTGAAGGCTGTCTTGTGAATTTGTCCCTGTGTTGGTTCCTGTGTGTCTGTGTGTATCTGTTTTGCAACTGCATGTGTCTGTGTGTTCTGTCCCGAACAGAGGACTTTGCTCTGTGTTTATTAAACAGCACAGAAAGAGTGAGGGACACTTTGCAGAAGTCTTTAACAGAGTTTTTCATGGGACTAAATCACTGAACCAAACTGACCCAGACAACAAGCAGTATTTAAAACATCATTGTTGATCAACTAATATCCAAGTGTAGTATTTAAATTTATAGTGGATATTCAGTTTAAAAGATTGCTTTCAGCCTCTGTATTTGCTGCTTTCAGCAAATAATTCATTTGCATTATCTGGGGCAGAGGCATGGAAGAGTACATGACTTAAGATTAGAGCTATACATTAGCTGAGGTTGTGAAAGTTGACTAGGAAATCCACTGCAAGTTAGGTTGATAGTTAAATTGTTCTCCCCACCTCCCCCCTCTCTTGAGACAGGATCTCATTCTGTAGCCCTTGCAGTCCTGAAACTCACTCTGTAGACCAGGCTGGTTTCAAACTCACAGAGATTTGCCTGCCTCTGTCTCCCAACTGCTGGAATTAAAGGTGTGTGCTTTTAAAGACAGGTTAGAAAGAGTTTGAATATACAGTAAGGTGCAGGCAGTCTTAAGTGACCTCAAGGTGTATTATTAACTCTGGCTGTGAGATTCAGCAAAAGTTACAATCTCTCTTAGAATATAAGATATTTTCATGATATTGCGTTGCCATATACAGTAAATCCTTGAAGCCAGGAATGGTGGCATATGTCTGGAATCCTAGCACTAAGGAGGCTGAGGCAGGAAGATCCATCAGTTAAGGCCAACATGGACTACATGAAACCTTGAAGAAGAAAAACAAGAGTGATACCATGGCCAGTATGAGCTACATGAAACCTTGAAGAAAAAGAGAGGTGGGGGTAGGAAGGAAGGAACATGGGTAAGAGTGAAAAGACAGCAAGTAAATACTTGGTTGTCTCTGCATGAGCCATTATAATGTAGTGGGGCGGTGGCGGCATACACCTTTAATCCCAGCACTTGGGAGGCACAGGCAGGTGGATCTCTGTGAGTCTGAGGCCAGCCTGGTCTACAGAGCAAGTTCCAGGACAGCCAGAGCTATTACACAGAGAAACTCTGTCTCGAAAAACCAACGCACACATGCACTTCAAAGCAATAATAAAAAATGCAAAGTCCCTTGGATTAGATCTAGCAAGCACATGCATTTCTTTAGGGAGAATATTATAGAACCTTATAGAAAGACATTAAAAGCTTAGGCAATGAAAAGCTGGACCATCATTGAGGTTAAAGACTCAGTGTTATAAATCAATTATTATAAGATTAAAGATCCAGGGGAGTGGAACGTAGCTCAACAGTATAGCATATGCTCGGTTCATACAAGACTCTAGGTTCTAGCCCCAGCCCCCACACAAAGAAAAGGAAAAGTCTAGAAGGACCTATTCTGCTATGGTATTGACAATGATAGACATATCTTCTTACATTTTTATTTTCACTTATTTGTGTCCTCATGCTCTTAAATAATTTACTTTTAAAATAAAAATGTTTCAGAAATATCAAGCACACTCAAACTTATGCCTAGATCCAATTCGATTCCCATTACATTCAAATAGGCCTTTTCATGGAATTTAGCTTATTCCTGGAAGGGCCAGGACATGTCCGAAGAAGTAGAAAGAGATACTTGTTCTATTAGATATCAAAGCTTGTTATAGAACCAAATAATTAAGACTTTCTATGCTTTGGCAAAGCTATAAAAATACACAAATACTCTATAAAAAGTCTAATACACAATGAGATATTGTAGAAAGTATTTGTAGGTCACCTGTGAACAGATTAGGCTAGTCAATAGTTGATTACTAATAAAGAAAACATTAACTTTCATTCCTACTTTACGCCATACACAGATATCAATTATGGACATATTTAGACTTAGTGTGTTTATGCAGTTCTAACGATTGCATACATACCATATATTCTTGTACTGAGAGAGCTACAGTGAAATATCCATAGCAGCATTAGTTCTAAATATTAAAAAGCCAGAAAGGGCCTAAAAGTCTATCAGCTATAGAATGGTTAAGCAGTTCATGATTAAGTCATATAGGGGACTATTATACAGAACTGAGTATGAACTATGTAGCTACATGCTCGACGCCTACAGCAAGCCCCATAGGCAGGTCACAGTATGATATATGATACATACTATATAATTCCATGATATAACCTCCAACAGGTTGAAGAAGTCAAGGTATATTTTAGTAGTTGTCTTCCACTTATCTCTCCAGACTCACGCTCCATGTTCCTTTGGTTCCAAGGAGGCAGAGATTTACATCAACGGCCTCCTTTGATTTCAGACTCTGGTTAGGTTTCTCTCGTGGGAGGCACCCAGGAAGGTTGGGGTACTATGGGGTGGCATAGTTGGCTCTTATTCTGTGATATTTTCACTGTGCGCCTTGCTGTCGTCTTGCTTTTCTCTTCTCTGCATCTCAGCTCCTATCCGGTGTCCCGCCTACCACAACCCACTGTGGGTCTGGTTCCCAGTCCCTCCCCTCTGGCCCCTACTTCTCCTCTCCCCCTACACCTAAAGGTAAGAACACTGTTACCAGCTACAGGATAATTTGTTCTTACATCCTTAGCATACCCTGCTGGCAACCTCGTGAATAGTTTAACTCTCCTGGAATTATCTTAATTTGAGTGTACATCTATCTCGTATTGTTCAGGGGTTCAGAGATCTTCTGGCAGGGCTTCTAAAGAAAATCAGGAAAATTCTTACTATAAAACTGAGGGTAGGATTTACCTGTGGGGAAAGAAACATAATACAGAGAAATGGGCCACAGGGGAGACTTCACTCGTACCATAGTATCTTGATCCAGAGCTATTTGTACAAGCATTATTTGTTTTTATGATCACTCTTTATGAGTCCCCCTCCCCAGTGATACAGGGTCTCGTGTAGCTCAGGCTGGCCTAGAACTCACTATGTAGCCAAGGCATGCCTTGAGCGCCTTATCTTCTGTCTTTATTTCCCTAGTGCTGAGTTACAGGCATTGCTACTCTGATCTACTGATTATTATTTTTTAACAGGGCCTTATATTTTGTAGCTTTTTTGTATATTTTACAATAAACTTCTAAAGTAAAGGGCTGGGAATGTAGTTGGTTGGTACCTAGGATGTGTGAATCCCTGGGTTTGGTCCCAGCACTGTGTAAGATGGAGGTGGAGGTGTAGAATCAAGGTCATCCTCAGCCTTAGAGGAAATTTGAGGCCAGCTCGGGCACATGTGACCCTGCTTCAAAAAAGGAAAAATGGGGGGCGGGGCATCTAGTAGTGGTCTTCCATGAACTCCTGCCTATAAAAGCTCAGTCGCATAACAGAGTGGGCGGCTGGAGATTATATGTCAGTAATTAGCATGTGGGTCTCCTGGCTTCAGTTTCTAGTACCAAACGGTTTCAGTCTGTTCTTGCAAGGACGTTGGTCATACAGGATTGGAGCCTTGTACCAGGCTCTTTTGCGCCATCAACAGCTCCCAAGTCATGACATGGAGACTTATTGTTAATTCCGAATGCTCAGCCTAGTTTAGGCACGTTTCTGGCTAGCTCTTTTAGCTTAAATTAACCTGCTTCTCTTTATCCACCTTTTGCCATGGGGCTTTTAACCTTTGTTCCTTCTGTATGTCTTACTTCTGCTTCTTGTGTCTGGTTTGCTAGCGGCTGCCTGGCTTCTGTCTCCTTGTGGATGTCTCCCACATTCTCTCTTCTTCTCTCATTCTTCTGGAACCTAGATGTTCCCTCCTATTTAGTCTCTCTCCCTGCTATCCCCACCTATCCTTTTCTTGCCTAGCTATTGGCTGTTCAGCTTTTTACCAGACCAATCAGGTGCCGTAGGCAGGCAAGGTGAAATACATCTTTGCATAGTTAAACAAATGCAGCATAAGCAAATATAACACATCTTTGCCCAGCTAAAATAATATTCCACAACACATCCTTATGGTCTCGTTTACCTTGATTATGTCCTTAAAGGTCCTATCTCTCAATGTAGTTACTTTGGGGCTTAGGATATGTACATATAAATTTGGTAGGTACCCAGTTCAGTCCATAATAGGGCCGTACACTCTTTTGATCTTTCCCTATTGCCTCAGACTTAGTGATTCATCACAATGAAACAGGTAAACCATAGGTCTTGGTTAGCAAGGAAATGAAGATTGTGCACTAACTGGCTATGATTGTACAAACTGGGTACATTTCTTGTGAAAAGCCCTTTGATACGTATCTCAAAATACCCCCAAAATATGGCCCCTTTCAAGCCCCTGAAACTTAATTAAAACTGTTCAGAAAACATTGTTTTGACTGTTCTATGTTTTTCCTATTTGTTGACAGAAACTCAAGGTCAAACAGTTACTGTGTGTGTTGTTTAGCTTCTACCAACTTGACACAAGCTACAACGCCTGAGAAAATGGTACCTGAATTGAAGAATTACACCCATCAGATTGGCCTGTAGGAGCCTAGTTAGTCTCTCTCCTTGCCAGCCCTGTCTAACCCTTTCCTGCCTAGCTTTGGCTGTTCAGCATTTTATTAGACCCTTAGGCAGATAAGGTAAAACAATCTGTCAGCCAATCTATGGGGCATTTTCTTGATTAGTTATTGGTTTGGAAGGCCCAGCCCTCTGTGGGTGGTGCTACCCCGGGAAGGTGGTCCTGAGGAGTATAAAAGATGTGCAAGCTAAGCAAGCCATGTGAAGCAAACCAGTAAGCCGCCTTCCTCCGTGGTCTCGACTTCAGTTCATGTTTTCAGGTTCTTGCCTTGGCTCTCTTTAAATAACAGACCATACACTGTTAAGCTAAACCCATTTCTCCCCTTTCCTCACAACAGAAACCAAAGGAGGACACTGTGAAAACAAATCCCTTTTGTGGTTAAAAGGAAGGAGAGGGTTAAATGGGTAAGGGAGGGAACACTAGGGATGAGGAATTAAAGGGCTTGCAGCTGGGCATGGTCAGCCAAGCTGAGCAGATAAGAGGAATGCTCCACCTGTCTTGGCAAGCTCCAGCTGACTCCCAAGAAAGGCCCCCTCCTCCTGGCCCAGGAACATATGCAAGGCATGGATTCTTGCTTCTATTAAAGCTAATCACAACTAAACAGAAGAATAGTTTCCAGGAAGGCTTCCGCCCATTCCAGGAAGGAGACCACTCCCACAAGGAGTTAAGGAAGCTGTGCCGTAATCAAGGTAAAACATGATTACATCTTGGTAAATTGTCTGCTTGGTAACGTTGTCTGCTAACACGAATGCCCCTTTGCTGTTAAATATCCTTGCAGATAGTCGGGTTCTCCTCACAGAAACTAAGACACCAGGATATTCGCCCACATGTGTATGCTAACAATGGGTCTGAATCCCCAAAAGACCGAAGGTCAATATGCTATCATTTTTGTTATGGTTTTGACAGCTGTCCCCTTTGGTAGGAATCATGGGAGAAAATATCTACAAAGAAGATCTGGTACACCATGGTTTGGGACAGAATATTCTATATACCTCACGAATATTCCACCCGCCTCATAAATTTCATAGAATCTCCTTAAAATCCACCCCTTAGAATCCACTTCTTCCCACTCTGCTGCGTCTCCCCACTTCAGCCTTTTGTGGTGTCTGCTTTGCTTAGTGTTTCTAACTCAACTTAGGTTTCTGTCCTAAACAGACCCTTGCTGCTCTGGTAAATAAGTCTCTGTCAAACTGTATCTCTCTACTGAACAAACCCCTTCAAGAAGAGAAGACTCAGAGACACCCCCACCTCCCACAGAACCCCAAACAGAACCCCTCAAGGTGCTATACTAGTTTATAGACCCCCCAAATCAAGGAGCGAAGGGACACAGACTTGAGCTAAATGTTGATGGACGGACGAGAAGGAGCAAGTGGGAAAAGCAGAAAAGGAAGCGTTTCCGGTTCACTGGAAGCCAGGCGGTGTTAGCTCATTTATCCCTCACAATGTGTTTATGAGAAAGATTGGATTGCCCTTGTATTACACGAGAAGGAATTTAGACTCATGGAGAATGTTAGGCTCACTAAGGCCAGGATTTGAACTCAGTCTGGCTGACTCCATATCCTTCAACTACTCAAGGTTGCCAATGTGCTATGACCGTGCTTACTCACTGGGTCAGTCAGTCATCGAAAGCTGTTTGCTAAGCACCTAGTGTACACTGAACTTTTTAAATAAGAAAGGTGATTGATAAAACAGCAGAGTAATTTTCTAAGTAATATAAGTTTTGTCAGTGTGAATTGACACAAAAATCAGGGAGTAATTTCCTCGGAATATTTATTTAGTTAGTTAGTTGTTTTTCTGGAACATGATCTCCTATCGCTTGGGTTGGCTTTGAACTTCTGATCCTCCTGTTTCTACCTCCTAAGTGCTAGGACTGCAAGTCTGTGCTGTTTCTTAGGCTACGGAGTCATGTCGTCATTCAGCAAACACTGAATTTAGTGTGTGCTACTTCAGATAGTGACTGAGGATAAGGATGTGACTCATGGATCCTGGCAAGGGAAAGAGACAAATAAACCAATAAATACAGTATCAGTGTTAAAGAGATACCATAAAGATAACAAAAATAATGTGGGTACCCAGTGGGAAGGAGGTTGGTCTACTTGCAGGGTAGATACTTGGGTTTAGAGGATGACAACTTGGTGCCAACATTCATAAACTCTAGCAAATACCCCCATGTCCCTCTGGGTTGATTTATTAAGTAGTATTTATGGAGCATATTTATTTATTGAGCATCTACTCTATGCCAGATGCAGCAATATTTTCACTGATCTTATTTGATTCTTAATGGCAACTCAACGGAGTGTTATTGGTCCTGCGGGATAGATGAGGAAACTAATATCCAGAGAGGCAAGGTGACTTAAAGTCAGCCATCTGGCAAGGTTCAGTGTTGTGGAATATTAGTTTAACCTGTATTACATTAGTTTATGCTGTGGGGTATTTGTTTAATGATGCAAAGAGGTGCTGCAATCTTTTTATGTTGCATTTGTTTAACTCTGTGACGCTGTGTTACTTTGCCTGTCTAAAACACCTGATTGGTCTGAACGGCAAATAGTGAGGCAGGAGAGAGAAATAGATGGGGTTGTCAGGCAGGGAGAATAAATAGGAGGAAAAGTATAGCAAAGAGAGTGAGGGGTGAGGAGTGAGAAAAGGAGAAGGGGAGAATGTCAGGGACCAGTCACCCAGTCACACAACGAGCCAACGGGTAAGAAGGAAAGAAAGATACACAGAATAAAGAAAAGTAAAACAAGCCCAGAGGCAAAATGTAGTTGAAGAGAAACTGGATAATTTAAGTTAGAAAGCTGGCTAGAAACAAGTCAAGCTAAGACAGGCATTCATAAGTAAGAATAAGTCTCAGTGTATATTTGGGAGGTGAGTGATGGGCCCCCAGTGAAAAACAACAACAGCCCACCCCACAAGGGTCCGTCTCATTCTTAAATCTGTGTTCAAAACCAATGTATTTCATTGTCTCTTGGTACCAGTTGACACTTAGCACTATACTGAATTACAACAATTCCTTGAGTCTCTTTATTGTCTCCCTCTATTCAGTTGATATTGTTAGAATTTACAGCATCAATCTAACACCACCAGAAAAGTGTAATAGTTACGAAAATAAATAACGTCTGGAAGCCAGGTGTGGTGGTGCACACCTGTAATTTGGGAGGTAGAGTGAGGAGGATGGCCAACCTGATCTGCATAATGAGTTCCAGGTCAGCATGTTCGAGTGGACTAACAAGTGAGATGCTCGAAAGAGAGGGACAGGAAGAAAGAAGGGGGAGTGGAGAGAGAGAGGGGCGAGGAAAGAGATAGAACTGTCTCTGGAAACAGTGTGTAGATTGAATTCTAGCTCCATCCCTTACCAGAAAAGTGACTTTTGGAAATCACCTTGTCACTTTCGGATTCCATATCTGTAAAGGAGGGACATCTCCTAGGGCCACTGTACGTGATAAATGAGTTAGCATCTGTAAACTCTTCAGTAAAGCTGGCAGAGAAAATGCTAGCTATGCCAGTGTTCCTTTTCCCTGCACCTCGTTCTCTTTCCTCCTACATCCCCAACAATGAAACATTTTTTTTGTGTGTGTGTTTTGTTTTGTTTGAGTCAGGGTTTCTCTGTATAGCTCTGGCTGTCCTAGAGCTGGTTTTGTAGACCAGGCTGGCCCCGAAGTCACAGAGATCCACCTGCCTCTGCCTCCTGAGTGCTAAGATTTAATGTGTCTGCCACCACTGCCTGGCCTGAGAGTTCAATTTTTGCCAACTATACCTTCAAAGTGATCCTCTGAGGACAAACAACACCTAACCGACGTCCTTAGTGTCCTATGATTTAGGCCTAACCAACATCCTTGGTGTCCTAAGATGCTAAGTCAGACTTAGGAGACCTCCTTGCATTGGGACCCCGTGAACTTCTCCGGGGACAATGGTCAGTGTGCTTTGGGGTAGGTGATTAGATTCAGAAAGATAAGAAACCTGTCATATGAGCAGAGTGTAGGAAAGAACTGCCTCTGACTTCTGGCCTGAGGAGACAGGGGAAGGGAGTCATTAATGGTGTCTCCTGTACCTGGAGTCATATTCCATGTACCAGATAATACAGTCTCCAAGAGGAAGTGAGACTCACACCATTAAAGAATATCCATCGGATGTTTTTTGGTTTCCTCTTTTTTTAAAAAAAAAAAAAACAAACAAACCTGTTTTACAGGATTATTCTCTGAGCCAAACAACTGCCATTTTTGGAAGATTAGCTGTACCCACTTGCGGAAGATCAACCCAGCTGGGCTTGTTGACTGCTCAAGCCTCCTCTGTAGGGGCAAGGAGGAGCACTGGAATATCCAGACACTCCACACCATTCTTGTCCTAAGTGCTGGTAACCTCAGACTCTAAAGAAAGACTAGGGCTTCCCTCTCTGCAGCTGTGGGAATGCCATCATCTCTGCTGCGTAAAGACTTTCCAGTGTGGCCTTTGGGGGCACATCCCCCACTCAGATAAGTTTCCCCTCACCTATTCTCAGTAAGTTTATGGATTCCCCAAGGGAATCTTTGGTGGAATCCTGCCTCCCTTTGCTTCATTTATAGTTGGGAACTTGGAAAGAGAGGTCGATTTTAGCAACAACAACAAAACCCACCACGACCACAACCACCACCACCTAAAGGCTTTCGTGGTGGAAGAACATGAATAGTGATTAAAAAGAAGCCTGGGGCTAGTCTGCCAAAATCCAGCGAAAAGGCGTCTTTTAATTCCTTCTATCCAGAGTCCTACTGAAGAAAGACATCCACTTCTGTGTGTCTACTGCCCTCTTGTGGCTGATCAGGAACGTTGCTGCCAAAAACAACAGGTGTGTTAGGTCTTCACATTAAACTTCAAGAACTGGTAATGGGTTCACAACAAACGCTCACTGAGTGTAACGGCACCGAATCCTCAGGACATCCCTATGCAGATGTGTTTTGCAGATGAGAAAATCAGGGTTAAGAGTCTTAACCAATGGCAGGGCAATGGTGGCGCATGCCTTTAATCCCAATGCTCTGGAAACAGAGACAGGTGGATCTCTGAGTTCATGGCCAGCCTGGTCTACAGAGTGAGTTCCAGGCTAGCCAGGGCTACACAGAGACAGCCTGCCTTGAAAATGACAAGACGAAACAAAAAGAATGTCATCGGGCCTCAGGAATATCGGCCAACAAGAAACAAACTCCACGTTTTGTTTTGCAGATTCTTTTGTTTCATTTTGGCATATTTTTTTTTGTCCTATTGGTTTTTGTTTCTGTTTGTGGGTTTGTTTTTTTTTTTTTGGTTTTTCGAGACAGGGTTTCTCTGTGGTTTTGGAGCCTGTCCTGGAACTAGCTCTGTAGACCAGGCTGGTCTCGAACTCACAGAGATCCGCCTGCCTCTGCCTCCCGAGTGCTGGGATTAAAGGCGTGCGCCACCACCGCCCGGCTGTGGGGTTTTTTTTAAGAGAAAGAGAGAAGAAAGTTGAGTGGGTAGGGAAGTGGGGAATCATCTGGGAGGAGCTAGAGGAAGAAACACATGATAAAAATATTTTGTATAAAAAATAAAGTTCCTAAATGCAGCTGAAAATCATAAACAGAATGTTATCGGAGAATATAATTTCCAAATAAGATATGTGTATGTATGTATGTATGTATGTTTGTATGTACATGTATGTAAAGAAGGTGTACAGTGTAGCAATGTTAAGACTGAGAGGCCAGGAGGTTGGCTAGGCTGATCTAGCTCACATACCAGTATTAGAGTGTGTAGTTTGAGCAATTTTAAAATTATTTCAGGTCATGGACTCTTGGAGTTCACTTCTGACTAATAGAAAGTACAACACTGGACCTTTTAATGCCAGCTATCTGCTGTAATAGTACTGTCTCTGCTATGTGGGTTTGCGTGTTAAAGCAGTCTATAAGAAATGGATAAAAGATCAAATTAAGGTTTAAATGACAAGCATTTGGTGTGAGCCTTCGTAGCTAATATCAATGAGAATGCATAAAGGAGAAGTGAGCATAGTATCAGGATCTGAACTTTAGTTTATTCTCTCTCTCTGTTTTTCTCTCTGTGTATAGCCTTGGATCTGTAGACCAGGCTGGCTGCGAACTAGAAATCCACCTGCTTCTACCTCCCAAGGGCTGGGATTAAAGGTTTGTCCTTTTTCTTCTTTTTTTTACTTGTTTTTTTTTTTTGTTTTAAAATTTTTTTTTTTTATTTATTTATTTATTTATTAAGTATACAACATTCTGCCTCCATGTGTGCCCGCACGCCAGAGGAGGGCGCCAGATCTCAGTACAGATGATTGTGAGCCACCGTGTGGTTGCTGGGAATTGAACTCAGGACCTCTGTAAGAGCAGCCAGTGCTCTTAACCACTGAGCCATCTCTCCAGCCCCCAGGGCACCAGACCTCATTACAGATGGTTGTGAGCCACCATGTGGTTGCCGGGAATTGAACTCAGGACCTTTGGAAGAGCAGGCAATACTCTTAACCACTGATCTATCTCTCCAGCCCCCCCCCCCCTTTTTTACTTGTTATATATCCTTGGCAAATAAAGCCATCGACCTCAATGACAGTACTTGTTGAGTGGACTCAGAGGGTACTCATTTTTATGTAGTTGAACATCACTATTCCAGTAAACAGATTGTCTTGCTGGATTCTAATGACTTTTCAGTAGATGGAAAGCTAGTCAGGACCAGAGTTAAGATCTGAACTTGCTGAATGGATCTTTGGGATTTTTTTAACATTTTTTTTTATTATTATTTATGTATACAACATTCTGCCTCCATGTATGCCCAAGCACCAGATCTCATTACAGATGGTTGTGAGCCACCACGTGGTTGCTGGGAATTGAACTCAGGACCTCTGGAAGAGCAGCCAGTGCTCTTAACCACTGAGCCATCTCTCCAGCCCCGATCTTTGGGATTTGAAATTGTAGGAGCACATACACAAACAGGCAGAATGATGATCTCCCAAATATGTCCATGTCTTGATCCACGGAATCTGCGAATACATTATTATAAATAACAGGTATTAGTTAAGTTTGCTGAAGGAATTAAGATTATTAGGTAGCTAATCCTGAAATAGGAAGATTATATTGGGTTATCTGGTGGGTTCAACACAGGGTCTTTCCAAGGAGAATAAAGGAAGACATAACTACAGAGAGAGGCCATGTGTCTTGCTTTGAAGATGAGCAAGAGGGACATAAGTCAAAGAATTCGAGCAATAGGTAGAAGTTAGGAGTGGCTCTTCTAGATCATTAGGAAAGGGATGCAAACAGTTGAGGGATGCGGAGCCCAACAGTAGAGTATCTGCCTGCCAAGATGCCTAGTACATAGAATGAAGCCAAACAAGGGAGGAACACAACTATATTGGTGTCTTTACTTTTTTTCTTTAGATTTTATTTGAAATGGCACCTTGCTCTATAACCCAGGCTGGTCTGGCACACTTTCTGTATCCCAGGCTGGCTTCACACTTGTAGCAATCCTCCTGCTTCTGGCTCTTAACTGCTGCGGTTATAGGGATGTATCAGTCACAATACCTGGCTCAACTTTTAATTTTAGCGCGGTGTGACTTGTGTCCAACTTCTGCTCCATAGAAGTAGACAATAACACACTTGTGGTATCTAAGCTGCTAAGCTTGCGTCAATTTGTTTTGTATGCAACAGAAAATGAATACAGTATCTATGGCCATCACTGTGTATAGATTTATTATCTGTTCCTTGCGGTGGAGCAGGAGCAGCAGTGGGCTGGAAATCTGCAGAACAAGGTCCACATTCCACCTGCCATTCAATAGTTATGTGTTTACCAGTAAGTAGCTCTCTGAGTTTATCACAGGCAGCTCTGACCTCAGAGAGCTGTTAGAAAAACAAATGAGATCATGGGTGCGTAGGTGTTTTATAAAGCTGCAATGTATCCGATGCTGGCAATAAATTATTGTTTACAGAGCCTTGTATGTGATCTGCCAGGAAAACATGATAATTAGTCTTTGAAAGTCCTTGGCATTGATGTGGCAATGTGATTGCAAAATATATATTAGGCACATTGAGGAGAAAAATACATTATAAATGGTACCTACTGCTAAACTGGTTGCAATATAATCAGGAAGATAACATTCATAGAAGATTTAAACAGGAATATAAAATTTATATAAAATAATAACAGTACAGAAGCCCACGGTTCTATACGAATTATATATGATTACTCACCAAGAAAACAAAGCAAACAACTTGTATCTCCAGTCCAGTCACGGAATGGGTGATAAGCCTTTATAGGAATACTCAATGAGGCCTGAAGGAGGAACATCTTCAGTAGGACCTTGGAGGCTGTGGCTAGAGGGAGACTCCCTGCTAGTTTGCCCACAAGTGTCTGTCCACAAATCCAGGAATCACACTGTGCATTTAAGGCACCAGGAGTCAGTTCTGCTATTTCAAGTGGTACTCATCTTGTCACTATCCAGGAATTTTTTTTTCCGCAACAATTTCAAACTTTGAGGAAAGTTGCAAGTACAAAGGCTGTTTTCCCTTGAGCCTTTAGAGAATAAGTGTCCGCCTGACGCTGTATCTCCACAAATGATGGAAACCGGAATTTCTTTTTTTCTTTTTTGTTTTATTTTGTTTTTTGTTTTGTTTGTTTGTTTCTTCGAGACAGGGTTTCTCTGTAGCTTTGGAGCCTGTCCTGGAACTAGCTCTTGTAGACCAGGCTGGTCTCGAACTCACAGAGAGTTGCCTGCCTCAACCTCCCGAGTGCTGGGATTAAAGGTGTGTGCTACCACTGCCCGGCTCGAAACCGGGATTTCTTTGATTCATTTTCTTTTTTTTATTTATTTATTATGTATACAATATTCTGTCTGTGTGTATGCCTTCGGGCCAGAAGAGGGCACCAAACCCCATTACAGATGGTCGTGAGCCACCTTGTGTTTGCCGGGAATTGAACTCAGAACCTTTGGAAGAACAGGCACTGCTCTTAACCACTGAGCCATCTCTCCAGCCCCTCTTTGATTCATTTTCATTTTCTTTATTTTTTGATGATAGGGATCAAACTTAGGCCTTTGTATATGCTAAACATATATTCTAACATTAACAGCCAGACCCAGTCCCAAATCAGGAAGTTAACATCAGGGAATTACAGCTGGGGTACTTTTTACTGGGCGGGATATGAACAAACACCTGTACACCACAGATAGGACACCAATAATAGACCAAAGTAAAGATTCCACCAAAATTTCAATTGGGTGAGCCAATCAGTTTGTTGGACTTCCTTATAGGCATGTAGGTGACCCCCAAACAGCTCATCCCTGCAAAGTCACACTGCATCGCAGATAATAGCCTCATAAAAGATGTCCTACCTTAAATTAAGTGCCCAGTTTCTTTCTTTCTTTCTTTCTTTCTTTCTTTCTTTCTTTCTTTCTTTCTTTCTTTTTTGATTTTCGAGATAGGGTTTCTCTGTAGCTTTTTGGTTCCTGTCCTGGAACTCGCTCTGTAGACCAGGCTGGTCTCGAACTCACAGAGATCTGCCTGCCTCTGCCTCCCAAGTGCTGGGATTAAAGGCGTGCGCCACCACTGCCAGGCTCCCAGTTTCTTTCTTATTAATATTCATTGTACACAGACTATGTGACATGCAAGTATGAGCGTTTTCCTCCCTCACATCCTTTCTACCCCTGTTTTCACCCCTTTCATTAGTCCTCCTTGTTTTTCCAGACAGCTTCACTTCTATTTTTGCGTCATATAGACGTCTATGACATTACGTATCTGTATAAAATCTGAAACCATAAATGAGAGAAAACACATGATATCTGCGTTTCTAAGACTGACTTAATTCACTGACTATGATTATCTCCATTTGCATCCATGTTTCTTTTTTTATATATATTTATTTATTATGTATACAATATCCTTTGTGCGTGTATGCCTGAAGGCCAGAAGAGGGCACCAGACCTCATTACAGATGGTTGTGAGCCACCAAGTGGTTGCTGGGAATTGAACTCAGGACCTTTGGAAGAGCAGGCAATGCTCTTAACCACTGAGCCATCTCTCCAGCCCCTGCCTCCATTTTTCATTTTTCTACAGATGACATAGCTGCTGCTTCTTTACAACTGAAGCAAATTCCATTCTGTCATATACACATGCATATCTCACATTTCTTTTCCCCAGTGCCTGTGATGCCGGGTGCCTAGGTTGATTCCCTAACCTCGTTATTGTGCCCGGTGCTGACATAAACACTGGTGAGCAAGTATCTCTGTGATATGTCAACTTAGAACCCTGTGGTTAAATATCCAAGATTGATACAGCTAGGTCACGTGGTAAGGTTTCAGTTTTTTGAGACCCCCCACTGGTTTCCATGGTAACGAGGTTAACTTGCATCACTACCAGCAGTGTATGAGGGTTCCCTTTGGTCCACACCATCACCACCACTTGTTTTCCCAGTCTCCTGCAGCCCAGACTGGTTTCAAACTCACTAAGTCACCAAGAATGACCATGATCTCTTTGAGTCTCCCTCGCCCGCCTCCTGGGGGATTATAGATATATACCCATACACCTACGTTTAGGAGGTGCCGGAAACTGAACCGGGATTTCACGAATGCTAGGCAAGCACTCTTACCTACTGAGCTACATTCCAAGCCCTTACTCCTTTTCTTAATGACAGCCCTTCTGACTAGGGTGAGGTGGAATCTCAATGTCGTCTTAGTTCTTGTTTCTCATGTGTCTATAGCTATGTGGAATTATATCTGAGTCATTCATTCTAATCCATTGGTCCGTGTCTGCCTTGAGCTGCTCTCGTGGTGTTTCTATGGCTATGGCTCTGTAGTATAACTTAAAATAAGGCACGGCGGTAGCGCCGGCGTTGTTCCCTTTGGTTATCTGGAGGGTTTTGTGCTTCCGTATGAAGCTGAAGATTCTTTCTCGATTTCTATTTTTAAAAAATGACATTGGAATATTGATGGGGATTGCACTGAATCTGTAGGTTGCTTTTATTTAGTAATACAACCATTTTCACAATAATAATTCAAGGGAGGTCCTCTTGTCTGTCAGTGGTTTTTTTTTTTCACTTCACTTTTTAATACTTTAAAGTCTTCATTGTAGAGGTCTTGGACTTCCTTGGTTAGTTTTATGACAGGATACATCCTCTTAAGGGAATTGTGAATGCAATTGTTTTTCTATTTTTACTCTTCAGCGGGCTTGTTATTGGTAGATAAGGTGATTATTTTTAAATTTTATTTATTTCTGAGACAGGGTTTCTCTGTGTACCCTGGCTGTCCTGGAACTTACTCTGTAGAACAGGCTGACCTTGAACTCAGAGATCCACCTGCCTCTGCCCCCTCCCCCACCAACACGAGAATTAAAGGTGTGCACCACCACCACTCAGCCTGGCTATTTTTTTTAGGTTGTTTATTATATATATATATATGAGTGGTCGCCATTCTTTTTCCCAGCATTCTCTCTGCCCCCCAAATCCTGCCTAGCTATTGGCCATGCAGCTTTTTATTAAACCAATCAAATGACACATCTTCACAGTAAACAAAAAGATTATTCCATGACAGGATTTATTTCTTCTTTTAATTTACAGTCCATCATTGAGAGGAGTCAAGGCAGAAACTCAAGGTAGGAGCTTGCAACAGACCCCGTAAAGTAATGCTGCTCACTGGCTTGCTCCCAAGCTCATATTTACCTGCTCAGGGATGCCACTACCCACAGGATGCTATCCTACAATGATTAGCAGTTAAGAAAAGGTCCCCACGGATATGACCACAGGCCAACCTGATGGAGGCAATTCCTCAGTTGGGTTTCCCTTCTTCCCAAGCATGCGATGCTGACTACCAAGATTAACGGTTTCAGGTTCCTTTAGTGGTCACAGAGTCCCTTAGTGGTCACAGACTCCCTTAGTGGTCACAGACTCCCTTAGTGGCCACAGACTCCCTTAGTGGTCAGATTCCCTTAGTGGTCAGATTCTCTTAGTGGTCACAGACTCCCTTAGTGGTCACAGACTCCCTTAGTGGTCACAGACTCCCTTAGTGGTCAGTTTCCCTTAGTGGTCACAGACTCCCTTAGTGGTCAGATTCCCTTAGTGGTCACAGACTCCCTTAGTGGTCAGATTCCCTTAGTGGTCACAGACTCCCTTAGTGGTCAGATTCCCTTAGTGGTCAGATTCTCTTAGTGGTCACAGACTCCCTTAGTGGTCACAGACTCCCTTAGTGGTCAGATTCTCTTAGTGGTCACAGACTCCCTTAGTGGTCACAGACTCCCTTAGTGGTCAGATTCCCTTAGTGGTCACAGACTCCCTTAGTGGTCAGATTCCCTTAGTGGTCAGATTCTCTTAGTGGTCACAGACTCCCTTAGTGGTCAGATTCTCTTAGTGGTCACAGACTCCCTTAGTGGTCACAGACTCTCTTAGTGGTCACAGACTCCCTTAGTGGTCAGATTCCCTTAGTGGTCAGATTCCCTTAGTGGTCAGATTCTCTTAGTGGTCACAGACTCCCTTAGTGGTCACAGACTCCCTTAATGGTCACAGACTCCCTTAGTGGTCACAGACTCCCTTAGTGGTCAGATTCTCTTAGTGGTCACAGACTCCCTTAGTGGTCAGATTCTCTTAGTGGTCACAGACTCCCTTAGTGGTCCCTTAGCAGACACAGACTCCTTCAAATATTGTCTACAGAACTGCTTTAATGGTCATGATTTCTTTCAGCCTCTTTTTGTTATGGAAAGCTTTTCTTTGTTCATTTATGGCAGATAGTTTTGCAGCATATAGTAGTCCAGATTGGCACTTAGTTTCTTTCAGAGTTTGAAATAGAGCATTTCAAGTCTTCTCGGCTTTTAAAAGTTTCTGCCAGGTGGTGGTGATGCGCCTTTAATCCCAGCATTTAGGAGGTAGAGGCAGGTGGATCTCTGTGTGTTTGAGGTTAGCCTGGTCTACAGAGTGAGCTCTGGGCCAGGCTTCAATGCTACAGAGAAACCCTGTTTTAAAAACCCCAAATAATAATAATAATAATAATAATAATAATAATAATAATAATAATAGTAATAACAATAATTTCTGTAAAGAAACCCGGTGCTATTTGATGGGCCTGCTTTTTTGTGTGTGATGGGGTATTTATCTCTTGTAACTTTCAGTATAGCCTTTTTATATTTAGTGTTTTAACTGTAATATGGCTCATGAAGTATCTTGTCTGTGCCTCCTAGGCCTAGACGAGCATCTCTGTCCATAGATTTGGAGAATTTTAACCTATGGTTTTTATTGAAAATGTCTATGCTCTTGGAATGAAATTTTTCTCCTTCTATGTCTATGCCCATGACGTGTATTTGGCCTTTTCATAGAGCCCCACAGACCTTACATGGTCTACTTGTTTCGTCTTAATCATCTCTGAAAGTTCCAACTCCTCTGTCTCATCTTCATCCCTGATGTGTGTCTTCCCTTTGGTCCGTTCTGTTGGCAAGGTGTCCATAGAGCTTTGCATTTGGCTTATTGAATTATTTATTTTTAATATTTTTATTTATTTGCCACACATATATGTAAATATACACACACATACACAAACACACACACACATACACACACACATGTAAGTCAGAGAACCATTTTATGGAGTGGGTTTTTCTCCTGCTTTTCTGTGGATCCTGAAGATTGAGCTCAGGTCATCAGGCTTGGTGGCAAGTGCCATATCAACAGTATGAGTCATTGAATTTTCCACTTCTAGCATTTTAGGTTTTTTTTCTTTTTTTAAGTGTTTCTCTTTATCGAACTCATTGGTTCACCCTTATAATCCCAGTGTGGGAGTCAGAGACAGGTGGATCTCTAGGGTGCCCTGACCAGCCAGCCTAGCCTAATTGGCAAGTCTCAGGTCAATATAAAACCCTGCTCCAAAAATCAATGAAGAGCACTCCAGAGAAGCAATACCTGAGGCTGTGCTTTGTCCTCCGCCCATCCATGTGCAGGTCTGTACCTCTGTGCCTCACCCCCATACACACAGGGAGAAAAGTCATCAGATAATCTAAAACACCCCGGCTCTCAAAAGAGTCAGACACTAATCCGCCCAGAATGTATTTTCTTTCTTTCTTCCTTTCTTCCTTCCTTTCTTTCTTTCTTTCTTTCTTTCTTTCTTTCTTTCTTTCTTTTTTTTTTGATTTTTCGAGACACGGTTTCTCCGAAGCTTTTTGGTTCCTGTCCTCGAACTAGCTCTTGTAGACCAGGCTGGCCTTGAACTCACAGAGATCCGCCTGCCTCTGCCTCTCGAGTGCTGGGATTAAAGGCGTGCGCCACCACCGCCCGGCCAGAATGTGTTTTCTAACAAAAATCTATCAAAAGAAAAAATGAAAAGGAAAAAAAAAGAGGAAAGAGAATGCACACAAAACCAGAACTGTTCTGTTAATGGACTTTGGGTGTGAAGTTAAGGAGAGATAGATGTGTGGAGAGGGCTGGAGGAGTGTTCGGGCTGAATTCAGTCTAGCCCGCTTCCAGGTTTCAGGGGCAACTCCCTCAGCATTCCTTCCTAGGTTCCTAGATGCCTGCCACACCCCTGGGCAGCCCTTGAGAGGTCAGATCACAGATACCAATGGTTGATCCCTTATAGATTGCCTCGTAGATATTGGTCACACCTCTCTCAGCAGCCCTTCAAGAGTCAAATTGCAAATGCTGTCCTCTTTTTCAAAAAGTTAAACTAAAATTTATTTAATTTTGTGTGTTTTGCCTGCGTGTATGTCTGTGTACCACTTGAGTGAGTGCCTGGTGCTTGGTGGAGACCCAAAGAGGCTACTGGATTCCTTAAAACTGGAGTTACAGACAGTTGTGAGTCACCGTGTGGGTGCCGAGAATCAAACTGGGTTCTTGGCTGGTCTTACTGTTGGATTTGTATCTTAGAATATGTATATTTGTTCCCTGCAGGCTCTGGCTCAGACTTTGCTGAATACTTGTGTGGTTTTGATTCAACATTTTGGAAATATTCTGCTGGCCAAGTGTCATCAGGACATATTGTGTGGCACTTACTTTGACTCCACCGAGGGTGTGGTTCACAAAAGTTGGGGGAGTGGGCCACCAGGATGTTGTTTCAATAGGTTTTTTTGTGTTTGTTTGTTTGGGGTTTTTTTTGGTTTTTTCGAGACAGGGTTTCTCTGTAGCTTTGGAGCCTGTCCTGGAACTCCCTTTGTAGACCAGGCTGGCCTCGAACTCACAGAGATCCTCCTGCCTCTGCCTCCCGAGTGCTGGGATTAAAGGCGTGCGCCACCATCGCCCGGCTTAAGTGCCAATTTCTTGAGGGTCTCTGTCTTAAGTGTAGCTCTAGTCATTCTCTTTCACTGAGGGGGGGGCACTCCAGACCATTGATCCCTCCAGAGCAGAGTCTGCCACTCCCCCTCTTCTGTTCTGTAAGGTTTCCTATGTTGCTGCGTGGTTACATGGAATTTCTCAGCGTCCCCTCTCCTGGATGCTGTTCTCTAGCCTCCCCCGGGTTATTCTTTGTGGACTCTGGCAGACTGTATCTGCATGCAGTCACCACCTTCTGGCTCTAACCATCCACGTTCTATGTTATCTAACATCTCCCAAGATCACCTGCAGGTGAGGGCTGGAAAGAGGGGACAGAGGAAGTGCTAGAACCCCAGGTGAGGGTCCTGTGGTCCTTTCTCCTCTTTTACTATGGAGCAACAACAGCTTCATCACCATCCTCACAGGCTACACCACACCATTGCCTAATTATTGGACGTTCAGCTTTTTATTAAACCAGTCAGAGTGACACATCTTCCCAGTGTACAAAAAGATGATTCCACAACAAAGGTTCCTGAAACTGTGTTTGCAGTTGTGGTAGCTTTGTTTCTATTGCTGACAACACGTGACTTCAGGGAGGAGGAGTTGATTTTCACTTACGGTTCCACGGTACAGTCTGTCGTTGTGTGGAAGTCAAGGCAGGACCTTACAGTAATTGGTCAAGAGAAGAGAAAGATGATATATACACGCTTGCTTGTGCTTAGCTCAATGGCTCCATTCTTACACAATTCTGGACACCCTGCCTAGGGGATGGTGCGGTTCACAGTGGGTGGGGTTTTGCCACTTCATTAGCCTAGTTAAGATAGTTCCCCAGGCCCACAGGCAAACTCAATGCTGATAATCTCTCAGAGGTAATTTTGGTTCATTAGAAGTCGACAATTAAAGCTAACCACCATAATGTATAGGAAAAAAAGCAACGTTTATGATCATATAAAGTCCCTGGTCTAGTGCCACATGTAATTAGTCTCCAAAGACAGGACTCCCTAAGAATACGCCTACTTCCTGACCTAGATGGAGACAAAGCTGCTACAGGTGAATAGCAATCAATGGGTGGGACACCTATTAACTGAAACTCCAAAGATATAATTTCCTACATTGTGGGCCTTTGACAGGATTGAGGATAATATCTTCCTTATTTCCTCCCTTTGTTTTCTCCATATATTTTCTTCCACATTTGGCCATCTTCTCGCCCACCTCAGTTTTATGATAATCTCAGATTGCCTAAGGCATGCTCAATAGGGGAGTGGGGAAGAAGGAATGGAGAGAGAGAGAGAGAGAGAGAGAGAGAGAGAGAGAGAGAGAGAGAGAGAGAGAGAGAACAAATCCATTCACTTCACAAAATGGTATTTTACTTTCCTAAGAGTGTTATTGGCATTTCGGAAGAGTTATGGAGAGGATAATGAATAGCTAGTGAGGGGATTTTGTACAGTAGGGGAATAATTTAGGGCGGAAAACTTTAATAGGCTCGTACCGCGCCTCGTTTACTCGATGCAGAACCCACACTCTGCACTTCTGATATCCCAACTCATAAAAATTCCCTTTGACATCTAGACGTAAGCGGGGAGAAGACATGGAAGTACAAGGGTGAGTATTTGGGAAGAGGACGGAGACTGGACAGGGGTTAAGATGATCGAAGTACATCATACAAATTACATGAAAATGTCATGAAGTCTCTTTGCTTTGTGCATAATTAATATATGCTAGTAAAAAGGAGAAAATAATGTAAAATACCCCACTTAAATTCTCATACTAAAATATACTCAAAGATAAAATTATGAATGTAATGAACAAATTCAAAATAGTTAAAGTCTCTCTCTCTCTCTCTCTCTCTCTTTTTTTTTTTGGTTTTTCGAGACAGGATTTCTCTGTGGTTTTGGAGCCTGTCCTGGAACTAGCTCTTGTAGACCAGGCTGGTCTTGAACTCACAGAGATCTGTCTGCCTCTGCCTTCCAAGTGCTGGGATTAAAGGCGTGCGCCACCACCACCCGGCCTAGTTAAAGTCTCTTAACCAATTTTACTTTTGATACTTGAAGCTGTGCTATATGAGTAACATGATTTTTCCCTCAACTCTGGTCTCCATTATTCAAAAGGAGAAATTTTTTCTTATTAAGTATAGAACTTTATGTAATTTTCTTTTAATTTTTATCATCTGAGGTAATTCTGAAAGTAATTATCAAATCTTCAGCATTTAAAAAAGAAAAAGAATTAATCTTTGAATTTTAAGAGTAAGGTTTAGATCTGTCCCTGTGGTAGGTAGTCATTACATAACTAAAATGCGATTTAGAAGTCGTCATTAATCATAGAAATGAGATATTTTTAATTTTGATGATTTCTGAAGTCTTGTCAGAACAAAGGGAAGGATTGTGAAGTCCGTTAGGAGGTAACCCTCAGGTTAATAATTAGGAAAGACCATAGGATGGAGTGGAAATAGAAAAAAAGCCTGTTTAAATAATCTAATAAACTCTGAGGAAGTGAGGTTAAAAGTGATATCTTGGAGCTAGGGACACAGCCCAACCAGCAGAGTGCTTATCTGGCAAGCACATGGTTCTGAACGTGATGCCTGACCCCACATAAAAAAGTCACCCATGGTGGTGCACACTTGTAATCGCCTGGTTAGAGAAGAGACCAGCAGGTGCCTAGGATACACCAGTCAGCCAGCCTAGTCCACTTAGCAAACTCCAGACCAATGAGAGGCCCCTGTTTCATAAAACAAGGAGTATTGTTCCTGAGGAACAACACTAATGTTGTCCTCTGCTCTCCACATGCGTGCTCCCCTCCCCCGCCATGCTCCTACGCGCACACACACAGTTTATAACAATCTTGTGCTCTGTAACTTTATTGGTGATCTCAAAAGAACTTAATTTCGGAAAACATCGATTTTTTTTTTATAAGATGGTTATATAGGCAGCTTAAGTGTACCTTTTCCTTCACAATAACTATGGATATTGAAATGAGATGTGCAACTTTTACTGTATGTGTATTCTGAGACAGGATTCTGTGTAGCCCTTATAGTCCTGGGGCTCATTCAGTAGACTAGGTTGTCCTTGAACTCACAGAGATCCTCCTGCCTCTGCCTCCTGAGTGCTAGGATTAAAGGTGTGCGCCACCACCTGCCTAGGCTGTAGGTCACGTATGGACTTTAACTGTTGGGTATATATTCATCTTTATAGCTGAAAAAAGCAAGCTAAAGTATTTTTGTCACTTCTTGCCAATTCTTTTTAATCAAAATTTTTAAATACATTATTATATGTGTTTGAGCCCTCCTGTAAGCATATGCCATGTGGAAGTCAGAGGATCACTAGTCAGTGTTGGCTCTATCCTGCTGTGTGGCTCCCAGATCAAACCCAGGTTATTAGGCTTGACAGCAAAATACCCTTTATCTGTTAAGCCATCTCACCAGCCCCTGGTTCTTATATTTTATGCACCTAATTTGACACCTGATTTGAAACTTTAACATCTGTTCTAGGGAAACTTTAATCTCTCTCTCTCTCTCTCTCTCTCTCTCTCTCTCTCTCTCTCTCTCTCCCTTCTTCCCTTCCTTTCTCTTTCTCTCTTCTTTCTTTCTCTCGCTTTCTTTCCTTCCTTCTTTTTTTTGAGACAGGATTTTAGTAAGTTTTGTTTAACAACTAGGAACTGACCCATCTCAGGTTTATTTTCCCCCATCTTCAGCTTCTTTTCTTTTCTGATCTGCCCTCACTTGTGTGGTACACAAATAACACGATTTGTTCCAAACAGAGTTAATGTTTTCTCCCCTCCAAAACTGTTTCTCTTCCAGAATTTCTTCTTTTCCAAGTTACTAGCAGAATTGAGAGGGTCAAAACCCAGGCAAATCAAACCAGCTCAGCTCAGACACTAGTTAGCCCTTAAAAGGCCACATACAAAACCAAATGACTGTGTAAAGCAGAGGCTGAAAGGCTAGCCAAAGGTAAGGAGGGAATTCAGGCAATGGGGCACTCATCAGAAGTTCATCCCTGTTGAATAGACAGGGAGCGTTCACATAGGCTGGACTGGTCCACATCAGCTTTCAGCAAGTCCAGGGCTCGCAGTCATTCGGAGCACGTTGTAGCCAGCAACTGATGCTTAGATGTGTCTGCCAGTCAAGTGGGAATCTATTGAGATAAGTTTAAACTAGGAACAGAAATTAAAATTTTTGTACTTACAGCTCCTTTGGGTATCAGTGTGGCGATTTCTCAGAAAATTAGGAAACAACCTTCTTCAAGACCCAGCAATACCACTTTTGGGTATATATCCAAAAGATGTTCAACCCTGCCACAAGGACATCTGCTCAACTATGTTCATAGCATCATTGTTTGTCATAGCCAGAACCTGAAAACAACCTAAATGCCCTTCAACTGAAGAATGGACAAGGAAAATGTGGTACATTTATACAATGAAGTACTTACTACACAGCAGAAAAAAATAATGGTATCTTGAAATTTGCAGGCAAATGGATGGAGCTAGAAAACATTATTTTGAGTGAGGTAACCAGACACAGAAAGACAATTATCATATGTACTCACTCAGGCTTCTAGCCTGAGTCTTTTCCTTTCAGTCTCTCTCCTGAAGAGATAGCTGCTGCCATGGCTCCTCTCCTCTCCCCACCCCCGTTTCTCTCTCTCTCTCTCTCTCTCTCTCTCTCTCTCTCTCTCTCTCTCTCTCTCTCGTCTCTCTCCCTCCCCCCCTCTGTGTCTGTCTGTCCGTCCATCTCTATTCTTCCCCCTTCTTCCTTTACCCCCTTTCCCTTCCATTACCCAGTAAATCTCCAGGCTCACTCTGCATGGTGTGCTTATCCATCTGTCTCTCACCAGTCCTTATGGGACTGGCTGCCCCGCTGAGGTCTCTTACCTGCTATGTAGCTCCCTACCTGGGATGCGCTGCCCCTTGTGGCCCACGGGCCCCTTGGGGACCTGCAGCATTCTATTTTTACCATAACATCCTCCTCTTCGTTTGCTCACACATTAGTGAGTACCTACAGTTTGGTGGGAAACATTCTAAGATCTGGGAATCCTGTATGTATGAAACAGGCAGGCCAATGGCTTATTCTCTGGAATGTTCTGTGTGATCTTTGTCACTGACCCCTTTCCAGATTGTGAGTCTA
Source organism: Microtus pennsylvanicus (assembly GCF_037038515.1). Taxonomy (NCBI): domain Eukaryota; kingdom Metazoa; phylum Chordata; class Mammalia; order Rodentia; family Cricetidae; genus Microtus; species Microtus pennsylvanicus. The sequence continues at coordinate 44,896,151 of NC_134591.1, forward strand.
ACCACACCCAGAGCTTTCCATTAACTGAGTTCATTTTCGCACCAATCCTTATACAGTTTCCAAATGTTAGCTTCAATTTCTCTTCTTTGGGAAAACTCTCTGAATAGAGAGTATCTGTTTGTATACCTCCATCTAGAGTTATTTGTATGCTACTTTTTTGGGTCTTTATACTGACATTTTTACACTGAAAAAGAAAGGTATAAACGGTAAGTTACAGAGACACCATCTCTGCCGTTAATGTCTGCTCTTAGGGCTAGAGGGGGGAAGAGACAGAAAAGCATCGAAATATGTGTTTATGGTACCAGAATATTTCAGAAAAACATGGAACTCTTCATGAATTTGCCTATCCCCCATGAGCAGGGACCAGGCTGATCTCGGCACTGGTCCAATGTTAGTATACACGCTGCCACACTGAGCACTTTATGTGCTTCTTTAACGTCCATCTCTCCATCTCTTGTGAGCTCAGGAGAAAGGGGAAATATTTGTTCATTACTTTCAATTTCTGGCACATAGCAGGACTTCACTTGGTTAGTTAAATGAATAAATGTTTCACCCTAGAGAAAACCCAGCCAATCTCAATTAATGGTATAAATTCTTTTTCTCCTTAGGGAAACAAAATTGATAGTTGAAACTGAAGATTTCTTATTTTTGGCATTATTGCTTTGGAGATAAAAAAGCACACACACAACGTCCCTGAACAAAGCATAGACTAGGTCACTTAGGTGTCTATTCAACATTTACTATTGGTGTTCTACTCCACTGCGCAGCTGTTTTAGGGCTGGAGAGGCACAGATGAAGCTACTTTCCGTGAGAGGAGTCCAGTGGAGTAGCTTAAAAACGGATACATTTTTAAAAAATGTACTAACACTGGGATCTCTCAACATGTTCAAACACTTCTGCCCCACACCTCCCCAACACGTTCTCTTCCTATCCTGTACTGTAGTCTTAGCATTTATTGCTTTTGAACGTATCTGTTTCTTTACATAAGACAGTAAACTTCAAGAAAACAAAGATTTTATTTGTTTTGGAGGCAGGGTCTCAATAGGTAGCTCCAGCTAGCTTTGAACTGCTATGTAAACCAGGCTGGCCTCGAACTCAAGAGAGATTCACCTGCCTCTTGCCTCCCTGAGTGCTGAGTTACAAGGCATGGGCTACCACCACACCTGTAATGATTTGTGTTTTGTTTATGACTCTATCCTCAGCACCTGAAATTCAGAGGCAGGAAAGTCGACCACTAATGCATCTACCGGTTTCAAGTCCCCCTCCCCTCTGTTTATTCATGCTGAAAACGTTTATTTTCTGTATATGGTATGATGTCATTATCTAATAGTATCCGTATACTGTATCTTTTCAACTGCTTTTTATTTATAGTGTGTCTGTTCCAGTCTCAGCAATGGCTCTGGCCAACAACAAAACTTGGGAAAGTCACTGGAGGGCGGGCAGTCTTTTCAGCAAAAGTTGACTAAACTTAAAAGGCAGGCTGAGGGTTCCATTCTACGGGAAAGCTTAAAACAAAACAAAAAAAGAAAAACAAAACAAAACCATTTCGCATACAGGAGTGAGATAACCAAACTGATCTTTTAGGGACTCTTTCGGATTTGGGGTGAGAAAAGAACCAACAGCTTGGCGTCTACAGGATGGATAGGTGCAGTTGTTATTTCCGGTGCTGAGTGACCCACAAGAACAGCGTTCATCTCAGGACAGGGTTGGAAAAGACTTCCGGGGCTCCGCTTCTTTAAAAAAGACTTGCTGAGTCACTCTGAGAGCCGAAGGATAAGAAATACATCGCAAATGAGGAGGAAGATCAAGCCCCACTATCGCGGCTCACTCCGGCGTCGTCTCGCTGGGGAATATTTTCTCAGAGCCGCGGAGCGCTACGCGGTTTTCCTAACAGAGTCGCCGGCGCACGTCACAAACGCAGCCAACCTTCTCCCGTCATCTTCCGCCTCTTTCCCTTCGCCCCGCCCACGTCAGGTTTCGAAATGCTCTCTGGGTGCGTCAGGAACCCGGCCGGTTCCCATTGGTCCCTCTCCTTCCCGGCTCCCATTGGCTAATTGGGCAAACGTGACGTCTGTTCCGCCTTGTGACTGGCTAGAATCCACAGCGTCATTGGCTGTCAGGAGGGTGGGATGAAGGAAGTCGGTGTGAGCGAGGTTGGGTTGGAGGAGGGGTTCAGGCCTGTCCTCCCCAGCGGCTGCGGCAGCAACAACGCCGGCCGCCGCCGCCGCCCCTGGGACGCGGAGGAGGAGGAGTGGCTGGAGGAGTAGGAGGAGGAGGTGGGCCTGGGGAGCGGGATGTGCAGCGCCACGACTTGCTGGTGAATGCTGAGGAGAGTCACGGTTGCTGCAGTCTGTGCCACCGGGAGGAAGTTGTGGTGTGAGGCCGGGCGGGAGCTGACTGCTCTGGGGCGGACCGGAGCACGGGGTCTGTGTGAAGAATCTGCGAGACCCGTTCCCACGCTGACCATGCCGGGAAGAAACAAGGCGAAGTCCACCTACAGCTGCCCAGACCTGCAACCCAATGGACAGGACTCGGGCGAGAGCGGCCGGGTTGCTCGTTTAGGAGCGGATGAATCTGAGGAGGAGGGACGGAGCGGGTCTCACAGTAATGCCGGCGACCCTGAGATCATTAAGTCTCCCAGCGACCCCAAGCAGTACCGGTGAGGGACGAGGCTCGGACTGGGGAGAACAGGGTGCGGGCTTCGGTTGGTGCTGCCATGACTTCTGGTCTCCGAGTCTCCCCGGAGGAGCAACAGGGCGTTATTACTCTCATTCTAAATGTTTGCTTGGGTGCAGGTGGCAAGGGCAATTTGGGGTGTTCCAAAGAAGTCTCTGTGTAGCTCTGGCTGTGCTGGAACTAACTCTGTAGACCAGGCTGGCCTCGAACTCACAGATCCGCCTGCCTCTGCCTCCCGAGTGATGGATTAAAGGTGTGCGCCACTATCGCCCGGCTAATTTTGACTTTCCTTAAAGTAAGAACTGAGGTTTTCATTGGGAAGACAGGATGGATGATAAGGGGAATTTGGTGTGATACTAGGAAAGTTTGACAGTTGGCGATCTTAATTTTGGAAAAGAGGCTATTTGAGATGTGACTGTTATTTCTATTCTGTTTCAATCCAAAGATATATGAGAGTCCCGTAAGGAAAATAGGTAAAACGGAGTGAAATTTATGAAGAGGATGGTGTGGCCTTAATAAAAGAACTTTTACAGCATAGCTGGTCTAAGATGGAGTGGCTTGTGACTGTGGGTAGTTTGCCATAACTGGAATGGCTAGACGACTTCTTAAAAAAAAATGTATTAAAGAGGACTTGGGCCTCAGTTGGTGAATGGTAGGCTTGTAAAATCCTGTCTAATCCCGTGTTTCAATCTGTAATAAATGGTAACACAGTCTCCACCTGGATAAACATGATAGTTTGTTTCCGAAAATGTGGCTATCTTGTATTTGAAAGTAGTTCATATTATCTAACAGCTCTGCTTTACTGGCTGAGGAAATTGAAGCCCAGAGAGGTTTTCTTTCTTTAGAATTAGGCAGCTAAATAATATCAGAGCTTGAATGAGACTGGTCATCTGACATAAAAGCCAGTTGCTCTGTTTGCTGATATTTTATGAGGTTCTTATTCATGTTGAGTTAGAAGCCTAAGTAGTCTAGGTTGAAATTTATTATAAGCCTACAGTGTGTTACAGAGCAGAAAAGAAGCCTAGAGATCATCTTTTCTACTTTCCCCTACTCCTGTTCTCCTGTTTTACAAACTGAAACTCAGGTCCAGAAAACAGTGACACAGCCCCCACTTCAAGACCAGTTTAATCTCTCTCTCTCTCTCTCTCTCTCTCTCTCTCTCTCCCTCCCTCCCTCCCTCCCTCCCTCCCTCCCTCCCTCCCTCCCTCCCTCCCTCCCTCCCTCCTTCCTGGCTGTCAGGGTCAGGTCAAGGTATCTTTATAAATTAGGGTTAACTTCTCTTGTCAAAGATGTAATTGTAACATGCAAGTGAACACATAGAAAGTAATAATGTTGCTTGGTTTTTGCCTCTCAGATTAAATTGTCAATACAGGCTTTAGTGTTTTTTTGTTTCCTGTTCTTCCAAAGTTACCTAATAATAGCTCAATGTCAGATGCTGTTTTGTTGCTTTAAATGTGTTCATTGGCCTTATTTTTTTTTTTTGCAAATTTACTTAAGAAATGATTACTAACTATGTGTGCCAGGTGCCAAGGTAGCATTTCTGCACATTGGTCATATATATTACAATAAATAACATTTTGCCCAAGGTGGCATACTAAGATGATTAAACTCACAGTGTAGGAGGATATAGACATTTAAAAAAGGAAAATGAGAGTGGGGCATGGCAGGGTACCCCTTTAATCCCAGCACTGGGGAGGTGGAGAGAGGAGAATCAGAAGTCAGGAGTCATCCTTGCTTATATAGCTTGGGATACATAAGACCCTGGCTCAAAAAACGAACTAGGGAAGGGGAAGCAAAATCAGGGACCTAAAGTTTATGGAATTCCTAATAGAAGTATATATGTTAGAGTAGATTAAAAAATAAAGTAGGATATGTGTTGCTTTTATTGGTTAATGAAATAAGAAACTGGCTTGGCCTGATAGGGCAGAGTAGAGGTAGGTGGGGAAAACTAAACTGAATGCTGGGATAAAGAAGGTGGAGTCAAGGAGAAGCTATGGAGCTGCCACCAGAAATGTGCTGAAAAGTTGCCGGTAAGCCACAGCCACATGGCGATACACAGATTAATGGAGATGGGCTAGTTTAAAGATGTAAATGTTAGCCAGAAATATACTTAAGCTATTGGCCAAACAGTATTACAAATAATATGGTTTCTGTATTATTTCGGGACTGAGCAGCCGGGAACTAACTAGTGGCCTCCTACAACAGTAGGAAGTGATACGCTAGAGGAGCCAGATAGCTTCTTCCAAAAGTGTATGAGAAAGAACTTGGACTTCAATTGGTTGAATGGTGGCTTGTAAAATCCCTTCTAATCCTCCGGTGTTCCAGTCATCTGTAATGAATGGTGACTCAGACCCAACCTGAATAAACTCCTGAGCTAGTTTGTGGTACAAGGAAAAGGAATACTTCAAAAAAGAGAGAATGCAGCTGGATGTAGGGACGCACAACTTTAATCCCAGCACTCAGGAGGCAGAGGCAGGAGGATCGCTGAGTTCAAGACCAGCCTGCTCTACAAATCAAGTTCCAGGAAAGCCAGGGTTACACAGAGAAACACTGTCTCAAACAAACAAGCAAAAATCCACAAAAAAGCCCAAACCAAACAAAAAAAGGCAGGGATAATTCTTTAAAAAGTTACTCTGAGTAAAGAACGTACAAAAAAGAACAGAGATAACGCCTTTTTTTTTTAAAGACAGGGTTTCTCTCTCCAGGCTGGCCTTGAACTCACAGAGGTCCGCCTGCCTCTGCCTCCCCAGTGCTGGGATTAAGTGCGGCACCACCGCCTGATTGACAGAGATGACACTTAAGAGTCACAGTGAGTAAATTGTTGCATCTCTGTCTCATGTTCTTTGTTAAATCCCAACCTTCCCCTTTTCATCCCCCTTTAACTTTTTTTTTATGTACTGAAGTTTCAGATGGGATTTTTTTTTTTAATTTTTTTCTTTTGGTGGGGGTGCTCTCTAACTCTGGCTGGTCTAAAACTAACTATGTAGGCTAGGTTGATTCTGAGTTGCTGGGATTATAGGCGTGCACTACCACATTGTCAGTTTGACTTCTGAAAAAAAGTCTTTCATTTTTGTTACTTTAAAATAAAGATGATAAAACTTAGATCTTTAATTTCTGTGATGTTTTGTATCGAGAAACAAGCATATCAAATACCTTCAGCCTCCAGAACTGAATTACCTTTTATAATACTTGCATATAGATGTTAACTTGTGCCACACCTTTTTATCCCAAACGGATTCTTTCCATTGTGCCTCTGTAGGACTTCATCCAAGATCTATTCTAGTACATAGCCATCGTAGTAAGTCTTGAATATATGAATGAGTGCTAGACCTGTTTAGAGAAATATTATGGTGAAATGATGCCATCAAAGATCTATCAATTTGAGTCAGTTGGTGGTGGTGCACGCCTTTAATCCCACCACTCAGGATGCAAAGGCAGGCAGATCTCTGTGAGTTCAAGACCACCCTGATATACAGAACAAGTTCCAAACAGGTTCCAAAGATCCACAGAGAAACCCTGTCTCAAAAAAAACAAAAAACAACAACAACAAAAAAAAGATTTATCAGTTTGTATTTATTACTAGTTAACAGAATTTTATTTCTTTGTATATATAATTTGTATTTAGCCTTTTTGAAATGTTGGCAATATCTCCTGGATACCTCCAGGATTACATTTATTTAATTGTGTGTGTGTGCAGGTGCGTGCATGTATGCATGTGTTTGTGTAGGCCAGATGACAAATTGCAGAGTTGGTTCTGTCCTCTTGGGATTGGTTTTAGCACAGTGGTCGGTCTGGCTTGCCACGTACCTGTTGTACCAGCTTACTACAGAAAGGAAAGCTTAGAGAGTGAGGTGCGGGCTGTTTCAGAGTATTGCTTTACGTTGTTTACTGTTACATGATGCTGAACAGAAAGAACACAGTCCAGCTACAGTGAGGACACTAATATGTGCTGATTTCCTAGTTTAGTAGTAAGGTGATTTGCTTAGAAGCAGAAACCTTAGACAAATACAAGTTATCAGAAGGCAGACTTATATTAAAAATTAAGAGAATTTGTATTGAATTACTTTTTTTTTTTTTTACTAAAATCCAGTGGTCTGATCAGTGCTTCATTGAATATATTAGGGATTAATTTCCTTTTTATGTACACATACAAATTAATAGTGTGATCATAGGCCCTTAGAGTTATAAAAATAAATCATTTTGTACTTACTTGTATATAAATTCTAAGAACTTAGAAATATTCAATTTCTTGGTCTGAAACTGAATCTACACTCCAATCCCATTAAAAATTTATTTGTTTACTTTAGATTTTAAAATTTCTGTGAATGAATGTTTTGTCTGCATGAATGCATGTATACCATGTGTGTGCCTGGAGCCCTTAGAGGTCAGAAGAGGACATAATTTGGGGCTGTGTAACTGCAGTGGTAGAGTCATTGAGCAGACCCTAAAATGGAGTGCAATGGTGTTATATGTAAAGTCACTGTGTTTCCAGTTTCCAGTCTAAGCTATGTCACCTTGAGCAGGTTAATCTCTCAGGACCTTTAAGAGACACGCAGAGGGCTGGGCAGCGGTGGTGCAACATCTTTAATCCCAGCACTCGGGAGGCAGAGGCAGGCGGATCTCTGTGAGTTCGAGGCCAGCCTGGTCTACAGAGCTAGTTCCAGGACAGGCTCCAAAGCTACAGAGAAACCCTGTCTCGAAAAAGAGAGAGAGAGAGAGAGAGAGAGAGAGAGAGAGAGAGAGAGAGAGAGGGAGAGAGAGAGAGGAGAGAGAGAGGAGAGAGAGGGCAGAGCTATCCTAAAAAACTGAAATAGAAGCTGACAGGAAGAAGCAGAAGGAAAACTTAAATGAAGACCCACTGAAAGAGAACACTTTAGCAAGGAGTGATTGTCAGTAATCCTCATACTTGATACTGTGCATTAACAGAAGACTGAGACCTAAGAAAATATTCCTTCTAAAAATACTTTTAAAGAAATAATAAGGAGGCAGAAGCCATGTTATACTGTTTTAAAGAGTAAATGGGAAGGATGAAATTTTAGGCCACCAGGGAGATTTTTTCAATATTTTTTTAAGTCTGTTTGTCTATATCTACCTACCTACCCTACAGAGTTTCATATATTCCAAATTAGCCTTAATGTTATGTAACCAAGAATGACTTTGAACTTCAGATCTTCCTACCTCGACTTCTCAAGGGCTAGAATTATAGGCATTTGCTCCCCTATCTAGTTTATGCAGTGTTGGGGCTCAAACCCAGGGCCTTGTGAGTGTCAGGCAAACTACCAACTGAGCTATACTCCCAGCGCCCCAAGAAGAGTAAAATATTTTTTTTAAATGTCTATGGGTGTTTTACCTGAATTTGTTTGTGCATCACATATGTTCCTGGTACCCATAGCGGGCCCCCTGGGACTGGAGTTACAGACAGTTGTGAGCCACCATATGGGTGATGAGAATTGAATTCTGGTTCTCTGTGCTCTTAATTGCTGAGCCATTTGTAGCCCAAGAAGACTGTTTAAGGTGGAAGGGATGAGAATTTTTAGGATAATGCGGTGCCTAGAATAGAGGGAGAGCTTTTTCAGGGTGGAAGAGATTACATGTTTCACCTTTAAAAAATTTAAAGGGAAGCCGGGCGGTGGTGGCGCACGCCTTTAATCCCAGCACTTGGGAGGCAGAGGCAGGCGGATCTCTGTGAGTTCGAGACCAGGCTGGTCTACAAGAGCTAGTTCCAGGACAGGCTCCAAAACCACAGAGAAACCCTGTCTCGAAAAAAAAAAAACCAAAAAATTTAAAGGGGAAGGCAATCCTTAGATGTCTGGGAAGTGACAAGATCCATAATATCTATGGAATCTGTGGTTTTTGAAGGGATAGAAAATCTGTGCAGTGGAAGAAGGAGTGGAGAAATTGGAGAGCGTGTAAATGAAGTAGTGTGCACATGAGGTGATTCGCTCCCCGTAGGCATGGCCATGTATCTGTTTGGCTAGATTGTGAGTGGAAGCAGTGGCAAGTATGAAGAAAACTTTGCTTAGTTGTGCTGGCTAGTCTTGTCACCTGACACAAGCTAGGGTCATCTCACAAGAGAAAACTGCTGTTGAGAAAATGTCGGAAAAGTCTGTGGGGCATTTTCTAGGTTGATGGTCGATGTAGGAGGATCTAGCCCACTGTGGGCAGATCCTTTGGCAGGTGACCCTGGGCAAGCCTTGGAGGGCAAAGCAGTAAGCGCTGATCCTCCATCGTCTCTGCTTTAGTTCCTGCTTCCAGGTTCCTGCTCAAGCTTCCCTTCATGATGCACAGTAAGCTGTGGTATGAAACAAACCCTGTCCTCCCTAAGTTGCTTTTGGTCATGGTATTCATTATGATAGCAATAGAAAGCAAACTAGGGAAGAAGCTGGTACCAGAGATTGGACTGTTGCTGTGATAGACCTGATCATGTTGTTTGGGAGGATTGTGTTTGGAACTCCGATTGGAAAAGCCCTTGAGGGCTGGAGAGATGGCTCAGTGGTTAAGAGCATTGCCTGTTCTTCCAAAGGTCCTGAGTTCAATTCCCAGCAACCACATGGTGGCTCACAACCATCTGTAAAGAGGTCTGGCGCCCTCTTCTGGCCTTCAGGTATACACACAGACAGAATATTGTATATATAAAAAAATAAATAAATATTTTTTTTAAAAAAGGAAAAGCCCTTGAATGCTCAAAGAATAATGGACTGCTGTAGGTGATCTTGGAAGATAAGAATGTTGAGAGAGGTGCAGATAGGTGATAGGAAGCTGACTTGGGAAGTTTGAGTGTCCCTCAAAGACTCTATTGAGGCTATTTGTGTGATATTTTGAATTAAGAATCTGTGGTTTTGGCAGCTGGGGCTTAAGAGTCAGCTCTGATTTACTAGAGACTGGTACCAGTGAAGTAAAACCATTTCTTCAGTGGGCGTTGATGCTGGTTAGCTGTTGCTGAAGTATCAGCAATGATGAATATGAGACTGGAGTCACTGAAGTGAAATCTGCAAGGTGTTTCCTTAGGGTCAGCACGCAGAAGCTGCAGTCCAGAGAATGGCTAAGGCTGCATCTTAAGCGGATACTCCCACTTGAAGGGTCATGGAGAGCTGCTGAGGTTTGGCGCCAGGTGACAGGATGAGAGTGCATGCTGAGAGGCCAGGCAGTTCATTGGAGAAGGTTCAGCCTCAGTTGTAGTGGAGACCCCAACATGTTGGAGATGTCAGAAATATGGGATGACCACCACAAACTACAGTAGCTGTGGACTGGAACTAGCCTGAGCCTGCGGGATGAGCTTTGTGTGCTGTGAATGACAGAAAAGTGGGCTGTCTAAGCTCTTTGGAGCCCGGGAAGTCATTATCAAATACCATGTCATGGGGCTAATAGGATTTAATTTGCAGTGCTGGATGTTGGTTGTGCTTTGATTTAATTGTAACTGCCCTGGTTCTTCCCTCTTGGAATATGAAATATGTAACTTACTTTTGATTTTACAGAAGCCACAGTTGAGATACTTTGGATTTTTAAAGAGAGGTTGAATATTTTGAAGAGCCTGAACTTGTACAGTGTTGAAATTTTAAAAAATTTTTTACTTTTCTTGATTCTTTGTGAATTCCACATCATTCATTCTGATCCCATTTATCCTCCTGTCCCTCCAGGCCTCTCTCTGCCCTTGCAACCTCTCCCCTAAATAAAACCAAATCTAAAGGAAAAACCAAGCCAAACAAAAACAAAAATGAATTTTTTTTTAAAGTCTGTGGACTTTAAAAAGTTATATTGTGTATTGTGATAGTAACATGAGAGCTTAGAGATAAACAAGAAAGGAAAGGTTATGGTTTAATAGTGATGTATTTGTATGCCAAGTTGACAAGGGGTCAGTTTTACTGGTTTGTTTTTTGTTTTTGCTGTTTTTTTTTAAATTTATTTTATTTTTTTAAAAAATATTTATTTATTTATTTAGTATACAATATCCTTTCTGCGTGTATGCCTGAAGGCCAGAAGAGGGCACTAGACCTCATTACAGATGGTTGTGAGCCACCATGTGGTTGCCGGGAATTGAACTCAGGACCTTCGGAAGAGCAGGCAATGCTCTTAACCGCCGAGCCATCCCACCAGCCCCTTTTTTAAATTTATTATTTATTTATTATGTATACAACATTCTGCCTCCATATATGCCCGCACGCCAGAAGTGGGCGCCAGATCTCATTACAGATGGTTGTGAACCACCATGTGGTTGCTGGGAATTGAACTCAGGACCTCTGGGAGAGCAGACAGTGCTCTTAACCACTGAGCCATCTCTCCAGCCCCCTGCTGTTTTCTTTTGTTTATTTTTTTTTGTCAACTTTATACACGCTAGAGACAACTGGAAAGAAGGCAGGAACCCCTATTGAGAAAATGTTTCCATTAGATTGGCCTATAGGAAAGTTTGTGGGGCATTTTCTTGATTAACAGTTGATTTGGGAGGATCCAACACACTGTGGGCAGCACTATCCCAGGGCAGGTTGTATAAGAAAGCAGACTGTCCAAGCCATGGGAGGCAAGCCAGTAAGCAGTGATCTTTCTTGGTCTGTGCTTCTTTTCCTGTCTCCAGGTTCCTGCCTGAACTTCCCTTCATGATGATAAGCTGGTAAGATGAAGTAAACCCTTTCCTCTTTAGGTTGCTTTTGGTAATGGTGTTTATCACAGAAATGGAAAAGCAGGGTATTGGTTAGATGTTTGATAGCTGATGCAGAGAATACGGAAGAGAATAGGCGACAGTTGGTGAATGCCAGTAAGAATTTGTGGATTCTTTGAAAAATGGCGTAGGGAGAATGATGTTTTAAGATTAATCTGAAGGCTGCTGCTTAAATTCTTAGGAAGTGTCAAAACTGGCTTAAAAGGCAAAGTTGTACGTTGCGTAGGGTGTACATTGGCACAGATGGCACCAGGTTTCCCCTAAGTGGTATGCTGTATGCTCCCTTTTCACTTTTTGTTGTTTTCTTGAGACAGGGTTTCCCTGTGTAGGTAGCCCTGTCTCCCTGTCTGTCCTGGAACTCGCTCTGTAGACCAGGCTGGCCTCAAACTCGTTGTGATCCGCCCCTCTGCTTCCTGAGTGCTGGGATTAAAGGTGTGTGCTGTAGCACCTAGATTGTTTTGATTTTGAAATCTTTAAAATATTTTATGTGTTTGAGTGTATTGTGTGTGTATCTGTCTGTGCACCTTGTGCGTGCCTGGTGCTCACAGAGGCCAGAAGAGTGCCCTGACTACGGTTCCAGGAGGTTGTGAGGCTTGCTGGAATCTAACCCAGGTCCTCTGGAAGAGCTACAAGTGCTCTTATCCACTGAGCCATCTTTCCAACCCTTCAGTTTTCTTTTAGCTGTTCCCCTACTAACTCAATTTATGTTTGCAGACTAAAACTTCATGAATATGGAGAACTGTCTGCTTTAGCTGCCCTGTGCCTAGCACTTGTAGATTCTCTAATACTATTTATAGAGTATGTGAAGGCATGACTGCTGGGCATTTCTGTAGAACTCTTAGGAATATTTTTTCCCAGAAATTTCTTAGGTTAAATTTATATCTGGCCAGTTTCTAAAAAATGTTTATTTCCTAGAAAATAAATATAAATAGTCAAGTTACAAAACAGGAAGTACAGGTTATAGAACTAATAACCAATGGCAATACCGTAAAGCTTCTGTTTAGTGTAAAGTAAGCATTTAAATATTAGCTATATAGTTATAGTTACTGAATGATATTTGTATAAGGTTATTGTTTTCTTTTTTTTGTTGTTTTTTTTTTTAACTTGTGATTTTCCTGCTGCTGCCTCCGAAAGCTGGGTGTAGAGCTGTGCCACCATGTCCAGGTTGCAGCATGGGTTTTGTAATAGCAAAACGTTGGCAACAGTTTTAAGGATTATGTTGTGGTATAGTTCTACAATGAAGATATTCAAGTTATAGAAAGATAAGTGCTCCTTTCTTTTTTTAAATTTTGAGAGAGGGTCTGGAATTGCTCTGTAAACCAGGCTGGCTTTGAAATAATGACAGTGTGCCTGAGTGCTGGTGTTACAGGGAGGTTGTGTTTTTACAGTGATGTAGAAACTTATTATTGAGTTAGAACTAATGGTCAAAAAACATTGTATAATTTTGTCTTTAAGAGAAAAAGCCCACTAAAAACAGCACCTCTATTCTTAACCTAAAATTATTTTTTGTATAAATGTATATAGAAAAGGAAGATAGAACTTTTGTATTCTTTGATTTTTAATAGTTAAATGATATTAAATAATAATAAATATGAATATTATATGATCGTTGTAGGAATTTAGATACAAAAAAGAAAGGTTTAACATTTCCCACAATCATTGAATCTATTAAATAACTTTAGTGTTTATTTTCTTTTTTTTTTTTTTTTTTTGGTTTTTTCGAGACAGGGTTTCTCTGGGTTTTGGAGCCTGTCCTGGAACTAGCTCTTATAGACCAGGCTGGTCTCGAACTCACAGAGATCCGCCTGCCTCTGCCTCCCGAGTGCTGGGATTAAAGGCGTGCGCCACCATCGCCCGGCTCATTATGAATCTCAGACTGGCCTTGAATTAGGATCCCCCTGTCTCCCTCCTTAGGCTAGGGTTACCAGACATGTGCCAACACTCTCAGCTATTAACATTGTTTTGTCTATTCAGCAAATATTTCTTAAATGTTTGGTACTTGCCAGATGATAGCAAATATGGGAGGGAAAAAATCTTTGTAATTTTCTATTGAGTCAGAAAAAGTGTTTTAAAAGTAGTGACAAATGTTGCCGACACAGGTAAAGAGGATTGACGAGAACAGGGTTGACTGGTGATGGAGTGGTCAGGGACACCTTTCAGCCCAGACTGCCTTGCAGTTGGCTGTCCTTGGCATGAGGTCTTCTCATCTGGTCTTTTCCTGTGAGCTCAAGAACTAGGATTTGCTTCTATTTTCTTATATGTTGCCTTTTTTTTCTAACACTATTTTCAATCTTTTGGTGTATTATTTCGTTGCTTTGATTGGTAAACCCCTTTTTCTGGTTTCATCACATATAAATGGTGCCTAAACAATGTTTGTTTATCTTGCCTGCCTTTTGGCTTTATTTATTTATTTGGCTTTATTCTTGTGGTATGCTGTCTTTGTGACTTGCTTCCTGAAGATTACCAGTTTTGTAGCTTGTTGCTAAATATGTTTTCTTGTTTTATGATAAGCCAGTGTAGCGGGGGCATCTACTGGTGACTCAGCCACAGTTAATCCTCCTCTTGTCAGTAGACATTTGAATTCTTTTCAGTTATTCATGGTCTTTGTCAGTGTTCCATTGCTGTGAAGCAATACTTATCAGCAACTCTTATAAAAGAAAACGTTTAATTGGGGCTTGCTTACAGTAGTTTCAGATGTTAGTCCATTATAATCATGGTGGGAAATGTGGCAGCTCACAGGCAGACATGGTACTGGAGAAGTAGCCGAAAGTTCTACATCCAGATCCACAGGCAACTGGAAGAGAGAGAACCACTGGACTTGGCTTGGGCTTCTCAAACTTCCAAGCCTACCCTCAGTGACACACTTTCTCCAACAAGGCTACACCTCCTAATCTTTTCAAATAGTGCCACTCCTTGGCCTATGGGAGCCATTCAAACCACCACAGTTAATAATTGATCTTATCCCGAGCTTTTCCATACTTCTTATTTATTGGTCTGAAATTTCGACTTCTTTTTTTGGTGTTGTGGTGGAGAATTAATACACATCATGTGTTTAGATCTGTGGTTGTGGTTTTTCTTATTTATTTTCATTATGAATCTGATCAAATTTTTATAACTTTTAAAATTTATGATCTGCTAATGGCCATTTGTGCTCCACAAATCTTGCAATTTTTTTTAATATTTATTTATTTATTATGTATACAATATTCTGTGTATATGCCTGAAGGCCAGAAGAGGGCGCCAGACCTCTTTACAGATGGTTGTGAGCCACCATGTGGTTGCTGGGAATTTAACTCAGGACCTTTGGAAAAGCAGGCAATGCTCTTAACCACTGAGCCATCTCTCCAGCCCCCAAATCTTGCAATTTTATCTCTAAAGAAAACAAAACATAATCACTAGCTTTTTTTAATTGTTTGAATATGATTTTGATATGGTAGGGAATTAAATCCACATTTTTCCTTTTCTGTCTATATGGATGTACATGCTATGAAGAATAGAGTACCACCTTGGATACCAGTCCTTGCTTCTACTTGGTTTGAGACAGGGTCTCTTGTTGCTACTAAGTATGGCAGGCCAGCTGCCCATGGGCAGTCTGCTGGGCAGTCTTCTGTGTTGGCCTCCCATCTTCCATAGAAGCACTAGGATGGAGCTACCATGATTGGCTCATACGTGCCATCTGGAGATGTAAACTCCATCCTCACGTGTGTGTATATAGCAAGTGCTTCACCCACTGAGCCGTCTCCTCAGTGGGTAATACTATCTAGGCTTCAAGGCTTGCCTGAAATGTATTTTGTTTCAGAAGGTTTCCCTGACTGCTTCCTTCTTTTAAGAATATTCTGTGTTTGCTAGTTTGATGATCCTGTTACTGAACAGTGTGTACCTAGTGGTGAAGATGTGGTCTTAGGCGTTTTTCTTTTAACGTAGTGTGATGTCTGACAACGTAATGTGATGTCTGACAACGTAGTGTGATGGAGTTGTTAAATAGATGTTTATTGAGTGAATGCATAAAAGAATTAGTATAAATGTGAGCAGGTTATACTAGACACCTGGGCATCAAATGATAACAGTTTTACTACATAAGAGTCATTTACTTATAGGGCTATGAGTCTGTGGGATTATGTTTTCTTAGAGATACAGTCACTTTTTTTCAGTCTCTAAAAGTAGCTTTGAAAACCTGTACAATGTCAAATGCGTTTTATAGAGGCAAACCAGTGAGCTCACATTTGTGTGGTTGTGCTTTGGTGCTGACCTGGCATGCCTACTTTGACTGTGGAGAGCTGTTTTTCTAGGCCATCTAGATAGAAGGTTTGTTTTTGGTAAAATGCTTATTTCTTAACTGAAGGACTGGGAGAGATGGTTGGTCATGTTCTTAACCTCCAAATTTTTTAAAAATTGATTATTCATTGGTCGAGATAGGTGCTTTCTATGTTGTATGATCCAGGCTGTCTTGAAACTCAGGAACTCCTTCTGCCTCAGTTTTCCCAGTACTAGAATAGCAGGCATGAACTTGGGAAGAGAGTCAGACAGAGCTCACATTTGAGTTCAGGGTTGGCCTGGCCTACCCAATGAGTTCCAGGACAGCCAGGGCTGTGTAGATAGATCCTGTCTCAAAAATCCATATCAAACCAAACCAAAACCGAAAGAACAAAAGAACCTGACAGCTACCAAGATGATAATATATACATATATGTGTGTATGTATGTGTATAATATGCAGTAAAGATTTGTATCTATAGAATGTATATATCTATATCTCAGGACAAATAATCATTATTGCTTTTATGAAGGTTTTATTCATGCCCTAACTGGATGGAGTGGTTCACAATTTAAAAATGTATTAACTAATATGTATGGACCGTGGTTGATGGTGAGTAACTGGAACTTGGGGTAAGTGGGGGTACTTAGGTAGTATTCAGTGTGTGTATTAAACATATGTGTGTTCTTTTTACTGAAACAAAATGCTTTGTGTTTTGTTTTGTTCTCCCTGCCCCAGATACATCAAATTACAGAATGGCTTGCAGGCACTTTTGATTTCAGATCTAAGTAATGTGGAGGGTAAAACATGTGGAGGAAATGCAACAGATGAAGAAGAAGAGGAGGAGGAAGAAGAAGACGAGGAGGAGGAAGATGACGACGATGATGAAGACTCTGGAGCCGAAATAGAGGATGATGAAGAAGAAGGTTTTGATGAAGATGAATTTGATGATGATGAACATGATGATGACGATCTTGATAATGAGGAAAACGAACTGGAAGAATTAGAAGAGAGGATAGAAGCCAGAAAAAAAACCACTGAGAAACAGGTGTGAGTCATGTCTATATCATCTTTCTCATTCGGGAACTCCTTGGGGGCAATGAGTGAACTTGTTGTTTATTTCTTAGTAGCAAAAGGGAAGTATGCATTTATCTTTTGATTAATGTTTTTAAAGCAAGAGTCTAGTTTATATAAAGGTTATATTTTTTGAAAACAGTTTGCTCTGTAATAATGCTTACTGTACAGACTAAAGGAAACAAAAAGTGTAAAATCCATTCATTAGAGGTTAAAAATGGCAATATTTGAGTTTATATATATATTTATGTACACTGCTTTACAAACTGTCAGGAAGTGAGAATCTGTACAATTCTTAGCTGAAGATAAAGGGATAAGATCCTTGGAAAGACTTGAGAAAGGAGAACAAGGCTAGCGGTGTAACGTTTTCACCTGACCCTAGAGTTCTAAGTTACCCTGTGGGTAATTCCTATATAAGTAATTGACCTTGATCTCACCTATGAGAAAGTGTCAACAGCTGGAATTAGTAAGTACATCAGGAAAGTTTAAGTGAGAGACTTGAACTTAGTTTAATGATCAGTGAATTGCTATGTGGGTCTTGATAGGGATATTTTCCTCAACATGTCTTTTGAAGAACACTTCCATTTTGCAGGAGGGAATTCCTCTGTTAGAGGTTAGGTGACATCTTGGAGATATAGTAGAACCGACCAGCAACTGTTTGTTAAAGTTAGTTTCTTGGTTTTGTTTTGTTTGTTTGTTTTTTGAGATAGGGTATGATGTAGCCCAGGCTGGCTTTAAGCCCTGGGTAGAAGGAATGACTTTGTACTCATGATCCTCTAGAGCAGTGGTTCTCAACCTTCCTAATGCTGAAACCCTTTAATACAGTTTCTCATGCTCCCAACTGTAAAATTATTTCATTGCTATATCATAACTGTAATTTTGTTACTTTTATAAATTTTAAATATTTCTGGAGGTAGAGGTTTGGCAAAGGGGTCACTGCCCACAGGTTGAGAACCACTGCTCTAGACTCTACTTCCCAAGTGCTAGGATTACAAGCATGCACCATTATGCTTCACTTAAAGTTGACTAGCAATGCAACAGTATGGTATAATCTTAATATACAGGATTTATAGTTAGGTTATTAATTTAGATCTCAAAAGAATTTGTGGGACTGGCAAGATAGCTTAGTGGGTAGAGGTGATTGCTATGCAAGTCTGATGAGCTGAATTGATCTTTGGAACTCACAGGGCAGAGAAGGGAAAAACTACTGAAAGTTCTCTGACCTCCATATGCACGCTGGTACTCAACATATACCTACACACATCATTATCATCATCAGTCATCATCAAGATTCAGTTCCCAGTTTTTAAAAAAGTGGTTAACCCTCAAAGATTGAAAGTGTATGTTATAAGTAGTAATGATTGTTGTTGGTGTTTTGAGACCAATTCTTGTTAATTAACTCAGGTTAGTTTTGAATGCTCTACCTTCTTGCTTCAGCCTTCTGAGTGCTAGAATTTCAGAGAGCTGTGATTATAGACATGCTCTATCCTGCCTCTGCCTACCGCTACCCCCTTTCTTGAGATGGGAATGTCTTACTTGGTGGTTCAGGCTGGTTTCAAACTCTGGTACAGCCAGAAGCTGGGACTGTAGACATGTCCCACTGCTCTTGGCTTCACTAATTCTCTTAAATTAATTCTTTGAGAGTCCTTCCTCCTCTTCTCCTCTTCCTTCCTCCTCTTTTTTAAAAGACAGAGTCTTACTATGTAGCCCTGGGTGGCCTGAAACTTGCTCTGTAAACCAAGCTGGCCTCAAACTCACAGAGATTTCTCTACCTCTGCCTCCAGAGTGCTGGGATTAAAGACATATACCACCACTCCCCGCACCCCCTTTTTTCTTTTAAGAAAGGTTGTACCAATTTCTTTACCAATTTTTTGGGTAGATTGAGTTATGTTTTTCAGAAGCTTTATTTGTGTGTGTCACATAGTAGGCCAAGTTGTGTTAGCCTGGAGAACTTCAGAGGAAAACTCAAAACAGTAAATAAATTTCTACATATACTACTTGGTAGACGATTTTAAAGTTTTTACAGGCAAACTGGGAATTAATAGGCTTATATCTAATTCTTAATAGAGCAGTAGTAGAGTGGAGAATTTATGTGAAATGGAGCTGTAGCCTGAGTCTGTCTCTGGTGTCTCTGGTGTCTTGCACGGACTGGTTCTCTTTCTCTCGCACCCACTCTCAAGTTCACTGAGAGTTCAAGTTTCTGAGCTCTGTCTTAACTCCCCAAATAACAGTATTATTAATCTTAGCTTCTTACCTCTGAGTCCTGTACTTACCCTCCTGTTTATGAACCTGCAAGTAGCTTCCCTTGTGCTTTGGACTTTCTTCGGTAAGCAGTGAAGTTTGAAGAGATTTGGTCACTTGGCTCTGAAGCAGTGAGCATCCTGGTGGGAAAAGATTCCACGATTGTAACAGTGGGAGATGGTCTTTACTGAGCCATACACAATAAACATTGGGAGGGGAAATGAACAGGTTAGTTTAGGTGAGAGGTGGCTTGAAAATGGCATAGGTTCTGAAGTGATATTAGGATTTAATTTTTATTTGAGAAATGTGAGCCTTATGTAAGATAAATCTCATTAATGAAATGGGAAGAAAGTCTTGCCTTTTGGAGAACATTATCTAATTAGAAGTTAATTACTTTCCTGAAGATTTTTTAAAAATTATCTCCATTTCTGTCCTTCAAAAAGAAGTTTTTCTCGATCTGAAACATTAATAAATTAACAAGATTGAAATTTAAGTATGATATATTTGAATTATTATTTGTTCATAATTTTGAGTTTTATAACTCAATTCTCAAGTATAAATTTCTTGGGTAGAAATTCTCAAGTATGAATTTCTTTTCTAGCAATCGCAGAACCTGTTTTTGCTGTGGTCAAAGCTGACTGATAAACTGTGGTTTAAGTCAACTTATTCAAAAATGTCTTCAACCCTGCTGGTCGAGACAAGAAATCTTTATGGGGTAGTTGGAGCTGAAAGCAGGTTAGGCATCTATTAAACGTCACAGAACAGGTTAGACTGTGGTTTGAAGAAGTGGATATTCTTCCATGTTTTAAATGAGCTTATGTGCCTAAGTCTACAAAAATGGAACTTGAAGTATCAAGTGAGGCTGTTTGGTTCTTCTGAGCGTACAAGATTGGCTTGTATGCCAGCTCCATGCTATTTTTACCTTATCAAACAACGCTTCACCAAGTGGATTAGCTCTGAAAATTGATGCAAAGTTGGGAAAGTTAATATTTACTTTCCTATTTTCAAATTGACTATTTCTTCTACCTAAAATCTTTTAATTAATGATGATAGTAAGTCACAATGGAGTCTTGTGTACATCTTGGCCATCTATTTTGCTAAAAACTAATTTTCCCAAGGAATTTGGCAAATTCATATCAATAAGAAATATGTATGTGTGTTCAATACAAAGTGAAGAACTAAAAAGCCTCTTTAAATCCTGTAGCTTTTAATAACAAAAATTTTCTCTTTTAACCATTTGCATATTTTTTATTAGATATTTTCCTAAATTGTTATTTGCCCCTATCCCATTTTAGTAGTAAAACCTTCTGGGTTTTCACTGAGAAGTTTTACGTTTGTAACTGAAAAGTTTTAAACTGTGTAGAGCTCTTTATTCTATCAAGATATATTAATTCTGCAGATTGCCAAAATCTTGTAACTCAGGGAATAAACTCGCTTCAGAATTCTGAGTCAGCAACATGAAATGATGTCTGGGTGGCTGCTCTCTCCCGTCTCTGTCTGTTTCTGCTTTCTCCCCCAGGTCTGCGCCTGTTGAGCGTTTGGCAGGATGGCAAGTGGAGGAGCAGCAGGGTGAAACTGACACAGTGCTGGTGAGTTTCACTTTGCTGCTCCTCCCGATCCCCAGGGAAAGGCTTCTCTTCCTTCCTGTCGGAAAACTTGTTGGCATGAACCCTTGAGGTACTGGTACTGCCCCAGGATTGACTCAGCTATTTGTATGTGTTCTACTTACCCCAGTCTGCAGCGGCTCTGTGTGTCGGAGTTGGGAGCTTTGCTGATCCAGATGACCTGCCTGGGCTGGCACACTTTTTGGAGCACAGTAAGATCTTGTAAAATATCATTCCCGGGTGTGGTTTCCTTTTTCCCTTTAAATTTGTATGAACTGATTTCAAAGATTAGTAATTGGTTAATTGAAGTACATTTAAACTAAGAAAAAGCTAAGAAAAATATACTGATTTAGGAATAATCATAGGGAAAGACTTTTTTCATCTAAATATACCTATTAAAGATTTGAATGAAAACAGTCTCTTTCTTAATCTGTACTTTATTCCTTGAAGTAAGGTCTCAGTAAAACCCAGAGCTTGCCAGTATGGCTAGCCTCTCTAGCCAGCTTGCTCTGGGGAGCCTCTCTGCCTTCTGAAATAAAATGAATTACAGGGGGCTGTCCCACACCCACCTTGCATTTTACATAGATTCTTTTTTTTGGGGGGGGGGGACAGGGTTTCTCTGTGTTGCTTTGGAGCCTGTCCTGGAACTCACTCTGTAGACCAGGCTGGCCTCGAACTCATAGAGATCCATCTGCCTCTGCCTCCCAAGCGCTGGGATTAAAGGCGTGCGCCACCACTGCCCACATTTTACATAGATTCTAAGGATTTGAATCCTAACTCTCACATTTGTTGAGTGCGTGCTTTAACCACTGAGCATCTTTCCAGCCCCAAACCTATTTCATGTAGACATCATTATTTGGCAACGACATTGAACAGAGCAAGAGACAGTCGCCATTCTCTAGGAATTGGCTAGCTCTGGTTGGAACAGGTCTCTTTCAGTACTAATAGTACCCAATGACACCATAATTGTGGGGGCAAAAATTGTTTATTATTTATAAACAATAAAAAGGCATGGCTAATAAACCACAAGAAGAAACCATAATGTTTAACTACAAGTATGCCTCAATAAAACAATGCTACATGGCTACAGGTGTTTACACATGGACTTTTCTGCATTAGTTATTTTTTATACTTTTAGTTTCTAAGTTATTTGAAAGTAATCTTCTTACCTGACATCCTTTGCGGTAGTAGTTAATCTGCACATAAACTTGTTTAACTTTTAGCCTTCTGATAAGCAAATTAGTCATCTATTTTTAAAAAATGAAATGTTTGGGTTTTCTTGCAGTAGAAATAACTTCGGAGCATTGTAGAATGTTTCACAGCGTCAGTGTAGCAGAGTCAGAAACAGCCATTGTTAATGTGTTGCTTTATCTTTTATGCATAAAAAAGTTCATCTGTGATAATAAAAATGTTGTCTATTTCTTTGTGTTATATGACTTTTTATTCTTTTCATTTAGTGGTATTTATGGGTAGTTTGAAATATCCGGATGAGAATGGATTTGATGCCTTCCTCAAGAAACATGGAGGTAGTGATAATGCCTCAACTGATTGTGAACGCACGGTCTTTCAGTTTGATGTCCAAAGAAAGTATTTCAAGGAAGCCCTGGATAGGTAACTATTATTTAATAACATTATACAAATGGAAATATTGAATATGTTTTATGGTATTTTCAAGAAGTAATCTAGTTCTCTAGAACTGTCAGATTATATGAGGAAAACGGAGGAAACTCTTTTCTTTCTGAGACCAGGTCTCACTGTATATGAATAGCTGTCCTGAAACTCGCTATGTACACTTAGGCTGGCCTTTAACTCACATAGGTCTACCTGCCTTTTGTCTCCTGAGTGCTGGGATTAGAAGCATGTGCCATCATACCAGGCTTGTCTTTTTTTTTTTTTTTTTTTGGTTTTTCGAGACAGGGTTTCTCTGTGGCTTTGGAGCCTGTCCTGGAACTAGCTCTGTAGACCAGGCTGGTCTCGAACTCACAGAGATCTGCCTGCCTCTGCCTCCTGAGTGCTGGGATTAAAGGCGTGCGCCACCATCGCCTGGCTTGGCTTATCATTTTTTAAACTCTCAGGAACCTGCAGTTCAGTGGTTTGGCTTGACTGGCCAGCAAACTCCAGGGATCCCCCTGTCTCTACTTCCCTAGTGCTGAGATTGTGGTTGCGTGGCTCCATACCAGGCTTTTATGTGGATCTGGGATTGAACTCAGGTCTTTATTCTTATATGGCAAGCACTCTATTGATTGTGGCATCTTCCCACCTCCTTATACTTATTTTGAAAAGATTTAGTGTGTGTGTGTGTTTCTGTGTGTGGATGCTCACACATATCACAAAGGGTGTCAGATTCTTAGCAGTTGGAGTGACTGGTGTTTGTGAGCCACTTGGTGTGGGTTCTGGGATCCAAACTCTGGTCCTCGGATAGAACAGTAAATTCTCTTAACCACTGAGCAACCTCTTCAACTCCCTCATTTTTTTTTCTACACTAGCAGTGAAAAATCCAAAAGTGAAATTAAGAGCATAGCTTCTTTAATAATGGCATCTAAAAGAATAAAATACTTCAGAATAAACAAGAGGAGTAAAAGCCTTGTAACAGTAGGAAGTCCACAAATCAGTGATAAGTAATAATAGAGAGATAAGAAGCTGTGCTGTGAGCCTGAGGCTTAGGGTCTTGTTTTTTTTTTTTTTTAATATATTGATGTTTTACCTGCATGTATGTTTGTATGAAGGTGTCAGATCCACTGGAACTTGCGTCACAAGTGTGAGCTGCCGTGTGGGTGCTGAGAATCGAACCCAGGTCCTCTAGGAGACCCACCTGCTGAGCCATCTCTCCAGCTCAACACTTAGTATTGTTAAGAATGGGAGCATAGAATACTTCTTATTGTTAAGAATGAGAATAATTTCCAAACTGACTTAGAGCTTCATCCCAATCATTTCAAAATTTTTGCTGCCCCTTAGAGCAATCAGTGAGCTAATCTTTAAGTTCATATGGGAAAAGTAAGAAGCAATAGTAGTCCAAGTTATATTTAAGAATAAATTGGACACTTATTTCTCCAAGACTTGAAGCTGCAGAAATCCCAGTAATACAACTCTGTGTAAAAATTGACTCTGCTCAGTGGCCTATAACTGGGACTCTAGGAACAAACCATGGCACCTGCTGCCAATAGCAGAGTGCAGGACAGCTGAATGTCCACATGCAGAACAAAGAGCCAAAGTTCTTTATTCAGCTGTTTACAAAATTTCATTTAAATTGAGCCACGCTCTTAAATGTGAGAACAAAAATCATGAAACTTTGAAGATGTCAGCCTTTGTGACGTTTTATATTTGGTGATAGATAGGATGTGGTGTTAGCAAGGAGACAAATGTAATAATAGTCACAGAACTAGGCACCATCTACGTGGACGCTTAGACAAATACACTATGAGAAGGTGATGAAAGGCCCTTTGATGAAATGATACCAAGACAATTGAGTTTCCGTGAATATAGGAATATAATTGACTCCTTAACTCAAGAACACAAAAAATGTTCTGGATAGATTGTAGACTAAAGAGTGAACAAAATTGCTATTCTCTAAAGCCACAATTTAGGTATGCTTTGTCAAATAAGATTAAAAAACAAACCAAAAACCAGAAAGGAAATGGCATATTATATTCATGAGAAGAAACTGAAGAGGTGAGGACCTGGCTCAATGATAACAAGGCTCAGATTTGACCCCAGCACCATTCTCTATTGTTAATAAAACAAATAAAATGTATGGAGAATATTTTTGCAATAAATAACAAATGACCTATATTTTGAATAGTTTTTGATTTTTAATTTAGTAAATTTTTGTACACAAGTATTCAGTATGGTTTAAATTGGTATATAAAACATAAATATTAGTAGATGTATTGTTAGAATTAAAAATACAATAAATCAGAAAGATATTTGAATAAATATTAAAAAAAATAAATTCTTGATATAACTATCTAAAATGGCATTGAGCTTTATTAGGAATCAGGGAAATGTAAATCAAATCTGTTGTGAGATGTAACTATCTCAAAAGTTATGGAAAAATTTAAACTCTGATACTATCAAAGGAAAGTAAGGCTGTAGAGGTGTGGTGGGGGCAAATATATATTGGTACTGCTACTTCAAAAAAATTGTGTATTGTTTGCTAATGCATGTGTGTACTATTCCTTTGTAATTCTTTCCTAGGTGGTACCTAGAGAACAGAGAACTTCTGCGTATGACCCAATACACCGTATAAAAAACTAACTTATGGTAGCAGTGTTTGTAGTACTCAGTTCTAAAGCCCAGGTATCTGTTGATAGCAGTGGAATAGATGCAGAAATTCATCTCAGTGTTAGGCTGGAGAGAGTTAAGAGCACTCCAGAGGTCCTGAGTTCGATTCCCAGCAACCACACGGTGATTCACAACCATCTGTAATGAGATCTTGCGCCCTTTTCTGGCCTGCAGAAGTACATGTATACATAATAAATACATAAATCTTTAAAAAATTCATTCCAGTGAATGTTGTAACAACAGTGAAAATAAAGTACAGTCACATTTGCCCATATGGATGAATACACTATCATAGCATTGAATCAAACAATATATTACATACCGTGTATTTAAATTATTTTGCTTAAGAAGTGTATTCTCAATGGAAGTGATGGTATTTGTTCCCTTTGGTGACAAAAAAAAAAAAGAGTAGTTCTTGAGAAGTTAAAAAAGGTTAGTGCTGGGCAGTGGTGGTGCACTCCTTTAATCTCAGCACTCAGGAGGCAAAGGCAGGTGGATCTCTGACTTTGAGGCCAGCCTGGTATACAGAGGGGGTTCTAGGACAGCCAGGGCTACACAGAAAAAAAGATATTTGTTTGGTTTTGGTCCTGGTATGTTTAATCCCATGTGCTGAAAGTTATTTTATTTTAAATTTTCCTCTGTGTTTGATTTTCTTGTGTGTCAAGTGATCACCATTTGATCCAGCGTTGGGATCAAATCACGGGGGCACGATATGCATGATTAGTGCTGTGAGACTGATTTGATCACAACTCATTGTGCCTGTTGGTTGCTGTTGGTTGTCTTGTTTTGCTTGAAGTATTTTGCATATGACTTTTTTTAGAACTAAGTAAAAATATTTCCTGTTTTTTTTAAGGTATACTAAGTATTAGGAAGAATATAAATGTCTTAATGAATGTGTTGATGCCAGAACAAAGTTGCATAGCAAAAAATTCAGAAAGTTAGTCTTTCAGTTGTTTTATCTTTTCTGGAAAAAGAACAGCTTTGGGAAAGGTGCAGTGGCAACGTCTCTGTAATCTCAATTACTCAGAAGACTGAGGCAGAAGGGTCCCTTGAATTCAGCAGCTCGAGGCCAGATCAGGCAATATAGTGAGTTCCTCATCTTCAAAATGAAACAACAAAAATAGAGGCAGGTGTGAAGACGTACACCTGTAATCTAGCACTTGGTAAGCCGAGGCAGGATGATTGTCACAGTGAGGCTGGATGGTAGTGTGAGACTCTGTCTTAGCAAGCAAGTAGTTTTAAATGCTTAAACAAAACCAACACCAATTGTATTATTATGCATTTATATAAATGGCATTTACATGTGTAATTTGATGTATAATAGTTCATCTAAGTAAATATATTAAAACCAGGGCCATTGGGATGGCTCAGTGGGTAAAAGTATCTGCTACTCAAGCCTGATTACCTGAGTTCAATCCTTAGAACCAATATAAAAAAACAAGATGTGTTTGTAACCATCCATAATCCTTACACATCTAAGGCGAGATGGGAGGCAGCCTCTCGTTGCATGGAAGCTTCAGGGTCAGCCAGCTTGGAGTGTGCATCCCCTTAGAAACACCAGAGAGACCTGCCTTGACCGTGTAGACTCCCGGAGGTTGTCCTCGGACTCCCACGTGTGCACCTGCACATATGCCTGCATATTCTCCGTCTCTGCTGCCTCTCACGTGCACACACATGATAAGAAAATACTAGTAGAGCGCTGTGCTGAAGTTAGATCTCAATATGAAATTCTGATTTTAAGGTCTGTAGTGTCAGCTCGGTGGTTAAGAGCACTTGTTGCTCTCAGGACAGGCCTAAAACTACAGAGAAACCCTGTCCCAAGAAACAACAACAACAACAAAGAGCACTTGTTGCTCTTGGAGAGTACCCAGCAGCCACACAATGACTTGCAACCATTTGTAACTTTAGTTCCAGGGGACTCAACTCTCTCTCCTAACCTCTGTGGGCACCAGACACACATGGTACACAAATATGCCATGTAGGCAATATGTATATAGTATATGTACATACATATAATAAAATTCAAGTAAAACGAAAATTCTAATTTCTGTTTTCTATTTTAGAAATGTTGTAACACTATTAAATGAATAGAGTGAGTTTTGTTTAGTTAATGTATAGAAGTATGAATTTGGTATAAAGATTGTATATTAAATAATTGTGTATTAAAGAGGGCTGGGGTGTTGGATGTCTGTACCTTCAGCTACTTGGAAGGCTGAGGCAGGAGGGTCATGAGTTAAAGGCCAGCCTGGGCATCACAGCAGTGTTTCATCTCTTAAGGTGGAGATGTAGCTCAGTGGTAGAGTGGTTTCCTAACATGTGGGAGGCTGAGGCTGTGAGTTTGTTCCTTAGCACTATAAAAAAAGATGTGGAGTAGGAAGTTTTTGAAAAGGCTTCAATCTGTGTATTTATGTCCTAATACTTTTCTGATTGAGTGCTTTATTTCACAAAGAAACAAGGTGTTTTTAGATTTTAAAATATAGAAACAATAGACTATTATTATTTTGATCTTGTTGGTTTTGAGGTAATTCTCCAATTGAATAAAAATAGTTAATTAAAATGGATATCGTTTGATGAAACTGAACAATCCTAGAAACACTGTTTTACTTTTCAGATGGGCCCAGTTTTTCATCCATCCACTAATGATCAGAGATGCCATTGACCGGGAAGTTGAAGCTGTTGACAGTGGTAAGGAAGCTTTTTATGTTTCAGAACAATTTGTTTCTTTTATTCAAACTGGTGGTTAGCATTTTTTCATTTTTTCGAAACTAAGTCATTATCTTTACATTTCAAAGGGCAACATTGAAATAGATGCATCATATTTAATCCTGAGGTTGGTAAATATCTCATTCAGGATTGAGTTGCCATGAGCCGAAAGGATACTGGGTTCCTAAAGCTAATGTTAAAGTTCAGTTACTCTCTGTGTATGGAGAGACACTTTCCCTGAGGCTCCATTTTAAGTGTACTTACAGTTTGTCCTTTGTTACCTGGCAATTGTGTGTATTCTTTACGGAAAATAACTGTGGTATGTTTGTGGTTGAAGACGTTAAATCCCTGTCGGGAAGTGCACTTCATTTTACTTTCTCTTAACTTTGGGAATTTATTTGCAATGCTGAAAATCAAATAGGAAACTTTAAGTGGGATTTATTTGTTGCAAAAGAAGATTGTAGGAGAAATCAGTCTTAAACATTAGTTATTTTAAGCTAGTTATGATGGTATATTCCTCTAATCCCTGTACTGGAGAAGCTAATGCAGGAGGATAGACCTGAATTCCTGGGCAGGCTGGGCTACAGTGTGAAACCATGTTTCTAAAAAAGAAAAAGGAAAAAAAAACCCCTCAGCCATTTTAATGATAATTCTTATTTTCACTTAAGCAGGTATACTTGCTTACATAATGCACCCTAGTGGTTGGGGTAAAGGGTATGTCCAAAATGCATTTCTCTATCAAGGGTAAAGGGTATGTCCAAAACCCATTTATCTGTCCAATGACAGAGTGTGTTTTCTGAGTGTTCAGATACTTACACTGTATTTTTTTTCTAATCAACTGGATATGTTTGCATGTGTAGGGTATTAAGTACCTGTTGCTGTTGAACAAATTACTAGAAGTCTGGTGGCTTCAATTCAAACAAGTTATTTTCTTGTTGAGGAGGTCTGAAGACTGTTTCTTCAGGACTGCATTTTTGGACTCAAAGGGAGAATCTATTCCTCATTCCTAGGCTATGGCTCCTGTCCCTCCTTAGAGACAGCAATGTTGACTCTTCTTTGATCTCTGTTCTTGACAGTCTTTCTGAGGCTCTCACCCCTCACTCTTAAAACCCTCACTGTTATAACTATTCAAGTAGCCACTCAAGTAGCCCAGCGTATCCTCTCCTTTTCAGGGCTCCTGCCTTTATTCTATCTGCAAAGCCTCTGTTACCATGAAGCTAAATAATTTCACACATATCCAAGATGAGGGAATGGACTTCTCTCCAGCACCGCTCCCTGTACTGCTATATGCACGTATATATGCACACCTCAGCCAAGATGTACACTACTTTAAAACCATTTCTCTTAGGTTACAGCCATATCTTCATATTTTTACAGAGACGTTTGAGAAAAATATTTATCGTGTTCAAAGAACAAATATATTTTTAATGTCTCACCTGTATAATTTATAACTAAAGTGGATTCCTGAATGCTGACTTCTGCTAATGTTTCTATTTTTTTTCTAGTTTCTTACAGACTATTACAGTTGTGCCTCAAGTTTTCCTGGCTTTACTCTCAATTATCATCAGTTAGTTCTACACATTGGCATAAAGAATGGATTGCTTAAGAATCTAATAGTGTCATATCCCCGGGCCCCGTAAAACTTCTGCAGTGCTCTACTCCCTGATAATTAATAATCAGCATCTACTGAGTACTTCTTTGCTGAAACTAGGTTAGAGGGTTTGCTCACAGAGAGGCCCAGAGTCAGTAGTTTCCCCAGCTGTCTGTATTTGTACATGACTGGATGGTCAAGGGCTGTACTCACGTGATCTTTTGTCTTCCTTTTCTCAATGTTGTTCAGTCATATTGACCTGTCTCTTTATCAGAGGTGCCATATTCTCCTTCCTCCCCATTTATTGTTCTCTTTCTTTACTTAGAAAACTCTCTGAGCTTGTCCTTCAAGCTCAGCTTGAGTTACTTCTTAAGAAGTCTGTCTTTACAGTATCCATCACTAACACAGACATATTTGTTGTTTATTGCTTTTCTCCCCTATGAGAATATAAACTTAGTACAGGGCTTTTATTCACATTTCTGCTTCCAACTATTTTTTTATGGCTGACGAACAGTAGGTGTTCTGTAAATATTTTTTGAAAGACTGTCTTATGTAATCCTATGTAAGAGTGATGTACTCTTGGTCCTGTTAGGTCTCTTTATGGAATCAGGAAAGTTTGATCGCTTTCTCAGAGTTGCCTGAGTTCAGTGATATAACTAGGGTTGTTGGTTGTCCTAGTCTGTCTGGACTTCCTTAATAGAACACCCTGGGCTCAGGCTTATAGACAGCAATGCCTTACCATTGTAAAAGCTAAGGAGCTCAGTGTGAAGGCACCAGGAGGTTTGGTCTCTGGCAGGGGCCTGCTTCTTGATTTGTAGACTGCCACCTTTACCTTACATCTTCGCACAACAGAAAGACAGTGGAGCTCTCTGGGGTTACTTTGTCATTTTGGTTGTGAGCCTTCAATGGCTGAGCTATCTCTCCAGCACTTGGGTCACTTTTCTAAGCACACTGTTTTATTCATGAGGACTCATGACCTAAACACTCTAACATTCCCCTCTTTGAAGGCTGTCACATTGGAGATCATTTTTTTTGTTTGTTTGTTTTTTCGAGACAGGATTTCTCTGTGTAACAACCCTCCCTACCTGTCCTGGAACTTGCTCCTTAGACCAGGCTGGCCTTGAACTCATAGAGATCTGCCTGTCTCTGCTTTCTGTGTGCTGGGATTAAAGGCATGCACCTCTACTGCTGGGCATTAGAGATCAGGTTTTAACATACAAATTTTAGGGTGCTAAAAACATTGAAACTATAGCTTAGCAAAGATACTTGTGACTTTAAAGTAATTGTTCTTAACCATCACATATTATTATCAACATAGTTGCTTTGATGATATTTAAACAAAATATATGACTAAGGCCTCAGATCTGAAGACTGATCGATAGAGCATTTTAGTGCTTTCCTCGGGAAATCCTTAGATATAATAACAATGTATCTAGAGCTGAAACATTCAGATCATTAGCTGCATTGCCTCATTTGAAAATAAGAGCAAAACTCTAGAAAGGTGATCAGTTTACTGAGAATGATAGATCAAGTGATAGGACCAAGTTTAGGTCATTGTGTTACCAACTTCAGTTTTATAACATATTTTTAAAGTCAATTTTAGTACCCCCTTTAACCTTATGATACAATTTAATCATGAACTAAGTAAGCAGTAATATCAATTAAAGGAAAATTTAACATAAAAATATTAAAATTTTAGTACCCCTTGCTTCAGTTTTTATTATAAGCTTGAATTTTCAGACAACCAAAAAAAATGAAGTTTCATCTTATTGCAAATGTTTCTTTAAAACTGACAGAATATCAGCTTGCAAGACCTTCTGATGCAAACAGAAAAGAAATGTTGTTTGGAAGCCTCGCTCGACCTGGACATCCTATGGGGAAATTTTTTTGGGGTAAGATACTATAATTTGTTTCTGGATAAAGAAAACTGAGAACAAGACAAACTGGTACAGAGGGTTAGACAGTCAGGTGAGTGCTGCCTGGAAAGCACAAGGCCCTGGATTTGGTCCCCAGAACTGCAAAAATTGGGTGTGGTGGGTGCATTGTCATTCCTCAGGGAGGTAGAGGCAGGAGGATCAGAAGATCACTGTGATCCTCAACGTATAGGCCAGCCATAAAGGAGCAAGTATAACAACAAAATGAAACAAAAACACAATAAAATCTACCCACCCAGAATCCCCCAAACAAAAGAAAAATTAATAAGCTGGGACAGCTAAGTGCTTTTATCTTCTAGAGGGCAGCTAGAAAATTTCAAATAGCAAGATGTGAGCATGCTTGTGCTTGCTACTTTAACACTGGGTGTTGCTAGAACAGAATTGGACATTCTGCGAATGCTGTCTAGGTGCTGATACTGTGCTGGCTGTGTATGCATTATATGTTGGTTCATAAGAGGTAGGTGCCGTTATAATCGCCATTTAAAGGGAAACATGCTTGGGAAGTTGTGTAATTTGCTTAGTTACACAGGTAGTAAGTGTTTGATGAGGATTTGAATGTCTGTTTCTCTGATTGTAAAGCCTGTACCCCAGCTTGATGTTTCCGTTTCTCAAAAGACATCAGGAATGGTTTCTCTAATAGTTTTTGAGCTGTGGCCTAATTTCGTTTAACTGGTAAGCTGTTGAAGTAGTATCTGTTTTTCATAATGGCCTTTTATTGTTGGTAGAAACCACTTGTGACCTATTAATGCTGTCGTAGCTTGGCGGAGACCAAGATGAGTTGATCTAATCAAAGGCTATTTTATTATACATTCCTGTATCTGATGGGTAACATTGGCCTCTGGCTTTTTATGCTTTATTTTTAAGAATTAGGGAGAATATTAGTAAAATAATTTAGAGAGGAAAACAAATCAATATTAGACTGTTCAGCAAAGAAATTTAGACAATTACTGTCTGCTGTTGACATTTTTCTAACCATTGATTATCCTATGTGTCTATTTCAGAACTGTTTCTTGGCTTATGTTATTTTTACATACCAGCTCAGAATTCTTGAGTTACTTGGATAATTTCCTAGGTCTTTTAAGCTTGTAGGACCTTCATTGTTGGTGTAGAAGACCTTTAAAAAAAAAGTACATTTAGTTGCTTCTATAATTTTTAATATGTATTTATTTTTTTATGTAGGAAATGCTGAGACACTCAAGCATGAACCAAAGAAGAATAACATTGATACACATTCTAGACTGAGAGAATTCTGGATGCGTTACTACTCTGCCCATTATATGACCTTAGTTGTTCAGTCCAAAGGTAGTATTATCTGTTACATCCTTAAAGTTACTCTGAATTAGCAGGGCTTGAGTTGCAGTTTATTTTTGAAGGTTTGCAGCATTTTGGAGAAACTTGCATAAGAATCACACAACCTAGAAATGTCAAAAAAAATTAAGAAAAAGATATCTCATGAATGCATAAAATTGATAATAGTTATTTTTATTATTTATTATCATAAAATATACACAAACTGACAAAGATAAAATTAATCTAAACTCGGATAAATATACTGCATTATTTGCAGCAGAGAGAAATGTAAACTGATGTTAGATGCTGTATTAAAGCATAGCTACGTGGAAGTAATGGTCGTAAGTTACTGCTGGAATAGTTTCTTATTTATTGTTGTGATGGTGATCAGTGTTGTGACATCTGCATACAGCCCTGCTGATCATGTCCGAATGGACAGTTATCTTCTCTAGTAAACTGTATTGTAGGGTTTTTTTTTTTCGTTTTTGCTATTTTTTTAAAAAGATCTCATGGTACTCACATAGCTTTTTACTGAATATAATATGTATGAAGACTAAAATATGTGTTAATAGGTTGTTTATGTTATTGACAAGGCTTCTGTTAAGAGCTTGATGTTAGTTTTGGAGACAGTCAAAATTTAAATATCGGGTTTAGAAAGATGGTTCATTAGGCAAATTGCTTGTCATTGTAAGCATGAGGACCTGAGTTCCCATGTAAAAATGCCAAGCACCAGTGTATTGCCTGTAATGTGCTGGAGAGACAGACAAAGGCAGAGAGCTTGATGCCCAGCCAATCTAGCTGAACTTGTAAGTTCCAGGTTCAGTGAGAGACCCTGTCTCAAAAATGCGACAGAGAACAATTGAGAATGACAATGGCATTGACCTCTGGCTTCCCTGCATATCCACAGTACATGTGCATGAACGCATGCACAAACACAGAGCATGCACACACATTCCCATAGAGATAAATTACATGTGGTAGAGTGTGTGTGTGTGTTTTAACTGCCACCGGTCAACATTTCCACATTGTTCAAGGGTCAGCTGTATTACTTTCATAGGATGTTTGTCTTAATAGTATGATATATTAGTTGCTCCATTATTTGACATTAATTAAAAACAGGGGTTACATTGATTATTCAGTAAAGAGAGCTTGCTGTGCTTGGGTCTGAGCAGACTTTGGTTCTCAGCATCCATGATGGGTGCCTAGCAACCGCCTATAACTGTAGCTCCAGGAGATCTCACACCCTCTTTTGGCCTCCACCAGTACCCACGTATTAGGGCACACAACACACACACACACACACACACACACACACACACACACACTCCACTATACAGAAATAAAAATAGAATATTTTTTAAAAAATCGAAGGAGATTAAAATTTCAGTATGTTACAAAGTTCACAGAAATATAAGATCATCTCATACAAATTCTTTCTCATTGAAATGGGTTTATTTATAGGCTAATCTCAAGTGTCTGAGTATACCAATGTAATCATAGGCCATCTAGGGTTTTGAGCAGGCCTCATAGAGCCTCGACCTTCTGGAATTTCAGGCTTGGCTGTTGTGTTTCAGATGACTCAATTTGTGGTTTTATATTTAATACAGATTGACAATAAACTTATAGGGAAGTTGTTTGCCCATCCTTATTTAAGATCCTATAAGGTGATTAAGAGCAGCTCTTAACAATGATAGAAGTATCTTAAATGTACACGCTTGAAGAATGCCCGTGCTCCTTTCCTCCTGTGCTATTATCATGTGAGTGTCTCATTTAAGAAACTGTGGTAGCAACTGGCAGTGGTGGCGCACGCCTTTAATCCCAGCACTCGGGAGGCAGAGGCAGGCGGATCTCTGTGAGTTCGAGACCAGCCTGGTCTACAGAGCTAGTTCCAGGACTGGCTCCAAAGCAACACAGAGAAACCCTGTCTCAAAAAACAAATCAAAAACAAAAACAACACCCCCCCCCAAAAAAAAAAACCAAGAAGAAGAAGAAGAAGAAGAAGAAGAAGAAGAAAAGAAGAAAATATGGTCACTTTCTTTTGTTTTTTTTGGGGTTTTAACCATTTTTAGACTTCTCAAAATCACTTGCTAAACCATTCCTTTTGACATTACTTAATGATTCATATTCTTTAGAACTGACCCTCACCTGAATGATTCTCCTTCTTAGAAGATTTTGCCAAAACCTCTTCAAAATTGAGATCAACGCTCATAGCATATGAAACATTTTCTCACTTTTCAAAATTAACCCACAAATGTGACTCTAAATTTCTAACATACATTGCTGTTTTTAGTATAGAAATTAATTTATAAATTGTTGCAAATTATTTCATGTATATGAAATTTTATTTACCTAGGCATTTTGATCTTTGTATTCTTTTCCTGTATGACATGCTGATTAATATTACAGATTTTTGTTTGGTTTTGAGACAGGGTTTCTCTATATAACCCTTGTTGTCCTGGAATTTTCTGTATAGACTGGCCTGGCCTCAAATTCAGAGATCCACCTACCTTAACCTCCCAAGTCTTACTATAAAATTTTCAAATAAACAATAGAATTTTGATTAAAATCACATATAATCTAGATTACATTGATTTTCATGCTATCTCATTATACTATTTAAATGTCAAATAATTGGGTCTGGGGAGATGGATGGCTCAGTTAGGGAAGAGCTTGTGTCACAGGTTGGAGGGTCTGAGTTTGAATCCCCAGGTACCCATGTAAAAGGCAAGCACAGTGTCTTGCACCTATGATCCCAGCACTAGGGATGCAGAGATGGGGACCCCTGGGGTTTGCTGGCTAGCCTGTCTAGCTGAATTGGTAAGCTCCAGGTTCAGTGAGGCCATGTTGGAAATGTTAAAGTGGAGGGGCTAGGGCTCAGTGGGTTAAGGTACCAAGTGGGAGTTCATTTTACAAAGTCTATATGACAGACCTTCACACACACGACAAATGTCATTAAAAGTAGTTTTTTTGAAGGCAAACAGGAGTAAGTTACAAAAAAAAGTTGGAGAATAATTGAGGAAGACATCAAATGTCAATCTCTGTTCTCCACTTGTACACACACACACACACACAGAGAGAGAGAGAGAGAGAGAGAGAGAGAGAGAGAGAGAGAGAGAGAGAGGGAGAGAGAGAGGAGAGAGAGAGTGCCAGCAAAATGGTTCAGCAGATTCAGTACTTTTTGCCAAGCCTGATTTCCTGAGCTCAGTTCTTGGGACCAACATGGTACAAGGAAAGAACCAATTTCTCTGACTGCTCATAGACATTGGTACACATGAATACACACACACAAACACATATACACACATACACATGCATGCATGCGTGCACAAAATAAATTTAACAAAAATTCAAATATTTGTGTAAATAAAGTAGTTTAGGTTAAATTTAATATTTGATTAGTCTCATTTGTATATATCTTTTTATACTTTAATTTCTTTCTTTTTTTGAAGTATTAGGAATTAAGCTCTGGGTATCTCACAATAATCACATGGTCTGCCACTGAGCAAAACCTTGGGCTCATTTATTGAGAGTTATTGGAACTTATGGATCTGGTTGGAACTGACACATACTGTCCTGTCATAGGTTGGTCACTTAGATACATCTGAAGGGTTTTCTTTTTCATCTTGTGTTTTAATAGAAATTTCAAAAGACCAATTATGCAGTTTAGGAAAGGAATCAAAAGTTAGAAATTGCCGGGCGGTGGTGGCGCACGCCTTTAATCCCAGCACTCGGGAGGCAGAGGCAGGCGTATCTCTGTGAGTTCGAGACCAGCCTGGTCTACAAGAGCTAGTTCCAGGACAGGCTCCAAAACCACAGAGAAACCCTGTCTCGAAAAACCAAAAAAAAAAAAAAAAACAACAAACAAACAAACAAACAAAAAAAACCCAAAAAGTTAGAAATTATAATTTTATTTGTTCTGGTTCTCATTGCTGTGATAAAAGGTTGACAGAAGCAACTTAGGGAAGCTTTTCTTTGGCTTGTGAGTGTGGAATTCACTATAATGGGAACGTGTGCCTGGTCCTCACGTCCTCTGCAGACCCAGACACACAAAGGCAAAGACTGGTGCTCACTGACATCCTCCTCTTCACTGTTACCCAGTGTAGACCACTCGTTCATGGGATGGGGCC
Organism: Microtus pennsylvanicus; assembly: GCF_037038515.1. Taxonomy (NCBI): domain Eukaryota; kingdom Metazoa; phylum Chordata; class Mammalia; order Rodentia; family Cricetidae; genus Microtus; species Microtus pennsylvanicus. The sequence continues at coordinate 44,932,579 of NC_134591.1, forward strand.
ACCCACATTCAGATTGGTCTTCCTAAATTAGACCTCACCCACATGCCCAAGGTGTGTCTCCTTTGATTCTAAACCCACCCAAGCTGACAATGAAGATTTACCGTGATGCTCATACCTGAATTCTAAGAAAAATTTTGGGGAAAGCTCAGCAAATATAGTACAGTATATATATATATATATATACACACACACACACACACACACACACACATACATACAGAGCCTGGAAGCCATGTTAGGATGCCAAAGAGAGAAGGGTTAGTCTGGGGAGAGATGTATATTGGAGCGGGTGCAGGAAGGCAGTTGGTGTATTCGCGCACGTCTCTTGCCTCTTCATGCTTGCCTAGTGGTAAACAAAAGTCTTTTTGTTTTTTTAAACTTGGAGTCTAAAAAAGAAGTGGGTATTGTGCAGTTTTCTCTCATAACTGGTTTACACCAGTCAGTGTTCGCCTAATTCAAATGTGTATGAAAACAGACACCAGCGTATCACAGTTCTTTACAATGACTAACCACATTGTGTGTTCGTTATCCTCCTTCAAGAAACCCTGGACACTTTGGAAAAGTGGGTGACGGAGATCTTCTCTCAGATACCGAACAAGTAAGGCAGTCACTTTCTGTGAGTTGCAAGTCTCCACCATTAGAGAGCACACCTTTTTGTATGAACCCCAAATGTATCTTTCTTTTGTTTTTTTTTTTTTTGAAAAGATCATAAACTGAGATCTAAGGAAGTTTACTAGCTTAGTCAAGATTGTATAGCTTTTGAGTAGAAAAGCTAGGATCTATTTCCATAGTTCAAAAATTACATGCTTGTAAATTTATAGTAAGCAATAATTCTGAAGATCTTTTTGCTTTTATTTTTTACTTTTCTGTTATTGTCCAGGGCATTTGGAGCTGTGTAAGAGTGGAGAAGCATGTAAAGCACATCTGCCTCTCCTAACGAATCTTGTTTTTCTTCTCTTTTGTCAGTTGTTTGGAATGTGGAATGTTTTTCTCTATTGAAGAATTATCTTGTAGACAATGGTGATTTTTAAAAAAGATTTATTTATTATTATGTATGCAGGCCAGAAGAGGACACCAGGTCTCATTACAGATGGTTGTGAGCCACCATGTGGTTGCTGGGAACTGAACTCAGGACCTCTGGAAGAGCAGTCAGTGCTCTTAACCGCTGAGCCATCTCTCCAGCCCCAACAATGGTGATATATATCTAATCACTCTGCATATAGTTGTTACATTTAAACAAATTATTTCTAGTACAGCTTTACTTACTAAAGTACTACTTACAGGAGGAAAGCTATAAGTAGGTGGCACCAAAGAGGCAGAAATGATAGGGGCAAGGTCCCTGGGGCAGAGGTAAAGAAAGCAGAGTGCAGTCAGGATTTCTGTCCCTTCGCTCTGTAGCCAGCACCGCCCAGAGTAGATGGCTTACATGCCAGTCACTGAAGTACCCGATGACACTGTCGTAAAGGCTTTTCCCAATTAAATCCTAGTGTGTTTGTTTTCTTTACAGTGGGCTACCTAAACCAGACTTTGGCCATTTAACGGATCCTTTTGACACACCAGCTTTTAACAAACTATATAGAGGTTTGTGAACCTAAGGTTTAATATTGCTTGAAATAATTTTAGCATGTTTCCTAAAATTCTAGTCTGCCAATTATCTTTGAAAATGCAAACACAACAGACGTTATGACTGTTGAAAAGGGACGCATTGGGCTGCCTGGTCTGCTTCATGTTTTCTCCAGATCCCCGTATTCCTTTTGTTCTATCTTCTCCCCTCCTTCTTCATTTAACCTTAAGAAAGTAAAAGTAGAAGAGAGAAAATCATTTGAAAATTATCTTTTGAAATTTCATTATACCTAATGGTATTTGTTAAATGAAGACATCCTCAGGTGTCGAAACTGGAAGGGCATCTTTAAGTCTTACTAGAAAGAGAGCCTGTTTTGGCAAATTTCCTTTGATATGTTATAGGTAAATTAACATAAATATTCAAGATTATAAAAATATATACTTACTAAGTGTATATTTCTAAAAATATATATTCTTTTTAAAATTTGGCACCTGTAGAAAGTACATGATGAGTTGTTACATGATCATATTCTGATTTCCTTTCAATTTGCCAATGTGACAGAGCCATTTTTATGTTTCCTCTTTTTTTCTTTGTTCTTTTAATCATGGAATTTCTTTTTCTTTTTTCTTTTTCCAGTTTCTTTTGATCTTCTCTCTTCTCCTCTACCCCAGTGTCAGTCTCTCCTCGCTTCCTCTGGTCAGCGGGTGTTTTGGCACACCCGTTCTGCTGCAGGCTTTATCCTGAGAATATTTTCTGCTGTTTCTAGCTTTGGATTTTCTATTTATAGATCCATATTCTCCAGAAATACTTTAGCCAGTACACACATTTTATCACGAGAAACGGACTCAGGAAGTCTTAAATGCAAGTGAGTTTTATCAAATCCTGCAAGCAGTGCCACCAGGGGAGGCTGAGGGAGTTTCACATGGACCTCCTGCCCTTAGTCCTGCACCTGTCTTGCCAGAAGGGAGTCAGCCTTGTAGCATTTCAGTTCTCGTTGTTCTTTGTCATTCTTGCTCAAAACAATTATTCAAATTAGAAAATTGGCAACTTGGAGTAACAACTACATTTTATTTAACCATCCTGTGATTGCTGGAGGATGAAATATATTGAACAAACAGTATGTTCTTATGACAGAAAATATGATAGACAAATGCTTATACAGTTCTTCTGGCATTTTTGTTTAGTTGTTCCAATCAGAAAAATTCATGCTCTGACCATCACATGGGCACTTCCTCCTCAACAGCAGCATTATAGGTAAGCGGTCAAGGGAGGTTTGCTTCATTAAATATGGAGCTGGGGTCATAATATAGAGAAGACTGGGGTGCTTTAACTTTGGGGTTTCTATATTTAAAACTCGGGTGTCTTATAAACTAGAATGTAACTACTAGATTATTCAAGTCTTTAGGTATTTCATGGTTTTTCTCAGTATAAAAACTAGAATTTTTTTAATAATGAGTTACTTTTCCTGAGTCTTTGAAATCAAATATTTGGCATTGATATTTACATTTCTAATTATTTTTAATATTTGTAAGATGAAATATATCAATTTATGATTTATTTGTTCATAAAATGTATCTTTTGCTTATCAAAAGTGAAGGTTAAGCCAGTTAGTGGTGGTGCGTACCTTTAATCCCAGCACTCAGAAAGCAGAGGCAGGCAGTTCTCTGTGAATTCAAGGCTAGGCTGGTCTGCAGAGCAAGTTCCAGGACAGCCAGAGCTACACTAAGAAACCCTGTTTTGAGAAACAAAAACCAAAAAACCCCAAAAGTGAAAAGCTGAATAGCGTTAAGTTCCAATTTACTTCTGTGAGATAGGGACATTACATAAACTAGGTTAAAAATGTCAGTTTGTGTATGAGCAGCACAGCTCAGGCAGTAAGTTTTTGTTTTGTTTCATTTGGGTTTTATTAGGTAAGGAACAGTCAATTCTACAAATGCTATATAATAAATAAATGCACATGAATTGATATAAATTTAGCTTATTTTAAAAGATCTATTTGTTTTGTCTTTGAGACATGATTCTCTTTATAGCCCTGGCTGACCTGCAGCTTGAATTTACAGAGATCCATCCGCCTCTGCCTCTCAAGCGCTGGGATTAAAAGTGTGTGCCACCACCGCCAGCTTGTTTTTAAATTATGTATGTGTGTCTGTGTATGTGTGTGTGCGTATGGATATGCACACGACTGCACATGCCTGTGGAGGCTAGCCGAGGGTGTTGGGTCCTCTGGAGCTGGAGTCACTGTGTGCAAGCTTTCCACCACAGGTGCTGAGAACAGAGTTCAGTCCTGTGCAAGAGCAGCACACGCTCTAGACTCTGGAACCATCTCACCAGCCCATCTTACTTTTTTCTTAGGCTGCCAACAAAGCAAAGCTGTACAGGCAAACCCAGCAGAAGGAGAGGAAGCAGTGTGTATTGCTTGAGCTCAGTAAATGTTTTTGTTACATGCTAGAATATTTGAACAATCAAGCCCACTGAAATTAACAAAAGCATTATGACTCTAATGAGAAAGCAGGAAAGTGTGTATTACAAGAATAATATAGCAAAAGCAATATTTAGATTGAATATATAGTTATGAATGCCTTAAGAAATGTTGACATTGTTAAACTAATAGTAAAGGCCATTAGCTAAAACGCTCTTCTGTCGTTGTCTCTGCCCAACAGTAGTAGCTCATTTTATATCCTTCAGACATTAAAACATTGAATATATTGGGGCTGGAGAGATGGCTTAGTGGTTAAGAGCATTGCCTGCTCTTCCAGAGGACCTGAGTTTGATTCTCAGCACCCACATGGATTTTATCACTCCAGTTCCAGAGAATCTGACACCCTCTTCTGGCCACTATGAGCATCGCATGCATGTGGTACACAGGCATACATGTAAGCAAAACACCTATACACATAAAGTAAAAACTAAAAAGAATCAAATATAAAGCATCTCTTATGGAGTGGGATTTCAACACATGCTGTCACACTGACTTTTTGTCCTCTTATGGAGTGTTTGAAGAAATACTGACAAGTTGTAGGGTTGGTTTGTTTGCTGCCATCCAGCTCTTCTATAAGGCCTGATCCTTTATTTAACATATCATTATCAGTCATTTTTATACCCCAGATAAGTGAATTCCCAGTAAATTAACTTTAGTGGAGAGCTCTTTTTCACAGAGAAGCAGTGTTAATAGTTTCCTTCAGATGCAAATGTTTAGTTAGCTGGGCTCATTCAGCAGCTGCTTTACTTTGTGCCTCTCTAGTACCTCATTCAATTCATATTTTAATCTATATTGTCGAGGCTTTGAGAATTGCTTAGCAGAGCTGAAACAATACTTTGATTTTCAAGGACTTACTAAATATTTTGTGGGCATGGTATTCAGTATCAGTAGTCCCTGTATGTTCATTATGTTATAAAAATACTACTAAATTGAAATTTGTAGCCTAATCAGATTTCCTATCCTTTTTCTTTTTTGATAAATCTTTTTTTTTAAAGAAACATACCTTTAAATTGTAGTAGAAACAAATGATGAAAAAATTTGAACAACATATTTTTAAATTGACTATTATATAGTAGTAACTGACTGTTGGGTGAGGTTCTGAGAGTAGTGGTGGCTAGTCGATGAAGAGGAAAAGAGAAATATACTTAAAGGAAATTGAAACTAGACTCTAGATTGTCAAACCTTTAGGGCATTTTTTTTTTATCCTAGAGCTTGGTACAGTAGCGAAAGATATTGTAACAATCTGATTCTGGACACTGATTCATATATTGGGTTCTAAGATGATAATCTGTATTGTGGTAGAGGGAGCTAGGGAGCAGGGGCTCACTGGCCTGCTAGTCTAGTGTAATTGGTAAACCCCAGGCCTATGGATGGAGACCGTAAAGCTGACACTCGAGAGTTTTCTCTGGCCTCCACACGCATGCATGTGCATATGTACCTGAGCACACACATGCCTCTGGCCTCCACACGCATGCATGTGCATATGTACCTGAGCACACACATGCAAGTGTACACGTCGGACCATGAGCACACACACACATGCATACACATGCAAAAAACCTCAAAAACAAAAGTACCACCCCTTTCTCCTGCAAAAAGTGGCTTCATATGAAGTGCCTTACCATTTTCTGTCTTTATATTGTGGCTGTTAACTGATTGAGAATTTCTTGTTTACTGAATTTTTATAAGAATAATCTTAGATTCTCAAACCTGGTATATTTAAACCTTCTTTTGACTTCTGACCATTAATTTTTTTTTTTAAGGGTGAAGCCACTTCATTATATTTCCTGGCTGGTTGGACATGAAGGCAAAGGCAGCATTCTTTCTTACCTTAGAAAAAAGCAAGTATTCAATTGTTCATTATTTCTGTAACAATCTCTGAATAATAAATAGTAGGTTTTACTGTGCATTCCTCTGCTTTAGCTGCCATGAGGTCTAGAATTAAAACACTAATTATAGTCATAGTAATTACCTAGGTCGTTTTAATAACTATATTTTTAAGGTTTCTTAAAAGCTGTCTTTTTAGCTTGTGTTAGAAATAATTACAAGTTAAAAAAATACGTATGGGATTAACAGTTAATTCCATAATTATATAAGAAGGTTAGATAAGTAAGTCAATTATTTAAATGCTGTGGCTCTAGGGTTTCCAACCCAAAAGGTGGAAAAATCATACTGAACACGTGGAGTTAAAAGTATATGCAGCCAGGCGGTGGTGGCTCATACCATTAATCCCAGCACTCGGGAGGCAGAGGCCGGTAGATCTCTATGAGTTTGAGGCCATCCTGGTCTACAGAGTGAGTTCCAGGAAAAGCAAAGATTATCCAGAGACACCCTATCTCGAAAAATCGACTTTCCCCCACCCCCAAATGCAGCTACTTTAGTAGAGTGTGTCCTAATGCATTTCTGCAACTGTTTTATTTCTAGCCGAACAACAGAAACAGAACTTTAGAATCTGGAGCAGCACCTTTAATTTCTTCTTTGTCTTTTTTTCCTGTGTACTAATTTGCAAGAAATATTATTTAAGATATCATTGTGTTCCAGAACATTCACAGAAATTGAGAGGGCGGTTATGACTAAGAACTTTAATGACATGAGTATATATGTGAGCCTTTTAGGATGTGAGCAATGTGCTTTTTGACATGTGACCATTCTTCTTACTGAGCTCTGTTGGACTTGGAAACTCTTCATTTTGATGTACACCCTCTGATTTAAGTTTTTTGTTATTTTAGCCAGGAAACAATCTACTCTCTGTGCTGCTTTATTGGATAACCATGTAGAATAGCTTAAAGGCTCGAAGAATTCACTTGACATTCTGAGTTGGGTTGTATTTTATTTGTTTTAATACTTTTAGAAGAAGATGATAACTAAAATGTTTCTTAGTAACTGTATGAAATAGTTAATTTGTGTTTTTATTTTTTCATTAAGAATCACATTGACATCATAAAACTACTTGTACCATATCTATTAAACAGGGAAAGATGACTACCATTTTTTTTCTGGTGACTTCTAAATGTATTGTCATTCCTTGAACTCCTAAAACTGGAACTTGTAAACTTACTGTTGTCGGGTGTGGTGTCACAGCCTGTAATCTCAGCTGTGGGGAAGCAGAGGCAGGGGGATTACTGCAAGTCCAAGGCCAGTCAGAGCTATGTTGTCAGACTTGGTCTCAAACAAACAAAACCCCTTTAACACTTAAAGTATATGTTTACACAAAAAACTCAGGTTCCAAAAATTTACAAAGAAAGCTTGTTGACATTGTTAATTTAAACACTTATTAGATTAATTTTCCCAACTGTAGGTGCTGGGCTCTTGCATTGTTTGGTGGAAATGGTGAGACAGGTTTTGAGCAAAATTCTACTTACTCTGTGTTCAGCATTTCCATTACACTGACCGACGAGGGCTATGAGCATTTCTACGAGGTAATTAGATGGAGTTAATTTTCTTTTCTCTAGATATGATTTTATGCAAAGACTAATGAAATGTGTTCTGCTTCCAGGTTGCTCATACTGTCTTTCAGTATTTAAAAATGCTGCAGAAGCTAGGCCCGGAGAAAAGGTAATAAAGTTTCTTAGAATGAAACAGAGTTGATCCAAGTACAATTTTGTTTTCACATGCTAAAGTCCTACAAGATGGTGTTCTGGCATTTCTTGCTGTTTGCTTTATTGGCTCTGTATCTTGGTCCCTCTCCATCTGAGTGCAGACTATAATCTTTACTATTATTTAGCTAGCTCTTTTTATTTTTATGCCTCTTGTGGGTGATTGCAATGAGAAATTTTAATATATTTTCTAATTGTCATGTTCTCTTTCACAGAGTTTTTGAAGAGATTCAGAAAATTGAGGATAATGAATTTCATTACCAAGAACAGGTATTGGAAGGCAGATTATTTTTGCATGTTTTCTGTGAACAAGTTGAAACTGTGTCACCATTGTTCCACTCTATGGGATTTTAATCAAGATAACCTTTCGTTTTAGCGTTTAAGTTCCAGGGCAAGCCTAGGCCCGTGACATAGATCACGATGTGTGACCCACTTTCTATCTCATCATCTGTTTTGTCTGTCCCCTTGATAAACATTCAATGGACAGCTTGCCATGGGATTCAGTAGTTTAGGAATTCAAATATTGTAAAGATATTTTACAAGGTAATCAATAGCAATTACCATGTGTAATATTAAGAACACTTGAGCTTTGGGAGTCTAAGGAAAAGGAGTTTTTCCTTGATTGAAGGTCTTCATGGACATGGTAAATTTGAATTGAAGTTGCCAAAGCCATAAGGTTTGTTTATGCTCCAGGGAATTGAAAGCACACTAGTAAGAGCTTTGTGGGGCCCAGGCAGTGGCTCCGTGAGTACACTACTTGCTATTTTTGCATGAGGAGCTGAGTTTGCATCTCTGGTACCCATGTAAATAAGAATGGAGGCCTGGCAAGGTGGCACACGCCTTTCATTCCAGCACATGTGAGGCAGAGGCAGGTGGATCTCTGAGTTTCAGATCAGCCTGGTCTCTGTGGGAAGTTCTGTCTCAAGAGGAAGACATTCAGCCTTGGCCTTTGGCAGACACATGGTTGAGTTCATCCATGTTCACATGCATGCATACATATAAATGATCTTTAGGGCATTATGAAAAAGTTAATGATCCTGTATGTGTGTAGTATGAGGACATGCAGATGAAAGTACTGCAGGGTATTGAAGGTAAAATGTTCAGAGAAGGGGTATGTGTGCTCATATATCTACATGCCCTTTGGAAGTGTGTTGAAGCCTGTGAGTTGCTCCTCAGAATAACGCATCGTGTCAGCTCTTAGGCTGTAGAGAAGCTGGCACACCCTTCACTGCACAGGAATGGCTGGCACACCTTCCCTAGAAATCACTGGTGATGGTCTCCATTTGTTTTCCTCTCTATGTGTATCTTTTGTTTGTTGCTTTTGGTTTTTCGAGACAGGTTTTCCTTTGTAGCCTTTTAGATCTTACTCTGTAGACCAGACTGGTCTTGAAATCATAGCGATCTGTCTGCTCTGCCTCCCAAGTGATGGAATTAAAGGCGTGTGCCACCACCAGCCAGCTCTGTGTGTATTTTTTATTGGCCCATTTATAGTTGTCATCTGTATTTCATTCTCAGTGTCTCTATCACACAGGCATTCTCTTACATACCATTTCAGTCAAGTATATTGCCATAATTGGTAAAGTTAACACTGAAACAATGCTGCTAATGTACAGACCATAGAATAGTGGCTTTAAGTATGTAAAAGTACAGTTCGCAAAAGAATATAGAAATAAAATGCTCAGAATAGTAAAATAGTAACATGTGTCTTTCTTGTGTAGGAAGATCCAGTGGAATGTCTAGTGATTATCAGAGTTGTGCAGCAGTGACAATACATGCCATTTTAAATACCTTTAACAACCGTGTTGTGGTTTCTGTGGCTGGTAGTCATAGACATTGTTCATATTACCGTGTATACTGCTGATAGTGATACTTTTATTAATTTATCTTTACATGGTACTGGGGATAGAACTTGCATGTTAGAGAGGTATTCTACCACTAAGCCTCTGATTGTTATACTAAAAAAATTAGAGATTAATAAAAATATGTAATTTCTTCCCAGCCAAATTTAGGGTCTCTCTGATTTTGTTCACTGACATAAGGGCTCTATATTTGAGAGCTCTGATTTATAGCCAGTCAAACCTCATGAAAAATTTAGGTTTTTTTTTTATGATTACCAAAGTCTGTTCTCTCAATGTATACTATAGATGGAAGTTTCTGTCCCTCCTGGTCCCACAGCCATTTAGTCCCAAATAAACATACAGAGTCTTATAGTAATTATAAACTGTTTGGCCTATTGCTCAAGCTCATTACTAACTAGCTCTTACAATTTAAAGTAACCCATAATTCTTATTTATGTTTAGCCATGTGGCTTGGTACCTTTTCTCAGTAAGGCATTCTCATCTTGCTCCCTCTGCATCTGATTGGTGACTGCCTTTCCTCTTCCCAGAATTCTCCTTCCCTGTTTGTCCTGCTTATACTTCCTACCTGACTACTGGTCAATCAACGATCTATTAAACTGATATGAGTGACAAATCTTTACAGTATACAAGAGCCTTATCCCATAGGATTTTTCCCATTTTTCTTTTCAAAACAAGAACCCAGCCGGGCAGTGGTGGCGCACGCCTTTAATCCCAGCACTCGGGAGGCAGAGGCAGGCGGATCTCTGTGAGTTCGAGGCCAGCCTGGTCTACAAGAGCTAGTTCCAGGACAGGAACCAAAAGCTACGGAGAAACCCTGTCTCAAAAAAATCCAAAAAAAAAAAAAAAAAACCCAAGAACTCAGAATCTAATCTCCTTTGTTAATCTTTTCTTCCTGACCATTATTCATAACAACTTGTAACCAATACTCTAAACAAAGATACCATCCATAATCAATTTTTTGGGAATAATGGCATAGTTTTCTAGGCTACTACTTATTAACTGGGGATGCTGGTAATCTTTGGAGGACCCTGATGTAGGGCTATGGCCAAATCCTGACTAGAATATTCTATGAGACTTGAAGCTGTTCTGGATGTAGAACTCAGAGGAAACTGCAACAGATGCACTCTGAGATGTTAGATCACCTGGACCATCCTCTCTTATCAGAGATTTTTCAGGGGCTCTTTCTCAATTAAACCTGATTTTTCTTAACTCAGAATGAATCCACAGCCTCTCATTTCTTGTGGAAATAAAAGCAGAACCTTTTCCCCAAAATAACATATCTTTTGACTTAAATTTTGAAGTCAAGATATTTTTAAAATATGTGGGTTGGTTTAATCCAGTAACATTTATAATCAAATGTCTTTTGCAGCTGTTGCTCCTTCCTCAGCAGTCAGACAATTCAAAGACAATTAAAGGAGCTGTGCCTCTGCTTGCTTCTAGCAAACAGAGCCCACCCAAGAAAATACTGATCCAAAAAAAAAAAAAAAAGAATCTGTGCTTGACTCTCTTCTTTTGTGAATAGAATCTCTTCCCCAGCTCTCTGAGGTTTTATGTGGATGTAGTTGTTGAACGATGGGTGCCATTTCTAGAAGGAAGTTTATGTCCTGACTGGTCCTGCAGCTGTTCAGTCCCAAATAAACATACAGATACTTCTATTAATTATAAACTGTTTGGCCTATTGCTCAGGCTTGTTACGAACTAGCTCTCACAACTTAGATTAACCCATAATTCTTGTCTTTGTTTAGACACGTGGCTTGGTACCTTGTCTCAGTAAGGGTTTTTTGTCTTGTTTCCTCTGCATCTGGCTGGTGACTGACTCTCTGCCTTTCCTCCTCCCAGAATTCTAGACTGGTCGCCCCACTTATGCTTCCTGCCTGGCTACTGGTCAATCGGTGTTTTGTTAAACCAATAGAGTGACAAATCTTTACAGTGTACAAGAGCATCATACCACAGCAGGAAACCATAAGTAGTGGAGATGTAAGTTCATGAGGAAGGTTGCAGAAACTCCAGTTACTGTTGACTCCTCTGTATATATTTTCTATCCTTGAAGCCATCCAAAACTGAAATCAAAGTCTTACTCTATGAAACAGAATGGCTGCAGTGTCTCACCTGAGCTCTTAGAGAACCCTGTAGGCACTCTTCCCTGTACATAGATTGATTGTTAGAGTTGGTACCCACACATCCTGTCCAGCTACTTTACTGGGAGTGTGTTTTTCCATCAGCTGTGGTGGCAAACACAGGAGTCAGAATCACAAGTGGAGGTATCAGAGTGAGCATCTGTGTACTACAGCTGTAGGTGATACCCAGATTTCTATATTCTACATGGTTAAGAATATCAAGCTGGTCGGTGGTGGTGCATGTCTTTAATTCCAGTTCGGGAGGCAAGCTGATCTCTGTGAGTTCGAGGCCAGCCTCGGCTACAAGAGCTAGTTCCAGGACAGGCTCCAAAGCTTCAGAGAAACCCTGTCTTGAAAAACAAAACAAAAAAAACAAAAACAAAAACTTTTCCCCCTTGTCCCTCTAATTAGTTGGTCGTTATCAGGGTACCCCAACATAAACAATGACATCTTCCTGTGTCGTAGCTCCTCGTCCCTTTCTCCTGCATCTTTGTATACCTTGACTTTAAGATGTGAGTTCGAGAATCTTAGGTGAAAACCCAAGCAAATGTGCAACGAGAACAAATCAGAAAAGCCAGTTTTGCTACATGAATTGCTGAATGACTTAAAAGTATGCCGAGTTATTTCTCTTTTGGAGTTTGTACATTTCTATTTTAAATAAAACTGTTTCCTCTTCAAACTTTTCATCTGACTTTTGTCAATGAAGGCAGATAGGAATGCCTTTTTCAAAGTAATATTTTTAAAGAAAAAATTTAAGTTTTGTTAAGTATGCTTCATAAGTCAAATGTTTGAAATAGAGCTATATAATTTTTGTTTGTTTGTTTTTCGAGACAGGGTTTCTCTGTAGCTTTGGTGCCTGTCCTGGAACTAGCTCTCGTAGACCAGGCTGGCCTCGAACTCCCAGAGATCCGCCTGCCTCTTCCTCCTGAGTGCTGAGATTAAAGGCGTGCACCACCACCGCCCGGCATAAATTTTTAATTATTTGTTGTGTGTATGCTATACTATACATCAGGAGGCCAGAAGACAGTTTGTAGGAACTGGACAGTTTCTGTCAAGTGGGAATTGAACTCAGGTCATTAGGCTTGGTGGCACATTCTTTTACCTGCTCAGCTGTCTTATTGTCTCCGAGAACTGTGTTTTTAAAGATTATTTTTGTAGACAGGAAAATAGGACCAATAATGTAGCAGTTTATTGAAGTGAGTTTATGAAATGGAAAGTTTATAGAAGACAAACCAGTTAAAGGATGTAAATTAGCATGTGTTAGAGAAGCAGTGGATGAGTCTCAGTCCTCAGGCATATCTAGGAGTGGTAGATGTCACAGCTGCTTTGAACAAGTTGTCAGTTTCCTTAGAAACTAAACAGTTAACATTTGACCTCACCAGCTAGCTACGACTCTTAGGCTAGACTCTTGGGCTATACCCAAGAGAATTGAAACATACCCACAAACTTATATACAAAGGCTCAAATCAGCTTCATTTATTATAGCCCCAAATTAAAAATAACTTCATAAAGCATTGAATAAACATATAGTATAATAAATGAATAAATAGTATTCTTGTCATGAAATATTATTCAGCCATAAAGGAGTGATTTATATTACCTTTGAAATGGCATACTTAATGAAAGAAACCAGAACACTAAGGGGTAAATAAAGTCGACACTAGCGGTTGAATAGAGTCGACACTCTTTACCTGGAATGGTACAAGTGAAGTTAGCGCGAGAGAACACAGATGTAGTGGTGGGGCCGAGGGCAGCGAGTCTCGAGTACTGTGAGCTTGGGGAGTGTAATGATGGAACAGCTTTGTAAATATAAAAACTATTGGATCATAGACTTTAAAAGGGTAGATTTTGTGGTTTATGGATTACAGCTTCCAGCGTTAAATCTAAAATTATAACTAAAAATATGCATGTGCATATTTTCCTCTGTGGTGTTAGAGATTGAACACCTTGTCTTGCCATACTGGGCAAGTGCTCTGCCACTGTGACACACCTGGCTGATCTGTCTGTTTTACCAATACCTAGTCTACTGCTTTTGCATCACAGGTCAGCTTTTAGGTAGAGGCAGTTTGTCAGTGCAAATGCTTTTTAATTGCTCAGATTTCTACATGGTGGTCTGTCCCGCGCTACCGTCTCGCCAGCAAGAACGACGCGGCACATTCAGGATCCTTCTGCAGAAAAGCTTTATGCGTCTTGAGAGGGAGAGCATAAGCTTACAGAGCGAAGACCTCAAGGGTCGAAAACCCGGCCCTTATATAGCTTAACAGTCCTCGCCTCGGACGTGTCAAACTCTGACTGGCTGCAGCCTGTCAAACCCTATGATGCCACGGGAGAGGCAAAGAGCAAGGGATGGAAAGTTACTATGTGCATGCGCACTGGCTTGACAAGGTAAACTGTCGTTTACCATGCACATGCGCACTGGCTTGATTACAGTGGTGGTGCTGATGGTCAGCGTCATCTTGCAATGGAGTATGTGGGAACAGCTCCCCACATCAGTCAGAGCAGTTGCATTATAAGGAAGATGCTGGTAAAAAATAAATTACTAAGAATCTAACACAGGGCTGGAGAGATGGCTCAGAGGTTAAGAGTAATGGCTGCTCTTCTAGAGGCCTTCAGTTCAGTTCCCAGCAACCATATGGTGTCTCACTGCCTTGTATAATAAAATGTGCTGTCCTCTTCTGGCGTATAGGCATACATAATAAACAAACAAATAAATGTTAAAAGAAATAAAAAGGTAAAACAGAGCCAGGCCTGAGGACATGAACCTGTATTCCCAACTACTCTGGAGGCTGTGGCAGGAGGATTCTAGTTCAAGGCCTGAAGGATGAAGACAACTTATAAAACTGAACATTTAATTGGCTTGTGGTTCCAGAGGGTTAGAGTCCATGATGCCATATGAATGGCAGCAGGACCCTCTGAGAGTTCGTACATCTCGAACTTCAGGCAGGAGGTGGAGACTGCACCGGGAATGGTAGGCATTAAGGCTCACAGCCCACCCTCAGTAACACGCCTCCCTTTCCAATAGGCCACAGCTCCTAATCCTCAAATAGTTCCAGCTGGGGACCAAGTATTCAAACACGAGCTTATGGGGGGCATTCTCATTCAGACAACCACAGTGTGTTTGGGTGTGCAGTAAATATTTGAAGTGATTGCTCTTTATTCCTGGAACGTTCTACTTTACAAACCAGAGAACTGGTCATTTTTTCACTTTTAAATTGAGATAACATATTGACTAATATATAACTTCTCCGTAGAGACTTTATACAATATAATAATAAATGTCCATTTTTGAGTACAGTGTGATTTTACTACATATACAATGTTTAATGCTCAGATCAGAGTAATTGGCATATTTGTTACTAAACATTTATATATATTTAGGGAATATTTAAATTCTTTTTTTTTTCTGGCTATTTCAAAATATTTGTTGTTACCCATAGCTATCCTTCCGCTCTGCAGAACAGTGCCACTGCCCCGTCCTGTGGGGCCTGTGCCTGGCAGCTGCCTCTGCAACCTCTGCCTGTTCTGTTGATACTCACTCGTTTACTTTTCTGCTTGTCCCTGCTCTTATCTAGTGACACATTGCAGTTTGACTCAGCCTTACAAGGTTTCTCTGTGTAGCTTTGGAGCCTGTCTTGGGACTCACTCTGTAGACCAGGCTGGCCTCTAACTCACAGAGATCCGCCTGCCTCTGCTTCCCGAGTGCTGGGATTAATTAAAGGTGTGTGCCATCATCATGCGGCGAGTTTGATTCATCTTACGAGTAGTTTTTCACTAGTGGTACTTCAGTGTTGAGTCTGGTCTTTACTGACATAGCAGGCATGTGCCCACGAAGAGGCTGGTGTGACTGGAGTGGAGGAGTTAGGTTGGTCTTGGGCTCAGGGTGGCACTTTGCAGGTGCAGCTTCCTGGCACAGCCGCATGGGCTTGCTCTCCTGGGGTCCTGAGCATCCTCTTCCAGTGACGTAGTGCGTGTGCTGTGAGGACCAGGACAGCAGTGTGGCTCCTGTCTGAATCGCTAACGGTTGTACCTCCTTCCAGACAGATCCGGTGGAGTACGTGGAGAACATGTGTGAGAACATGCAGCTGTACCCACTGCAGGACTTCCTCACCGGAGACCAGCTTCTGTTCCAGTACAAGCCAGACGTAAGGAGCAGTCCTGTTTAGAACTTGCTTTAGGAAGGAGGAGAGTGCAAAACTGTAGTGTAAGAGCTGAGAGAATGGAGAGAATGTGCTAAGTTTAGTCAGAATCTTTGTTCAAACAGAAGACTAATGAGTGATTTCTTACGACTGGTACACAAGACCGTCTTTTCTGGTTTTTTTGGAAACAGTCTCATGTATCCTAGGCTGGCCTCACACTTGTTTTCCAATGAAGGTGACCTTGAACTCCTGATCCTTCTGCTTCTCCCAGGTGCTGTGAATGCAGGCGTGTGTCACCATGCCAAGTTCATGTGGGAGTGGCTGTCAGACCCAGGGCCTCTTGCATGCTAGGCAATCTCTCATATGATGAGCTACATCCCCAACCCCATTTGTTCATCTTTTTATATAAAGGATGAAAATCAAAAATTATTATACAACATTTGTAAATTTTCGAGTGCTGAGACACTTAAAATAGTTAAGACAGTTTCTAAGATTTATGTAGTTTGGTTCTGTGCATTCTTTTTTTAAAAAAATTTCCCTAACCTACTTGTAATTGGAAACTCAGGACAATTAATTTAGCTAGGTGTGGTGGCACATGCCTTTAATCCCAGCACTCGGGAGGCAGAGGCAGAGGCAGACGGATTTCTGTGAGTTCAAGGCTAGCCTGGTCTACAGACTAAGTTCCAGGACAGGAACCAAAGCTATACAGAGAAACCCTGTCCCAAAGGAAAAAAAAAACAAAGGAAAAGGAAAAAAAAAAGAAGAAGAGAGAAAGAAAGAAATTAATTACAGACCGGGTCTGATGGCACAAGCCTATAATTATAACTGTTTGGGAGGCTGGGCTGGAGGATCTCAAGCTCAAGTCTGCCTGAGCTGCAGATTAAGATCCTGATTCAAAATAAAAGGTTGAAAAATGCGTATCTCAGTGGAGGAGAGTTTGCCTAGCATGCTTGCACAAGGTTCTAGGTTTAATCTCCAGGGCTACAAGGGATTAAAGACTTACATATAATACTGTTTGCAAGTGAGCAACAGTTGGTTAGCCATGACTCTACTCCTGGGGAACAAGTCAGCTTCTTTCTATAGGGTAGCTTTTGTCAACCTGGGGTAGTTTGCCCTCAGTGAGTATTTGATAATGTCTGGAGATATTTTGTTTGGGACAGTTAGAGATGGGGGATGGGGTACTCCTAGAACCTATTGGGTAGAAGCCTGAGACTGTATGAACTATCTTAAAATGCAGAAGGTAGGACCCAGCAATAAAGAGTTTTCTGGCCCAAGATAATAGCATATGTTAAACATTGCTTCCTGCCACCTAGAGATAGCACAGTAAATGGCAGACCTGCTTCTCTGTTGCTAGTCCCATCAGAGCGTGAGGGTCCAGAGAGCAGCGTGTGAAGCACCATACGGACACAACACTTGGTGTTTGTCAATTTTTTCTCAATAGAAATAAAAATAAAGCTTTTGAAATAGTAATAAGCTTAAAGAGGTTTATAAATTAGGAGGTTTATGAATTAGAAACAGTTCACTGACATCAAGACACTAGGGTAACAATTGCTTTTTTAACAGGAGTGTATTCACTTAAATTGTTACTGTTTTTTTCCCTTCCCTTCTCTCATGTCACTGTCCCCTTTGTTAGGTCATTGCTGAAGCCCTTAATAAGCTAGTTCCTCAGAAGGCAAACCTCGTTCTTCTGTCCGGTGCTAACGAGGGAAAGTGTGACCTCAAAGAGAAGTGGTTTGGGACTCAGTATAGCACAGAAGGTAAGAGGCTTTACTTCCATATATCTAACTCAGTTGGGACTTTTTTTATTTTTATTTTATTGTATTTTATTTTTTTTGATTTTCGAGACAGGGTTTCTCCGTAGCTTTTTGGTTCCTGTCCTAGAACTAGCTCTTGTAGACCAGGCTGGCCTCGAACTCACAGAGATCCGCCTGCCTCTGCCTCCCGAGTGCTGGGATTAAAGGCATGCACCACCACTGCCCGGCGGGACTTTTTTTAAAAAAGATTTTTTTGTGCAATCATGTGTGTGTGTGTACCTGAGGAAATGAGAAAATGTCAGAACCCATGGAACTGAAGTTATTGGCAGCTGTGACCTGCTCTGTGGGTGCAGAGCAGCAGGTACTCTTAACTGCTGAGCCATCTTTCCAGCCCCATTAGCTGGGAATATTAACTTGATGGTTTTTATAGAGACAAAAAATGTATATGTGTGAACCTGGAAACAACCTAAATGCCCCTCAACCGAAGAATGGGTAAGGAAAATGTGGTTCATTTACACAGTGGAATACTACACAGCAGAAAAAAATGACAGCTTGAATTTTGCAGGCAAATGGATGGAGCTAGAAAACATTATTTTGAGTGAGGTAACCCAGACACAGAAAGACAATTATCACATGTACTCACCCATAGGTGGCTTTTAAACATAAAGCAAAGAAAACCAGCCTATAAGCCACAATCCCAGAGAACTTAGACAACAATGCGGACACTAAGAGAGACTTACATAGATCTAATCTACATGGGAAGTAGAATGTAGAAAAAGACAAGATCTCCTTAGTAAATTGGGAACATGGGGACCTTGGGGGAGGATTGAAGCAGGGAGGGGAGCAAAGAAAAATGTAGAGCTCAATAAATATCAATAAAAAATGTATATGTGTGCAATGCATATATAATTTAATTTTTATTATTTTTTAGACAGGGTCTCACTTTGTAGCCTTGACTAACCTTAGACTCATTGTATAGACCAGTATTACTGTCTTTTCCTCTCCTCTCCTCCCCTCCCCTCCCCTCCCCTCCCCTCCCCTCCTCTCCTCTCCTCTCGTCTTCTCAAGACAGGGTCTCTCTCCATAGCCCTGGCTATTATGTAAAACCAGGATGGCCTCAAACTCACAGAGATCTGTTGGCCCCTGCCTCGGAGTGCTGCAATTATAGGTGTGCTACCCTACCAGGCTCAGGGTGGCTGTCTTAAGGTTTCTCATGTCTGCACTATTATCTTCTAACTTCCCATAATAGCTCATTAAGCCCAAAGATCCTGAAGTCCTTTCACCGTCTTCTGACAGATGTGGTCTGTTCTGCCACAGCAGTCCCCACTCCTGGCACCATAGTTAGGGTTTCTGTTGCTGTGATAAAACATCATGACCAAAAGCAATTCAGGAAGGAAAGGGCTTGTTTCTTCTTAGAACCCTCAGGTCATTCTCCATCACCACGAAGTCAGGGCAGGACCAAAACTGAAACAGAGATCACAGAGGAGGGCTGCTTATTGGCTTGCTCAGCCTGCTTTCTTAGAGCACCCAGGGCCACCTGCCAGACAGGGGTGATAGCACCCATAATGAGCTGGGCCTTCCCATATCAACCACCAATCAAGAAAATATCCTGCAGACCTTCCCGTAGGCAAATATGGATGGAGGCATTTTCTCAATTAAGATTCCCTCTTCCTAGACATGTCTAAGTTCATGCCAAGTTGACAAAAACCAACCAGGATACTGGCCTTAAACTGACAGAGATCTGCCTTCCTCTGCTGCCTGAATGCAGGGATTAAAGGAGTATACCACTATGCCTGGCAAAAGTATAAGTTTTTAAAACTTTATTTGGGAATGAAACTTACTTACCCTTAGTGAGCAGTTCTTTTCTGCTTTATTTATATTTTTGAATTAGTGAAAATAGCCTACTTAATCGATCATTTGGTAGGTAGATTTTTATTTTTTATTCATTGTTATCGATAGTACTTATTGTTTTGGAGGGAAAGTCTTGTTATGTAGTTCTGGCTAGCCTGGATGCAGAACCCTCCCGCCTGCAGCTCCAAGTGCACAGCAGCCCTTGCTTTCATCTTGTTTTGGAGCAATAGTTCTCAGCCTGTGGGTCGTGACCCTATTAGGGGTTGGATGATCTTTTCATGGGGCCCCTTTAGACCATCTGTAAACATAAATATTTACATTATAATTCATAACAGTAGAAAAATTAATTATGAACTATCAACGAAAATAATTTTATTGTTGAGGGGTTACCACAACATTGAGGAACTCTATTAAAAGGGTTGCAGCATTAGGAAGGTTGAGAAACGCTGTTTTATAGAGAAATGTTTCTCTGGACATTTCTAGGCGTCACTGCTTAGCTCCTGCTGTACGCAAACTATTGAGAGAGAGAGAGAGAGAGAGAGAGAGAGAGAGAGAGAGAGAGAGAGGAGAGGAAAAAGAACATTTGTCAGACTCCCATGTGTGTCACGTGGGGATCCAGAATAGATTCTGACTGCGTGTGGTACATATATTTATAATCCAGTAGCCAGGAACTCAAGCAGGAGGAGCTCCAGTTAGAACATAGTGCAGGCTGTGGAATGAGAATGTCTCCAGAATGAAGAGGAAGGGAGGTACAGGAAGAAAGATTGACTCTGAACCAGAGATTCTGGGTGAGACCTGAGTTCTGCATTCTGAATGCTGTCGTAGATGATGGTGGTGCTGGGTCCTGCTTTGACTGTGAGTGTCTAGGTTTTATAGCTATGCCTGAGGAGAAATCTAGTGGAAAAGGCCAGTTGATGGCCACCTTGTTAAGAGAATTCTGGGCGTTGCATTATTTGTTGGATCTGTTTGTTTTTTTCTCTCTACAGATATTGAACACTCTTGGGCTGAACTGTGGAAGAGTAATTTTGACTTAAATCCAGATCTTCATCTTCCAGCTGAAAACAAGTACATAGGTCAGTAAAATAGTCATCATCGTGTGTGTCGATCCACGTGGTGATAAGACACAGCTGTGGTGTGTATCAGTGAACCCATATTTTAGGATATCAGCAGTATTCTGGGATGGGAATTGCTATTTTCTTTGTTTTTTTTTCCTCCACTGGAAAGTGGAGAAAAAACAAATTTAGAAATGCAAAGTGACTTATCCAAGTCCCAGAGGAACTTGACTCCTAATAGTCACAGCTGCTCCTTTCCCAGGAACAGACTGTTAGAAGGCTGTGAGATCAGGTCCAGCTTAGCAAGACAAAGAGCTTGCCGCTGGGTCTGACCTGAGTTCCATCCCTGGAGTCCATATGGTGGAAGGAGAGAACTAGCTCCTGCAAGTTGTCCCTGTCCCCACTGCCCTCCCCACTGAGCAAATGTATTAAAGAGAAGATGAACCAGGAAGTCCACATAATGGGCTTGAGTTTGCTGTGATGATTGCTGAAAACTTATGGTCTATGCAAAAGGAAAATAGGCAAATGTTTAATTGTACATAGAAATGTTGTTATTTCAAAACATTTTGTTCTAAATAGATATGTATCTGCAGACCTATCCATTAGCTTGCATTGGCAAACAGATTTCTAAGTTTCAGTGAGAAAATTAAAACTGGAGGTTTTACCAATGTTCGTGACTGTAGTTTACTCAGGACACCTCCTTTCCCAGCAGTCCATTCACCATCCATATCCACCAGAGAAGAGACAGTCCTCACATCCGTGTCCTTGCACCGCACAAGTCACAAGGTCAATGAGCCAGACTGATACACACGTACTTGCAGTATTATTCAGTCATGTAAAGAGGAAGTATTGATACATATTACAGTGTGATGAATCTTTAACATGCTACATCAGGGGCTAGAGAGCCAGCTTAATGGTCAAGAGCTTTTGCTGCTTTTGCAGAGGAACTGGGTTCAGTTTCCAGCCCCCACATGGCATGAGTTACAGATGGTTGTGAGTGACCATGTGGTGCTGCGAACTGAACCCTAATCTTCTGGAAGAACAGCCAGTGCTCTTAACCATCTCTGGCCCCACCAGTACTTTTTAATAAATACATTATGTGCATTTTTTGTTCTCCATTTTCTTTAACTATCTCTTATCGCTTACCTAATTAACATGTTAATTAAGCAGTTTGTCATTAATTTGAAATGACAAGATAAGCTTTATTTAAGCAGAACTGTTTGGTAATCTTTCCATATTGAAGAATATGTTCATTCAAAATTGAGTTATACAAGTACCCTGACCGCACTCTCCTAGTTAGCAATTGCTTGAGAAAAGGAATAAACTGAATGTACTGTTGGGAATTAGACAGTTTCAGTTTTCATCTAATGTAAGGTCAAGTGGATGTTGTATTCCAGTATTTGAAAAATGGTCACTCTTTTGTTCTTGTTGCTAGCCACGGACTTTACATTGAAGGCTTTTGATTGCCCTGAAACGGAATACCCCGCAAAAATTGTGAATACTCCGCAAGGTTGCCTATGGTATAAGAAGGACAACAAATTCAAAATCCCCAAAGGTGAGCTCTGCCCTAAAGGAGGGAAGTCTTTCTCCTGTGTAGCAATCTCTCTGTTCCTGTTGCTGTCTCCTTCCCCACTTTTTCTTTGAATCCCCTTTTTACACTGAGAAATTAATATGGGCTCCTGTTTCTAGGTGTGTGTATAGACACTCTGCTTTCCAGGAAAGGGAAACTCAGCTCTGGGGCTGGTGAGACAGCTCTACAGCTTACACCCCATACCAAGCCTGTGCTCTGGGTTTTAATCCCCAGGACCTGCATGGTAGGAGGAGAGAATTGTCCCCTGACCTACACACAACTTAAAGAATCAAGTCTAGACAGAAATTGTTTTTAAGTATTTATTCTTTCAGAACAATGAAATTAGAACGAGATATTTGACCATCTTAAAGGATTGATTATATTATTTGAAAATTATGTTTAAAACAGATGGGAAGATATGAGGAAAATTATGCCTAGATACAGTAGAAAGCCTAATCTAAACTTGTCACGGGAACTCTTCCCCAACTGCTTATCTCTGCCCTTTACTCCTAGCATGTAAAGCATGTGTAGTTTGGGGCTAAACAGATTCTTTAAATTCTGTATCTTTTAGGTGGTGGCCCCAACTGTGTTGTTCTTGTGTGTGGCAGCTTGGAGTCATAGAGTGAGGCTGCCATTTGATGAGTGTCCTGAACCTAGACACGCCCCCCTTTCACCCTTCCTCCCCATGCCTCCCTTCTCCAAAACTCCACTCAGTATGTCCAGACTGACCTCCAGATGCCAACCCCACTTCGTCCCCAGGCTTGGGAATCTGAGGCTGCACCAATGTTTGCCTTGAGTGACTTGTTAGAAATAGTGATTGCCTTTTAGTCAGCTTCTTTAGAAGACGGCTCTCGTTCTGACTTCTATGAACATTGAGTTACTTGACTAATGTTCCTAACATGTATACTTCTATAAATATTTTTGCCTATCTGAAGTTACTGGTAAATATGGTTATTCGTAGACCTTTCCATATGTTTGATATTCCCATAGGTTAAAGTGTGCCTTCTATGATACTTTATTTGGAATGGTAAAAAAATCCCTTTAAAAGCTTTAGGAATAAACATAAAGTATGAAGGGATAAAAGAGAATAAACATGTAATGAAGCTTTAAGGATTAGTAGTTTATTTAGATTTTAAAAGCCACATTAGGAGAAAATAGTAGGTGTTAAAATATTTGAGGCCTCTACCATCTGTATTTTATCCGTGGTCTTTTTCTTCCAGCCTATATACGTTTCCATCTGATCTCACCTTTGATACAGAAGTCTGCAGCAAAGTAAGTGTTTGGGCTTTTGTTGTTATTGTTTTCCTCAAAAAAGAAAAAAAGTCTAAACTGTGCCTGGCTAGTTTTATGTCAACTTCCAGAAGCCTGACCTTGCTTTTAGAAGACCTGTGGGAAAGCCTGAGGTACATTTTCTTGATTAACTGTTGATGAAATTGGGCTGAGCAAGCCATGGGAAGGAAGCCATCAAGGCATAAGCAGCACCTTCCATGGCCTCTGCATCAGCTCCTGCCTCCAGGTTCCTTCCCTGCTTGAGTTCCTGCCCTGACTTCCTTTGATGATGGACTGTGATGTGGAAATTTAGCAAAATAAACCCTTTCCTTCCCAGTTTCTTTTGGTCATGGTGTTCATCACAGCAGTGATGACCCTGACTGAAGAGTTGGTCCAGGAGGGGAGTACTGCTGTGACAGATGGACCATATTTGGGGAGGACGGTGGGAGGACTCTGGGCTGGAGAAGCCCTGGAGTGTTGGAAGCTTGTTGAGCTGTGGTGGGAACTGGGGGAATGAGACCGGTGCAGGCGATGAAGCCTGGCTTATGAAGTTTCAAGTGGAAGCAAAGACTGTGGGGCCTTTTGTGCGACATTGTGAATTAAGAATCTGTGGTATGTGGTCAGCTGAAGCTGAAGACAGCTGTGACTAAGAAGATCAGCACCGTGGTGGCAGACTCCTCTGGGAAGTGTTTCCTTGGGGCCAGCACACTGACTTCTTAAACCATTGGAAAACAGTTTTATTTCCATTTTTGTTTTCTGTGCTCTAAACAAGGCAGAATAATAACTCGTAAGCAAATCACAGAATTACTGGGTTGGGAAATGTCCTAAAATTAAGCTCTCACTGTAAACTAGGAATGGAGTCATCCAGGGACTGGCTTCCTGTCTTCAGAGAAGGCTGACTGCATTTCTGTTGAGCTAGTACCGAAAGGCTGCAGAATTTTAAGTTTTATTATAAACTGTATGTGTTTGTATGTGTCTAGGGATGGGGTGTGGTGGGGGTGCTGCTGCTGCTGGTGGGAATGGGTGCAGGTTCCAGAACAGGTCAGAAAAGGGCACTGGGTCCATTCGAGCTGGAATCATAAGCAGTTGTGAATTATCTGTTGTGGGTGCTGGGAATTGAACTCAGGTCCTCCGCAAGAGCTTCTAACTGCTGAACCATCTCTCCAACCCCAACATCCAGACTTTTAATTATACCTTGTTCTTTATAAATTATTCATGAATAATTCATTTGTGAAATTGTTCATAAATATTCATTATACCTGGGTTGGGAAAGGCCCTCACTGTACTTTCCAGACTTTTAATTATAATTTGTTTTTTACAAATTATTTTTACATATAAATTATTATAATGATTTGTCCTTTACAAATTATTATATTTATAACTTGCAGACTTTTAACTATACATATTATTCATAAATAATTCATTTATGAAACTATTCATATATTTTCATTTATATAGACAGCTACACTGTGGGAGATCAGAGGGCCCAAAAAGTGAGTTATAGGAAAGGCTCAGAAAATGTTAGTGAATTTCTTTTTTTTGTTTTTAGTTTGAGACAGAGTTTTTCTGTGTAGCCCTGGCTGTCATAGAACTCTTTCTGTAGACCAGCCTTGAACTCCCAGAGATCCGCCTGCTCCTGCCTCCCGAGTGCTGGGGTTAAAGGTGTGCTGCCACCCCCCGGCTGTATTTCTTTTTCTTTGCCTCTTAATTATAAAATCCAGCCCTAAAATAATAAGCATTATGCTATCTACCCCCCACCCCCTTCATGTATTACTGTTCTCCATTTGCTCATATTTTAAATGTGTAAGTCTGAAACCCTAAGCCTGGCTTTGAGGCTGGCTCATTCCCTTGCTGCGTGTGTACGTGTTGTCATTCTCTGTGTATGTGACATGGGAAGATTGGGACAGCTACTGAAGGTTGTCCTCTGATAGGCCTGTGAAGTTAGACTTCAGACCCCAGGGGCTGTATGTTCTAGAGCAGAGAATGAACGCCTTACTAAAGGGAGGTTTCTGATAGAAAGAGGTCTGTGTTCTTGTCTTTCCTGCCAATTGATGATGCTAGTTCCACTTTGTCCTGTCCAGTGTTGTCCTCTTTGACATCTTCGTCAATATTCTTACCCACAACCTCGCTGAGCCAGCTTATGAAGCCGACGTGGCACAGCTGGAGTACAAACTAGTGGCTGGAGAGCACGGTCTCATTATTCGAGTGAAAGGATTCAACCACAAACTACCTGTAAGTAAACGAGTTCTGCTTTCTCTGAGGGAGCTTTGAAATCCTGTATTTATCTGTGTTGTCCCAAAGCACTATAAGCAGAGACCCGATGGGCAGTGCCACAGGTTTGCCTTGCATATGACAACTGTTCTTTGAACATACACAATAAGATTCCTGCCCTGGCTTCCCTCAATGACGGACTGTGATGTGGAAACCCTTTCCCCTGTCAAGCTGGTTTTGGTCAGTGTTTCATGGCAACAACAGAGACACAGACTAGAACAAGCCTATCCCTGAATCTGGGCTTAGTGACTGGCAATCTAGGGTTCTTCTGTCTCTGGGTGCTGTGGTGGGGTGGGGTGCAGGTTCTCATGCTCCATGGCACACACTTTACTGACTGGGCCACCTCCCTGGGCCCACAAAGAGTTTTGTAAATATATATATTATATATAAATATTTATATATATTGGGCTGGAGAGATGAGTCAGAGGTTATGAGCACTTGTCCTGAGTTCAATTCCCAGCAAGCACTTGATGGCTCACAACAATCTGTAATGTGATCTGGCGCCCTCTTTTGGCCTGCAGCCATACATGCAGGCAGAACACTGTATACATAATAAATAAATAAATCTTGAAAAAGAATACACTAATAAGATATATTAATGTATATTCCGGCAATACATAGGAATACACCTGTGCTTTAGGGCTGATCTTATTTTGGTTTGTTCTGTTTCTCTGAAGCCCACGGTGGCATTTAGGTTTGGTCTGAGGTAAATTCTCACAAAAGAGCAATAACAAACTTAAGGAAGGACGTTAATATTCTGGGAACTGTTCACATAAGGAAGGTAGCACAGGAAAGAACCTGGCAGAATCCAGCCCTGCACTGAGAAAACTCTGAAGTCTAATTCTTCCCTTTATAGCGTTGCTGCTGTCTGCCCACCAGGAGACGCTGTGGAGTGACTTACTTTTGCCCACCTTCAAATGTAGCGTTAAGATTCAAACAGATTGAATCCCAGAATGCAGTGAGTGTCATCTGGGAAACATGTTTAGAAAGCTGTTTAAAATACAAACCTTGGAAAATTGGTGTTTTCCAAGTTTTTGAGGTTTGTCTCACCTTAATACTTAAAAGTGATATATATTTATGTATAGAAAAATAAAGATTGATTTTATTTACAGGATATAGGTGTAAACTTCTTAAAAATTTTGAAAATTAAATATAACAACATTGTACAATAAATGATGCACCTTGGCTAAGTTCCTGAATGACAGAGCCGAAGCAGTTTTTAGAAATGATCAGAAACAAGTATTTGAGTTACAAATCGGGAAAAAACAAAACAATGCCCAGGAAAAGGAAAACGTTTAAGTACTATCTAAAGAAAATTGTAAAACTTCACATTTCTGAATAAGAATTTTTTTTTTTTTTTTGAGGCAGGGCCTCACTATACGTCCCTGGCTGTCCTAAAACTGGTTCTGTAGACCAGGCACTGGCCTTGAACTCACAGAGATCCCCTGTCTCTTCCTCTCAAGTGCTGGATTAAAGGTGTGCACCACCATGTCTGATTTGGATTAAGACTAATATTAAACAGTTATCACTGCATCCAAAATTTATATGCAAATAAAATAACCTTCCAGTTGAAGGCACATTTTCCAGGTAGTTTGGAAGGAAGATGCTGGAAACTGAAGACAAACTGCCTCAGCTTTGAGGAATGCAGCAGCCTTGGCCTGTGGGGACTGAGTCCCGAGCACTCCTCTCAGGTCCTGACTCCGTGCTAACTGAGAAAAGCCTTTCCTCCCTGGAGCGGAGTGCGCTTTCCGAGCTTTGCTGCTGAAAATGCCTTTTCTTTTAGCTGCTCTTCCAGCTCATCATTGACTACCTGGCTGAGTTCAGTTCCACACCCGCTGTCTTCACCATGATAACTGAGCAGCTGAAGAAGACCTACTTCAACATCCTCATCAAGCCGGAGACTCTGGCCAAGTAGGTGGACATGGGACATGACTAGAAACTGCTGGCTTCCAGGAGGAGGCATATGGGTTGCTGAACCTTTTAACCTCCACTGTCGAGAAGAGTGCAGAAGGGATCTCCACAGCCTGAGCAAAAGCATAAACCCTCTGTGACAGGGATGCCTTGGCTGATTGTAACCTGCATGGCTATCTTTGTGTGAATCAGAAAAAGGTGCCTCGGGGTGCTCTGCATCTTCTGACAAAAGAACGCCTGTGGGAAGGGCAGAAAAGGCTCTGTGAGGGGGCACAGCCCTTGGTCCTTTGGCTTTAAGCCACTTGATGACTTCATGGCTTAGGCATCTGTAAATGGTCATCCAACAGCCTGACCTTAAACATAGGCCCGCTTTTGTTTTATAAGTGAGAATGAAAAATTGAATCACAGATAGTAAGAACTCAAAAAATCCAATAGCTATTAGGGAGTCAGTGTGGAGATGGGGAGTGAAGTTAGTCAGTCATGAACTCGGGTTACTGCAATCATAGACATTTTACTATACTTCAGCTAGCACTACAAATTAGTGACATTTCTAACAAAACAGAAATAATTAAAAATTTGTGTATAAAAAATTAGTACAATTAGTTAAATTTGACTTACTTAGCAACTTATGTGAAATATTTCACTCTATAGCTGAGTCAGGAAGGTGCATTGTATTGGTGAATAAACCCATTTAAAACTTTGTATGCAGTTTAATCTCTGCTCTTGCTATTTTGGCATTCATTTTCTCCATCATGCTATGGTGGGAATCACCTGTCTTGAAACACTTCTACAGAATCTTGACCTGACCTTTTTCTTAAGATACATTTCTTGCAACATTTGCTTTTAAATGTCCTTTGTGCAGAGATGTGAGACTTTTGATCCTGGAATATTCCCGCTGGTCTATGATTGACAAGTACCGGGCTTTAATGGATGGCCTTTCCCTTGATTCTCTGCTGAACTTTGTCAAGGATTTTAAATCCCAGCTCTTTGTTGAGGGCCTGGTGCAAGGGAATGTCACCAGCACGGTGAGTGTGGTGCTCTTACAGTGGGTGGGACCTGTGAATTTCATTCTTCTCCCGAAAGGTTTTGTTGGGCCAGCATCACCAAATTCTGGTAGGAATTCCTGATCTGATGCCAGGCCAGGTCTTAAGCAAAAGACTGTTTATGACTTAGTGAAAGGGGTTTGTTATTATTTTGCTTAAGATCACATGAGAAAACTATAATGTAGAGATTAAAATAGGAAGAGTTGAGTGATAAAATGTGTGCTGCGCATACATGCATAGCCAGAATCTGCATGCAGGCTTGGCCAAGCTCAGCAGTGAAATTTTAAGTATCTAAGTAGTAAGATGGATAGAAAAGGTGGAATGGTAGTTTCCAGGGGCCTGTGGGGCTGGAAGGGAGGCAGAAGAGAAGTGTTTAATGGGTATATAATTCTGATTTTCCAAGATAGAGATGTTTTGAAAATATGTCTCACAAGCATGACTATAGTTAATTGAATTGTGTGTGTATATATATAATTTCCAAGACAGGGTTTCTCTGTAGCCATAGCTAGCCTTGAAATCAGAGATCTGCTTGCCTCTGTTTCCTGAGGATTAAAAATTGTTCTAGGATTAAGAATTGTACACTTTGTTAAGTGACAAGCTTTGTTATATGAAAATGACGAAGCCTGAAAATAATGAAGTAAACGAAAAGTGCTTAGGAGCTAGCCAGGGAGATGTCCAAATTCCCTGCCAGAGTGGGAAAATGCTCCCTCTTAGATCTGTGGCTTCTATTCTTCCCCTTCTTTCCGGTTTTCTCTCCCAAACCCCAAGCCAGCCTTGGTTTCTGTCCTGCCAAACGAAAGACTTCCCAAAGTCTCAGTAGCAAGAAAAGCAGGACAGCTGGTTGTCTAACACAGTGGGAGGGCCAGGCAGGAGTTTAGGCTGGAGACTTGATGTCATGAAGTAGCTGCAGGGGAAATTATTACAGAGTTGATCATCTTATAGGCAGAACAGAGTCTGAGGAGGAACAGAAGGGATGCAGTCTGTCAGCTGCTCAGACTTGTACAATACAGCACTGGCCGCAGCATGGCCTAGCTAGATAAGCCAGTGTGAATACACTCGGCGGACGGGCAGCGGGAATCATTCAGCACTTGATAAACATCTTGTCCAGTGATCAGGTCACAGGCTCTGCTTTCCTACTGCTGTCTGTCCTAAGTGCTGCAGAAATTGGAGTTATTCTCTTTTATCTTTTAGGAGTCTATGGATTTCCTGAAATACGTTGTTGAGTAAGTATTGGATTTTTCCTCTGAGGTTTAGTGCTCTTCCCAGAAAGAAACAGGCTGGAGCTCGTCTGTTACTCAGCTCTCAGACCCTCCCGGTGCTTGCTTTTCTTGGCCTGATATAAACAGCAGTTGAGAGGGGGTTGAGGGAGAGCACTCAGTGTGCCCATGTGACCTGCACTGACTCTTTTGCAGCAAGCTGAACTTCGTGCCCCTGGAGCAGGAGATGCCTGTGCAGTTCCAGGTGGTGCAGCTGCCCAGCGGCCACCACTTATGCAAAGTCAGAGCCCTGAATAAAGGTGATGCTAACTCGGAAGTCACTGTGTACTACCAGGTGAGTTGGCCCCACCGCACAGCAGGTCTCCAGTACTTAGGCTGAGTTTCACCCTTTTGTTGTATTAAACTTGGGGGAGTTTGTGCAGTTAAAAACCGTCACTAATATGCGCCTCCCTCTTGAAAAAAAATCACACTGAGTATTGTTTTATTAATCAACGGGTAATGTAGAACACACAGTAAACGTGATGGAGCTGGGCAGTGGTGGCACACGCCTTTAATCCCCAGACTCGGGAGGCAAAGGCAGGAGGAGAGTTCGAGGCCAGCCTGGTCTACAGAGCTAGTTCCAGGACAGCTGTGACTGTTACACAGAGAAACCCTATCTTGAAAAACCAAGAAAAAAAAAGTGATAAAATTCCTACATAGTCCCTAACAGAATCCAAGGAGTGAGATCGTTTTAAAGGACAGCTTGGAAAGAAATGAAATGAACCTAGCTAAGCAATCAGCATAGAACTGGTTTTTGTGGGATGGTAAATCCAAGGCAGTTTGCTATTTTCTGTGACTCAGGTCTCCTTTATGTGTGTGTATTTTTTCTACAGTGGAGGGCTGGGGTTGGGTGTGGGTAGGCTGTAAAGGCTTCCCAGCAGACCCCACTCCACTGAGCCTGCTGCAGCATGGCCTTGTTTACTTTTGGGGGGGGGACTTTTTATTGTGTGGCTAATCATGGGCCCGTTGTATGTACATGTATATGTTTCAACAGGTGTATGTGGAAGTAGGTCAGCGGTCAACCTTGGGGATCATTCCTTAGGTGCCATTCCTCTAGCCCTTCCCTTAAGAACCCCGAGACAAGGACTGGCTTGGAGAACAGCAAGCAGGCGAGCCTAGTGGCCAGTAAGCCCAAGGATTACAAGGACATGCCACTACGCCAAGAAGTTTTTTCAGAAGAATTATTTTAATTTTAAGAGTATGGGTGTTTTGCCTGCACGTATGTCTGTGTACCACATGAGTGCCTGGTACCTGCAGAGGCCAGAAAAGGGTATTGGATCCTTGGAACCGGAGTTAACCGTGAGCCACCACTGCCCCAAACCCATCATCTTTTAAATGTGGACTCTGAGGATTGAACTCAGGTCCTGGTGCTCATAGGGCAAGCACTTAGCCTCTGAGCCATCTTGCCGTCATTCCTCCTCCTCTCCACATCTTATTTTGACATTGTCCTGTTTGACGGATGCAAATTCCCCTTCTGATGCCCTGGCCATCTCATACTAGCTGCTTCCATTAGGAAACTTTCCTTTCTCACAGAACACACGAGTGGTCATGGATAGCCCCCTTAAAGGGAACAGAACTTCTTGGTGATTGTTAATCAGACTCCATCCTCTTCCTCTGGTAAAACAGGAAAGACAAGGAATGAGTCTGTGCAAGGAATCTGCAAGAGACCGTATGATCAGCACCCTTGTTTTCTGAGTTAGCTTGCTGTTCTCCAGACTTCTCGGGTACTTCCACAGTACTTGGTTTGACTGCAGAAGCTACCTTTCAGTTTTCATGCATTTTGAGAAACAGATTCAGATCCTCCAATCACTCCACATTTCCTGCTGTCCTCCTTAGGGCTTTCAACTACGTACTTGATTTTACAGTGTATCCTGAGCCTTGCAGGCAGGACCTGTCAGGCTTAGTATTGTTGGCTTCACCCATGTCTACCTGGAAGTCTGCACAAGTGCCAAGAATACAGGTGTTCTAGCACTATTCCTGTTCTTAGGTTCTCAGGATAGTGGGAAGGCATAGTAAATAGGATTGTTGAGACAAGAAGCTAAGGAGTGAAACCCAAGAAAGTAGCTGCCAAGATCATTAAACCCTTGCTTGTAATCGTTAAGTCATTGCTTCTCTGATCATGTTTTCCCTTCAGTCAGGTACCAGGAGTCTAAGAGAATACACTCTTATGGAGCTGCTTGTGGTAAGTTCATGAAGTGGTGTTCAGGAGTTCCTTGTCTACCTATCATGAGGCCAACCTTCATGCCTAAGGGATGTGGACCTGTGCTAGTCAGAAACTTGTAAATGGAAGGTCAGGTGGTCATTTATTCTCATCCAATATGCACAGTCAGGGGCCTGGACCATTTAGAACTGTATGGAGGAGGATCTTGGAGATCATCACACCTTAGGGTGAGAAATAGCTGATGGAAAGTATGTTGAATTACAGATGCACATGGAAGAGCCCTGCTTTGACTTCCTTCGAACCAAGCAGACCCTTGGGTAAGTCTGCTGGCAAAAGCACTGAGAGCCTGGAACTCCCTTGCAGAGTTTGCCAGTCTGCTTTGGCCCTCCCATACCTTACACTATAGTACCTACATGTCAGTATTTCTGCAGTTCCTATGTTGGACTGTGATGGGGTTTTCAGTTTGTTCAGGCATCTGGATAAGCCAGAAAAGTGAGCTTGTACCCAGTTCAGCATCGGGGTGGGTACCTTCACCCCATGTTCATTGCTTCTCTGGACAGGAACCTGGTGACCACATGAACAACTCTAACTTCTCTGTCTGGCTTTAGGTACCACGTCTACCCAACATGTAGGAACACATCTGGGATTCTAGGATTCTCTGTAACTGTTGGGACTCAGGCAACCAAATACAAGTAAGAGAGTAAATGGGTACACTCCTGGTTTTCCAGATGTGAGGGTAGGGTGGGGCTCTACAGGTGCATCCCTGAACATCTGTGCTATGTACAGCTGTGGCTATGCATGGTTTGCTTTTAGTTGGAAGGGGTGGGGTGGATAATGGACAGCCCATCTAGGACTAATCAGAGCTTTACGGGTCCATAGGGTGTGGCTCAAACCCTACAGGTCACTCTGCAGGACTTACTAATATGCTTGTTTTCAGAGAGAAAGTGGATGTTGGACTGATGATGTGGTCATCACTGAATGCACAAAGCCCTGGCCCTGGGTTTTGATTCCCAGTACCACATAAAGCCAGGCATAGCATAGCATCATCTTATAGTCAAGGCCAGCCTGGGCTGCATGACTGTCTTAAACTGCAAAACCAGCAGATGGCTCTGCTGTCCGGAGCACTTGCGCTCTCGCTAGAGATGTCACTGCTGACAGGTCACAGCCCTAATCAAGCTCTGACATCACTCGAACAGTGGCTCACAACTGTCTCTAACTCCAATTTCGGGGAACCTAATGTGCTCTTCTGACCTCTGTGGGTACAGGTACACATGTGAGCAAAACATCCACACACACAACCTGAGGTGTAAGGCCGTGGCAGTTCCAGCTGTCAGTGTGTGAGCACTAGGAAATGAGGCCGGAGAGGAGAGGAACAGGATGTTCTCATTTTCTTTGCTCTCCTGGCTTAGGGTGAAAACATTTAGCCTTTATGCGAGTGAACCTGAATTACTTTGGCTTCTATTCAAATTCTTTCAGCTCTGAAACTGTTGACAAGAAGATAGAAGAATTTCTTTCCAGCTTTGAGGAGAAGATTGAGAACCTCACTGAAGATGCATTCAACACTCAGGTGACTGTTTTCGGTCTGTTCACGTCCCAATATCTAACCAATGTCCCTTTAAAACCCAGTGTGCACGCATGCCACGCTGGCACGTCTGAATGGGTGTGATGTTGTGGCTGACAGGTCACATCTCTAATCAAGCTGAAGGAGTGTGAGGACACCCACCTTGGGGAGGAGGTGGACAGGAACTGGAATGAAGTGGTGACACAGCAGTATCTCTTTGACCGCCTTGCCCATGAGGTAACGAGTTCTCAGATTAGGGCAGCCCTGAGGACACTGAGTCTCGGGTTCAAACCGCAGATGTGGAGGAGGAACCTAGGCCACGGGGCCTGGTTGTCTGTCTCTTAAATCTTTAGTTGTTAGAGTCCCTGTCATTTCTCTGTAAGATGCACATCTTTACCTCTGTTCGTGGACCAATTCAGCCAGAGAAGCTCCACTTTGAGGTTTATTATGAGACTCGATGAGGGTAACTATGGGTTTCTACTAAAGAATATATAGAGTTTATATTTTTATGAACATGGAGTTCTAAAGGTCTTTTGGCAACTTCTAGCTGGAATTACTAAAACCATCACAAAAGAGCTTTGGTCCTCTCATCCAGGTGACTGATAAGCACTGTACTCACTCTGTGAGCCTTCACAGTTGCTGAGTGTGAAGTCCTCTGCTGATGTAGACAGCTGTTAGCAAGTGCAAAGACTGGTCCTTGAGGATCTCTGTCCTTTTGTGGAAGGGTGGGGGCAGACTGAGCAAGTTCCGGAAGATAAACTTAAGGTGCTGAGGAGTGGGGACAGAGGTCTGCCAAGGACAGCCAAGGACACCTGTTTCTTTCCTGTCCTCTGCAAGATTGAAGCACTGAAGTCTTTCTCAAAGTCAGACCTGGTCAGCTGGTTCAAGGCTCACAGAGGACCTGGAAGTAAAATGCTCAGTGTCCACGTGAGTACACTCAACCATTCGGAGTTGCTGGCACCTAGCTGGCAAATTTTTCACCCTAGTCTTCGGCTGCTTCCAGACACCTAGCTGGCAAACTTCTCACCCAAGTCTTTGGCCTCTTCCAGGTTGTTGGATATGGGAAGTATGAACTGGAAGAAGATAGCACCCCTTTTGGTGAGGACTCCAATTCTCGTGAAGGGATGCAGCTGACCTACCTGCTACCCTCTCCTCTCCTGGCAGATTCTACCATCCCCATTACTGATATCAGGGCCTTCACATCAATGCTCAGCCTCTTCCCCTACCACAAAATAGTCAAATAAACTGCAGTCTCACTGGCCTGAAGCAGTGTGTATTTAAAGCCGTGTGTGAATTGTATGGAGTTACACTACTGCCTTAGGACTTCATTGGATTTTGCGATGGCAACCTAGGATTTGATTTACTCTTCTCTCCTCTGCAAGACTAACCCAGGGTTACTGCACTGGATGGCAATGCGCCAGTAGCCAAGTGTGACCCAGACACTTACGTCAGCAGCTTGCCCGGCCTGTGTCCTCGGAGGAGGAGAACCCAGTTTTGTTTTGTTTTTTTTTCGAGACAGGGTTTCTCTGTGGCTTGGAGCCTGTCCTGGAACTAGCTCTTGTAGACCAGGCTGGTCTCAAACTCACAGAGATCCGCCTGCCTCTGCCTCCCGAGTGCTGGGATTAAAGGCGTGTGCCACCATCGCCCGGCGAGAACCCAGTTCTTGTGTGCCTACATGTAACTAATTTGTTATAGCACCAGACTGCCCTGTTTTGTTTTTTAATGTATTTTTAAATAAACATAGTTCTGTATTTCCCTTCAGATCAAGCCATCTCCCGTGGCTTTTTTGGGGTGGGGAAGGTGGAAATGGTGTGCTCCTCGAGCCCTGGAAGGCGGGAAGGTGTTTCAGGCTGAGCTCCCTGTGCTATAGAGGAGCAGGGCTGGAGTCCTGGGAGAAGCTCTGCCTCAGTCCCAGGTTGCTAAATTGGTTTCCAAGGTTAGTCATATAAACAATGAAAGAAACGTATTTTTAAAAAGGTTGGAAAATTATTTTATGAAGCCTTAAGAAGCACTGCAGATAATTGGACTAATCCAAGTTTAGATACAATCTAATAGTTCAATTCTAAAATAAAGGTTATAGGTGAACAATGAAATTTCCTAATACGTGACGTTCATACATTGCTCTGATGTTCTAAAAGGACTCTGCGGAAACAGTGTCTACAGGTGGTGGGCTTGTGGGAAAACTCAGGTGTGTCTGTGTGTCATGTCTAGAACCCAAGATTATATGAACTAGAAGACAGAGATTTTATGCCTGAACAGCAGAAGTAGAGGACAGGACACTAAGACCGGGGTCTCTCTGGAAATGCTTTTCAAAGCATGGGATCTGGAAAAGGAAGAGACATCTTGTTTCAAAGCCTGAAGTTTTTCTCAGGATTGAAGTCAGAATTGTAACTGCACAGAGGAGAAAGGGAAGCGTTTTCCACTTTAATTGTTCATCTGTGTCGTCAAGTCCAGTATCCCTGAGATAGGAACCACTGCAATAAGAAAGGAAGTGACAGGTTCTCCTGAAGGAAGATCGATTGTTGCTTAATTACGCCTACTGCCCTGGTCACCAGGTGTGAACTGAGTCGCCAGCCTAATGTTTCACAGCACCAAGACGCTTCAGTAATGGTTCGTCATAAACCCAGCACTCTCCATCTTCATGGAAGAGCTACAGAAGGAAGAGAGGACTCGGTTAGACAGTGCACGCTGTATTGCATGTGATGCCCATCCCAGGACTCGGTTAGACAGTGCACGCTGTATTGTATGTGATGCCCATCCCAGGACTCGGTTAGACAGTGCACGCTGTATTGTATGTGATGCCCATCCCAGGACTCGGTTAGACAGTGCACGCTGTATGGTATGTGATGCCCATTCCAGGACTCGGTTAGACAGTGCACGCTGTATTGTATGTCATGCCCATTCCACCTGCTGAAATGAGTATCTGGCAGGGACCAGAGGAACTCTTGGGTTTACCTCTTAAGTATTCACAGAAATAACCAAGTTACCGCTCGAAGCTGCAGAGGAAGCAGGATCAGGACTTACCCTCGTCTCCCACTGAATTTCCTTCTCCTTCCTTTCTCGGGCTTCTGCTCTTTGTCTTTCTTCAAGTCTGTGCTTTGCTTCGGTTGCTGCATCAATGTCTCTGATTTTTAAATTGAAAGTGACATCCTTCCAAAGGCTAAAGAGATGGAAGGAGCCTGTGAGCTGGAGAATGTAAACCTACAGCCACCTGACAGCTGCTGAGTACAGACTAGACCTCCTTACGCTGCTAATGGTACCAGAGCAGTAAAGAGCCCTCTGCTACTTGTCCGACCATGTGTCAAGCTGCCTGTCCCTACTTCCTTTGTTGACAACAGCAGGAGCTAAGACTTGGGAGTCTGCCTCTGCCTCTACAACTCTAGGGAGTCAGTTTATTTCTCGGGCTTGAGTGTCTTTAAACAGAAAGGGGAAGGGTCAAGAGGTCAACTGCAGGGACTTCAGGGCATAAGAAGTGGCTCCTTTATGTTGCTGCTATTTCAACTGTAGGGCAAGAGGCAGAGAGAAGTCAGCAAACTTAGCTGTAGTTACAAAGCTCTTAAATGTGGGAACTGACAAAGGGCCCAGGCACTGAGCTCAGCCTGTACTGTTTTTCAATGCTCTGTTTCCCAGACCCACCTGGACCCGGGCCTAGGCAAGCAGGAAGCACCATGGCAGCTTACTCTAGTTATGCTCCTTACCAGCGGGACTCATACTCGTTCTGATCTTCCAATTTCCTCACTTTTTTCTTGATTATAGGCAACTTCTTGGTATCTACAAAGATGGTATTTTCCTAGATAACGAGAGGTAAAATGGTGTGTTATCAGTCAGTGTTACTACAGAGTCAACTTCCCAGGAGACTTTAACACACAGATCCTATAAAGCTCAGCACAGTGAGTTTCAGATGCAACCTAAATCCAATAATTCTTACGCTTAGAAGCTCAAATCAGCAGGCACAGTCTGTGTGTTCACTACATGCTAGAGCTATCTCTTAGAGCTATACCACCTCTATCAAGTAATCCTCATGTCAGGCAGCCTCTCTGAAGACAGGCTCAAATCCTCTCTAGACTCCAGTTCACAGCGCTCCCTGCTCATCTATGTACCTGACTTAGGAGAAACAATGAGAGTACATAAAACCCAAGTTCCTTAATGGTGGACTATCTTATTTATCTGATGCAAAGCCATCAGTGAATTTCATCATAAACCTGAGTGTATAAAACACAAATTAGTTTAGCACTTTGTACTGGCTAATTTTATGTCAGCTTGACACAGGTTAGTCATCTGAGAGAAGGGAGCCCAACTGAAAAACTGCCTCCCTAAGACTGGGCTGTAGGCAAGCCCTAGGTCATGTTCTTAGTCATTGATGTGGGAGGGTCCAGTCCGTTAAGGATGGTATCATCCTTGTTCCGGTTGGTCCTGGGTTCTCCTAAGAAAGCAGGCTGAGGGCTGGAGAGATGGCTCGGTGGTTAAGAGCACTGACTGCTCTTCCAGAGGACCTGGGGTTCAATTCCCAGCACCCACATGGCAGCTCACAACTGTCTGAAGATCTAGTTCCAGGGGATCTGACACCTTCACACCAATGCACATAAAATAAAAAGTTAAATAAACGATAAAAATATTTTTAAAAATTAAAAAAAAAAAAAGCAGGCTGAGCAAGCCATGATGATCAAGCCAGTAAGTAGCACCCCCCTCCATGGCCTCTGCATCAACTGCCCTGCTTGAGTTTCTATATCCACTTCCTCAAATGATGAACTATTACATGAAACTGAGTGAAATAAACCACTTCCTCCCTAAGCTGCTTTTAGTCACGGTCTTGCATCATACCAATAACCCTAACTAAGCACATTTCATCTTACCAACCTTTTGACAAGAGACTGAACATTTACCAGGTGACTGCCAAGTGTGGTGATATTATTTTGTTTGTACTTTAACAAATAAAGCTTGCCTGAAGATCATCAGAGTGCGGAGCTAGCCACTAGTTAGCCATAGAGGCCAGGCAGTGGTGGCACACACCTTTAATCCCAGCACTCAGGAGACAGAGGCAGATGATCTCTACGGGACTCAATCAGTCTAAAAGAGAAACAGAGCTCACATCTTTGATCTCAGCACTTGGGATCACGTGCCTCTAATTCCAACACTAGGGAGGTGGAGATAGGAGTGATATGGTTGGGGAAGAGACAGGAACTCAGAGCATTCTCAGGCAAGGCATTCAGTAGAGGTAAAAAGTCTCTCTAGTCGCGGGCTCATTACTTCTCTGATTTTTCAGCATTTACCCCATATCTGACTCTGTTTTCTTATTAAGACAAATTAGAATTCAAGCTACAGCCAAGCGTTGCTTCTTGTTTTAAGACCAGAAAAAAGTAAAGACCATTCTGTTACCTGCACTGTAGGAGAGTGAGGAGGGAAGGGCCCAGAAGAGATGAAGGAAGCTACATACACAAAGGGCAGGCTACAAACAATGCAGCTTAGACAAAGAGCAAAACACGATTCTTACCCCTGTTGCATATTTTGCATACATGATACCATTCCATTCCCCTTCAATTGAGCAGAAAGATTTCTTATCATTTGGAGAACTAAAACAAAAAACCAATTTAGATTAGTCTCAAGTTTCTCAAGTAGTTTATATTAGTCTCAAGAAAGTGGTCAGAAGAACAAGGGACAGCAGCCGCAAACCCCTTTCATCACAGTGAGAAGCTGTCTGCCCCGTTCTTCCTTATTCAGGACAGCGGCCTTCAGAGGGTGTGTGGATGCAGCAATGGACTGCACACACACAGCAGGAGAGAACCCATCTGTCATCTTCTATAAATTACATCAGAGCTCAGGGATGCTCCAAACAGACCTAACCATGTCTTCCTTCTGGAGGCCGCAGAGTGACTGTCGACCGTGCCACTCAGGCCTGCCCACTTCTCTACCAGTAGTAAACTTTTCTTCCAGGGTTCCATCCTACTTTGGGGGTGGGGGTGACAGCTGAATCTGACATTCAAATTAAATCCTCTTGGGAAATTGATTAAGCAGCTGGTCAGGATGCTGTTTTCAGGGCACAACAGGACAGCCTCCTTTTGCAGGCAATGTCTGATCTACAAACTCTTACTCAGAAACACAGCTGCCTCCCAGGTCCTAACTATTGAAAAAAAAAAATCATGCCAGATACCAAGGTGTGATGTTTCCTGTTTCCCCAATAAAGGGACAGAAACGAGGGCTTCGTACAGGCCTGTAGGTCTTTCCTGGGGCCGCACAGCCTGTTTTCACGGTCCAGCCTGGCAAGAAGGTTGGACTCTATGGTACAGGGAGCTTGGCACCGGATCCCCTGTATACAAGTCCTCAGGGAAGAGAGCCCACCCACCACGCCCGACTGCTCTGGGCCCAGGGTGTAGGTCTCTTCTGACATGAGGTTGTTTTGTTTTAAAAAGGAGACAGGCTTACAAAGTCAGTTGATGGTTAGTTTCTAATGGAGTTTCAAGAGAGTAAAGTACTTCAGAAAAGTGGAACACTGAGGCAGAAAAAATACCTACAAAATCTCTGCAGTAATTCTGTGCTTCTTGCCCCCATAGAAAGGTTTAGTGTGGAAGACGATATTTGCACTGTAACCCGTTTTGGAGCAGTTAATATTGCATTCTCCTCCTAATTCCACCCAGGGCACTGTCAGGATAGACCTAAAAAATCAAAGGTTCTCAGGTAAGACTGGCGGTTTGGAGAGAAAGGAGGGGCGTGGCTTAAGAACAGCAGAGCTGCAGCTGACAAAAAGCACAGTCTACTTGCCTTCCATAGCCATTGGGGAAGGTGAGGATGTAGTGCTCATCGTACTCCAGACAAGAGACACAGCCTGTGGAAGAACAACAGCTCTGCTAGGGCAGCAGCCACAGCCCATTCACTTCAGGGGTGCTGAGGGACACATCCACCCCTGCTCTCTTCTCCAAATTCATTTACATGGAAATGATGACACCCAGCCTTACTTTCAGGGGTCATTTTTCCCTAAGAAAAATGCTAGAATCTACACTACCACACACTTACCCTGACCTATGTTGTGTACCCCAATTGACATCCCAAGGAATTTTGATTTAGTCCAGATATGAGCATTGAATTGTATCTTCTTGTTAAAACACTCAGCGTAAAAGGCTGAAACTGAAAAAGAAAATGTTTCCCGTGAGTGTTAAGTAGCCACTTCTCCAAACTGGCCCCACAGAAAAGCCTTTTTCCTCGCAGAGAAGAAACTCCGGTCATGCTTTCCCCAGAGCAAGTACACTCAGAGCCAGTGGGCAGCGCTCCCACCACCCTAAACATAGGGTCACGGCCAATCCCTAAGGTTTGCAATCTAAAGGGCAATCTGTTCTGGTCAGCAAGTCTTTGCTCATGCTCTCCCTCCCTGATCTGGGCCCTTTCAATATTTCTACTCTTTTTTGTTTCTTGAGACAGGGTTTCTTTAATTATAGCCCTGGCTGTCCCAGGCTGGCCTCAAACTTACAGAGATCCACCTTCCTCTACCTCCTGAATCCTGGGATTAAAGACAAGTGCCATCACGCCCAGTTCAGTATTTCCACTCTTAATACTACACTGAACAAAGATAGTGAGGCTATATATTCTCCCCACCATGTCTGGAACACATCGTGCAGAAACGATAAACGTGACTTTAGAAGCACTGCATGTTACTTCCCAAACCCCTTCATTTTGTACACAGTCAGTCAGTGATGCTGAGTCTTTGAGACTACAGTTTCCAGTTGAGGTAACAGGGGAAGGACAGCACTCAAGTGGTAAGTCGGTAACTGGCTTTAGGACAGTTTAAGACTGAAGGCTGTAGGAAAAACCTGTAACTTACTGGGTGGATGATGGGAAACTTGCTCAGCCACAAACGTTACACTGTTCTTAGAAACCCAGGGTACCGGCCCTTCTGAAACAAGCTCCTGGAAAGAATCGTAACATCAATTAAAAATGTTTCAGATGATGCAGAATCTAGTAAGCAGCATCTCTGGTCCCTCCTGGCCACACACATTTCCATTACGGCACTAAACTGCACTGTCAGTTAGGATCTGTAGTTTCCCCGACTAGACTAAAATTCTGAAGACTTCATGTGCCTAATGTGAGGCGGGCTGTGAAGCCAGGCCTGAACAGCCATCCTTGTGAATGAACAAGAACTAGTATGCTCTGCCTCTCTCTTTAGTAAGGACTACACATTAATGTGGCTCCTGGAAATAGATGCAGGAGTCTCATTTTCCACAAGATTATTATGGGCCAGGCACTACAGACTAAGACCTTTTACATGGCCTACATTCTTGGTTGTTGGTCTCTGTCTGCAAAACAACTCTAAATAGAGCCCTGGGCCAGTGAGATGGCTCATCACGTGCCATGAAAGTCTGGAGACCCGAGTTCCACCTCTAATACTCATGTAAAATGGAGAGAATCTACAAAGTTGTCTTCTGCTCTCACATCCATCATGTCTCCCTCATCAAATAAACAAATGCATAAATATTAGGGCCCTGGGCTCAGCTCTAGGCTACCTACTCTTCTCTAGCAGGCTGTACTCTTGTATAACTTCATCCAGACCATCAAGGACACTAAAGTCTCTTTTCTCCAGAGTTCTCTAGAGAACACACACTCAAATTTCACTCTGAAAGTTCCACTTCCAAGTCCAACAGTCTTGCTTCGCCTGGGTTTATCCTTCCTTCGACAGTAAACTGACAACCGGAGTGCTGACGTCCAGATGCAAGGACGCCTCTCTAACATCTCTCTTCCTGAGTCCGCTCTCCACGCATCAATTTCACCTTGCACATGCAGCTGGAACCAGCTGCTTTTTCTAGAATACTGCCTCTTTAAGCATTGTGGTTCCAAATTTAGTTTTCATAAAATCATTATAATGATCTTTTCTCAAAGCAAGACCAAGACCCCAATAAGTCACAAACTTAGCATTATAGTGTACAAGGCTGTGGTAATTTGACTCAATGCCCATCCTCAGACCATGCTACTCTTTCACCTCCCCTCTACTTACAGAAACGCTCATCAACAATGCTCTTTCAATAGTGAGCATCTGAGATCATTGCTTTCACCATTATTTGATCCTGATAAAGGGAATCTTAAATCATTTCACACAGTGTGAAATAACTGAAAACCATAACACAGGACCACCAGAAGGCTCAGCCAGACAAGGTGTCTGCTGCCAGGTGTCTTGAGTTCACTCCCCAGATCCACACAGAGAGAGCTGCCTCCTGGAGCTGGACTCTGAGCACACAAGTGTCTATGGCACACACTCAACCACATTCACAGAAATACACACACATACACACATGCACACACACACACACTCTCTCATACACATGCAGAGAGAGAGAGAGATGGAGAACTCACTGCGCTCTCTTCAGCATCGTTCGGCAGTGTCCAATGGCA
The DNA here is from genome assembly GCF_037038515.1 of Microtus pennsylvanicus. Lineage (NCBI taxonomy): Eukaryota > Metazoa > Chordata > Mammalia > Rodentia > Cricetidae > Microtus > Microtus pennsylvanicus. Next base: position 44,975,401 of record NC_134591.1, read on the forward strand.
CTGAAAGATCTCGCCCAAGATAGGATTGTACGGCTTTTTGGCTACTGATCCTCTCCTTCCGGCATGGAAAGCTGAGAGGTACCATTTCACAACCTGAACCATTCGATCCCTGGGATCCTTCTGGTCACTAATGCTGGAAAAGACAATGACTAATGTGATGTTCTACCCTTAGGCAGGATGAACACTGGTGTAGCATGCAGCATGGTTGGTCTACCTTGGGCCACATGTACTGTGGATGCTGATCCCAATTGGACACCAAAGTACAACATGTACGACTACTTCGTTTACTTACTGTTTGGCTAGAATACTCTAGCAAATGTTTATATCCATTTAGTCAGTCATCACTCAGTTAGAACTTCCCTCATTCCTAGAGTCCCCAGCTCCCTCTGCACACTTCATGCCCTCCTGAGGCAAATTCTGCTGCTAGTTTTGGGAGCCAAATCTTGCTTTGCTTATTCTAGGACTTTATGCAGGGGTGCTGCTTCACTGCTGGAGAGACTCCCTATATTCCAAACCACCAACCACTAATTTAAACATGGCTTGGTTTATGAAAGAGGGTCTTAGTCTGTGGCCATATTGGCCTTTAATTTGAGTTAATTCTCCTACCTAGTTCTTTTAAGAGCTGAGATTACAGGTGGCTTACGCCACCACATCCAGCTGGCTTAATTCTTTTATGGTCAAAAAGCCATTATGTAATTATAATTGTTTTTAATTGATTCAGATATTCTATGAGATTACTGATTTTCTTTTTTAAATTTTATTATTTTGTATTTTATGTGTACTGGCACTTTGCTTGCATGTATGTACATGCACCACATGCATGCCTCATGCCTGTGGGAGACAGAAGAGGGTGTTAGATCCCCAGGAACTGGAGCTACAGATGACTGTCAGCTGCAGATGTCTGGGTTCTGAGAACCAAACCTGGGATCCTTGGAAGAGCAGCCAGAACTCCCAACCACTGAGCATCTCTTCTGCCTTTATGATTTCTTGGGGTGACTCTCCAGTCGACTCTAGAGGAAATGACTGGCTTATTTCTCCCTGTGGTTTTTCTTGTTTTGTTTGGTATTGGGGGTGGTACTGGTGATCGTGTGAGGGCTTCACACTTGCTAGGTCACCTTACTATTGGGCTATGCTAGGCCTGCTGCATAGATCTTGAAGTTGTGTGTGTGTGTATCTTTATATTTTTTTCCTTGATAAATTCATTCTTTCATCATTACAAACTGTCTTTATTTTGTCTCTGGATTTGCTTGTTTTAAGATAGGATCTCACTCTTTAGCCCAAGTGCTTACTATGTATGCTAACTGGTCTCTAACATACAGCAATGCTCCTGCCTCTACCTCCTGAATGCTGGGACTACAGAACATTTATCTTCTTTGCCCCTTTGATGCTAATACAGCCATAAGACTTTGCTGTGTTCAGTGTTTGCATGGTGTCGTGGTGAATGAGAATGCCCCCCTCCACCACAGGCTCAAATGTTTGAATGTTTAGTCCCCAGTCATCAGTTGTTTGGAGGATTAGGAGGCGTGTCCTTGCTGGAGAAGGTATGTCACTGGAGGTGGGCTTAGAAATTTCAAAAGTCCAAACTAGGCCAAGTATCTGTCTGTCTTTCTCTCTCACACACATCCCTGCTACTGTGGTTAGGCATCTGATTCCCCTGAAAGCAATACAAAAAGGTATCGTCTGTCAATTATATATTAAATTTACTGAATACTACCAGAGATTTTTTTAAATACTTGCACTTTGAGAACTGGTAACATGACTCTTAAATCTCGCTTTCTGCTCCTTCTCCCTCTCCTCGCCCTTCTCTGGTTAGTGTGTCCATTGACTATGAGACCTCAGTGATGTGCATATGGCTTCAGGAAGCCACGATTCCTCCACAACAAGGGATGCAGTTACAGAATATGGACTAGAATATTTCCTGTTAAGAAAGTTTGCCTGCTGCTAACAAAAAGCAATGAGCCTTCGCCAATCCCTGTGCACACAGCGCAGACCGCAGGCTTTACATTACAGCTTATGATTCAGGCAATAATTGCACTCTCCAGCTTTTCCTTGCTTCAGGTTATAACAAAGTACCTTCCAAATGACAAGGACGTTAGAAAGGTTTGCTAAGAAAATTAACTGAATTTCAAGTAAGTTCAGTCTTGACCTTTTAAACTCCATCTGCCCACCTGTTAGCTAGCTGGCTTTAAAGAGGCTTCTGAGGTGACTGACTTGATGGCTCCCCCCCACTCCACTACAAGACCTAAGCAGCAGGCCCTCAAAAGATTCAACTTTTACCCCAAATGCTTGAAAGAATACAGAGGGCCCGGCTGGCCACCTGGAAGGAAGGCTACCAAGAAGTAATATCTGTAAAGACTACAAACTGCTGTGCTCAGCCAAGTACCTCACAAACAGGTCCGGATGGGCGAAAAAATCTGCATACATTTCTAAAAGAGATCTTCTCTCAAGAATAAACGTTGGAAGAACTACCTGTAAAACACACATTTGACTCCTGAGGATCGAATTCCACGAGAAACAGATTTCTGCATAGCAGGAAGACATCCATCCCATGACACCCACCACGGGTCCTCAGTTGTGCTTTACTAAACCCTTTCCCAAGATGCTCTGGTTCAGAACACCCAGGGCCCCGCCCACCAGATGTGGAACCCCAGAAGGGTCTCAACAATTCCATGTGCTTCTTCTGCACAGATTTCTGCCATCCGTCAGTGTGACACACTAGCACTTATATCTTAGTTGGAATATAACAAACATCACACAAGATTAAGATTAAAACGCCCTGGGTCCAGCTGAGGGAAAAATGCTCTGGGCACGAGGAAGAGGCAGAGCTAAGAAGCAATGCATCAAGTTGCTTCTTAGAGGACAGTAATACTGTAATAAGACAGACGTGACACAGAAGAAGACATAAAGATGTGGGGACAACCACTCCTTCACCCACAGTTACAGCAGACAGAAGCACAAACCCAGAGTGTGACACGTATTAGCAAGAAAATGATATGGGTCCTGTCAGACTCCAACATTTTCATTTTCAGTAAGTATTTTCATGCCAGAGGGCATGAATCTAAATATGGTTCAGAATCTAAATATTGTGAGGGTGGCAAGGATTTCTCATTTGGGGCCAATCAGTCTCAGTTCTTAGTCCATACAGCCCACACTGCTGTCTGACAACTAGCATTTTCCTCACCCACAGCCATGCTTTGTTTAGCCATCTACATACACACGAAACAGGAGACAAGAAAACACACGTGGGATCGCTATGTTCATTTTGTGGTCATCCACCCATGTGTACCCTGTGTCACCTGGAAGACTTGGATGGAAGGACAGATTTGGTTCCTACCTTGGTAAGGTCCATTCCGAGTCTGACTTGTGATAACAGGTGCATGATAACGCTCTTGTGCTCCTCCACTGATCCCGCCTCCCCTTCATCATCTCTGTCGTCATGGGAATCAAAAAGATCTGCAACAGAACAGGCTATCTTATAGGCCGGTGTTAGATTGGCTGGTGGTGCCCTACCAGTATTACGAAGATTTCTAAGAAAAGAAAGGTTTCAGGCCCCTCACCAGCATCGCTTGTGCCATTGGACATGGAGGAATTCAGTGATTCTGTGGTGTCTGGGCGCTTTAGGCTATTTCCAGAGCTGCTGTGTGTCAAGACCGAGGCAGATCCTGAAGAACTGAATTAAAAGACAAGGGGTGTGGGGAGACAGATCAGTCTTTACAGCTGATGAAAGAGCATGGAACAAAAACGCTGATCACAAGTTACTTGAAACCTATACACGGACAGATGGCAGAACAGCCACTGCATTCCACACCGAGGTCTGGGCTTTGGGCACACGATGTGTCGGTCAAGCCCAGCCCACGGCCATTGTCAAGGCAGTGGGATGCCTGCGTCTGTATCCAAACCTGAAACCTAGATTCCCATTCTCACTTCCTTGTGCACATGGAGATGTGCCAGTCACAGCAACTTCCTCAAAAACGGCAACAGGGATGCTGAGGCAGAAGAATTGCTTTGAATTTGAAGCCAGCTTGAGTTACAGAGTGAGACTCTTTGGGGAAAGATTAAAAAGGTAACATCACCACACCTTATCTCAGGTTTTTATTTCCTGAGGTCCTTGAAGTAGTCCACAGAGGATTAATACTTTCCCCAACATTTCAAAGGTAAATTTCAATTAACAACATTTTAAAATATATTATTTTTACAAATAAATTTACGGCAACTGATTTTATGAGCACCTACCCAAGAATTCATATAGAAATTAAATAACCAGCCAGGCACGGTGGCACACACCTTTAATCCCTGAGAGGCAAAAGCAAGCCATTCTTTTTGAGTTCAAGGCCAGCTGAGTCCACACAGAGAATTCCAGGCCAGCCAGGGCTACACAGTAAGAAATTGCCTCAAAAACCAAATAATTACAAGGGCAAGCAATTATGTAAAGTATAAAAACATAAGCCAAATTTCTCATAATGCATACACTTAAACATGCTACAGAATACCCAGTCTTCTCACAAATCTTTATGTATACTGTACATTATATACCCTAGTTAAATAGTTTACCCTGTTGTCTTTTTCTGACCTTTAAGAAAATAAACTATTTCACAGAAGACCTGAGCAAGTACAGAGTGCCCAGCACCCCCGCTCCTGCACAGCACACCGCCTCTCTCCAACGCTCGGCACTAGGGCAATATTCTCATTCCAACTGTGGGGTCCACAGGACACCCCAGGCCCCCAGCACACAGTTTAGGCTTCACCCCTACTGCTATGCACCTGCCGGGTTTGTAAGACAAATGAAGAACGGCATGTACGGAACACTTCCATCTCAAAGGCCTCTGGGCTCTGCTGAGATTAATAAAGTGAAATCGAGACTAGGGTATGCATTATCCTAGTTTGACTGCAGTGCTCTAGGATACCTTGTTTCCATCTCCTCAGGTAATTACTCACTGCCTTTCTGCTACATCATAGGGGGTTATAAAGTATATCTATAAGAAGGAATGGAATGAGTGAAAGACCCAGGTAGGAAATCAAATTATGTTTACAAAGAACCGCATGGGAATTCTTGCCAAAATGTGTGGCCCCATGGCAGATCATTAAAACAGAGTCAATCTTTTAAGCCAACTCAATTTTATACTAAATTATATCAGATTTTTACCAAATTGATCTTCAAACCTCAACTCCTATTTTATTCTGATAAAATTCCAAAGGCCTGTGATTTATGCTGTGCCTTGTCTCTTTACCAATGGCTGCAGCAGCCCAGCCGGGCATGTGAAACAGTCTCAAGATGGAAACAAACAAATGCATGGGATACATTTCCAGCCATTCCACAGCTCACCCCATTCAGAACAAAGAATGGGATTGTACACAGTATTTAGCTTGTACGTCCAAGATAAGGGAACGTTTTAGGCTCTAACATTAACTAGTATAACTTACGAAGCATTCGTAACAACCCTCCCAGAGAAGCACGATCATTCTGAGAACAGCGATGTACTAGGGATCAATGAAGGCCTGAGGCCCTAGGGGCAAAGCAGAGGTTGTTTTGAATGCACACCTGGCACAGGTTCTTTCCAACACAGCTCTCACTGACGGACAGTCATGGAAGCACACTGGCTAGTGATGCCGTCTCTAACACAAGTTCCTAACTGTGCAACAGTTCCACAGTTCCTAAGGAGCTGAGTAAGTAATGAAAGGGCACAGACTCCCTCCTATCAGAGACACACAGAGAAACACATAAGGACAAGAACTTGACCTGAGTTATAGGCAATTGGAGGTAGCAGTCAGCAACAGGGGTCACAGCTCCGGCTCCAAACCCAGTGGCGGGCAACAGAGAACATGAGCAGACTAGTCGAACACCAGGGCTAGGAGGCCATAGCCAGCACTAGCCAGCACACCCAGCTCAGAGTATTCAAAGCCTCATCACAAACAGAAAGCAACTGAGTAAAATCAACAGCAGCAGCAGCAACAACAATAAAAAGAACTTAGTTTGGCCAAAAGCATCTATATTCTCCATGAGGGTGAGAACCAAACTGAGACAGTCCAAGTCTAATAAGGACTGAGAGACGAGAGGAGCCTGAAATGCCAGGCTCAACACGGTGCTGGCACATGGGTGTGTAGGGGGGCAGGAGGCACAGAAGAGAGAGAAGAGAACCAAACAGAGGGAAGAGTGAGAGGGGCCAGAATTGTGCACATGGTCTTACAGACACACCTATGACGCAATTACCATCAGCATGGCAAGAGCAACCTTTACCCAGAGCAGAGACTTGCGGTGACGCTGTCAGCAGTTCCCTGTGTGCTGCTAGGTTTACTGTAAAAGACTTCAGTGATGTGGCTCAATCTACTGGCTGACAAAAGATCTTCACTCCTGCTATATTTAGAGTGATAGTTAATGGCTGGTGGGGTGTCCCAGAGGGTTCAGACATTTGTCACCAAACCCAGTGATCTGAGTTCAGTCCTAGAATACACAGGGTAAAGAGAGAAAATTGACTCCTACAAGTTGTTTTCTGACTTTCATAGGTGACTGTAGTACACACACACACACACACACTGTAATAACAAAAAGAAAATAGCTATTGTTTAAAGAGACTTTAAATTCTGTTTAAATATAAAACGACAGCCGAAATAAGAAAATCAGCCTTTTACTTTGCAATTTTGTCGAAGTGGTTATTTGCTAAGCTTGTACTGTTCATGACAGTCATTAAGCATATCATTACTGTAGTTTAAAAGTTGCACATAAGACTCCCCCTCCCACTTTTACTGTATGATTTTGTTGAGTGATCTGTTTCTCCATCCCTAGGCAAACATGAATGAAATTATGTTAAATCTTTAAAAATTTCTTTAGGAAAACTGTTAGTGGTTTCTCAACTGCTTCCGTCACGCTGTTCACTCGTGCTGTCCCCAGCCCGCAGGCCTTGCCTGCACCATGCTGTCTAGTAAGTGTCCAAGACTCTTGTTCCACCCACACTATCCCCACACACGCAGGCATAGCTTTGGGTAGCACTGCTTGCATATCAGTGCAAGCAAATTCAGTCATTTGTCCAATTTACATAAATTCCTGTTTAACACTGAACTGGAATCACCTGTTCCTCCAACTCAGAATCAACACTGATATCTGAAGACTGACCAATCAACTCCTCATACATCAGATGAAATTACTCAAGCGTGGACAATAACCAAACAAAAGTTCCACTCATCAGAGAGACCTAGAATCTCACATTAGACACACAACAAAGGAAAGACATCCACATGGCCAGGTTTCCTCACAAACAACAATCTGAAAGGCCAAGGCAGTGCATATCCTCCCCTAAACCCAGCAGTCCTGCAGAAACACTCTCCAGGGAGAACTACCTAGATGAACCCGAGGATACAGAACTTAAAAGAATAATCATAAACGCCATCAAAGAATCCAGAGTTTAGTGCAGACACACACAGCTCAATAAGCTTGAAGAGCAACAATCACCCAAGTGATGACCACAAAAACACCGACACTGGCCAAATGAAACGATAAACCAAATAACCAGAGTTTTAAAACTGAATTCAAGTAAAGGCAGAAGTACTGAAGAGAACCCAAGTAAGATAAAGATTGAATTGAAAACTCAGTAGCCCAATGAGAAAACTCAGGAGGAAGCCTTACAATTAGAATGGAGCAAGGGGAAGACAGATATCAGAGCCTGCGATAAAACAGAGGAACCAGAGCATGCAAACAAAGAATATAAAAAATTAAAACACTAAGGCCATGTGGGAACTGTGGGATATATGAAAACATCGAGTCTGGGGCTGGAGAGATGGTTCAGAGGTGAGAACACTTGTTACTCTTGTAGAGCACCTGGGTTCAGTTCCTAGCATACACATAGTAGTTCACAACCATCCATAATTCCAGTTCGAGGATCCAATGCCCTCTCCTGACTCTGTGGGCACCACACACACACACACACACACACACACACACACACACACACACAGTGCACATACAGACTCATACGCATAAAATAAATACACCTAGTAAAAATTAAATTTCAAAAAGATATTTTAAAAAATCAATTTTTTGAAGTATAGGCACAGATGAGGGGAGAAGAATCCCAGGCTAATGGTATATACCAGGTCTTCGCAAGACCACTGAAGAAAACTTCCATAAATCAAGGAAACACATTTACAGATATAAGTAACACGTAAAACACCAAATAGAACCAGAAAAACCTCCCTATTAAAAAAAAACACTCCCTATAGCACATCATGGTCAAAACACCAAATAAACAGAACAAAGAAAGAGTACTGAAAGCTGCAAGAGAAGGGGAACAACAACAGCAAACTCCACAAGTCACAAAAGAGGGAACGCCCATCAGAATGACAGCTAGCTCATCCATGGACATTTGAAAAGCCTCAAGAACCTGCAGCAATGTCCAGCAACCTGGACTACTGACCCCAGCAAAACTATCTGCCATAGGTGAGGGAGAAAGAAAACACTACCACGATATAAGCAGGCTAACAGGATCCATGACCACCACCCAGTTCTTTTTTTTTTTTTTTGGTTTTTCGAGACAGGGTTTCTCTGTGGTTTTGGAGCCTGTCCTGGAACTAGCTCTTGTAGACCAGGCTGGTCTCGAACTCACAGAGATCCACCTGCCTCTGCCTCCCAAGTGCTGGGATTAAAGGCGTGCGCCACCACCGCCCGGCCCACCACCCAGTTCTACACAGAACACTGGAGGGAATACTTCCGACTGAAGAGAGGAACAAGCAGAAGCAAGAGACCATCAAAGGAGAAAAATGAAAGTGTAATCATTCAAATGCAAAGTACTATTAACAACAGAAAATCCAATAATGAAATAACTGCAAATCACTCTGCTCCATAGTAACTTCAAACACTAATAGTGTCAAGTCTCCAAACAAAGACATGAGACAGCTGAATGTTTAAAAAACAAAATTTATCTTTCTGTTGCCTGGAAGAAACTCAGCTGTGAAGACAGGCAAGCATCACCTTAAAATGAAGACATTGTAAGGTGGGTGGGATTTCAAGTAAATGGGATTGGGAAGCAGGCAAGTGTTGCTATTCTGATAGTCAACAAAGCAGAGTTCTAATTAAAACTAACCAGAGAGATAAAGAAACATTATTTTAATCAAGGGAACGATTAATCAAGAAGATATTTCAATCCTAAACACACATGCATCAAATTCTGAAGCACAGAAAGTGAAGTGCTACAATGAAAAGACTCAAAAGATGAACTCCAGCTCAGTTGCAGATGATGTCAAGACCGCATTTTCTCCAATATGTCACCCAGACAAAAAATAAACAAACTTCAGAATGAAACGTCATCATACAGCTCATGGACCTAAGAAATATCTACAAACTATCCCACCAAAACACCAAAGAGCATATATTCTACTCAGAAATCCATGAAAGCTTCTTTAAAATAAATAGATCACATACTGGGACACAAAACAAATCTTAACAAATTCAGAAAAACTGGAATTTTTGTGTATCCTGTCAGACAATGTAGTAAACTTACAACCAACAGCAAACAAACCTTGAGCATTACACAAACTACTCATGGAGATTAAACAACACATGACTGACTGATGAAATGTGCCAAAGAAGACCTCAAGCAGGGGCCGGGATCCTAACCCCAGCCTGCCACAGGACTCCAGCAAAGTCCCCACCCAACGCTATGCAGCCAGGGTGGGAGGAACTCAGTCAAATGCACCAACCAGGAGCCTACCTGCCCATGGTGCCAGGTAGCTGGGCATTATAAGGATCTCTTTGAGTTAAGGAAGTATGTGGCCCAGCCCAGCCTAAAAGTCAATCTGAGCAGGACAAGGAGACCCATATGCAGGCCTGGGGCTGTCTGCCCTGGGCTCCAAGGAGAAAAACATAGTCCCATCTGGTGCCTTGTAGAACTACTACTAGAATGAGCAGAGGTATGATCTGGTGTTGTGTGGGAGGAGGGAAGGAGGGAGAGAGGAGAGTGAACAGTTCAGGTCCTGTGAACAGAGGCATATCTGAAGAAATGGGAGGAGACGGGAGCAGGCTGAGATGGTGCGGGAGCTGACTGACCCCTTGACCAGGTGCAACACTTAAGAAGAGCAGGCCCTGCACCTCATCAGGGCAGTATAATAGAGCCAACCCTGTTAGCAGAAGGTGGGTGAGCCAGCCCCAAAGTTGTGAGCATGGGAGAGCTGTCCACAGCACTTACCTGTCTTGTACAGGCAGGGGAGAGATGCCTCACCCCTTGCCCCTCCCAAATGCCCAGCAATACCTGAGGCAGATGGGACAGCTGGCCCTGTGGTCCTAAGAACAGGAGAGCTGTCTCTGACCCCTACCAGCTACAGCACTCAAAGAGAGCAGGCCCTGCACCTTGTCTAGGCAACACAATGTAGCTAACCCTGTTGGCACAGGTGTAGACAAGCTAGCCCGGAAGTAGTGAGCAAGGGAGAGCTGTCCCCATCATCCATCTGTCTTATGACAGCAAGGGAGGGGGAGAGTTGCCCTCCTTCCCACCCTTACCTCCACCTACCAATGCCTGAAGCAAATATGAGAACTGGCCCTGAGGTCACAAGAGCAGGAGAGCTGTTCCTGCCCCACGAGCTGCAAAACTTGGGAGAGCAGGCCCTGCACCACACCTAGGGTAACACAATAGAGCCAACCTTGTTGGCGGAGGTGTGGGTGAGCCAGCCCCTAAGTTGTAAAGCATGGGAGAGCTGTTCCCACAGTCACATGGCTGTGTGGGAGGGTGAGAAATGTCTCCCCAACCCAAAAACTGAAAAGTGGGACTCCATAAAACTAAAAAACTGTACAGCAGAGGAAGAGGAAACTCACAGAATGGGAAAGAATCTTTGCCAGCTATACAGCTGATAGAGGATTATATCCAGGCTATACAAAAAACTTAAATAAAAAAAAAACTAGACTAAAAACACCTAATTAAAAAAATGTGCTATGGATCTGAACAATGAGTTTATTGATTAGATAGATAGATAGATAGATAGATAGATAGATAGATAGATGATAGATAGATAGATAGATAGATAGATAGATAGATAGATAGATAGATAGATAGGCAGGCAGGCAGGCAGGCAGGCAGGCAGGCAGGCAGGCAGACAGACAGACAGACAGACAGACAGACAGGCAAAGGGAAACCTTTATTTATTGTAAGTGGGAATGCAAGTGAGAAAAATCAAGTGTGAAGAATTCTCAAAAAGCTAAAACTAGGCCAAATGAGCCATCCAAAGGATGGTAAGCATATCCATCCAAAGGATCAGACGTCCTACTCATTGCTCAGCTGTGTTCATTATTCTATTTACAACAGGTAGGAAATGAAAATAGCGTAAATGTCCTTCAGCTGATGAATAGAATAGATAGTGAAAATATGATTACTTATACACAACAGATTACTATTTGGCAGTAAGGGAAAATGAAATGATGAAATCTGCAGGTAAGTGGATGGAATATAATATATTATACTGAGTTAAGTAAAACAGACCCAGAAAGACAAACACCACACATTCTCCCTCATCTGTGGTTCCTAACTCCACAGCTTCAGGTATAAGTATATAACCTGGAGTAATTGCAGAAGCCAGGAAAAGTAAAAACAAAAACAAAAAACATGAAGGTGGGGGAAGGAAGATGCTCTAGAGGCAGGGAAAGGCAGGACACATGGATGCTTTAACCAGGCAGGGGAGAAAGGAGGGCAATGCAGGGAGAGGGAGGAAGGATGTTTGAAAAGCCACAGGAATCATATATTACTACTGGGGAACTCATTCCTTCTCCCAACCAAGTTTGTCCTCAGGGTTAGGGACATCTGCCCTTGGATATAAGTGGTACAGGGTTGGGGGTGTAAATTAAGTAGGCCCAGGGATCTCTTTTGAAAAGGGATAATAGGTAGGTTAGTGTGCACTTACATACACTAATATGTGTGACAATTTATAGATAATTTACACTGGTATAGATTCTTGTATATTGATATAAATTCAAATTATATTTGTTATATTGAATAAGTTATTTCTGTATATAATATTTGTGCACCTATGCAAAGTTATTTTTGTCATATTGTATGCATGCATGCTTCTACCTCCGCTTAAGATATTTTGTATACTGATGCAATTTTAGTATATACTTATCATATTGCACAATATATTTCTACCTCTGAACAAAATACACATTGTTTACATTTGAAGGTCATTGTCCTTATTTGCTGCACAGTTGTTTAAAAGATTGTTTAATATTTTAATATGAAGCCTTAGACTTTAAACTATATAGGTATTAAGAATTATAGGTCAAGGCTGGGCGATGGTGGCGCACGCCTTTAATCCCAGCACTCGGGAGGCAGAGGCAGGCGGATCTCTGTGAGTTCGAGACCAGCCTGGTCTACAGAGCTAGTTCCAAAGCCACAGAGAAGCCCTGTCTCAAAAAACCAAAAAAAAAAAAAAAAAACCAAAAAAAAAAAAAAAGAATTATAGGTCAATAGTCATCCAGGATTGTCATCTTATAGTCAGAATAATCAGGTTCTATAAATGCACAGAGATTGTATTCTGCATAGATAGGTAACCTTCAACCACTTCAAAGAACTGTAGAAAATGGCACGTAAATAACTTAGGATTCTGTTGACATTGAGACACGATTGCTCCTGGCAGCACCGATCTATTCCTGAGAGAATGTTGGGCACCAAACACACCCCACTTGAAGCATGTTTTCTTCTTGGCAAAACTGGCCTTTAGGCAAAGAACTGCCCCTGCCTCAACCACTGATAAAGTGCAGTGTCCAGAATGGATAAACAGAATACAACCAAAAAGACTGCCAAAACTTGCCAAGACAGGGTAAGATGGTTTTGAAATTTTTACTGCCTCTGAAAACTGTCAGTCAGTCACTCTAGGCCTTAGCCAAAGTTGGTTGCCCCAACACTGCAAATGAGACTTTGGGTGATTGCCCAGGTAGCCAATTGTCTCTGTCATTTCTTGTATCTTTTGGAAGTTGCTCAATTGCACTTCCTGTTTACTTAAGTAATATTACCTCCCTTATCAAGTCTTTGATGGGGTTGAAGACTAAAGAGCTGTAGTTACTTTCCTCTCATGACTTAGTCAAACCATTTCTAATATAAGACTTAGACTCCTTAGGATAGGATAACTATTAAAACATTTAGCATATATTTCTTGCTTGATGTTGTTCATGCTGGTTGTAATTCTAATTTTTATACTTGATATTTGTTCTTATTATATATAGTTTTATATTAGGCTTAGAACTCTCTTATTTAGACAAAAGTGGGAGGTGCTGTGGGAACTCCTTCAGCCAATAGCCTTTAAGATATTGGCCCACTTTGGGTGTGGTCTCAGGTACTATAAAGGCAGACAAAAAGCATGTGCAGGCCCTTTGGCTGCTGGATTCAGTTCCAGTTCCCAGAGCACACAGAGGACTAAGAATCACTACTCTTTCTGTGAGTTTACCCCTAATAAATAAACCTTTATTATACTCCATCCTAGGCTAGTGTAGAAATCATTCATACTGCAACATATTATATCTACCTAAAATTACATACTAAGTATACATGTATACATATGTGTATAGTTTAAGTGAAGTTATGATAGTCACCTAGGATGATAATGCTCCCCCAAGAGCCTAGACTAACACAATCCCCAAGTAAGAGACATGGGGAGCCCTTTGAGTTGATCAGGAGAGCCCAAGCAAATCCCAAACACCATAGGCTACTGCTATTGCCATTCCAGAATTTGAAGAAGTTCCTATTGCTGAAAACACAGGACTTGGAATACTGAGCTGGATCTGACCCAGAGGGCTCCTCTGAGCACTAGCCTTGGAGTACAAGAGATGATACACAATCTATAGTCCTACCCAGCTGTGAAGCCTCGTGGTAACCAACAGCTGTTTGACTGGACTTAACACCCACCCAATAGAGGAAATGTCTAATACTGTAAACCCAGCTAACTCCCCGTGGCCAGTGAGGCCATGGGACCTACAGAAGAACCTACTACAGCTACTTTCCCAACTTTCCCTCTAACTATTCTCTCTAACTGCAGTCTAAATATATATCCTTACAATGGGCAAATGCAGCTCCCATCTCACATCAAAAGCTTCATTTTCTAGCAGAGAACATAACAAAGTCAAAATGCAGACAGAGAGCAACTGACCTTGAGATACCCAGCCCCAACTGATACACCTACCACACAAATGCCATACTCAAGACTCAGGGAACATTAAGGGGGTTGTAATGGTGAGGGAAAGATTTTAAGAGCCAGACGACCAGGATGTGTGCTGCAAAATTTTATCTTCTCTATATAATAGGGAAGACACACCCATAATATCTCAACAAAATGGCTACCTAACAAGATTCAACAGTGACAATGCCAGTTGATGTGGATGGAGGAACTCTCGCCCCTAGTCAAAGAGATACAAGTAATTAACAACTACTGAGAGAGGGAGATTCAAGTTTTCTCCAAGGAGCGCCCCTAATTAGTTATCCAATACCAAGGTCAGCCTTAAGGACACACATACACAAGCAATACTAATGGACTCAGCAGGTTATTTATATGCTTATTCATATATATACACACACATATATGACTACATGTCGAGTATGTATGTAATAATATTAAAGAAAAAGGTCATGAATTTGAGGTGGGAGAAATGAATTAAAAATAGTAAACATGAAAAACTTGGAAAGCTAAGGGGGAGGGATTAGAAGACACAGAGCAAGAGAGAGAAAAAGAGAACCTAACTCTTGTTCATCTGGCCTTCACCCCTTCCTCCCCCAACTCACACGCCAGGTGTTAATCTAGACCATATTTAATTTACTTCCTCAAATTAGAAGTCAAATTCCCCTCACTAAAATGAACTTCACAAGCTACCAGTTGTTTTCCTGACAACTGTTGGTTTTGAGACATTATTACAGATGAATTCCAGTTCTTAATTCACGTACATAAGAGTCCCACACACATTTCTAAGTGAAAGAACTCTCAATGACTAACTGAAATGTGCAGTTCACATATAATCAGTCTCTTAAATTTATCCTGCCACACAAAGTAAAACCCAACCTACAATAATTATACCAACTTCAAAGAAAGCAGGAAAAGCAGGAAGAAATGTTTAGCAAAAATAAAGCTAACTGTGCCTCTGACAAGCAGAAGTAACGTGAAAGCAAAGTCTGTGTTTTCTAGGAGAGCAGTTATGCTAAGCTCAGCACATCTGACTTACACTGTTCTCATCTAAACATTCACAAAGACTTCTCCACACTGAGCTTATTATTAGCCCCATTTCACCAATGAGGAAACTGAGGAGTACACAGGATAAGTAAGTTGACCAAGGGCACCCAACAGAACAGATTCAGAAGGCAATGTATCAGAGATTCTAGAATTCAGGCATCTGAACCATAGCAACCTACCTGTACAGAGGTCGATAAGTCTGTTATTTAATTAGCTAACACCTGTCAAACTTTTTCTGTACAATGTTATGTAGCTAGATTTCAACTAATGGAGGAAAACAAGTCAAATGTTTTCTAATGAAAAACCTATCAGAGGGCCTGCCAACCTTCCTGCTCAGTATCTTCACTCCAGCACTGGCCATTCCCAGGGACCACCACAGGGCAGGTCACTTGAACTTCTTAAGTCTACTACCAGGTTTTGTCTTCTCTTTCTATAGGCAGTAAGCACCATCCCGCAACACTACACAATCTGAGGCACCTATCCACAAAATGCAGACCTGGCCAGAAACTGCCAACATTCATAGGACAATGTTCAAAATTCCTAAAAGCTTACCAAACAAAACCATGTACCTTGCACTTCAGTTGCACTGAGCTACTACTAACAAATCAAGCCCTTATATTCATGCCTTTGGGGAAGGGCACAAAAGATATTATAGCAGTTTTATTTCTAACAACTAAAAATCTGTTAACAACTAAAAATCTGTTAACAGCTTGGCAGCCTATCAATAAATGAACAAAATAGTGTAGTATATACTCCTACAACAGAAAAATGCCCAGCAATAAAAAGGAATATGCTAGTGACATAGCAATACAGGGATAACATGAAGGAACTTCAAAATAAAATGCTGTGTAAAAGAAGGCAAAAGTGCTCACTGACTGTATGGCCCATTAATACAACATCATTTTTGCTCTTTTTGTTGTTGGTACTGCTTTCTGCCCCACCCCAGTGCTGGGTTTAACACACATTAGGCAGGCACCACTCAATTATACCTCAGCCCTGCAACATTCTTTTTTTTTTAGGTTTTATTTTTTTATTATTTTTATTGAGTTCTATATTTTTCTCTGCTCCCCTCCCCTTGAACCCTCTTCTCAGGGTCCCCATGCTCCCAATTTACTCAGGAAATCTTGTCTTTTTCTACTTCTCATGTAGATTAGACCTATGAATATCTCTCTTAGGGTCCTCATTGTTGTCTAGGTTCTTGGAGATTGTGATTTGTGGGCTGGTTTTCTTTGCTTTATGTTTATAAACCACCTATGAGTAGTACATGTGATAACTGTCTTTCTGTATCTGGGCTACCTCACTCAAAATGATGTTTTCTAGTTCCATCCATTTGCCTGCAAAATTCAAGATGTCGTTATTCTTTTCTGCTGTGTAATACTCCATTGTGTAAATGTACCACATTTTCCTTACCCATTCTTTGGTCAAGGGGCATTTAGATTGTTTCCAGTTTCTGGCTATGACAAACAATGCTGCTCTGAACATAATTGAGCACATGTCTTTGTGGCATGACTGAGCATCCTTTGGATATACACCCAACACTCTTAAAGAAAGAAAGAAAAAGTATCTAGTGACAGAAAAGAGATCAGTGATCGCTTGTCCACAAGGAGGTCAGCAGTGGGAGAGGGCAAAGGGACACAACAGAACTTTGAAATGGTTGTGCATCTGAGATTGTGCTGATGGTTTGAAGTACACAGATGTTCATGCAACTATCAATTATGCCTTCACAAAAAAACCAAACCCAAACCAAAACAAACCAAAACAAAGCCAATCACCAGCAGTGAATCCTGTCTGTTGAATGCTCCACAGCACTGCTAATGGAGTAACCAAAGACGAGGGCCACTTTGTCCATGTCATCATGACCTGACTTGCAGAGCCTATCCATTAATGCTGCAAATTCTATCACAGACACCTCAGATTTTGGACTGAAATGTGAGAAATAAAATCCTATTATTTATAAGCTTCCATTTTATAATCATTCAAATAAATAACCCCACATGTCATGGAATATATATATATAATATATATATTTATATTTTTTCAACAAACTAAGTTATTTCTATCATTCCACCACCCAGTAAAATCCCTGCTTTAGTTGTTAAATGTCCCACTCTAATACAAGCACATGTGACAGTGACTCCCCTTTCATAATACCTTACAGCTTACTCAGTTCTCACTGGATCCTCCTCCTGAAGACAGTGCCACTAAAGGAATATACAGAGCTGACATGACATTACTAGCACGTTATCACAGTTGATGTCATTTATTCAGTTTGTTTTACTAAGTCAGGAGTACAAGTCAATACTTATTGCTCAATAAGCCTGCAAAATGCAAGCAGTCCTCTCACAGACTGAGCAAGGCAAGTGTCACTAAGAGCAGTCCAAAGACCACATTGTTTAGAAAGCAGGATCCATTTGAATGCATACATTACTCACATACTTACTCTATTAAGCGCTTTGGGGATGAGCCACTTTGATGGAATTCATCAGCATCATAGAACTCATCTTCACTGCTAGAGTAAGAGAACTCTGGGACTGTATTTGGAGACAAGTTGACATGGCTGGGAGGAGTTAGACTGCTGCTAGGTGGTGAATTCCCACTGCCTAGGAGTCAAAAGTTTTCAATTAGGGAAAAAGATGGCAATTGGGGAGATGGGCCCACAACAGACCTTTCTAAAGTCAAGACCGAGTTTAGTTAAATTGATAAAATGCTCTATATTACTCTTTTATTCAACACTTAAACAATGAAAATAAGAAGGCAACTTGTACTACAAGATGGGGTACAGTCTTTTTATTCTTTTTATGGTACTGAAGACTGATCCCAAGGGTTCATACATACTAGGAGAATGTCTTCCTGCTGAGCAGTAACATCCCCCAGACTGGATATGGCCTTTTAAACAAATGGAAAAAATTTCATACCTCCACTCTGTAATTCAAGATTAACTTGTATTCTGTGTTGGAAAGGGGTTCTTTTGACTATACACATGCTGGTGTTTGGCATCTGACAAGAGACACTGGCACCAGTGGGAGCCAAGGATCGATCTTTCTACTATAGACTCAGATACTAATGCCTGTGGAAATGCAAGACGAAGCCTACACGACCGCTCAGGGTGCCACACTCATATTCATTCTTCATGGCACTCGTCTTAGTAAATATAAACATCCCCATGAAGCCCAGACCCTTCTGCCTAAACCTAAGTCAGGTGCCTATGGCTCGGAGCAGAGGTAAAACAGAGCTACTAAGGGAAAGATGGAGAAAAGGAAGAAGAGAAGAGCATCTTTCTAGTGATGAAGTCTAACTACAGAATCCAGAACTATGGAGAGCCCTCGCGGGGAAAGTCTAATCTCTGAAGTGACTGTTTGGTACACTGTTCAGTAATAAAGCAAGAACAAGCAAGCACCAGTGTACTGAGACTAAGTCACTCAATGTCTGACAGCTGTCAGGCTATTTGAGGCTAATCTATTGTAGATGCCTGGTGGAAACTGAAGTTCAGTTACTGCTACCGCTACCAATCAAAAGCCAAGGAACCCAGGCATGACGGTGTAAGCCTTTGATCCCAGCACTTTGGAGACAGAGGCAGATCTCTGTAATTCAAAGCCAGCTTGGTTCTATCTAGTTAGTTACCGGCCAGCCAAGGCCACGTAGAGAGATCCTGCCAAAAACAACAAAAGCAAATGAAGACCTACCCCCAGACTTTTAGCCTGTTCTTGTAACTTGTTAGGTTCAGGTTAATAAACAAACCAACTAGTTCACAAAGATTCCTTTTAGATAAAACAGCTTGTTCTCTAAAGTAAAACTTATCGCAGAAATTCCAAAGGTAACTCTCCTTACCAAATAATTAAAATTCTCTCTGTTCCTCAATAGCAAAACTAAGAGACCGAAGAAACTCTTATTGGAACAGGAAAACACGAAACAAACAAACAAAAATTAACGACAAATACTCTGGTGACCACATAACAAAGCATAGGAAAAGAGTTGGACTGGGACTGCAAGCTCAAGTACTAAGATTTCAACACGACCTCTCATTAAAGGATGTATTTCTTCTCCATGCCAGAAAAGGAAGAAAAGAGATGGAAAAATAGAGAAATTAGGAGGACAACCACACAGAAATCATATGCTAACTTAATTTTCATTGTCCTTAAACATATCTCCAAAATGTTAGGATACTCTGAAGTATCTTCTTCAGAAATAATTCTCAGAAGATAACCCTCACCCTCTGAAAATAATTTATATTAAAATTAGTTGGCATACAGAAATGTTTGTCACATTTTCATTTACTAACCAGTTTTATGTATTTCCAAGTAGAGGAAATTTTGATCATTTCACAATCTGAACATATATCATACAAAAAAAAATAAGAAAAGCTCATGGGCTTTTTTGTTTGTTTGTTTTCATTTTGGTTTTGTGAAACAGAACCTCTTGCTATGGTAGCCCTGGATAGCCTGTAATTCATTATACGGGTCAGGCTGGCCTCAAGCCTGCAGTGTCCCCCTGATCCAGCTTCTCAATGCTGGCATGATACCTGTGTATCACTACACTCAGCTACAGATTCTGCTTTTAAGCTAAAATATGACATAGTCCATAAAATACAGGAGTCAAAAAAAAACCTTAGTCTCAATGAAATTGTTTATTGGCATTTCCCAAGTAAAGGAACTATTGTTGGCTCATTTTTTTTCTTTTGAAATTTAGAAGGTATTAATCTTGTTAAATATGAAAGGCACCACTCATTGTCCCCAAATTTAATATGGGCTAAAGTCACATGATAATTTTTCACTGTTAACACAGAAAAGTTCTACCAAGAAAGTGTCTGTGGAGTGACAAGAGATACCAAGCCCCCACCTGCTCACCAGGACTTACAGTTTTTAAATCTCCTGGTTGAACAGAGTCAAAAGTAGTAACTGTACTTCCTTGAGTCTGATTCTACAGGTAACACAATGCAAACTTGATTTTAAAGGAAGAAATAAATCTAATATCTAACATGGGTGTAGCCCTGCATATCAGAGAAAGAGAAAAGACCATTATAAATAAATAAAATATAAAATAACATAGTTAACTATATAAAACTGACAAGAATGGGACTGATAAATGTTTGCTAAAAGGTGAATCACTGATACATCACCCTACAAAGAAATTACTAGAGTCACCTAATCATCAGTGGGCAAACCGGTAACAACCACCCAGGTGGCTACAAAAAGAACGTTGCTGAACCATGTAAACATAGGAAACTCTCAATCATCTCTGTTAAGAGAGCCAGGCACAGGAACACACGACTTCACTGAGTTAGAACAGAGAAGAACAAAACTGCACACAAGAGGCGCAGGTGC
The DNA here is from genome assembly GCF_037038515.1 of Microtus pennsylvanicus. Taxonomy (NCBI): domain Eukaryota; kingdom Metazoa; phylum Chordata; class Mammalia; order Rodentia; family Cricetidae; genus Microtus; species Microtus pennsylvanicus. The sequence continues at coordinate 44,995,905 of NC_134591.1, forward strand.
ACACGTAAATGAGGGGGAGCATCAACAAGGCCTTTGACTCCAGTCTGCACTTACATACTACCATATGCCTTTTCCATGAGAAAACGTCCAAGTCTAAAGTGAGCAATTTGTTGCTGTTGTTGTTTTTTAATATTCAATCAGGAGCCCTAAGTAAAGGGTACACAAAGAAAGCCCTACACTAAAAAATTAAAATTATAATTACTAGTGCTCTTGGATCAATCACAAAGTTACCCAATTCGAGAAGGAACTCTAATTAAAAACTATTGTTAGTGCTAGTAGCTATTACATTTCTTCATCCTTTTCCCCACTAGAAGCCAAACACAATCCCACATTAATGGAAAGTCACAAGAAATAAAGGTCACACAAACCTGTACCTGTACTATTTGGTGTTGGAGTCTGATGATGTCCCAAGGTAGCTAACACAGGTCCAACAGGTAAGGAAGATGGACGCTGCTCTGACTTACACAACTGAGCAGGTTCTAGATTTGAATATGTGAAATAAGTTAGAAATGCAATTGTTTGGAATATAAAACTCCTAGATCTGGATTTTTCTATACTGAGTCAAATTCAAGTTATTTCTCTTTATGGTCTCTGAGCCCCTCATAGTACCTGACACTCTCGGCACCAGCACAAGCGGTCAGAGAGGCCAACACCCAGCACAACTGCTCTGTCAAACCTAAGGCTTCTGACAGCAGTGTGCACCTGACACCCAAGCCCTGTAAGATCGGACTCAGGGCCCACTCTCCCTTGTTAGGGCTCAGTGATGTAAGTTCATCCTAGAGCAGTTCATAAAAGACTTCATTTGGTCTCTTTATGAAGGACCTCCTTTTCTTTATACAGTGTAGTCTGTGGTTTTACTAAGTCATTGCGAGAACACAGAACTATATGGTGCAACAAATGGATTTTTGAGAAAAGAGTTCATTATTAGCTCAGGCTAGCCTCAACTCTTGGGGATCCTCCTGCCTGAGTGCTAAGACACAGGTATGAGTCACCATACCTAGCTTCTGTTAATTCTATTTCTTTAAATAGTATTAACTAGTCTCCTCTCAGATAGTAGGGCCTCTTATTACAATTTATATATATTCTCTCTCATTAATGTCTACTGTGGTAAAATATTTATATTGTTCAGAATGATAAAGAATACCCCACATTTGCATATTGCTGGGTTACACTAACTAGATCAGGAGTCTCCCACTGTCTACAAATGCTGAGTCATAGACTTCAGTCCTATCAGCAAAGCGACACCTTCACTGCTGTGCTGCCCTCCACCTCTATCAACCAAAGCTCCTTCCATCGACCCCAGATATTGTCTTCTCTTCCCAGCCCATTTTCAGCTGTAGTATGTGATGGCTACTATTTTTTAAATATATAGAAAATCTGAGAGTAGTGCGATTATCAAACAAATTAATTTTTTCATATCTACTACTCTGTGAAACATGATTCCAAATACTGTACCTGGAGGTAAGACAGTCTGGGAAGGCATTGTGCTGATCACAGGTTCCAAGGGACTAGGTTGGTATATTGCATCTACAGGATTAATAGTACTCTGAGATAAGAAACACAGCAGAGTTATTTTTAATTAAATGTTGTTCTCATGCTTCCCCCCAAACAATAATATGCCACATTTCTAACAGCAAAATCCACAGGAGAGGACATAGGTAACACAAAGGGAAGTGTGTCTTTTTCATACACAGGTGTAAGAGTTCCTCCCAGTGAAGCACAGAAAGGAGGAAGAATGAGTGAATCACTGTCATCAAAGAAGCTAAGTGGGAAACCTGCGGGGCAAGAAAGCAAACACCAGCTCAGTTCCACTGAGTGCTCCGCACCCTTACCTCACCACAGCACTGCCCCTTATAACATGACACCAGTCACGAGGTAACCGCTGGGACCCCATCTCCCGCACAGCTGTACGCCACGCAGTGGAGGTGTCTCACTACACTCCCACAATGGGGGCCTTCGACAGAGCATGGGAAGAAGCCTTCCTTGAGGACTTTTTTTGGGGGTTGGGTGCTCAAACATGTAGTGACCATGTAGGGTAAGGACAAAAATCTAGACTTCTCTGATTCCAAATCAAGAAGTTAATTCTGACAGCATGATGCACTTTAACCCAAACCTCACAGCGTGCTCACTTTGTTCTTTGTTTTGTTTTGTAGCCCAGGCTGTCCTGGAATTCACTATGTGGACCAAGCTGGCTTCTAACTCACAGAGATCCACCTGCCTCTGTCTTCTGGGATTAAAGGTGTGCACCACCTGCCCAGACTCACTTTGTTTTTTTAAAGAGGGAGGTAGTCTGAGTAAATTTAATTTGATAATCAATTAAAAGGACAGATTTTGAGACAGGGTATTATTCTGTGGTTCAGGATAGCCTGGAACTCAGCATGTAGGCCAGGTTGGCCTCAAACTTTTATCTTCCTGCCTCAGCTTCCATCATGCTATGAGTACAGAGGTTTGCTACCATGCCTGGTTTGTTTAAATAATATTTGTGCTACTGAAGGACCCCAAATGTATCTATAAAACTTTAAAAACCACTTAGCAACAAAAACTGAGATAATGGTAGAGGTTTTTTTTTTAAAGTATTGTCATTTAATGTCTAAATTGTTTGTCATGCTATCAAAACTCTTCTCTATTTTAAAAAGTATTCAATCTCATTTTCTTAAATGAAATAATTTGAACATAAGAATTCTGATTCTAGTTAGCACAGATATTAACTGAAAAAGCAAAGGACACCTACAGATGACACCATGATAATCTCAAATAATCAAAAATTTAGCAAAGGGAAGTAGACAATGTACTGAAACTGAGACCTGGCATTTTCATTCCTTGCAGTACTTAAGCCTCTCATTCTCTCTGGGCTCAGTTTCCCCCAGTGAGTAAAATGGAAGAAGAGCCTGGATTATATAGCCTCAATGTAGCAGGACTCAACATGTGGGTCACAATCCCTCTAACAAGCCTCTATCTCTAAAAATATTTAATTACAATTCCTACCAGGAGCAAAATTACAGTTGTGAAGTAGTAACGAAAATAATTTTATGGTTGGGGTCACCACAGCACAGGAACTGTATTAAAGGGTTGAAGCATCAGGAAGGCTGAGAACCACTGCTCTAATGGCTTTCTGACTATTATTCTGACAAGCCTTGAGGCTGCTCTGGAAAAAAACTGCTTGTCTCTCGTGCTCTTCTCTGAGGACTCCAAGCTGCAGCTGTGTGGTGGAGACTCACCGAACATAATAAGGCCCTGGGCTTGATCCCCAGGACTCTAAAACCAAACAAAGGCAAAGTCCCCTTCACTAATACTTTGATCCACATGAATGAAAACACACTATTTTTCCACTGAAGAGTCTAAGAAATAACTAGCATGCAGAAGCCAAGCCCAAGGCCAGGAGAGGACAGTAAGAGGCAGGACTACTGCATAGCCCGAGCACTGGCTCTCAGTCTGTATCATGGCTTCCCATCTTCAAAATGAAACTTTTATACAAAAAGACTCAAGATTGTTTTCTACAAGTTTAATCTTGCTACACATGAATCTTCCCAATGTTCTTAAAACTGCAAAGGATTAAACATGTGTGGTATGCTTTCTAAAACCCTGTCTATTTTTACACACAATGAATTGATCTTTGAAGGGAAAAGAGATTAAAAACAACCAACCCTTGCATCTGTAAAGGGTCTTCTTGGGGACCATGCACATAGCCCCGCCCACAAGGCCGACCACACTGCACTGTGCTGATGCCATGAAGCTGTGGTGTGCCAGTCACCAGGGCTTACACCTTGAATACAACTAAAAATCCCAATATATTTATTTATATTTTAAAAGTGATTCCTTTAACTACTGTCTAAAGAAGATTTTAAAAACCTATAGATAATGAACAAAACAGATGTAAAGGCCACAAGCTCTGCCCTCCAAGGCACCATGAGGAGATTGTCAAGGGTCTACCATGTCATCTCCAGGCCTTAGACAAGCTGGCACTCAATATTAGGGTAAAGAGACTGCTTATTGTTTCACTCGAGATAGTCTGGTGTAGCTCAGGATGGCCTCAAACTCCCTATGTAGCTGAGCATGGACTTTAATTCCTAACCTTTCTGTCTTAACTTCCTGAGTGCTAGGATTATAGGTGTCATCATTACATCTGTTGATGTGTTGGGAGGAGGGAATATGGGTCAAACTCAAGGCTTCGCATGCTAAGCAAGAACTCTCAGCTAAGGTACACTGACAGCTCTACATTAGCAATAGTCAACAGAAGTCACTAAAACTATAAAACTACTGATCTTTGTGTGTATGTACGAGGGTGCCTGTGTGTACACACATGTGTGCCTGTGCGCAGAAGCCAGAGGTCAACAATGGTTGCCTTCTTCTAGCACTCTCTACCATATTTTTTGAGACAGGACCTACAGGTCTCTCCTGTACCCCCAGTGCTATGACCATGGATGCATGCCACCATGCCTGGTCTTTATGTGAGTACAGTGGATGCAAACTCTGGTCCTCGTGGTCTCATGGCAGGCACTTAATCCACTGAGCCATCTACCCAGCCCTCAAGCTTCAAATCATTAAAATCTTTTATTACCAGCTAAGAAATATAGCCATAACTTTCTTCTTATTTATAAATAAAATTTTAAGAGTAATAGAACAGTAAAAAGCTAAGGAAGAATAAGAAAATAACTATGTCAAAGAATCCATGTTTATTTGTTCTACCAAGAATACATTATGCAACACAGTACTATTGACAAATGCATATAAAATCTAAAAAGCAAACAAGAGGAACATATAGATATACATATATTTTTAGTAGATGAAGGTATGTTTCAATACTGCACACCCTCCGTCTGCTTCAATCTGAGAAAAAAGTCGGGTCAGGAAAGCAGTTTGGTGAGCAATGCCTGTGAAAGCTGAATGACCTTCAAGCTGACACATGCAAAGTGATTCAGTCACAGAACCAAGACTTAGAACAATTTTAAGACTGCCATTTTCCCTCCAAATGATTGTTGAAAGATGGTCAACTTTAGGAGCTCAAGAAAAATCGCAAGAGTTAAACAAAAAGCAGTGAGCAGGTGAAGAGAGGAGTCTGTGCTGAAAGTGAACGGAAATTCAGGCTTCTCTTGACATGACTGGTTACCACGCGCTGCGAGAGCAAAGGGACAGAGACCACATCAGACTTACTATAATTCCATCTGCGTGCTGCTCCGCATTACTCTGGTCCTTAGGGAAAAACGTTAAAGACATTAACTTCACTCTTACATTTAAGTAATGTCTTGTGTACTTTTCTTAATAAGAAGGCTTCTTTTACTAGGTAAGGAAGTTAGAAATTACTTCTCTGCTTTCACTGAGACTTTTCATCTCATGTGGTACTCATTCCTAACCAGAAACACCTCTATCACTGGCAACACAACCCAGAAGAAAATAACAGTTACCTCTACAGAGGCACTGACTGGCGCTCAGCATGTATCCTACCAAAGTTTACTGACATTCATAGCAACAATTAAAAGCAGATATGTTGATATAAGGACAGAGACCCTCAAAATTTCTAAGTTTCAACTTTACAATAAGTTATGCCAACTCCTCACAATCCCTACTATTGCACTTGACGGGCATGACCCTTGTCTGAACCATGATCTGAAAAACCTAGAATGGTCATTATTTCACACATCTGGTTATGACTTCAGAATTACACCAATACTTTCCTAGAGATATATTCTAATTTTCATTTCAGTAAACTTAACAGCTGTTTCCACAGAGTGATGATGTAACAGCTAACACTGCCTGGTAAGTATTGTATGTACATTCACTTACTCCATCAATAACCCTGTAACAGGTGCTTTTTTCTTTTTTGTTTTCTTTTGTTTGTGCCTGCATGTTTGGCTGGACTCAAAGGATGACCTGAGCTCTTGATCTCCTTGTCTCCAGTTACAGGCTTACACCACCACACCTGGTTTACATGGGGCTGGAAGCCAGGATTCTGCGCATGCTGGCAGACACTTTACTAACTGAACTGCATCTCATACCCACAGGCAGCATTACTGTCACCACTGGACTGTGGCAGATGGAAGCTCCCAATACAGGCAGCCTCCCTGCAGAGTTCACGCTCTTGGCTAACTACCATTTTGTCTTACCTCTGCAAGGTTGTGTGTGCCTCAGGGGGTGAAGAAAGTGGTGGAAAGTTGGTGACACAAAAATCCTTCCTCACAACTGCGTGAGAAAGGACTTAAGACTTTCAATAGTGGACCCTGAACTCTTCTGCACCCTTCTTCCCACTTGCCTTCTAACAGGCTCTGTGCCCAACATGGGTGTGAAGATGAAGAATTAGTCTTCTGGGGTGCTCTCAGGCATAGACAGGCATGGGAAAGCATCTCCTGGTGAGTACCATCTAGAAAGTAATCAAAGATCTCTGCAAGAAAATACATACTCAGAAAAATATGAGGAATCAAAAATCCTTTAGCCTGAACTGGCCATCTCCTGTGACCAGATCGGTGCTTGGCCCAACTGTCACCAGAGAGGCGTCATCCAGCAACTGGGGGAGAAGATGCAGACCTCAGCCAGCACTGGTCGGAGAAGAGGATAAAGGACTGTAGGAGCCAGAAGGGTCAAAGACACTACAAGAAAACTCACAGAATCAATTCACATGGGCTCATAGGGACTCATGGAGACTGAGCCAATGAGGCAGCCTGCAGGGAACTGACGTAGATACTCTCTATATATTAGAGTTGTGCAGCTTAGGAGGACTCCAAACAGTAGGAGCGGGGGCTATCTCTGTTACAGACTTTTAGGGCCCTACTCCTCACACTGGATAGCCTTGACCAGCCTTAATACATGAGGAGATGCGAAGTCTAATTGCATTTTGATGTGCCATGTTTTGTTGATACTCTTTCTTATCAAAGAAACAAGAGTTGGATTAGGGGAGGGAACAGAGATGGGATGGGAGGGGGGAGAGCAGGGACTGGGATGAGAGAAGGGAGGGGAAACTGAGGCTGGAATATAAAAATCACTGTATGATTGTTGTACTTTTAGAATACTGCAACCTCAGAAAGCTATATTTCTTGGGTTTCTTCATGTTCACTCATGTAAAATTGTACCTATTTCAGAGGATATAATGAGAAAATATAGGAAAGTATTTAAGGGAGAAAAGTTAGATATAAAACTGAGTTTTTAAAAAATATTTATTTATTTATTATATATACAATATTCTTCTGTCTGTGTGCATGCCTGAAGGCCAGAAGAGGGCACCAGACCTCATTACAGATGGTTGTGAACCACCATGTGGGTGCTGAGAATTGAACTCAGGACCTCTGGAAGAGCAGGCAATGCTTTTTTTTTTAAAGATTTTATTTATTTATTATGTATACAGTATTCTCAGTATTCTGTCTAAAGGTATGCCTTCAGGCCAGAAGAGGGTACCAGATCTCATTGCAGATGGTTGTGAGCCACCATGTGGTTGCTGGGAATTGAACTCAGGACCTTTGGAAGAGCAGGCAGTGCTCTTAACCACTGAGCCATCTCTCCAGCCCCCTAAAACTGAGTTTTTTAAATTAAAGGAAACTAATGCAGTGTCCTAGATAGAGTTGTCAACTTGACACTAACCTATGCACATCTGGGAAGAGAAGCCTCAATGGAATAAATGTCTCCATCAGACTGCCTGTGGACAAGACTGTAGGCATTTTCTCGATTAGTGACTGATGGGGAGAGAGGTAGCGGGCTGTTGGTGGTGCCACCCAGGCAGATGATCCTGGGGGTAGAAGAGAGCAGCCTGAGCAAACAATGGACAGCAAGCCAGTAGGCAGCATTCCTCTATGGTTTTTGCTTCAGTTCTGCCTCCAGGTGCCCTTCCTAACTTCTTCAGCAATGGAGTGTGACCTGAGAGCTGTAAGAAGAAACAAAGCCTTTGCTCACGGTGTTTGTCACAGTAGTCAAACTGTAACTAGGACAGCAGTACCAAAGGAAGACATCAGAGACTCAGACTAAGATAAAGTAACAGCTATAGCCTTTGTTTTTTCCACTAGACACTTGGGGGACATTCCAAAACAGGAATGCAAAGAGAAGCCAGGTACACAAGTAGTATAAAAGAGTAATCCCACAGTAGCAAGCAAAACCACAACCATCCTCTAGTATTATGCAGATAAAACATATAAATAAATAAAATGCTAATGTATTAAACTGTCCTTTCTGGAAGCTTTCTGGAAGATTCACTAGAAGGCAATCTTTGTTTGGTCTTTGTTTTAAACATACTGGTCAAATTATATCCGAAAATTTATCTATTAGTATAGACCTTCAGAAATCTAGACATCAATGTGTTCATCAGGAAGAATCTGAAGACTTGGCATCACTTTTTAAAGTGCATATGCAGAGAAGGGCTACTACAGCAGACCTGCAGCAGTTCCTCTGTCTCAAGTCCCGAATACAAAGAGTGGCTCACTAAGCCTCTTGTGGGAACAGCATGGTCTACTGATGAGCCTCTGGTAGAAACCTGGGCACAGTGTCTCTAAGGAGCTTCCCTAATAAACAACATTTCTCACACTTGGTAATGGTTTGTGACTGCAGGAACTGGGCACATCATATAGAATTTCACTAGGGAAGACTTGAGTATGTGTCTGGTTTTCTGAGTGCTATTTCTGTGCTATTCTCTTTGCTGATCTTGGTTATGTAACTCTGTGACTGAATGCTGTGTCCTATCTGTCCTAGCCAGCCTAGCTGAGGTCTAGGAACTCTTGGCCCAGCACACACATTCTCTACAAAATTCCGAGAGGAACTGCTTTTAATATCTACACAACTCAAATTAGTACTTTCCCCTTTATGTAAAAAATTGAGTTAACTACACACTTGAGATTCTAAAGTCAGTAATTCTGATACAGAAAAATTTTAAATATGGATCATTTAGAATTATGGAGAAAGAAAACTCAATTTTCCTGCTCAGTTTATAAACTTATGACATTTTCTTTTCTTCTTCTAGTTTCTAAACAGCAAACTGATTTTTCCCTAAGACTTTAAGAATATGAAATATAGGAGATCAAAAGTGCCAAAATGGTCTGTTGTTAAGCAAATATCATATCCTCTCCAATGCCAAACCTATGTGGGCCTTTGTGACTATCCCCACTAAGAGCAAAAGATATGCATGATTTCCAACACTGCAACCTGCCTGGCTTTCTTGGAAATGACTTCACTGTGAGGAGGCCTGGGCAGCCACAAAGACACTACAGAGAGGGACTGAACTCTTCTCCCCAACACCACCACCATGTAAGTAAGCCATCTTCAAAGTGGGTCCTCCGGACTGGAGAGATGGCTTAGCTTAAGAACACCTCCTGCTCTTCCAGAGGACTCAGGTTCAGTTCCAAGCACTCAAAAGAACGCCAGTTTCAGGGGATCTGGTGCTCTCTCTCTTCCGACCTCAGGGGGCTCGTGTATGCATATGGCACGCGCACACACACAAACACACACACACACACACACACACACAGAGAGAGAGAGAGAGAGAGAGAGAGAGAGAGAGAGAGAGAGAGAGAGAGAGAGCGCACCAGAAGAGGGAGGAGGCACCGCCTCCACTTCCGCAGCTTTGTACACAATGCAGAACATCAAGTGTGTGGTGGTGGGTGATGGGGCTGTAGGCAAGACATGCCTTTTCATCTGCTACACGACTAATGCCTTCCCCAAGGAATACATCCCCACTGTGTTCGAAAATTACAGTGTCCAGAGTGCAGTTGATGGGAGCACAGTGAACCTGAACCTGTGGGACACAGCGGGCCAGGAGGAATGTGGCTGCTGTGCATCCTTTCCTACCCTCAGACCAACGTCTTTGTCATCTGTTTCTCCACTGCCAGTCCACCCTCCTATGAAAATGTGAGGCACAAGTGGCATCCAGAGGTGTATCACCACTGCCCCGATGTCCCTATCCTCCTGGTGGGCACCAAGAAGGACCTGAGAGCCCAGCCTGATACCCTATGGCACCTCAAGGAGCAGGGTCAAGCGCCCATCACACCGCAGCAGGGCCAGGCACTGGCCAAGCAGATCCATGCTGTGCGCTACCTTGAGTGCTCGGCGCTGCAGCAGGACGGCGTCAAGGAGGTGTTTGCAGAGGCTGTCGGGGTAGTGCTCAACCCAACACCGATAAAGTGTGGGCGGTCCTGCATCCTCTTGTGACCCTGGCATTCAGCTTGGAGGCTACCCCTTGTCCCCCCACCAGTTGTGCCTTGGCACCTTGTCTGCCCCCCAGCTGTGCCTTAAGGACTAATTCTGGCACCCCTTGCCAGGGGACTCCCTGATTGCCTTTTATTCCTTAAGGAGGTACACGGGGAAAGGGGCTTTGGGCCCTGCCCCACTCTGCTTGGGAATATCAAGTATTCCATGAGTTCACCTAAGCCAGGGTTGACCCTTCCAAGAGGCAAGCCCAGTGCCACCCTCCATTTCCTGCTACTGACCAGTTCATCCAGCTTTCCACAGAGTTGCTGCCTGTTGTGGTGCCTCCTCTCAGGTTAGGGGCTCTAACCTCTGCCTTTGCTCTTGGAGTAGGCTCTCCAAGATATCACCCCCACAAAGGAGGAGCCACAGAACCCTGAGAAGAAAAATGCCCTAACCTGCCCCATGTGCCCAGACCTTATGTGTCTGCTGACTAACTTAGGCCCCATGCTCCTAGGGGCCTTTCCTACACCATCAGCATCAATAAAACCTCCTGTCTCCATTGGAAAAAAGAAAAGAAAAGAAAAGCGGGTCCTCCAGCCCCCAGTGAAGTCAACACAACACAGAAATGGATGAATAAGTGAGTAGAAGCTATTTTAAGACTCAGTTTTAAGGTGGTTTGTTACAGACTACTGGCATCAGTTTTAAGGTGGTTTGTTACAGACTACTGGCATCAGTTTTAAGGTGGTTTGTTACAGATTACTGGCATCAGTTTTAAGGTGGTTTGTTACAGATTACTAGCATCAGTTTTAAGGTGGTTTGTTACAGACTACTGGCATCAGTTTTAAGGTGGTTTGTTACAGATTACTGGCATCAGTTTTAAGGTGGTTTGTTACAGACTACTGGCATCAGTTTTAAGGTGGTTTGTTACAGACTACTGGCATCAGTTTTAAGGTGGTTTGTTACAGACTACTGGCATCACTGGTGCACTTTCATCTACAAAACCCAGGGTTGGGGATGTAGCCCAGCTTTACAGGAAACTGCAGTGTGGTCCTCAGCACTGCACAACCTGGGAATGTCTGCACACTATTGTAGCCCCAACACTGCCAACGCAAAGCACAGGCCCCAAACTCATCCTTAGCTCACTGAGTGTAAGAACAGCCTGAGCTACAAGTAACCCTACCTCAAAACAAAAACACAAATTCTAGTACAACAAAAACCAAGCACTTCTAATTCCTGTATGATAAAATGAACTACTTGGACAATTTTCCCTCAAACTTTTTTTTCATATATGCTATCTTACAGGATATTCTAAATCAGACTTATTTGCCTTTTAAGGTACATGAAATCCACATAAGCACACAGCCTCTTTAATGCTTTATCATCCATCATAAGCTGTAGATAGCTGGTCTCTTACTTTGCATAGTTGATCAGATTAGCTACAGAAGAGTGTCTAGTCTCCCTGCACCGAAGACTCTACTGAACTCAAAAGGACTTAGGAAAAGGGCCCTGTCACCCCACACAAATCACAGCATGAGTACCACATGCAAGGGCTGTTTCTACCTTGTTTGAACACATGACCATGACTAAGATCTGGAAATATGTCACTAAAATAAGCATGTGTACTTTATGATTTGGGGTAACTTTTGACTAGAATTATGAACTCCAGTATTTTTTTTAAATATTTTTATGGTTTATTTAACTTTATCTTATGTGCATTGGTGTGAAGGTGTCAGATCCCCTGGAACTGGATCTTCAGACAGTTGTGAGCTGCCATGTGGGTGTTGGGAATTGAACCCGGGTCCTCTGGAAGAGCAGTCAGTGCTCTTAACCGCTGAGCCATCTCTCCAGCCCAAACTCCAGTATTTTTAAACCATTGATACTTTTTTTTAAAAAATTAAAGATTAAATACATTCTACACTGCCCTAATGAGGCAGTCTTAATTATATACCCACATAAATTCTTTTTTTTTTTTTTTTTTTTGGTTTTTCGAGACGGGGTTTCTTTGTAGTTTTGGAGCCTGTCCTGGAACTAGCTCTTGTAGACCAGGCTGGTCTCGAACTCACAGAGATCTGCCTGCCTCTGCCTCCCGAGTGCTGGGATTAAAGGCGTGCGCCACCACCGCCCGGCTCCCACATAAATTCTAACTTATAATTCAAGTCTTATGAGATCCAGCAAATGTGGCTGTGAAGATAGAAAATTCACATTAAAGAAGGAATGAATTTGGATTCTTTACTCATACTATAATAAAAATCAAGGTGCAACACTGCCACAAACTTGAGAGAGAAAATAAAAAACATACAAGCAAAATCTTCATCATCACAGACAGCAGAGAATCTAAATGTAAAGCCACAGAAAGGGGCTAGAGAAATGGCTAACGGGATGAAGAGAAGACTCAGTGGTTAAGAGCACTGACTGCTCCTCCAGAGGACCTGGGTTCAATTCCCAGCACCCACATGGCAGCTAATAATAGTCTCTAACTCTAAGGTCTGTCACCCTCACACAGACATACATGCAGGTAAAATACCAATGCAAATGAAATAAAAGTAAATAAATTATTAAGAAAAAAAAACATAGAAAGGCTTTGAGAGGACAAAAAGAAAGAGCAGGTGCTAGGCCAAGAAAGGATCCCTCAACAGAAGCTCAAAAGGCTAGAGCCTTAATCTCTAACACCCAGAATGGTAAGAAAATTAATTTTGGTTAAGCCATCTAGTTTCTATGATATTTTGTTATAAAAGCCTGCGTTGATAAAGGCAGGTGACAAGTGAGTCCTTGAGGAGACAATATGCTCTCACAGAGAAAATAAATGTCAGTAAGCACAATACATCATGTGGCTGTGACCAGTGATGCAGGGTTAGGAAGAAAAAGAAACTGGTGTGACATGGAGATTGTTCAGATAGTCAAGATATTTCGTCTGGCAGAAACTGGAGCAAAGTGAGGGAAGAGACCATCCTGGAGAACATCTGTGAGAGGAGCCACCCAACAGAAGCAAAGGTCCCTAAAACTGAGAAGAAAGCTGTCTCCCCTGAAGAGAAAATTAAAGGGAAACAGGCCCCCCGTTATCAAACAGTGTGGTCAAGCAGTAGATGAAAGAGAGTGAGGGCTCAAACGCTATGGTGCCCAGTTGACATCTCAAGATACCTGCGCAGGCCTCTGTGACGATGGACACAGAAAGGAAGCTTACGGATGCAGAGTCATGTAGGGTGTAGCACGCTTGAAAGCCTTACAACATGCTCAAACTTCCTGCTGGGATTGATTAAAGTGACTCCAGGGTACCACCACTGAAAAGTAGATCTGTCAGCCTAGACTAATACATTCAGCTGTAGGAACTAGTAGAAAGAAACGGAATAATCTGAACTGTAATACAGTTCAAAGACAGAGAACATCAAAAATACTCCTGATGAGGACCAGCAAGACAGTTCAGCAAGCAAAGGTTCTTAACACCAAGGCTGAAGACCAAATTCCCCATGACAGCATCAACACAGGCTAGCTGCTCTGACTGCTACACACAATGAATATATCACGTAATAATCGCTCCCTAATGAGTAACTAAGAAGTAGCCGCTGAGCCAAGAAAAGGCTACACTCGAAGTAGAGCTATCTGTCTGAGTATTTTGAATGTCCTCCAGAGACTCCCCAGGCTGGCCAGCAAGTCTAAGCTGCATTTCTTCCGCCACCATACTAGATATGCTTTTGGATGAGAGCGTAATTCTTCCCTCTCTGTCCCCTCCCCTATATCTGCAGGTGCTCTCCATGCAGTCACGTAAATTTAGATCCAGAAAAACTAAACAAAACCTTAGCCTGAATTTTGTCTCCGGCCCTGCCCTATGCTACTGTGTTACTAACAATGTGAGGGAAAACGAGATTCTAACCCTGGGCAAACAAAACCACGTGAACAAGTAAAACACACCACTGAGTATTTTCCAACCTCCCTGCCAAGCTGTCACCTACGTGCTGCTACCCACTAGCTACAGGCACACAACGGCAAGCATTGGTGAATGCAAGGCTTATTCTCAAACCTACTTCTCTCTCTAAAAGTGGGTATAGATTAGTATTTAGCCCAAAATAATTCACTACCCATTTTGTTCCATGGATAACAACAATTAATGACTGGTTTACCAATGTAGTTCAGTATCCTCTCCTCCTCAAAAACAAACAAAATACACCAATTTCAAAAATGTATTTACTATACTCTATAATGTACAAGAAAACAGCTGTGGTAAAGCTTAACTCTTGATTTCTAAGAAAAAAATTGTGTAAAAGATTTAAAAAAAAATAGCCTTCTATTCCAAGCTGCAGCTGTGGTTAAAGCAAAGAATATGTGTGCCCTTTAAACATGCTCCCTTATTTCCTACCCAAAGAATGGGCTCTTTAAACATACTACCTTACTTCCTAGCCACAATGAAAAATTTTACCAGAAAATAGACAGGTGTGTGTGTGTGTGTGTGTGTGTGTGTGTGTGTGTGTGTGTGTGTGTGTAAACATGCAAACATAGTAATTGTTTAACAAATTATAGACTTCCACAATTCTGTTTACTGTTGAAAAGTAATGTTTCAGAACTAAGTTTGTATATACTAAGGAAAAATTCCAATACAATTTCTTAAATTATAAACTTTGAAAGGAAATATAAAGTAAAGTTTACTTACTTTAGCAATCTGTAGCAGCACAATGCAGTGCTTAATTGATTCTACCATGCTCTATAAAGACAAAACACTGATTTTAGGGTCTTGCTGCAAATAAAATAGTTATATGATATTAGAACTTAAAATAGTCTTAAAAATCAGTTCAAATATACAAAGGAGTAAAGTCTACACATTAAATACACCTTTCTATGTATATGGTGAGTTCTAATTTGATGACAGTGTGACAACCTACTTATTAGCAATTCTATGATTTACTAAGGAAGATCACACTATCATTTATACCAAATAATATCTACTATTTTTCTCTCAAAGAGAAAGTATGCGAGTCCGAGTTTGATTAGCCTTCAATTGTTTAGATCAACAGTAGCAACCCCAATGTCAATGCCTAAAGCAAGACACGGGGCAGAATCTGGTCAGAATACTCAGATCTGAAATATTATTTTGCCTATTTTAAAAATACTTTTATCAAGATACAAATATCATTAGTAACATCATATTAAATAAGATCAAAGGCCAGTGCATTAAGGAAACTCAAATCTTACTGCATTTTCAAGAGGAGAGTATGTATATATTGAGTATCCCTCATCCTCCAAGTTCCAATTCACAATTTCAGGTGTCAGGAAGTCAAACTGCAAGCATCAGCTGCAAGAAACTTAAATGGATCTTGAGTTCAGACTTGAGTCCCCTCCTCTATTTATCTTATATTATGCATGTGTAAACGATCTATTAGAGATACTTCCAGTGCCAAGTATCTCATATATGAGATACCATTTTTTTCTTTTTCCCTTTTTTTTTTGATTGTTGTTGTTGAGATAGGGTCTCAAAAATGAGATCACTATGTAGCTGAGGCTGGCCTTTACTCCTAATCCGTGCTTGGATCACAGGTATGTGCTACCATGTTGAACAACAGCCTCCTATGCACGGAGGATACTTTTATCCCAAGATACCACTGAAGTTAAGACCAGAAACAAATAAAATGGTACATCAGATTAATTTCAACCACAGGGATACAAATTCTTGGCCAATGACTTGATTCTTAAATACCCTCATAAAAATCCACAGAAACTAAGACACTGTTTGTTCTTATTAATAACAGCAGGTTCTAAATTAAAGCCAGAGTTTAGTAATAACTTACATTTGTTGTGTCTTTGAGAGTTTCAACTTTCTGTGAAAAATAAATTTTATAAAATAGAAATAATGAAAATCACAAACAGGTGCATATTGTTATTTTCGGGGATTAGGCATTTGAAGGGTTTTTCACTTACACTATTCCAAGTTAGTGTAATTAAGTTAGGAAAGAAATAGTTTTTGTTATATTTTTTAGTCTAAATCCAATATTTAAATTTAAAATTCCAAATATTTTATGGATAAATACTCATAAAATTCATGCACTTCAAGACTTGTAAGAAAGTATAAAACATTCTTATACCTTTCCGGAAAACAGATTTTATATTTATTATAGACTTCATGATTTTTCAAAAATAGTTTCCTAAAATGTCATTTAAATAAACTAGAAATAAATTCCAAAACTAAGAATTAATGGAAGGTGAGTTAGAACATGAATTTATATTATTATTAAGTGTAGCTGACCAAACTGTAAGGCCACTGTCAGCAAGAAAGCAAAACAATAAAAAATGCTGCACCAGGAACAGTGCAAGAAAAGAGAAGACGCGGCACCTATGAGCCCCGACAAACACCCAGGAAAACCAAACTGAAGGCCTGGAGGCCACAATGCAAGCACTGGCTCTCCCTGTCAAATGCTCTTTCCGAGCAGTTCTCTCCCTGAAGTGACCACATGGAAACAGTAACTTTCTTTTTGTTTTGTTGTTTGTTTTTTAAGACAGGGTCTCACTATGTAGCTCTGAATGTCTTGGAACAAACTATGTAGAACAGGCTGGCCTTGAACACAGATCTGTACTTGGATTAACGGCATGTGCCTGGTCCCAAGTCCTAGAAATGTAATGCCTTTCTACCTTATATGTAAAGAACTTACTCCCAAACATCTAATACTTGCAAAACAGAATTACATTAAAAACCTGAATATTATCCTTTTATTTAATTATTAAGCTGCAACTGAAAATTTACCAGAAAACACCACTTGAGGGAACATTACAATAATACATAGTAGATCAGTGATATTGTTTCTGGTGGGTTGGTAGATTTGGCTTTTTGCTATTGTTGTTTTTTGTTTTGAGATGGGGGTCTCACTATGTAGTCCTCACAAAGCTTAATGTGCTGGGATTAAAGACATGTGCCACCATGCCTCATCCATTTTGTCTTGTTTTATATAGAATCTTGCTAGGTAGTGCAAGCTGGCCATGAACTCCTGATCTTTCTGCCTCAGCCTCCCCAGAGCTGGGATTCTAAGTATGCCTTAGTTCCCCCCCCTCCCGTTTCAACAATATTAACATAATAAAATACAGGTGTATTTCTGTTACTTTTTCAAAACATTTTTGAATTTTAAAAAAATTAAGTAAATTATGGTTACAGAAGTTACCTTTCTCTGTTCATCATCTTTACAATTCTGAAGCTTGTCATCAAAAAGCTACAGGGTATGAAAAAGACACTTTTAGTATCAAGATATTTACTACACTGTGTAGACTCACCAAACAGAAAAGTAAACCTTAGTTCCTAAATATTTCTGCTGTGGCTAACATACACATAAATTATTTCTAGGCTCTGTATCAAATCTCATTCTTCTATGAGAATGACTGTGAACTGCTAAGACCAAATGCCATGGTAGAATTACAGTAAGAAAGTGATTCTTGCCTGTGTTTGCGATTCATGTGTGCGTGTGTACCTATGAGGCAGAAGAGCATGTCCAGTGTCTTCCTCTCCCACTCTCCACTTTGCTCTGTGAGGCAGGAACTCTCACTGAACCTGTTCTGGGCAGGCTAGCTGGTCAGCAAGCTCCCAGGATCTGCCTGTCTCCATTCTGCACATTTTATGTGGAGATCAGAGAACACTGAGTGTCTTCATCATTTTCTAACTTATTTCTGGAGACAGAGTGTCTGCCTCAACGAATGTGGAGCTCTCACACTTGACTTGACGGTGCCCAGAAAGCCTGTGGTATCACCCATGCTGGTGTACAGACATGTGCTGCTGTGCCCAGTGTTTCTATGAGAACTGGGAAACCAAACTCAGACCTTATGCCTGCACATCAAGCACTGAGCCATCTTCCCAGCACCTCCACAAGACTTTTTATTGTTTGTTTTGAAAACAGGGTCTTACTCTGTAAGCTAGGCTGGCCGGGAAATATGTAGCATACTGTATAGTTACTCTCAAATAGGTGATCCTCCTACTTCAGCCTGAGGGTTAGGATTATAGACACTAGACCCACAAAACTTGCAGTAACTAGGAAGATTTATTTAAACTCAAAGTTTTTTTCTGCTTTGTTTCCTAAGTTAATGGGTTTCTTTTTCTTCCTATGACCTATCATTTTAATTCAAAGAGAAAAGTCACTCCCAAAAAAATGAAAGGGAGGAGGAACCCAAGATCTCAGCGACATCCTATTTATCTTTTCCTCAATAATCAAAGAGTATTGAACATACATTTTATCAATATAATTAGAGGATAAGATCCTACTTTTAAGGAGTTATCAATTTTAAAAATTGCTGAAAACCGTGAGGGATGTAAATTACTCTCAAGTAACTTCGAAGCCCAGCTTAGCAACGTTTACTACTTTATGTCAGAACAGCATGCCATACCTTTAATTGTTCTATCAAGATCTGCAGGTAAGCGTCAGCCTCTGTAAGTTTCTTATCAAAGTCTTGGACACTAGGAACAAATCCTGAATCCAAACCCTAGAGGAAAACAAAGTGAATGATCTGGCAGTGCCCAAGCCACACATATTATTACAGGAAACACTTCATCTTCATGAATGTGTAATTTCAACTTTCAAAACCGTCAGTCCATTTACACAAACAAGTTTAACAAAATTTCCCGAGACAAGTACTGCATCAACCTTCCACTCAGGAATACATGCACTGCAGCTGCTCTGAGAGAGGGTTGGTGCCCCACCCTCAAAATCACCACCCCCCACGACTGGCTCCCTTTCCACCAGAGTCACAGTCATTTAGTATAAATTATAATATAATAAGAAATAGAAAACCTCCTAGGCTATTTCATATTTCCTCCCATTGTTTTCCTGTCCCAAGAATCATGTTTGTTTGTTTCTTTAGAGGTAGGGGCTCAATGTGTGTGCTCAGAGGACAGCTTGTGGAGTCAGTTTTCTCCTGACACCACGCAGGTTTTCCGAGACAAGATTTCTGTGGAACAGTCCTGGCTGTCCCGGAACTCTGTACACCAGGCAGGCCTCAGACTCACAGACTGCCTCTGCTCCTGAGTGCTGGGATTACAGATACTTAACCCATCCCATCAGCTCAGAAATTTTCCACCCTCTTTTTTCCTTATTAAAAAAAAAATTTTTTTTTTAAGAGAAAGCTGAGCACAGTGGTACACATCAACAGTCTCATCACTGGGAAGGCTAAGACAGGAGAACTGTAAATTTACAACTAGCCTGGGTTATAGTCTCACAGCCTTTTCTAAGTGCAACTGCTGATTCTTCTCACCTTATCAAGTTCCCTATTCACTTTCAGCCTTGGCGTGAACACTACACTCTGGACAGGGTGTAAATTATTTATCTAGATGCCTCTCTTCTTCCTCAGTTTAAAAGTACAGCAATAGCATACCCTACTTTTTGTACATCTGCATCTCAATACACTTTTTGTTCTGACTGTTCAAAAGAAATTTTGAGCTCTTAATTATCTCTGACTACATGAACAATCGTAAAAGGTTAAGCACTGGGAGAGAACCACATTCCCAGCCCCTGGTATCTACCTGCACACCCAGCTGTCCTGTCCTGAGGAACTACCACCATCGACTTCTAAGCCAACCAGAAAACTGTACTAAATGGGTGACAGATGGTGTAGCCCAGCAAACTCAGCTGTTCCCAGTCTTCTGCCTTTGGCCAACGCACACTGCTTGTTTGTATATTCTCCACTTGAGTGAGCCGACAGTGGAGCTCTCCGTATTATAGCAACATCCCACCTGGGCACACGGAACCCCCAGCTCGCCCCACTCCTTCCCTCTGGCTCTGTCTACTAAAACACCATCACATCACTACTTACTATTCACTGATGCTCTTCTCAAACTACAGTTGACATTCTGACACCAAATGTTAAAAAATTTTAAAAATTACAGCCTGTCATGACCATTGGAAAAGCCAGTTATCTTGTAATTATTTTCTTTTTCAAATTTAAAGCTAATAAATCTTGCCGTATTTACTTTTACAAGCATGTAAAGAAACTAATTGAAGAAAAATCCCTTCCCAGTAAGTGATATATATGAAAACAATGTTTAAGAAAAATTATAATCAATGTATTCACAATCCATATAATAACAAAATTATACTCAAACACATTCTTTTGGGTTTTGTTTGTTTTGACATAGGGTCTCACTATGTAGCCCTGGATGGCCTGGAACTCAGAGACCTGCCTGTGCCTGCCTCCAAAGTGCTGGGATTAACCATGTTGGGCCACCACACCCAGCTACACACTTCTTCATTTTTAAAAACTATCCCAGAGAACTTCATATTAGACATGTCTGCTAAGCAAAGTGGAGTTCAAACATTTCACAGAAGGGACAGTGCCTCTGACACTTAAAACACCACAGGAAAATCGGGTGCCTGCCTTAGTTTTTGTTTAATTCCAAGAGTAATCCAGCATAACTAGCAGTGGTTTAACTATCAGGAGCCAGCTACCATCAGTTAAATACACTGCTCTTACTCAGTAGTTAGGAGAGACCAGTGACACATCCAGAGTGAACAGACGGCAAGGGGGAGAAAGGAAAGGAGATCATCAAGGACTTTGCTCTTCTAAGCTTTTAGAACTATCACTGTCAGGAAATTAACAGCGCTTTTTAAATAAATCAGTTAGTGAAACTCTTCTACAGAAGAGAAACACATTATTTAAACTTCAAGTCTGAACTCCACCTCAATTAATTCTTCAGAAATATTTGTTGTTTCTTGGATCTATGACCTCACTAGGCTCTCTTCTCAATCCCGCAGGCGCTCTTGCACAAGTTCCCTTCACCAACAGAATAAACCCCGGGCTTCATAACCTCACGGTATGGAAGGCTTATGGAGAGGTTTGTAATGGTGGTCATCAGCCTAAAACCGCGGAACTGGAATAACTTCCCTGCACAGCAATACGAAAATTGTAGGTTGCTTTAAAAGAAATTCTACAGAGTTAGCTTATCTACAACCAATTAAATAATATGTACGGATTTATCAGGAGCATGGACAGGCAGGTGGCAATGATGATACCTTTCTTAAAATGACTAAGTGCACTAAAATTACCCCCAGTTTTCCCATCAGCCACCGCCTCTATCTTCCCATTCAGACATTAGAAATGTGGCTGGGGGCTGGAGAGATGGCTCAGCAGTTAAGAGCATTGTCTGCTCTTCCAAAGGTCCTGAGTTCAATTCCCAGCAACCACATGGTGGCTTACAACCATCTGTAATGAGGTCTGGTGCCCTCTTTTGGCCTGCAGGCATACATGTAGACAGAATATTGTATACATAATAAATAAATAAATAATAAATAAATAGATTTAAAAAGAAAAACAAACACAAAAAAATAAGTGATGTGGCTGAGTTGTCTTGTCTCTATCTCATGGAATGACAAGATACTTTTAAAATTTCTGATTACATTTTGTAGTATAAAAATAAAATTATAAAACTGTTGAATTTTTATTTTTTAAAAAAAAGTTGAAGAGCTGGCTCAAAAGTTCAGAGCACTCGCTGTTCTTGCAGAGGGTCCACACAGTGGCTCGCAACTTCATGTAACTCCAGTTCCTGGTGACCTAATGCCCTCTTCTGGCCTCCACAAGCACTGTATGCACATGAACCCACACAGGCACACACACACATGCACGCACATGAAAAACAAACAAAAAAAAAAAAACATTAAAAATTGTATTATATACCTGTTGTTCTTTCCAGCCAATATTCATAACAATGAGACATTACATTTATTCATATTGGTCCTTTTAACTTTAAAAGATACTTTTATTTATTGTGCACACATGCGCGCGCGCGCACACACACGCACGCACGCACGCACACACGCATGTAACTCCAGTTCCTGGTGATCTACACACGGTACTACACATGTATGGATGCCAGAGGGCAGCCTGTAGGAGTCAGTTCTGTTCCCTCTTCAAGTGGATTCTGGGAAATGGAATCTATCATCAGGTTGTGCATCAGGGGCCTTTTACCCAGTGAGCCATCCTGCTGACGCTGCAGACTTCTTTTTAAATAAGACTAAGAACACAGACCTTCCCCAGGCTGAGGGTGGTCTGTCTTCCTTTGGGAAGAACTGCAAGCAGGGCAGACCTTTAAAAACGGTGCTAATGCACACTGCTAAACAGCAGACTGGGAGTAAAACAGACACATTTCTCAGTTCTTGGCACCTGCTCTATCTAACGCTGAGCACATGACTCTTTGACTTCTCTGAAGAGAGACACAAAAGACAAGAGCTGTGCCATTCCTTCATCAGCACCCTCGGGGCTGTCGCAGTGCTAGATGAATGCATGTGGCAGCTGCATCGAATGTCCACTGCTGCTCCCCATGCTCCTTTTGGATTTCTGTTCTCTGCTCCCTCTTTCCTTCTCTTGTCTACGTCCTTCTGCAATAACTGAAGTGGTCATATTGCAGTGCTGGCAATCAGGACCTTGCTGCTCTCTGGCTTACAATATTGAAGTACCACAGTTCTATTATTTGTCAGTCTGGATAGAATTGTACTTTACATTTTAACTAAAAGTCCATAGCCCCAGCATTTAGAAGGAAGATCAAGAGTTCTGAGCAGCCAGACTTCTCTAAAAACACTAAAATTTTAAAAAGATTAAAAGCAGTGATAGAAAAACACACACAAAATGGTCTATGATATAACAAGAAAAATGAATCTTCTAATTTCTAATATACAGGACTAGCTTGATATTCTCAGGGGACACCTAAAAACTAACAGCCAGCAAATTAAATTAAATGAACTCCTATTAACGATTTTAGGTGGGACATTAAATACACAACAAAATGTTTCATCCAAATTAAAAAGAGCATTACAAGGGTCATCTTAAACCCCGAGAAACATGCAAATCATAGCTTGCTTTGGGACTCTCCTAGTAAGACTTTTGAGTCAGGCTGTAAAAGGTTTTAGAGCAACTCCTGATAACAGTGACAGACCAATGAACAAAGGTCAGAGTTACCGAAGGTGGCTTAAGGTATTCTTGACCAGAATCAGAAATTAAGAAACTTATGGGTAGCTAGGTGGTGGTAGTGGCTCATGCCTTTAATCCTAGCACTAGGAGGCTGAGGCAGTCAAATCTCTTGAGTTTGAGACTAGCCTGGTGTACAGAGCGAGTTCCTGGACAGCCAGGCTACCCAGAGAAAATGTGTATTGGGACATCCCCCACCCAAAAAAGAAAAGAAACTTATGGGTAACTTGAGGAACTAAGAGTAACACTGAACAGGAGACTGAGTAATAAACACAAAAGAATGTGAAAAATAATACAGTTTCAATCAGTCTTATTTCTTAATGAAAACTTGAAGGACTGAGTTTGCTATGCAGCATTTTTCTTAAACAGAACAAAATAATATGCAATAAAAAATATGTACTCCCTAAAAAGGAAAAGGAAGCTATGTGTGATTGCACACGCCTAGAATCCCAGCATCTGATAGGTGGAAACAGGAAGTTCATAAGTTCAAAGCTAGCCTGAGTTATAGTAACTCCTGCCTTAAAACAAATTAATTTATTTAAAAGGAAAACTATATTTTAAATAAATTATTTATGTCTTCAGAGAAAGTTCGAAATGATAGAGAGCAAGTCATTGGCAGTAGAACTATAACGAAAATATAGCTTAAAATATTAACAAAGGAAAATTCAAAGAAAACACACCTGATGAAAAGTAAGAAAGAATATGGACAAACAGGCATTTTATTAGCAAAACAAATACTCTAAAAATAATTAATTTTTACACAAATTCCACTTTAATTTAAATAAGAGCACTTGCAACATCTATGCTAACAACTGAGGATGACATGTTTGAGATGACCTGTCACCCAATCAAAGAAGCAGAGGACATACTTACGATTCAATCACTTACAATTATTTTTGAAAATTCAAGAACTGGAGAGATACCAGAAGACTGGAAAAAAGCAAGTGTGGTACTGATCTTCCATAAAGGTAAGAAAAGAGAGAGTAGAAAGTTACCATGCTGTGAGTCTGACATCAGCGACCAAAGGACTAAGAGAAAACCTGTAACTATACAGAGGAAAATAAGGACATAGCAAGTGACACGTTAAAAACCAAACAGTCTGCCAAAATCACTGGCTTTTGTGTTTCTCAGAAAATTAAGTGAGCATATTAAGCTCTTAGGGAAATGGCACCACCTTGTCCTCCTATCAGTTCATTTAATAACAAAAAAAAAGTATACAAAGAAACAACTTAGTAATTTTCATGTGCCCATGATTCCATGAGGGATACTAATGATATCCTGAAACATTTACAGCCCCACAGTGCAGCCACATCAGCCAAGAACAGGTCTTGGAGCTACTGAGGAGTCCTGAAGGCAAGCATGTCTAAGTATTCTTAACTCTAAAGATGGAACAGTCATCTGCCAATTTATCTGGAGACAAGATTATCAATTTTAAACATCCATAAAACTGAGCACAGCGATAAACTTTTTCCTCCACTACACTTTCTTGGAAGACATCTTTCCATGGCTACATATGGCTTCAAATCAGTTTCTCTTACCCACACTGCTGCTATTGGTTTCTTACCAAAACCTTCAGGGCACCCCCAGAATGCATAAAAAGTCTTTTCTGAACAATTCTAAGTGAACAATACTGACACTATAGATTCACCATGAATAAGACATATTGAATTTTTTTCAGAGTACTATACTATAAAGTCTGTTAAATACTTATTTCTTATTTTATCTCAATTGATTATGACACTGTAAATAGTTATAGGCAAAGCTCAGTCCCAGAATCCCAGCACGTGGGGGATTGAGGCAGGAAGACAGCTGAAAGTACAAGGCTAGCCTGGACTACAAAGTAAAACCTTGTCTTAAAATAAAAGAGAGAAGAAAGATCATGAGCTAGACTAACCCTGAACCTATTTCACAAGTGCTTACCGAACATTCAAATCTTCCAACAGTATTTTTTCTTTTCTTTTTTATTGAAACTAAGTTTTTTTTTTCCATACAATATATTCTGATTGCAGCTTCAACTCCTCCGACTCTTCCCGATAGTATTTTTAATTAGGATTCTAACCCACTCCTCTACCTTACAAATACTACTACATTTTTCTATTAAGTTATAGTACTATTTGAAAAGAGGAGACACGTAATCTGAAAATCACACAGGGTGGTGATGTAGTGGAAATGAAGCACTAACAAGTGTTAACAGAGCAAGTTCTGAGTCCTGACTCTACAGTTTCCTAACAGACTCCCACAGCTGTACTCAGGCTGGTTCACTGTCCCTGCTTTCATTTCCCTATCAACAGGAGGGGCCACTAATTAATGGTAGCTGTTCAATTTCCTTTCTAGATCCGGAGCCTTGGAAAGCCAGAATTCACTTTCTTTAATCCCAAGCACAGTACTTCACAGATAAGTCATGCTGATGGATTTTAAAAAGAGAAAAAAGACTGACGAATAATACTATAAGCCACGTGCAGTTTTTCTTGGGAATAAAAAACCAAGAAAAAGGCACAAGCATTAAACTTAACACTCTTTTTAAAAGAAAACTAACAATAAGTTGATGAACTCTGAAGAAGATAATGGATGGTATAAAAATGGTAAAAGCAGTAACAAAACGTGGCAAAATACAGCCAACAAACAGATCAGAGGAAAACCCTGTATGGATGTTCAGAAAACAGTTGGCTTTGTGCCTACAGCAAAGAATGTAAGCTGCACCTAGTAACTACCTTGGTAGCCAAGAGTCAAAAGAAAGCTTCCCTCCACCAAAGATTATAATGGTTAAACACAACTCTAATCAAACAAACTACTAAAACTGTTTCTATTTTAAAAATTTATACAGGAAATAGTTTAATAGTTAAGTTTTTGTTTTGTTTAAAAAAAGAAAAGTGAATGACAAATTCTAAATTGCTCACCCAGAGATAGGGCAGAAATGGGCTGTTTCACTCAACAGGAGAATCAAAAATTAAGATCAGTACAGATATCAGCACTAAAATTCATGACTGGGCACAACTGCTTAGTTCTTAAGATGAAACTCTCTGCACTCTTCCACTGACAGGACAAAATATAAGCATGGACTTCATAAAGTGATAATGGAACAATTTAGCTGGGCAGTGGAGACTCACGCCCAGTACTAGGGAGGCAGAGGCAGGCAGATGTCTGAGTGTGAGGCCAGCCTGGTCTACAGAGTTCCAAGACAGAGAACCCTGTCTCAAAAAACCAAAGAAGAGGGAAAAATCATGAAAACCTGAGTTTGCTGGCCTTTGTAAACTAGTTAGCACTAACTGATTAGCTCACAACATGAGTGACACCGAAAGTACACTTAGAAATCCACTGTAGCTGCACACTGTAAACTGTGTCTTTAGGTTTATACGCCCTCACACTTCCAGCTCCTCCTGAAGTCAAACACACACAGGGGAAGGCCATAGAATTCTGTCACTTCTTGGGTGGGACTCAGGAAATGGGGGCCAAGAGAGATTTGTGCTTACAGTTTTTGCTTGACATGTTTAACTTTTCTAAGTATTTTTTTTTATAAAAACATCAAGGCTTCATGGAAAAATATTCAGAAATCACAAGTTATACATATTTTTCAAAAAATTATATGCAAAGTCACCAGGTTTACTCTTTAAAGATTATCTATGAAATCCTAAAATATACCAAAAAAGAGTTGGCATTGCTGAAACTACTCATACCCCATTCCAAGCAAAATGAATTGTAGCCAAATTTGTAACATCATTAAGGGTAAAGTGCCAGGCAGCAAAAAGCCCTGCAAACAGAGATTGTTGACATACTGGGGGAAAAATGAGCCCCTTAACAAAAAATAAAGCAAGACACTGAGGGCATTCCACACCCATCCTGCCACCGTGCTCATGACTCGGCTTCTAAGAAAGCAAACTTAAGGTTTGCAAACAGAGGCAACTCAGTTAGCTGGGCTACTTGAAGGCTTTTTATTTGTTTTTATTATTCTCAGGTGGGAGTATGCCATAGAATGAGCACACACAGAAGACAACTCTTGGGGAGTGGATGCTGTCCCTCCACCTTTATGTGGGTTCCAGGAATTTCAGTCAGGTCAGCAGGCCTGCACAGGCAGGGACTTTCTTTTACCCTCAAGGCCATTCTTCAAGTTGTCAGTTAGGTTATCTCAGCACTTAGGCAAACTGAAACAGAGGAGCAAACATTCTTCCCTGTCCTAGTCTGAGATTACCAACATTCTACCAAATGCAATCGGTTCAGGTAAATTTCCTGGAAGTACGCTCTATGTGCAAGCAGGAGAAAGTAAAATTAACCGTCTAAGTTTATAAGCTGATCATTTAAGCACACACTTCTCCTAACAACTTCTGATTATGCAATGTTTTCTAAACAAACCCACTATGCTCTACTGATATGACCTGACCTCTGCACAGCAAACAAGCTGACAAATTAACACTCAACGAGATCTGCATGATAAACTATTCACACCAACGTTTTTAGCTCGCATCAAATGAAACAAAACAACCTTTGAAAGAATGGGTTCCACGGTGTCCTGACAAAATCCCTTAAACTGCATTTGCTAAACGGTCTTTGTATAAGTGATTTCTACTGCCAGGTGATGTCCAGTAGAAGGAATCACATGCTCAATTTTGCTGAAGTTGCTCAAAGTATACGCAAAATTATCCAATTTAAAAAGTTGAAAGTCTACCAAGATTGAAAGACCCTCAGAGAGGACCTTTCCTCCGATGATGAAGACCCCAGAACCAGGACACTCTGAGACCAAACCACAGGATGCAATTAGCAAGAGGTTTATTGAGTAGGCACAGGTACCTGCGGGCGGCAAGATCTCTTGAAAGACTTGCGCGCCTGCCAACTGGAAGGCGGGCTTTTTATAGGGAAGAGCAAAAAGCAAGTTTACAGAAGCAAAAGCGTGGTTATCGGAATGAGGCGGGGGGGGGGGGGGCATGAATGGTTTCCTCTCTCAGCATGGATGTCTGGCAACAGTCATCCTGTTCCTATCTTTATAGATATCCTGTTTTGCAGTCAACCTGCTTTGTTGATGTCCTCTCTTATAGACATCCTGCTCTCTCAAGCACATGGGATGTTCTTACGAGAGCAGGCTGGCTGCTGATCCGGAGAATTTTTTTTTTAAGCAAACAGGACGTTCCCCCGGGAGCATGCTAGCTGCGGGTTTTGAGGAGGGGGTCTGTAGGGTCTTTCAAGAATAACCTGAATTCGTTCTTCTTTACTGTATTCCCCAAGCTAGTGCTTGGTTTGTGGCAAATGCTGAAGAAGGGGGGAGAAAAAAGACGGTGACTATAGAACCCCTTCAGCATGCTCACCTAACAGTGCATGAAGAAGATAAGGAAGCTCCTCTAAATTTCACTCAAACAGCACCCCACTCTTAGTAAAAACTGCACAGATGCTGATGTCCGACGCTGACGAGAAACTTTATTACAAAAAGAGGTGACAGGACAAAAGGCTATTGCAGCATGGCACAGAAGGTGATCAGGCAGTGACAAATTTCGTTCTCTCACGCCAACTCTTGTCATGAGCACATTTTTACACACACTACTCTGGGCTTTACAACTCTATGCTACAATGATTATTTATTCATTGGGCAGCTCCTGTGACTACACTCTGTGCTGGACACCCTGGAGATGCCAAGGTGAAACAGACAACTGATCCTGACCTAAGAGTTTCCATCTATTTGAATTGAGATCAACATCTGTCTAGAACAGTGGTTTCTCAGCCTATGGGTCACAACCCCTTTGAGGTCAAATGACCTTTACACAGGGGTTATCTAAGACCATCAGAAAACACAGCTGTTTACATTATGAGTCCTAAGACTAGCAAAATTACAGTAACAATGAAAATAATTTTATGGTTGGGGTCACCACAACATGAGGTGTATTAAAGGGTCGCAGCTTTAGGAAGGTTGAGAACCACTGGTCTAGAGGATCTGATTTGAACAGAGAATGATGCAATGAGAAAGGCACCAGAAGACTCGGAGGAAAAGAGGGTAAGAGAGATTTTAAGGAGGAGCATTGGGGAATCCAGGCTCTGGACAGAGGCAGGAGTCTGTATTAGAGTAGTGGGGCTGTGGCTCATCAAATGTCATGTTCGAACTCTTCTTTCATGGCAACTATTCAGGGCTAAGCAAGTCAACAAAAGATTCTATAGAACTTCAGGAATTAGGGACAGCAAGGAAGCTTTATCCACCTGAGCCTGAAGAAAGAGCAAGGGCTGGACCCAACAGCAAAGGACAACTGGCTTCAAACAGAGACGGGCAGGAGCAGTGACACTTATTCTTGTTCCCTTCTTCAATCTCCTGTCACTGCCTCCCATGGGCTAAAGCCAAACAAAAGCCCAAGAATAAAGAGCCTGTAACACTGGCTCCTGGGGCACAAAGAGAACAGAGAATGATTCTGGGAGAAGGGAGAGCACAGCAAACACAGACTGATTTCAAAGGAAACAAAATTAGCGGCTGAATCAAGAAAATTCCTAAAGCTTGAGCGGCTAGGTGAGCAATGGGTAGAGATGTGCCAAGAGCACCAGGAAACATCCTGGACGTAGGCTCAATCCCTACTTATTACAGACTTGGTAAATCACTTGGTTTCTGGAAGACACCTTCCATTACTTATAAAAGGTGGTGGTGAGAGGTGGGGGAGAACGGCCATCATTTAAATTTTAGGCTTCCTTCCTTCCTGTTCTAGGATTTCCTGAAGCAAATGCATCCAGGTTAATGACTGTTCATGCAGAGAGTAAAAGCTCCATCACACTGGGCGGATCTACCACTCATTTACATAAAAACAGGAAGTTGCAGTTTCCAACTATACAAGGGAGTCTGACAAAGAATGCTAAAACTCAAGCACCTATTGTTCCTTCCTTGTAACCTTGAATCTTACAAATATAACAGCAACCAGAGTTTAAAACAAGCTCTAGAATACCAAGAATGCAAAGAAAGATAAGCAACTCAGCCGAAGATTCACATACTAGAAAAACAAAACGAGCTGTAGTCCATATAATTCGGCCAAGTTCTTCAAATTGTCCCCAGAAATGTCAATACTGTCACCCTCTTGTCTGTCTGTCTGTCCGTCTGTCTGTCTGTCTCTCTCTCTCTCTCTCTCACACACACACACACACACAGAAAGGGAGAGAGAGGGGGGGGCTTCTTTAAGGATAATGGACGAAACAGTAAATAGAACCCAGCATTACCCAACCAATGTTAAACTAAAATTTCACCCCTTCCTAAGTTCCCTTGACTGCTCTAGCCAATAACATGCTTTGTCCCATGATACTGTGCACCGAAACCAATCTGTGTTAGTATTGCTACTGGTATTATTTCAACATCAGAAATCATACAGAAGTCACATAGATACAGAATCTGCCTGCCACCCCAGCACTGTCTCTAAACATTTTCTCCAATTCCCTGTGATACTTTAAGTAATCAGTTCAGTCTAGTGATCTAAGATATATTTTAATTCACAGGAAAAGGAAATCTAGTTCCAATACAACTGAGTAAAAGGTTTGTATGCTTAGGTTATTATAATGGTTCATATTTGGACCATTTATGTCAGGCCCAAAGGAAACTCCATTTGCCCAAATGCTGCTGGTTAGACAAAAGCCAACATTCTTCAGGAATTTATGAAGCTAGTTTCCTTCTACCAAAGGAGGAGTCATTTCCCCTACTAACACCAGTAGAAGGGACAAATGCTGTGTGTGGTGCCTATTAGCATACCCGAACACATGCTCGCTTCTAGGCTTCCTCAGTATCACAAGTAACTGTTATACACACCAGTGTCCATGCTAACATCCTAGCTTTTTCTACCCGCACACACCCTAAACTTCCTCCAGCTCAGGGGCTTCCTTCCCTCAGCTTCTTTCTCCTCACACCCCTGCTAGGTCAGCTATGCACTCTCTTGATTCTTTCTGTCTTTGTCTCTTGCTCTCCTCTGCACCCTGCTCTGCTCCTGCTCCTCTCATGGCGAGGTCCAATCCACTGGCCATGTCCAGTCCACTACTTTCTCTCTCTGCTCTGAAATGTTCCAGAAGCCTCTGGCTATTCTCCCCTACATATACAATAAAAACCCTTCCCTTAACCATACCATAAGCGGTCGTGTCGTCAGTTTATACAACTTACCCATTTGCTAAACACCTACGATGTTCTACTGGGGCTCAGAAAGCCAAACCCCAATATAGCACTTGTGAATGCTGCACCCCTGAAATGAAGGACACCAGAAGGGCTCAGAAACAGCCTCTGAATTCCTCGTGCTTCCCTTTCCTCCCAAGTAGCTGGAGAAGCTACAACTCCTTTACCCACAGTCAGCCTTAAGAACCAGACCCACACTGGGCAGTGGGGATTTCTCTTGTTAACTTGTTTTGTTTATAGGGTACCAGATGTGACCTCATGAGTAAGGAAACGTAAGAGACCACTCTACATGGCCAGACACTCTATTGGTGACAAAGTTTAACACAAACCTTGATTTCCAGCAAATTATGGCCTAACAAGAGTCAAAGAGGTGAAAAAAATTTACAGTTAGCAAAGCCATAAGAGCTATGGACAAATTCTGTGACGGCACACAAAGTCATCCACTGCCTTGCTTTAGGCAGCAAGGGGAGGGGACTAGACTCAGCACTAGAGTCCAAGACAAAGTTTAACCACCTGAAATGTGGGTGGTAATGGAACAGGAGAGAAGGCGGTGTGAAGAGAAAGAACTGAGGCCAGACACGCTCTGGGGAGAAACCGCTCACAGGGAACACCTGGAGCAGAGCGCCTACAACTGGCCCTGACTGTGGAGGGCCTTAAAGGCCTGCCAGGAGCTGGGCTAGGAAAGGCACCCGAGACAGAAGCGTGGCAGTGACTCAGTCAGTGTGTTTTTGAGTAAAGAGGATGGGTGTGGCTCACACACTAGGTCAGATTTCCTAAAAGTGTAGCAGAGAGATGATGGTCTCAGAGCAGTATCAAATCCAGAGATATTAAAAATCCAAGAGACATTAATATTACAAAGGGTGACAGAGCATTAGACACAGAGAGTAAGGTGGATAGAAACAGCTATGAATGGAAATGGCCCTATGGTAGATCTCATTAAAATATTTAAAGAGGGGGACTAGCTTCAGAAATAGCAGTGACTGCTAAATCTTTATTTAAAAAAATTCAAAATATATATTATAATGTATTGGTACTATACATTATAGTACCAATAAAATCTTTGCCTTGTGGTGTAAGAATCACTACAATCATCAGTCACTTCTCCACTGTGCAGCATCTAGTGATGGAAGTTAACACATCCCAGAGGCCATCCCGGAATATTTTAGAATAAATGCATGACTGTGGATTGCTTTGTCATCATCACTACCTTTCTAAATCAAGAGTGCAAAACACGGGTGTGGTGGTGCATGTATGTAACCCCTGCAGGAAGGTCAAGAGTTCAGGTACCAAGACCCTCTTTCAAAAAAGTGCAAACCACACAACTGGCTTTCCAATAAACAGAACACAGTGAGATCACAGAAAACAAATGAATCTACACTGAACTAAATTCCTTGCTGATCTTCAACTTGACTGTGCCCAAAATAGTTTTCAGTCTCTTATTTACTAAGACATGCTTCAAATACAATGTCATCCCTGTCCAAACCAAACTCAGGGTACTCAGGAAACACCCAACTTAAAAAGAGTGTTTCTTGTTTAAATTCTCAAACTAAAATTCCATTTTTAGTGATGTATGCCTACTCTGGAGTAGGGAAAACCATCTGGCTTTTATTTAAGTAATCTCTTGTAGAGATGCACCAAAAATAAAATTAAAAAAAATCCCAAGTAAAAGTAAAGGACAAGAAATGTTAGTACTGGTCACTAAAGAGCTCTAGTACTTGTTCCAGCACGGGGGTGTTCTGAAGGATGACTGATGAGTAACTTCATCAGAGTTCCCCTTTTAAGTCGCTGGGAAGGCTTTTTAAACTGCAACTACCACTTTAAGACTCTTCCCAGCGTCCCCGGTGAGAAACCTGGAAATAGTTATCTGGCATTCAATTTCTTTAAAAACAGCTAACAAGTAAAACAATCTGATCACGGAAAACCAAGTCTTCAAATTAGAAAATGTTCTTTTTCAACCTAACTCTCAATTTCTCCAGATTGGAGCCTTCCAGCTGTATTAATCATAGGCAACTTTCCTCAACTGTGCTAAGGCTGACAACCTAAAACCTTCCTTACAGTTGTTCCCTGAACCCCATAAAACTGTACTGAAGTTTCCAAAACATTTCCAGTAGCTACTTAAAAACAATAACAACCTCCTCCTCACCCACCTACAAACAGCAACATCCATAATTGACACACAAATACAGGACCAGGCACCAGCACAACGCAACAACATCCCAAATTCTACTTGGCCTGCAAGTGAAGATTCTACTGACAGGCGCTGGGTCAGAGCTGAGCTCTAAGACGTGAAAGCTCAGCTCTGACTGCTCATTGTGAGTCAACCTTCGAAAGGAGAACCAAGTTCCACAGAGATCTTTCCTAAGCAGGGCAGAGGGTCCCTCCGATGGGTGCCTGGGGGCGTGGGCTTGGGGAAGGCCGCCCCTCGCCCCTGGGACCCGAGGGGTCTACTCACTCCGCAAGCGGCCAGCAGGAGAGCCATTCGCCGCAGCCGGCCGCCGTCCCAGGGGAGGGGAGGGCCTCCTTCCCCGCCCCGGATGCCCCTCCGCGGCCGGCGCCCCAGCTCAGAGCAGCCGGAGGACGCCTCCCCCGCCCTCCCCCTACGCCGCGGCCTAGACGCCGCCCCGATTGGCTGGCCCAGGCAAAGAGGCCCCTGGCGATTGGCCACGGGTCACCTGCATGGGAGGTGAGCGGCTGGCGATTGGCGGTTGGCCTCGTTAGGCGTCAAGGCCCAAGGAGCCCAGGCAGCTCAGGACTCCCACCCGCCTACCCCCCTCCCCCGCCGCGAAATTGGGGGGACGTGGGAGCCAGGGAAACTCGCTTCACCAGCTAGTTCGCCATCACCTTATTTTGGCAGCTCCTGAGCTCAGAAGTTCTATGTTGATTACTGATGGATTTTGCCAGAAAGTTGTTCCTGTCGCTCGAGGAAGGTGGGAGAGGAGGAAACACTACAGCCTACCAGTAAACAAGAATTTGGGTGTCTTTTATTTGTCGGTGGAGCGTCCGTGGGCTTGCTGTTTTGACAGCACCGTAAGGAGTGTAGGTGGTTTGTGAAGAACTTGAAGAATCCAAAAAGTGTAACTGTGAAGTTCAGGCTTGGAGCACCTGGGCAGAGGCCCAAAACGCAGCAAATCACAAACACCAGTGATTGGCTTATCGATCTGGAAAGCAATCTCCTTTTCTATTTTTCCTTGGTATCTCAAC
Source organism: Microtus pennsylvanicus (assembly GCF_037038515.1). Lineage (NCBI taxonomy): Eukaryota > Metazoa > Chordata > Mammalia > Rodentia > Cricetidae > Microtus > Microtus pennsylvanicus. Next base: position 45,030,217 of record NC_134591.1, read on the forward strand.
CCTTCTAAGGTTCTATGAAACATCCAATTATTAATTTTGTGGCACACTGTTGAAGAAATACTTGCTACACTCAAACTGTACTGCTGTACTCATTGGTATTTTTAACTGATGTAAATGGTTTCGAAGTTCATTCTGCTTCCCCTTTTATAAGCACAGAATTAGTTCTCTCATGATCTCTATCTCAGTAAATGGAACCACCATCATCCACTCTAACCTAGGGGCCTGCCTCCCCTGGTCCCGTACTGAAGTCTATCAACCTAGTTCTGTAACTCTCACTTCCAAGTGCGCTTTCAATCCCACCTCTCCTCATATCCCAAATAATGGCCCCTCTTGGAGTAATTCTCTTACTACAGTCTTCCTGAATCTACCAGTTAGTTCACTCTCAACATAAGGGCCAGAGTGTTATTTCCATAGCATTCTATTACTAATCAAGGAACTTGCTATAGCTTTGCATGGCAAAAAGGGTTTAACTCAACACAACAGTTTTATAGTCCTACCTGCATTTTTCAACTTTTGTACCCCCTATTTTTCTGCCTTCCACACAAAGGCCCTTTTCAAGCTTCTTTAATTTGCCAAGGGCCTTCCAACTTCAGGACCCTGTGACCACTGCTGTTTCTTTCACACTATCTCCTTGACAACACCTTTGACTCTTAATTTACTTCTCACCATCATTTCTAGACAAACAATGTAAATTCTTCCTATTTTAGGTCATCATTAGCCCATGTAACATTTTGTGGAATTTACCACAGCTATAATTTTACTTTATTGAGTTATTTAATAACTTTTTGAGTCTTAATTCAATGTAGTGATTTGGATGAGAATGGCCCCCAAAGGCTAGTATATCTGAACACTTGTTCCCTAGTTGGATCTATCTGGGAAGGATTTTGGAGGTGTGGCCTTTTGGGGAATATTGCTCTGTGAATGTGTGCTTGCCCAGTAGGCCCTGGATTTACTCCTCAGTAAAAAGACTCAAGTCAGGCTATGGCACTTTACTTTCCTGCTGATAAAACACTGGTAAAACAGTGACCAGGAAGCAACCAGGGTGGGAAGGGAAGGGTTTGTTTAGTTTACAGGTTACAGGCCATTATGGGGGAAGCCAGGGAACTCAACCCCAGGACTTGAAACAGAAACCAACAGAGAAATTCCACTTCCTGCTTGCTCCCAGTGCTTGCCCAGCTTGCTGTATTACAACCTGCCCAAAGGCAGTACCACTGCCGTGGCTGCCACTCCCCATCCACTAGCAATCCCAAATGCCCCACAGAGTATAGGCAAGCTAATGCAGGCAGTCTCTCAAAGCTCCCTTTCCCAGATGACTCTAGCCTATCAAGAAAATCTAACCAGCACACATGTACAGACCAAGAAGAAACAAGTTTATTTTTCTAAATATTAGAAGACTATCCCAAAAGGCCAGATAGTTCCAAATGTTACATATAACAACACTTAGGCACTGAACTCAAGAAGATCATCTTTGGCTAAAGGGTGAGTTGGAGGCCAACCCCAGCTACATGAGACCTTGCCTCAAAAAAACTCAAAACAACAACAAAAAAAACCAAAACCTATGTGTTAGGTAAAGATGTGTCACTAGAAATTGAGTAACAAATGTACCATCTGGGTGGGAAACACTGATAATAGGGGAAGCTATGCATATGTGGAACAGGGCTATGATAAATAGGAAATCATTGAACTTCTGGTTTTTTGGGGGAGGGGGGGTGGGGTGCTTTCTCTCTCTCTCTCTCTCTCTCTCTCTCTCTCTCTCTCTCTCTCTCTCTCTCTCTCTCTCTTTTTGCTTTGAACCTAAAACTACTCTAAAATACATGGTGCTTGTTGTATTTTAAGCCAAACCAATTTCTCTAGGCATTGACCTAGCAACAGAAGCCAAATGACCAGAGCAGGTAAAAGACAACTCGATTTTCAAAAGCAGTCTATACAACCTCAGTATTTTAGCCTAAGTCTTCAAAAATTTTAAACTGAAGTCAGCCAGTCAATTCCTATGTAGGAATGTAGGCCAGGTGGAGTACCTATGTCACCTGGCACATGGAAGAAGCTGCCATGTTTCACCAGGGGAAACTGTAACCAACACATTCTCAGAAGGAAATATTCTGTTCAGAATTAGAATTAGCAGCCTTTCCACAGGCCCACAATGCCTGCAATAGTGCAAAGTCTTGCTGTGTCCTCAGCTTCTCATCACAAGGGACTAGCATAACAATTAGGAGCTTAAAAATGTCTGTTGGGGTAATGAAATGCCAGGCACTGTACTGTAACAGCCTCAATACACTGTGTGGGGGGGGGGAAGGTGAAAAAAACAGTCTAGGGTACACAACAGGGAAGTCAGAGGACAAGAGACCAGTTTTTCCTCTATGAGTCTTTAGTACCATTCAATTTTTAATATTATATTTGATGTATACAATTGCCCTAATTTTTATAGGGAAGATTCTGCATTGGCCACTTTATTCTGAAAGAACTTCTAGATTTCATTTTTAAAAACATTACTAAATAAGTACAGGCCTTTGCCACTGGGCTGAGCTTACATGAGTCTTAGTTTAGACTCCACTGCTTTGTGTCGGTTGCATTTCATTTGGAAGCTCCCTTGAATGACTTTAAACCTGAGGCATTTACATCTTGTTCTATATTTGCCTACATAAAGTGATTCACAATAAAAAAAAATGTGAAAAAAGGGTAGGAAAGGCTAAGAGAAAGGAAAGAAAAAAGAGAGAGAAAAGCCTACAGTTAACATAGAATAACTGCAGGAAAACGTTGCTTCACGGGATTTAAATGGACAGAAATTTCTGTTATATTTCCCATCTCCATTCTACTCTAATTACAATGTGCTCATAAATTAGCAGAGATGACCCAGAAAAACAAGGACTAGAATTAAGATGAAGAAAGGGTAAAGAAAGCTTTAGATGAAATGACAGTCGGAATAGAAGACTATGTGCAAGCACTGCAGGTTAGAGATTCCAAATTACCATCACACAACTGCTTTGCTGAGGTTTTAAAGCCACTTTAAAGATGAAGAAACTGAGGTTAAAGCTAGGGAGGCATAATGGTGCACACCTTTAATCCCAGCACTTGGGAGGTAGTGGCAGGCGGATCTCTGTAAATTCAAGGCCAGCCTCATTTATATAGGGAGTTCCAGAATAGTCAGACCTACAGAGAGAACCTCATCTCAAATCCTGTCCCCTAAAAAAAGAAAGAAAGGGAGGGGGAAGGAGGGAGGAAGAAAGAAAAAGAAAGGAAGAAAGGAAGGAAGGAAGGAAGGAAGGAAGGAGAGAGAGAGAGAGAGAGAGAGAGAGAGAGAGAGAGAGAGAGAGAGAGAAACTGAGGTTGAAAAGCAATTAAGTATCACCATAGATTTCACAGCTAGGCAAGCCCTAAGTCCTAGTCCTGGTTCACCTAGATCTAAAGCATTTCTTCTTACCCAGTTCTCAAACTACCCATGAAAACTTGGCTAGTGCTGGGCTTCTGTATGTGTACCATGAGCATACATAGTATATCAGTAAATGGATTTCTCTCTCATGAGCTTTACAAACTTAAGAGAGGGATGTATAAGTAAGAAGAGAGGATGCACCTGAAGCCTACACCGCTCTTAGCAAAGACAAGTGTTCAAATGTTCACTGCTAAGATGACACAGCAAAGTATTCTGGGGCTACAAGGGGGGAAAGCACAGCAGAGGCCGAGGGAGAGATTCCTCTTACTATAATAAATATAATATACCTGTAATTTTGCTACTCTTATGAATCATAATGAAATATCTGATATGCAACCCCTGTGAAAGGGTTCTTTAATCCCCAAAGGGGTTGTGACCCACAGGCTGAGAACTACTGCTCTGGAGGTTGTTTCTTTCTCCTCATTTATGAATGCCTCAGGATCATTAATGATAGTTGTTCATTTAAAGGATGAAAAAGAAAATAAATTAAGGAATATAGGTTGGGATAGTACAAGAAATAGAGCTGCCAAGATAAAACGAAAGCCTAGGCTGAGAGTGACTGCACTGAAGTGGAGGGAGGGAGGGAGGAAGGGAGGGAGGGAGGGAGGGAGGGAGGGAGGGAGGGAGGGAGGGAGGGAGGGAGGAAGGGAGGGAGGGAGGGAGGGAGGGAGGGAAGGAGAGAAGGAGGGAGGGAGGGAGGGAAGGAAGCAGCCGCAAGACTGAGCTTCCTATCCCTCAGAAGTCAAGGTTGGCATCATCAAAGAAAACAGAGGCTTAATGACAGGGCTTGAGAAGGAAAGGGATGGAGGCACCTTTGTAGCCCTGCCTCGGGTATTCCAGGGCAGTAGATCCCTAAGGCAGAGGGGACTGAAAGCTTTATGAAGATAGGAGGGGGACTCATCTACAGAGAGTTTAGTTCAAGTTACGAAAATGGCAGAGGCAGCCACAGAGTCAAGGAAGGAGGCCTCGGTCTCAAAGGAATCAAGGTTATTGATCTTTGAGAAGGAAAAGAATATGTGAAGCAGAGAAAAATCTCAAGAACTGTTGAAGAAAAACCTTTTTATGTGAAGAGAAGAACATGGATTTTTTTTTTTTTTTTGCGTCTTTTTGTTTTGGAGGGGGCAGGATCTATTGATGTTTTTGAGACAGGATCTCACTATGTAATCCTCGCGGGACAAGAACTCACTCTGTAGACCAGGCTGACCTCAAACTCACAGAGGTCTTCCTGCCTCTGCCTCCCAAGCTCTGGGATTAAGGTGTGTGCACCACAACATCTGGCTGAAAACAGGTTTTTATTAGATTCTAGATCTAAAGAAAAGATCTCACTGTGGGAAATTCAACAGGCAATGAACAAAAGGTCATTAAAAGCTTCTGGAGCTGGGAATAAAGTCAGTTGACGGAGTGCTGCCCGGCAAGCACAGAGTCCTGGAATTTTAAGAAAGAAAGGGGAAGTTTTTAATCATGATGGATATTCCATTAGAGGTGGAAAACAATTAAAATTGAGATAAATATAGCCACTTTGCTTTGGTAGCTTCTTATTTTGAATTTATTTTATGTTCCTGGGTGCTTTGCCTACAGAGGTCAGAGAGGACATCTGATCCTCTGAAACTGGAGTCACAAGCTCACAGAGAGTTGTCAGCCACCATGTAGGTGCTGGGAATTGAACCCGGGTCCTCTGGAAAAACAGGATGTGCTCTTAATCACTGGGTCATCTTGTCAGCCCTCATAGCTTCTGTTATAATGGGCAATAAAAGCAATGAAAACAGATAGTTGTAGTCTCAGGAATGAAGACTAGCGTAATACACAGTAAAAACTGTCCAGTCACAAGAAATTCTAATGGTGTTGGCTAAAGCAATGTTAAAGAAGCGGGCCACAAGTTCTACACTGGGAAATGAGGTAAGCAAAACTGGAAGGAGACTAAAATGTCCAGGGAAAATGGATATGAAAAGACCAATGCGAGAGAAGAGAGGTTTGGAGGAAGTAAAGCAGTAGAAGAGAATGGAGTGAAGAAAACACTCTGACATTTGAGGTGGTGTAAGTGTAATAAGCAGACCAGAGCAAAGCTGAATCTCCACTCCCAGGTGATATGGGATGCCCCTCTGTATGCTGTGAATATGTTTTATTATAATTGGTTAATAAAGAAGCTGCTTTGGCCTATGGAAGGGCAGAATAGAGCTAAGTGGAAAAACTAAACTAAATGCAGGGAGAAAGAAGACAGAGTCAGGCAGACGCCATGTAGCTGCTGAAGGAGAAAGATACAGACCTTACCCGGTAAGCCACAGCCTCGTGGTGATACACAGATTAGTAGAAATGGATTGATTTAAGATATAAGAGCTAGCTAAGCCATTGACCAAGCAGTATTGTAATTAATATAGTTTCTGTGTGATTATGCGGGTCTGGGCAACTGGGAATGAAAGAGCAGTCTCTGTTTATACCCAGGCCCTCCCAAAAGTGCCAATCTCTTAGTTCTTGACAGATGTGTTATGTGCCTGCATGTACTTAACAAGTAACGGTGGAAAAGAACTTCAACTGTTTATGTATCACTTCAGCAATTCCTTCCCATCACTAACACTTGGTGAGCTCTAATGAACCACCAAGCACAGGAGAAGGGATGGCAGCTGACTTCTGTGCAGCTCTTCCAACAGGGAGGTACAACTGGAGTCTATACTTGACTCTTGTAACTACCACAATGGTGCTAAGGAGGAGATATTGTCAGTCAGATAGGTCAAGGTTAATGAGTAAATGCTAATCACTGCACTGGACTACAAATCGGATACCCAACTCCAGAGTGAGGCTCTTCATCACATTCCACTCTCTCTGAGAAGACAGTACTGCCCACTCAAATAAACACACAGCTTCATAGTTCTAAACATCCTAGCCTCTCTATTTACTAAGAACATTTATATTACATGTTTTCTTAAAATGCCAAAGTGGTCAAAGCCTAGAATATTTCAAAAATATCTTTTCCTTCCTGTTGTTCCCCAAACATGTAAGCTCTCTTTTTTACCAAACTCTAATTCTGATTCTATAATTGGATCCACATTGGTACCTGATTGGAAGCAGTTACCTAGTAATGGGAGTTTTGTGTGCTTTGAAGATAGAGAAGGCACAGAACTCAGGAGAGAGAGGCAGAGGATTTTGAGTTCCAGGCCAACATGGGCTACACAGCAAGATCCTGCCACCACCACCCCACCAAAAGTACTTAGGAACTGTGCAGTGACTGTGGCATCCAAAGGGAGGTCCTTCAGCTTGAAGGATGAAGGTCTGTACTTGTATGCGCTACCAAAGAGGTCAGCTCTGAGCTAAGCTACAAAAAAGGCAAATGGTATTAGAGGCGGATGGGGAGACGGAAAAGAAAGGAAGAGGGAGAGAGAACAAGAACATCACTCAGAAGAATGTAGAGACCAGAAAGCTATAAAGAATGTTAAGGGAAAGAAGTGCGTAAGAGCGCTTGATGGGTTTCATGGCCCCACAGCAGAGGCCTCTAAGGGCAGGCTGAAGACACATCAGACACCTGCATGTCACTTTAGCCAGTTAGGGGGAAACTGCATCTGACACATTCAATGCAATTAAATGTAAAACAATTACCTTCTAATTGGACCACACGTCTGTCCAAAATATGCTATATTTTATTTATGGAACTACCTAAATTTAAAAAAAAGAACTTGATGGCAATCATGAAGCTGCTATAAAAAGCATACATCAGCGTAATCTACAAGCCTTTTCAACTCCATCTTCACTGTTCCCATCCCTTAATAACCACATCAAACACTGTTTTCTAAGCCTTCTCATGTGAGAAGACCTGAGGTAAACCTTACCAAATCAAGCAATTTCTGGATCAGACAAAATAGAAGGGGGTCACAAGGCACCAGTTGTCTAAAATTCAAGACTAAAAAAACATAAAACAAACTCCTCTGTCTGCCACACATGGACATTCAGAGGCGAGGTGTAAGCAAGCATTTTCTCTATGTTAGAAGAGGTGTGAGCTGCATCTGTCACTTACCCTGTTTTGCTTCCTGTTCTGAAGCTACTAGGGCAGGGATGGGGTGGCGACATCTACTGCCCACTATTAACAAGGTGTTTTGTTTTCTAACACATCTCAGCTCCAGGCTGGAATATGACCCAAAAACTCTGACTGCTTAGGATTAGGCTCATGACCATAACCAGTTTTTTTTTCTTTTTTAAAGACAGGATCTCAGACTGCAGCCCAGGCTGACCTTGCTCTCAGGGATCCTCCTGGCTCAGCCTCCTGAATGCTGTCACCACTCTGCTACTCTGCCACTCAGCCACTGACCTGCTCATCTTACTGACTATGGACCTAGACTTCCTACAATACAAGGCTGGCAACTGCTGCAACCAGTCTCACTACCACTGAGGCAATGAAATAAGTCCCAATAATTATGAGCCAACAAAATCCAGAGATGGAAGGGGACTCTGAGTATAGACTTCAGATCTCAGCCAGCTTTGTTTCTCTTGACCCATTTATACTGAGTTTTCTTTCATCTTTATCCTAATTAGTATTAACCAGGTGTATGTGGTAATAACCAAATTCTATTAACAAGAAAATGAGGTCAACTTCTCAGCATTTATCAATTAGAATGCCTACAATTTGGTTTTATCGATAGCCCAATATTGATACAAAATACTTAAATATGTATCTGGCACATTTTAAAATATCATTTCACATTCAAATTGCCTTATACTAACTTCATTCCTGATTTTAAAAAATCTGTATTTTGCCCTACAGAAAGTAGAAAAAAATAAATGCTTGTAACTTTTCTATGCAACACTAAAAGTTAAGAATAATCAATTCAGAAATGAGTTCTCATTGTATTGTAGCAGTTTTTCCCCCAAAAAACAACCATTCTCCCCAAAAGAAAGCCATAGACAAACTATCCAAACACCATGCAAAGCCTCTTACTTGAAGCTGGAGAGTATGTCGAAGAATGGTTTCTTCTAAGGCATGGATCCACTTCTCTCGTTCATCGGCATCTCGAGCTAGAACAAAAGATTAGAATTTGCTGTGTCATTTCCTTAACAGGTTCATCTTAAGGAAGTATCTTATTTCTTAAGTAGATCCAATATCTAATAAGAATTACAAACTATAACAATTTTAACAAAAAGAATGGTTATGCTTAATAATGAGTAGGTTACTTTTGTCACAGACCAACACTCCCATGGACTGATTAGTTTTTACTAGCTTCATTTAACAGATGAATGGGTTTTAAAATGTGGCACATATACCCAGAGGAATACCAGTCAGTCATTAACAAAAATAAAAACACAGATGGAACAGCGGAGGAAGCCAGGCACAGACACACAAGTCCATATGATCTCACTTGTATGATCCTCAAACAGTGCAACTCGAGAGGTCAATAGTGGATTGCAGGTTATGAGAGGGTAAACAGAGTGGAGAGAAAGGAAGATGGGAACAGGGTAGATGGTAGGCACTAAGTTACATTATCTGGAAGCCAGCAGCTCTGTTTAGCTGCTGTACTGTTAGGTGACTATCAACACCAATATCTAAAAGAAGATTTTGAAAGCTTTTACCAAAAAAGAAATGATTAATGTTTGCAAAAATAGGTACACTTAGACTGATTTAAAATAACACGTATACATAACTGAGGCATATTAGCCCTGTTCAGGATCTTATGTTTTTACGTAGCAGTTAAAAAATATATTTAACTTAAATAAATTTAAAAAAAGAAGAAAGAAAAAGAGGTTGAAGGCACCATAAACCAAGGTAGTAAAGAATTACCGGTTAGCCCCTGGAGGAGAAGCCTTGCATTCAGTGATGCTCTCTGCCTAGCAGCATGATAAACTCCTCAGGAGGAGTTGTGGGCTGGATGCCGCACTTGAGATCTGACAATGTGTGTGCCAAGGGGATCTGGAAACTCTATTTTCTGGTACATCGAGACTGAGCCTGAAAGTATTTTTTAAGAGAAGTTGAAAATAGGACCCACTAACACTGTGGTTCTCAACCTGTGGGTTGTGACTCCTTTGGCAGTAGAATGACCCTTTCACAGGGGTAACCTAAAACCATAAGGAAACAGAGATTTTACATTACAATTCATAACAGTAGTAAAATTACAGTTATGAAGTACAATGAAAATACTTTTTTGGTTGGGGTCACCACAACATGAGGAACTGTACTAAAAGGGTCCCCGCATTAGGAAGGTAGAGAACCACTATGCTATGCTAGCAAAGTGGAGTAAATTAGGCCATGTCTTGATTGGACCCCAAAATGCCTTCACTTTGGAACTAAGGAAAAAGCAGAATTAAGCCAACTATTTGGTCATCTGTGTGTTCCACAAAGATCCTGATATCTAAAATAGACTAAAGAACCCCATACTGTTAGTGATTCTGGCATCTGGCTAGCAAAGCTGGCGAAAATCTCCTCTAAGGATGGCAACCCCATCTTGGTCACAGACTCATCTACCTGCCTGCCTTCCTTCCTTCCTGCCTGCCTTCCTTTATTATGCTTTTTTTTTTCCAAGACAGGGTTTCTCAGTGTAGAACTGGCTATCCTAGAACTCCCTCTGTGGACCAGGTTGACCTTGAACTGAAAGACCTGCCTACCTCGGCCTCCAAGGCCTCCAACGTGCTGAGATTAAAAGCGTGTGCCACCACTGGTCTTGTATTTCTACAAAGAATTTTTCAAATATAGTCTAGCACACAAGCAAATACAACCAAATACACATAAATGAAGTTGCTTCTGCAGATGACACCACACATAACTGAAACTAAGGTCAATAGGGATTCCAGATTATTTTATAAGTAACAGGTAGTATTGTAAAAGGTTTTTTTTTTTTAACTTATCATCACTGTGTAAGCACTTCATGTAGGTCAGAGGACAACTTTGAAGGTTCAGTTCTCTTCACCTTTTCCTGTATTCTAAGAATTAAATCCAGGTCATGCTGAGCCATCTATTTGGCTCCTCATTTTATTTTTCAAATAACCAAATACGAAATCTAAAATTGAAAAACAGTATTTTTAATATATATAATAATAAAAAATTAGGAGCTCAGTGGATGGTTTAACAGCAGATTGAGTACAGTCAACAAGACAATTAGAGCCCTGGAAGAGATCATAAGGAGCAGCAGCAGCAGCAGCCACTCCCGGGTATGGGGTACTCATAGTGGGCTGAGAGAGGTGTCCAAAGAGCGTTCTCAATGCTCACATTGGGCAACTCACAACCACCAAAGCTCCAGGTCCAGGAGTATCTGAAAATATTCTTCTGGCCTCTGTGGGCACTTGAACACACATGGCACACAAACACACACACACACATGTAAGTAAGTAGACAAATTTAAAGTACAGATAAAGGGGTTAAAAATAAATAAATAAAAAGGTAAGAAAATTTAATATGACCATGATTGGAATACGAGGGGGAGATAAAGAATAGATGAGAAGTCCTACTAAGGAAAGAGAGAAAACCAAGAACAAATACGGGGCCATGAGATAGGAAGAGAGCCATCATCCCCTGGATCTTGTGTACATTCCTAGCGGGCTGAGTCTCATGGTTTCTGACAACACCAGCAAAGGACATGATACTCCCTTTGCCAAGAAAAATTTCATGAACAAGATTATGAAACATGTTTACAGTCAAAAACACGTCACAACCTCTTAGTAACCACAAACAGTACAAGTTTCCCTGAGGAAATCTTACCACGATTATGAATCATGCTAACACTCAAGATGTCTTACTGCCTATGACCTATGTGTTGCAAAAATTCCTGACCTTTCTTGTCCTGCACTTTTATATAATCAGCACACCTATCTGTAGACCCCCACAGTACACCTCATAAATCACTTTACACGCCTTCATTTACCATTAGATAAAAATACACCAAAACAGTTTAATCTTTTAAACATACCTACAGTTCAAAATCTACAAAAGTCATATACCCAGCTGCTTCTAAGAAATTTCAGCTAACCTCTCTCAGGAAGTCTACACTTCCTTGTAGTGTGTATAGTATCCCCACCCCAATACACTCTCTCTCTCTCTCTCTCTCTCTCTCTCTCTCTCTCTCTCTCTCTCTCTCTCTCTCTCTCTCTCACACACACACACACACACACACACACACACACACACAGAAGCATGCTGCCTGTTTGTGATAAACCCCAATCTTACTTCACACTGACTTCCTGAAATCACTTCCTGAGATTTGAATAGAGATCTTGATTTCACTAGAACGGAGGTTCCTAAAGCACCCTGAGAAGTCACAGCTGCCCAAGCTGCACACTGCTCACTGCTGGTGGCACTACCTCGCTGGGAATTTTCCAAAATTGATGAGCGACATTACGCCACAGATTTCAGAAGCCCTCAGAATCCCTAAGAGGTTATTCAATATAGAATCAAATACTTAAGCAAATATTGAAGGCACTCTCAATACTCCAGAGTAAAGTGGCTAGATAAGCCATATAGAACTATGTAGGTATATATATGTGCATGTGTGTAATGTGTGTGCGCACGTGCAGACCAAGTGATGGTAACTCAGATACTCTTGGGATAAAGGACATTTCTGGGTCAACTGGTGGAACTTGAGAGTCAGTGGATCAATGGTGTTGCTATATCAATGCCAATTCCCACACATTAACACTTCTAACGCTAAGAGCTGTATTGCACATATGGTGTAGGAGGTCCTTTTGTATTTGTGTTGCTTTTATTGGTTAATAAAGAAACTGCTCGCTGGGCGATGGTGGCGCACGCCTTTAATCCTAGCACTCAGGAGGCAGAGGCAGGCGGATCTCTGTGAGTTCGAGACCAGCCTGGTCTACCTACAGAGCTAGTTCCAGGGTTCCAGGACAGGCTCCAAAGCCACAGAGAAACCCTGTCTCGAAAAACCAAAAAAAAAAAAAAAAAAGAAAGAAAGAAACTGCTCTGGGCCTGGTGATAGGGCAAAACTTAGGTAGGGGGGAGACAGAACTGAATTCTGGGAGGGAAAAAGCAGAGTCAGAGAGAGATCCGCCATGGAGACGCCAGGTCAAACATGATAAATCTTTCCCAGTAAGCTACAACCTCGTGGTGAACACAGATTTAATAGAAATGGGTTAAATCAAGATGTGAGAGTTAGCTAATAGGAAGCCAGAGCTAAAGGCCAAGCAGTGCTTTAATTAATACAATTTCTGTGTGATTATTTCGGGGGTTAAGATAGCCGGGTGGCCGGGATGACAAGCAGCCTGCCCTTCCTGTTACACACATATGTGGGAATTTTTCATTTACAGGAAATAAAGAACTCAGAAGGTTCTTAATACTATAAGGTTGAGGTAATTTTTAAATTTGTTTTTAGGGATTTACATATTTGTAGTGTGTGTCTGGGTGGAGGTTAGAAGACAACTTGCAGAAGTAGCTTCTCTCCTTCTAGCATGTGGATCCCAGATCAAACTTAGGTCATGTTCATCAGGCTTAGTGGCAAGGGCCTTTACCCACTGAAACATCCCAGCAAACCAAGATTGGGATTTTTAACTATAACTTTTACATTTTAAAATAAACTCTATGATAATAAACATAACATAAATAAATGCAAACATAACATTCATAAAGAACTCCCATTCTATAATGCTCAATTTTAATTCAATTTCTAGAGTAAATAGAATGCTAATTAAAATAGAAAATGTTTAATTTTGCTAAGCTGATTCCAAAACTTTTGTACAAATGCAGAGTACAGAACAACACAGAACTTGCTGAAGAGAGAAGTCTTGTCAGAGAGTCTGTTCCAAATATGAAGTCATATGAAATGGTTAGTAAAGAAAACATAGGCAGTTACTTACCAACCCTCACTGCTAAGCCTGCCCACTTTCTATGCATGACTGAAGTCTGGGCATGCGCACCCTCTTGGAGGAGCTCTTCCTCCCCATGCAGCTGCTCAAAGACTCCACTGCTGAGCCTGCCTGCTTTGCCATCTAACTCTCACTCCTAATCTCATAGCTCATTCCTGGCTGCTTACTTGCCTACCCTCTGGGGCTTTAACTCCAATAAAACTGTTCTTGAGTTTCAAAAAGAAAAAGAAAGGAGAAAATATGAGGCTAAAAGTGTGGATCAGTTGATAGTGTTTCCCACAAAGGCCCCGAGTCCAATAATCCCAGCATAAAGACGGCAGAGTGTTGGTGGCCATGTCAGAGGAGGAATACAGTCCAGTGGAGAGCAAAGCTTCCTGGGTATATCCTGGAGAGGTGAAGCCCCGGAAGGATCATTTCCAGAATGCCCTTCGCTTCCTCCTGCTTGTCACTGCCGTGTTCCTGCTGTATTTGGCATGATATGATTACCACGTGAAAGGATCCCACTCCTCACTGGGCAACTTGCTTGCTGATCATAATGACGATGATTTTTATAAGAGTAATGGTGCTTAGTTAGATCTATGATTTAACTGACATTTCCGAGTCAGCCTAAAAGACAGGTGGCTAAGACAGGTAGTGAGGATGATTAGGGAAATGGTTTGGGTTATTCTGTCAATTGACTCCTACAAGTTGTCTTCTGACCATGTGTGCAGACACTAATGAATCCACACAGAAACACACATAAAATAAAAAATTAATGAAAAATTTTAAAAAATAGAATTCATAAAATATTAAATCAACTGTTTGACAAAAGTTACTGTCAGCCATTTTAATGTCCCACAAAACCACTGCTTACCATTCTCTCTTATGCTCTATGGGGTAAAAACAAAGAGGGCTGGCGCCTGGGTCCAAACTCTGGTCTGATTCCTGGCTTTGCCCTACTTCACCTGGACCTTCACATTCCTTATGCCCTCTGTGCCTTAAGTGTCTCATCTATTCTGAGGATGATAGTACCACGTCTGAGGCTGAGAGGCAGTTCAAAGCCAGCCTTGGTTACACAGTGAGTCCCGAACCAGCCTGGGCTACATAGTGAGTTCAAACCAGTTTGGGCTGCACAGGGAGACCCTGTCTCAAACAAACAACAAAACTCAAACTGAAAAACTATCTTATTCACACCGGGGTATCTGGCAGGTATTTCCCTCAAAATGAATAAAAACAGCCTGTATTCCAGGAAGATTTTACAGTTTGTTGCCAATTATAAAATGGGTGCTGGGAACCAAATTCTGATTCTCTGCAAGAGCAATTTTATACTCTTGACCTCTGAGCCACCCATCTAGGGTGGTTATTTTGTTATGTCTATTAATGAAATGGGTTTACTGATATCATGAGATTTTTTGTATTGTTTGTGAATTGTTTATTTCAGATAGTTTCCCCCCTAAAACTCAACTATGTTGCCCAGATTGGCCTTGAACTTAAAGCCTCAGCCTTGAGTGCTAGGTTTATAGCAGTGTATAATTATGGCTGGCTCTTATGATACTGTGAGTAAATATGTTTAAAATCAGTTTTAATTTTTAAACTCGAAAATGTTGGTATACACATGTGACTACAATTTTTCTGGAGACATATAATTTTAGAAGGCACACAAGGATACTCAAACAAAAAAGTCTGAGAGGTGCTGGCATACATGTAATACCTTACTGGATTACTTATTACTTCCTCCACTGAATTCTAAGTACCCAGAAAGCAGAATTTGCTCAACTGAATGTGTTGCTGTATTCCAAGCACCTAGCAAACCACTTTGCTTACTACATGATGGATGGATGGACGGATAGATGAATGGATGGAAGGATAGATGCTAAACACAACCATTCCACTTATATAATTTGGTGGCTCAAAATGCAACTGACATATGGAATAGTCAAAATGTTTTGTTCTGTTTGTGCAGTGGTCAGTCCAGGTTCTCAGAATAGCATGCTGGGCCAAAGCTCACCCACTGAGCTATACCCCAAGGAGAAGCTTTTTTTTTAATATTCATTCATTCATTCATTCATTCATTCATTTATTTATTATGTATACAATATTCTGTCTGTGTGTATGCCTTCAGGCCAGAAGAGGGCACCAGACCCCATTACAGATGGTTGTGAGCCACCTTGTGGTTGCTGGGAATTGAACTCAGAACCTTTGGAAGAACAGGCACTGCTCTTAACCACTGAGACATCTCTCCAGCCCCAGAGAAGCTATTTTTAGAAGGCAGTAAGGTGATATGGAAAGAGAATGATCTCATGACCAAATCTAAACCAATATTTTGATAGTTAGAAACTTTCAGAATTATGGTTTTAATTAGCTGCTTACTATAGAAGTTAGAGGGGAGAGCAGATAAGAAGATATATGTATCTCTTCCTTGTATACCTTTCAATCAAAGCAGATAGAATGGTCCAGGCTTATGACCCCACCCCACCCCCCACTTCCCTAGGTCAGCTATGTTTTCCCTGGGTTCTGGACTTCAATCTGGTCCACATTTTCTTAATTCTCTAACACTATCATTTTCTTAGCAACTAATAGAACAAATGGTCATTTGTCTTCTAGAATGATGCCTTTCTCAATGAAGTCTCCTGACCAGCCTTATCTCTGTTCTTTGTTTGTTTGTTTTTCCCTGATGCTATGATAAAATGCTTTGATAAAAAGAACTTATGGGAGGAAGGTTTTAGTTTTGCTCAGGAGACAAGATACAGCAGGGAAGCCAGGGCAACAGGAGCTCGAAGCAGCTCGTCACATCTATTCACGAGCAGAAAGCAATGAAGCATGCTGCAGCTCGGTTCTCTTCCTCTATCTTATTCAATCCAGGACCCCAAGTCCAGGGAATGGTTCTGCCCACTTTTAAGATAGGTCTTTCCACACCAGTGAAAGGAATCAAGCTAACCCTCCCACAAGCATCTCCCGGGACTCTCTTCTACAGTCTGCCAAACTGACAATTAACACTAACCATCACAAGTCTTTACAGAAGACTGCCCCCTACTCCAGCACCCCCCGTCCCACTACCTTGCCCCTACTGTTTCTTTAGTGTCCTTATGCCTTTAACACACATGCTGATTCAGGCTATTATTTATTGCCCATCTTTCCTGTCCCTGGAATATTAAGATCCACAAAAGCAGGGGTCTTTCTGGAGGATGGGGGTGGTGCGCACCTTTAATCCCAGCACTTGGGAGGCAGAGGCAGACAAATCTCTTGAGTTTGAGGCCAGCTGGTCTACAGAGCTACACAGAGATACCCTGTCTCAAAAACAAACAAACAAAGCAGGAGTCAGTCTTTACTTCTCGACATATCCCAGCCAGTTAGAATCTCACCATGGAAACGACTATTCAACAAGATATTTGCTGAATAAAAATTGATGGCCCACTAATCATATTGCTGGGGATAGTGCTTCATTTCCTGTTTGTCATCAGAAGTTAAGTTAGAGTTTCCTTCCTCTCTCTCTCCCTCTCCCTCTCCCCCCCTCCCTCCCTACCTCCCTCCCTCCCTCTCTCTCTCTCTCTCTCTCTCTCTTTTATTTTTTGAGGCAAAGTCTTACTATGTGGCTCTGGCTGTCCTAGAACTCACTCTGTAGATCAGGCTGGTCTCGAAATCTGAGATCCATATGCCTGTGCCTCCCAAGTGTTGGGATTAAAGGCATATGCAAGTTAGGGTTTCTAAGAAATCACTTTTGCTTGATATGTTATTAAATTTTCTACAATTGGCTCCTTTGAAGATTTATTAATAGTTATAGCTGAAGTCTCCAAACTGTCAAAATGCACACAAATATTTGCAAATGTGTCTCTCCTCCACAACTTCTGTTTTGATTATCTGAAGCAATATTGTGAATCTCCAAGACAGAGTTAGCATTGTGTCAGGCAACTATGTGTTCATTCAGTCAAGGACAATGAAAACCATATGAGTTCTTTTCAATTCATTCACCGATCACATGCTTGTCAGCCAAATTATTCCTACTCAATGAAAATCCTTGACAAATTGCTATGCAAATATATATACTACTACTTTTAGCTTCTACAGCTTTCTACACTGCATTAACTTCGGGGTTTTGTGAAGGAGTCAAAGTGTCAGTCAGACACTATTCCGTAACTTTAAAAAAGCAAGACTTTGTAAAGTCCTTTTTCCGACATGGGGATGTAGGAACATTTAGGAAGGCTGCGGCTTTAGAGAGTTCTCACAGGCATTAAACAGGAAGGTGCTTTGGCTGTGCAGAAACTAGGGAAGGGGAGTGAGCGGCTAATGGAGCAGCAGAAAGTGTGAAGGAGATGATAAGGGCCTGAGCCACATGACAGGCTTAGGAGCCAGAAGGAGCACCCTGTGGACAAAGTGACACAGGGGCACAAGGGGGTGCAGATGCAAAGCAGGAGCAGGCTTCAGCTTGGCTCAGTGGGGAGATGGAGGTGCTGGTCCATGGCACAGTCTTGGCACTCAGGAATGTGTGTCACAAGAGGCCAGCCGAGCAAGGCCTTACACAAACACGACAAAAGAATATACAAGATGAGAAACGAGGGGGCTCCAAAGGTTTGAAAAGCCTCACTTTGTGTGGGTTCTTGAAATCCACACTCAGGCCCTCATGCTTGTGTGGCAGGCACTTTACTTCCCGAGCCATCTCTCCAGCCCCAGAAGCGCTAAACTAATGGTACATGCCTGCAATCCTAGCCTCTGGAGGCTGATGCAGGAGGATGTCTGTGAATTCAAGGCCAGCTTGGAATACATAACAAGTACCAAGTGATCCAAAGCCATATAGCAGGTCTTATCTTTCAGAAAATTATAAAAGTTTTACTGAATTTATGAACAAAAGTACTCAAACACATGTTATTAGAAAAAAATCCCTCTTAGAGAAAAAACAAAAATGAGACTATATCTTTAATTCATTTTGGAGTCGAGAAGGGAAAGTGGGACGGAGAAGAAAATTTAAGAGTTCAAGCAAAGTGTCAGCTCACTAGGAGAAATACAGAACTTTAGAAAGAAAGGAAAACGTTATAGGGTCACTTTACTTGGATTAATAAATGAAACGAAACTAAAGAGGAAAATCAAAGCCTATTTAAATCATAAAGAAAGATCAGGAAAGAGCAGGGTGTGGTAGCTCAGGCCTGTAAGTCCAGCACCTGGGAAGCTGAGTCAGAGTTCCAGGTAGCCAGGCTACAGAGGGAGGCACACCAATAAATAAAGATAAATAAGTCAAATTCAGGAAATAGACTAAAACAAAGCAAGCAAAATATGTGAAAAGAGAATTATCTAGTAATTCTTTTGTTTGCTTTTGAAGTAAACAAGATCAAATAGATGAGACCTAACAAAATAATAGAATCCTATGAAAAAAATCATAATAATTTATGTTTGCTTCTTTAAATAAAATGCTTAGAGAAAATAGACATTATCCTTTACATACTGCGGGTAGAGCAGCATATAAAAGGAGAAATGTGCACATGTTTCTTTGGAGCCGAGTATTGGGAAGGCATTCTGCATTAGCATGTATAAAATTCCTTCAGAGGGTTTCACTCTGGCTCCAGTTTCTCCAGGGAATTCTGCTCAGGGCAAAGAGCAACAAGCCACTTCCTCTCTCTGCTATATTTAGTGCTAAGCTTTAACACAATATCTTTGCCTTTCCTTCAGAAAGACTACACTTCCAGACCAAGACTGTATAGAACCCTGTACATATCACAAGCTTCAGCCCTGCCCTATAAAAGAAAACCTAGACACAGAAAAAAATGTCATTAATTCAGCACTCATCACAACACAGGATTTATATTCTTGCCAAATCACTATGCTTAAATCAGTGCCAAACACCTCATGTTCCACACTGAGTTCTCATAGAAAAACCACTATGAGAAACACTTGTTTTTCTGAATGACACAAGTAACTAAGAGAAGACAGACATGTTGGCTTCTTTCCCTCAAAAACTTTGAACTGCTCCCTCTGCTGGTGTAAGAAAAGAACTGTGGATTATGAACAGACTGAAATAAGAGAGAACAAGGTCAACGCCCGACCCCCTCATCAGTAACTCCATTCAGGGAACAGTCCCATGCTTTCTGTGGCCAGCTCCTAAGTCTCCCTAAGAGCTGGTGACCTGTGATGTGATTCACTGCCATCTCTTCCGACCAGTGTCCCAGTTAACCTTGCTTCAGTGGGCCCAGCACAGGGATGAGTCCCTGCTTGGATACACACTGAGTGCAGACACAAACCCACCTGCTACCATGAAGCACTGGTTTAGAAAGAGGCGACAGCAGCAGAGCAGGTACAGAGGCTAGAGTATGATAAGCAATTCAGCGTGACAGGAGTCCCAGAGAGTACGGCGTGAGTGAGCAGCACTGTACAATGACAGCTGTGGATATAAATCTAGGCCCTGCTATTGTGACCATGAGTAAAAATTCATATGAGCCTCAAGGTCTTGCCCATATGGTAAGGATAAAACCATCTTCCTCAACAGTGTGGTCCCGTCCCGCCAAAGGTTATCGTGCCCAGCATAACGTTCAGCTGACCCTCAGTGGCTGCTTCCCCACCAGTCCTGTTTTACTCCCCAGAGGCTCACTTCTACTGTGCATTCTAACCTCCTTCTCTAGGAAAAAAATCTCCAGTCGTCTTCTACAAAGACAAAACGCAAAACAAAAACCACTCATCACATCCCTGCCCTCAGCCTTACACCACCCATGGCATGCACTCAGATCAACGGCCTTTTATATAACACCAGACTCCTCTAACACGGAGTCACTTGAAGATGGCCTCATTGCAGCCAGCAGCCCAGCAAGACAGAGCTTTATATAATTCATTGAAATCTCAGCCCTTCCTAGATGTCAGTAAGTTGTCTTAAGGTCCTCTTAACTTGATTTTAAGAAGATGTGGATTGAGGATGTAGCTAGCTGGCAGAGTGCTTGTCTACCAAGCACAGAGCTATGGGGTTTGATCCCCAGCACTGCACAAACCAGGTATGGTGGTGTACACTCCAATTCACACTAGGACATGAAAGAAATTCTGAGTTCAGAACCATCCTTAGATAGCACATTTCAGGCCAGCCTGGGATACATGAGAGCCTGACACACACATACAAAAGACAAGCATACAATATAATTTCAGTTCATATGATAAACTTATGTTACATGTGGAGTGTATTAGGAAGGGTCGCAGTCATGAAAATGCACGTTCACACCCTGGATGTTAATAAAAGGGCCGAGAGGAAACGCTGGCAATCTGAAAGTTAAAGCAGGATCAGTGTAATCCAGGCATTGTCAGAGTTGCCAAAGTTTTAACTAATTTAACCCATAATATGAAAAGTACGAGAAAGTGTGCAACCAAGAAGTTGCTGCTGGAACGAGGATTTGAAATTGAGCTTCTAAATCTATGAATTTCACTGTTTGCCCCTCTTTACACTGAGAAGATAACCTAGTTCCTTGTGTTACATACATACTCAGGTACTTGTTGATTTCACAAAAACAAATCAATTTTTAAAAATAAGTAGATGAAGTGGGCAATAGTGGCTCACACCCTTAATCCCAGCACTGGGTAAGCAGAGGCAGGCAGATCTCTGACTTGAGACTGGTCTGGTCTACAGAGCAAGTTCCAGGACAGCCAGGGCTACGTAGCGAACCCCTGTCTTGGAAAACAAATGAAACAACAACAACAAAAAGAGTGAATGAAGTAAACTGAACACTAGTATTCTTCACAAGTGCCTAAGCATTGTAAAAAGTAGAAAAGTTCCTTTCATTATGTATCTATACTCACTCTTCACACCAAGCGATGTGCCCCAAACTAAAAAGATTGCTTACTAAGAACCACAAGGTCCCTCCCAAGATTATATACCCAATAACAATTGCTTGGGAACTCTCCAGACACAGCTCCCCAGAGTCACCACCCATGCCGGGGTTGGGCTTTCCCTGATGCAGTTGTCCTTTAGTTGCCAAGCTCCTAAAGTAACCCAAACAAACTCTGGCTCATGCATTGCTCTGCCGTGCCCTTCACCGCACGATGTACTAATGCATTTGAAACCATAAGCTGAAATAAGAACTCCTCCCTTTGAGTTATTTCCATCAGGTGTCTGGTCACCGCTACATAGAAGTTACTAACAGTCACAGGATGACTTGTTCTTACACATACACTGGACCAGAGGCTCAGGGAGGTGACCCTGATCACTCTCACCTTCAGGCAGTAGGACCGGAGTGATAATTAGCAATGTCTTTATATTACTCTCCCAGCTTGTCACACTGAAATATTACATTAGCAATTAAGAGAAATGAGTGGTGGGATAAATTGTAAAATTGCTAACAAAAGTAATACTGGATTGGAGACATCTAACTACTCACTATACCAGAGTCCATAATTAGACTCGGGAAGATTATAGTTGCAAATATTTAGGGAGGATCACGAACAGAAAGCAAATTAAGAAAAACATAGGAACATTAGTGAGATCTAATCCTCCTACAGTTATACAAGAAAACTCCCAACACACGAATCCAGCCTACATAAACATCCTGAGCACCACTGAAATTATAACAGCTAATTACAGATTTAATTACAGTTGATTTATTTCTCTTATATGAAGTGTCACTTTTTGTGTCGGAGAGGTTATCACATAGAAATCAGAAACATTTAACTACAGAGGAAATATTTCAAGTCAATAGAAGACACTGCCATGTTTACCAGGGATAATGCTGAGGTACCTGCTCCCCAAGCAGGAGTCACCTAAACCTATCACCGAACGACTTACTGTCTAGTCCAAACAACAGACTGTGTAGGTGTGTAATAAGCTGGCTAATATTCGTGTACTAGAGGCATCGATGCACTGATATACTTGAACAATATGACTTTTTAAACCATTACGTTGCATAATAATCCTGCATTTTAATAAGTAATCCAGCTTTAAGAGGGCTGAGCTGAAAATGTTGGTTATCATATCAACTGCAGACAACTGCTTCCACTGAGATTTATGGAGTTCTACTCTAGGCTTCTTTTTGATGCTTTGCTTTAAAGTGCTGTATTTTATCTTAGGAAACTTGTGTTACTCTAAAATATGTAACTTATACTATTTACAGTTTGTACTGTTTAGAAGATGTTGTCAGTAAACACCCCCCCCACACCGCCCTGCTTTTTTGAGACAGGTCCTCACTATGTAACCTAGACTGACTTCAAACTTATGACCCTCCTGTCATTGTGCCCAGTTTTATGGTTTTTCATTTTTTAAAAAATGAAAAAAAATGTTTATATACCAGGCTTGCCGAAGGCGAGACACCCTTTGATACAAATTAGATTAATCATATTAAGGGCAATCTATGATCAAGGCTAAGTCACTTGGCTCTGCATCTCACTCATCTATACGTTAAGGATGGTCCTAGAGCAACTGCCATTCCAGACTCTGGAGCTCAGGCTTTCAAAGGTATTATGTGCGCTGTGGAGGACCCATTCCAGAGTTTTTGGCTCACAAGGGCACATTCCCACGCAGTGCTGAAGCTCTATCTACAAACACACTTTAGAACCACTGACCTAGATGGATCTGAGAACAAATCCTGGCTCTACTACTTGTGCGTCCTAAAACTCAGTTTGTCCAACTCTAGAAACAAAGCTATCTGTGATTACGGGTTTAGCAACTATATACAGCGGTGTCCACTGTCCACTGAACAGTGTCTGGTTCATATCAGTTACTTAGTAGCAACCCGATAGTTGCTGCCACTGTAGCACTGTAACGGAACACAGGGACATTAAGGGCATGGTATTTTACCCTTGCATTCAACTGCATTGTTATTTGAAGGTACTCTTATTTTACATTAATTCTTTCTTGATAAAATGATAGATCATGATAGCTAAGTGACTTATGTCTTTAACAATCCCTCTCAAGAGAGCTTGCCTGGTATGCATGAAGGCCTTGGTTTGATCCTCAGTAGCTCATAAACCAGACAAGGTAATGCACTCTGCAAGCCCAGATCTCAGGATGCAGAGGCAGAAAAATCATCCTCACTGGCCATAGATCAAGTTCTAGGCTAGTCAAGAATTTATGAGAGGGGCTGGAGAGATGGCTCAGAGGTTAAGAGCATTGCCTGCTCTTCCAAAGGTCCCGAGTTCAATTCCCAGCAACCACATGGTGGCTCACAACCATCTGTAATGAGGTCTGGTGCCCTCTTCTGGCCTGCAGACATACACACAGACAGAACACTGTATACATAATAAATAAATAAAATCTCAAAAAAAAAGAAAAGAAAAAATGTTTTTTTAAAAAAAAAAGAATTTATGAGAACCTGTCTCAAAAGATAAGGTACTAAGTACTATGCTCAGTTTTCAATTTTGCTTTATATCAGCTGGGTGGTCCCAGCTTCCTTATCTATAAAGATGGCACTAGTACTTACTTTGTAAAGTGAGCTGCATGATTTAATAAAGGTAGAACGCCAAAATAATATCTCACATAAAATAAACACTCAATAAATGTTTGCTATTATCCCTATATCCATAATGCTATAAATCATTACAGACATTAAATCATCAAAGATACAACTTCATAAGCCAGGCATAGTAGCTCACCCTTACAATCCCAGTACCTGGGAAGCTAAGGCAGACAGATAAGTCATTCAGGGTCATTCTCAGTCTCATTTTGAAGCCAGGCTAGGTTGCATAAGACCTTGTCTCAAGATGAAGACCAAAAAAAAAAGTTACAACTTTTGATCTATAAAAACAGTACTTTCAGATGATTAGGTTCTGGGCTGGGAAGATGCCTCAATGAGGTAAGCACCTGCCACACAAGCACAAAGACCTGACTTCAGATCCACAACCCTCACCTGAAAAGTCATGTGTTCCCAGAACCCAGCACTCTAGAAGCTGAGCTAGGCAGTTCCCCAGGGCTTGCTGACCTGGCCACCAGATTAGCCCATTGGTAAGCAGCAAGTGAGAGACCTTGGCTCAAAAAATAAGGCAAAGAGTAATAGAGGAAGACACCTGATGTAGACCTGGCTTCCACACGTAAGCACAGGCATTTGCGCATGCCCAAGCATGCATGCACACACACACACACACACACATGTACACATAAACATACACATGTGCATGCACATGCCTCCATTCTAACTTCTTTTATTGCTCTTCCCAGTCTACTGGCATTCCATCCTCTTTGCTTGCTGTGATCTCCTAGACAGACAATAGATATTTCTGCCAATGTTCTTAACTATAGATTTAAAATCCAAAGGCTTTATTTAGCTCACAAAGGTGCAGTTTGACATTTTTTAAAACATTTAAAAATCTGGAACTATTACACACTCATTTCCCATTAAGAAAAACTGACCTCTCTTGAAAAGAAGTAGAGAACCTGTCAACGTTCAGCAAGCCTTACCAAACATCTTAACTGTCTGGACCAGGTACAGCAGCTTCCCCTCTACATTGCTAGTCTGGATTATTATTGCTACATTTTATTTCATGTTGTATGTGTATGGTGTGTGTGTATATATGTGTCTATGTGTGCCACTGCACACATGCAGAAGTCAGAAGGCAATTTTGGGCAGTCTGTTCTCTTCTCCCATCATGTAGGTTCCAGGAATTGAACTCTGGTCATCAGACATGCAGACCCCAAATTGCTAGTCAACAACTCCCCACTCCTGCACCCCGGCCCTTTTCTCTCTGGCATCATCAGCTCTTCCTCTCCATGGAAATCACTGTTGTCAACACAGAAACACTATTACTGTTCCTTTTTTTCCTTAATTAAAATCTCCCCAAGACTCTCATGGCTCAAAATCCCTTCTATTCCTGCTATCAGCTCAGCCGAATCTGAAAGCACTCTGTCCTGGTTTATGGTGGCTCTCCTCAAGGTTTTCAAGAACCCCTCCTGATAAACTCCATTATGACATCACTCCCTACTGCCCACTTCCCTTGTTCATCAGCAGCGTCTGGCACAGTTGCTGACCTCTCTCCCTCCGAGAAAGCGCCTCTCCAGGCTTCACTTGTTTTTGTTCCTTTGTCACCGCTCTCCAGCTGATTCTCCCTCATCTTGGGGTCTCTAAAGTATATCTTCAAGTGCCTACACCTTGGTGCTCAGACTTTTTTCTTTCTACTCCTATTCCCAAATTCCCACGGCCATAAACACTGTCTGTGCCAATGAGTACCCAGATTTATTTTTCTAACTAGAAAATTTCCCCTGAATTCCATCCATATCCAAACTACACATTCAACATCTTCAACGAATTCTCCTTTCTTCCAAACTAGTTCTTCTTGGAATCATCCTCTTCAGTTGGCAACTCTGTTCTTTTTACCTCAATCAAAACTCTCAGTGTCAACCTGAACCTGTCTTTCCATCATCTACAACTCAACCTTCAAAATAAATAAAATATCATTGTCCAGTCAGTGGTGGTGCACACCTTTAATCCCAACACTAAGAGGCAGAGGCAGGCCAATCTCTGCGAATCTGAGGCCAGCCTGATCTGCAGAACAAGTTCTAGGACCACCAGGGCTGTTATACAGAGAAACCCTGTTTTGAAAAATAAAATAAAACATGAACTAGAACTTAGCAACATAAAAGTAACTAAGTTATACAACAACTTGAAAACACTGTTCGGAGCTAATAAAGTAAGGCAGAAGAAAATCCACATGACACGATCACATTTCTGTGAAGCTCCCCAATGGGTATGCACACCTCTACTGACAGAAAGCAGATCAGTGGTTGCCTGGCCCAGGGCTGAGGCGAGGGGGGGGGGGTGCTTTGAAAGGGAAGAAATCTCTTGGAGTGATAAAAATGTTCCATATCATGGAGGCAGCTATCTACAAATAAGCTGACCAAAGCCTACTAAATTATATGAGACATATTTTTATTTATATTATTGTTATTATTATTATTATTTTGGTTTTTCAAGACAGGGTTTTTCTGTAGCTTTTTGGAGCCTGTCCTGGAATTTGCTACACCAGGCTGGACTCAAACTCAGAGATCCCCCTGCCTCTACCTCCCGAGTACTGGAATTATAGGCGTACGCCATCACTGCCTGACCTGAGACATAGATTTTAAAATGTTTTTATCTGAAGGTCTTTTTAAAAGTTGTCATTTGCTGTTGTGGTTATTGTATGCTTCAGCGTACATATGAATCTGAATGCACATACGATGGAGGGAGTTCAGGCATGCCACAGCATGTGTGAGGAGACCAGAGAACAGTTTTATGGAGTTGGTCCTCTCTTCCCACCTTTAACTGGGCCCCAGGGATCAAAGTCATCAAGCTTTTGCAGCAAGAGCTGCACTGAGCCATCATCTCATCAGCCCCTCATGCATAAATTTATTACATGTTAATTATACTCCACTAAAGTTGATTAAGCACACACACAATCTGACCTCCCTACCCCCACTGGTACAGTACGGAAACCATCTCTTTCTCTCTTCTTGTCTACAACAGCCTCCTAAATGGCTTCCTGGGCCTGTGCTCCTCTGCACCTTATTCTCAACACAGTGGCTGGAGCAACCCTGCAAATTATGAATCTCGTCATACCACTCTCTGATCAAAATGTCCTAACAGTCTTTCATGACAATAAGATTCTTTTTTATTTCTTTTTTGGCAACAGGGTCTCACTCTGTAACCCAGGCAGCCTGAAACTCACTCTGTAGACCCAGAGTTCTAGCTTGACACAGGAAAAAGACAACACTCAACATGTTATGATAATGTATCAACCTGAATTTGCTTTCAATTCTCATCAGCAATTTAAGGTCAAGAAGAATACCATAAAATTTAAGCTCTATCAGACACTGAGAGGTTTTCTATCAAATCTGTAGATCTTCACTAAGTGTGAAGTAATTTTCCTAATCACCTAAACCAATGCACAGTCTTCTTTTCACAAGCTCACACTGCTTAACACTCCATAAATGCTACAGTAGAAAACAAACAATCTGGCAGGCTGGAAACTCAGGGTTCATTTTTTAAATTCTTATTTATCTTTATCATTTAAACAATGTCTTGTTTTATCAGCAAGCCACATAAATATAAAAATGCTAAGGAGATCAGTTTAACATAAATAATTAAAGGTAAGGCAGAGGTGCCTTTGCTCAGAGATCCAAGGCTCTTTCCACCAGGCAAACAAAGGTGCTCTGGCCCGGAGGGGCCTCCTCAGGAGCTGCAGAATCTGTGCTGCAGCCCCTGCAGCCAGCAGCTCCTAGAACTGCAGTGAAGTACTCAACTCCATTAGAGTAAAGAGGCACAGTTACCTGCTTTGGCTTATAAACAGCATTGCATATGTAACCTGAGAATCAGGGCTGCTTGGTGATGAAAAGGTTTCATGAAGTTAAACAGAGTGGAAATTTCCAGGGGAGCACTATTATTTAAGCAGTTCTAAACAAATAATATTCTAAAGCACAGTTAGTATTTTAAGGATAAGCATGACGACATATTAGAAATGTCACTGGCGCACACTGGCCTGTCTTTACTATGCACAGGCAGCATTTTCCACTTCTATGAGTCAATCTCTTAAACAAGACAATGAAGGAAACAACTACAGCATGCTGTCCTAGTGTGGGACAGCAGTGGCCTAAACACCTTTGCCTGGCACTTACGGTCACCAGCAGACCTCATAACCAAACATTTCTTAGCTGTAACTGTACTTAGTATTCATTTGCCTTGATGTACCTGGCAACCGTAACAGTAATAATCACCTACAGGTTCAGACAAAGTACTAACATCTCCAAACAGTCTCATTTCTAAGTTTTCTGGGTTGCTTTAAACCTAAAACAGAGATTGTTCTGGATAGGCAAAACAATAAAAAAAAAAAAGCACCAAATTAATAGGTACTCCTAACAGACAACAGGGTCATAGGACCAGATCGCTAAGATCAGCTTAACTGATGGAGCGCTTCCAAAGCAAGATGAAATGGGAATGATCACACAGTACCTTACCCTTTCTACCGGTGAGCCATAGCATGCAATGCCGAAACATAGCAGTGGCAGATGGCATTGGAGTTATTAACTACAGAAAGGATAATAGCAGAGGAATGATGGCTGGCAGACAAGACACAGAAATGCAGATGGAAATATGCAAACGTGGAGTTCTTGAAGCAGAGTAAAACCTTTCAGGCAAAGGCTGCCTCTAGCTTCAATTGAATTTACATTTTGAGCTTCACAAGGACAAACACTGCAGCCTTCACATTCAGTCTTTAGACTCTTCATGCAGAAGCACACTCCTCGAGAAAGAAGATCAGCAACCTTCTGTAAGCACAAGCCAGCAGCAGCAGCAGCCCATTACTCTTGCTTCTCACTGATTTTTATCCTTTAAATTTTTAATCTCCAATTGCGGCCAGATCCACAGTCGCTTCAAATTAATGTGCATCCACTGCAGATACAAATCCCTGCCTAACCTGCAGTACCACTTCATCCAGAAGGTTCCTGTGCACTCGTTCATGCAGGATCAGTTGCAAAAGCATTCAAGGCATTCAGCAAACAACCCACGAGAGAAGAGAAGAAGCAGGCGGGACCATGAAGAGAAAGAATCTCCCCTTTCAGCTCACCCTGGAAGTGGAAGGTTTTCTGATCAACAGTTATTGTGAAGGTGCTGTCGTCCTCATCGTCTATACCAATCACAGCTCCCTGTGAAACAAAGAGCAAAATCCCAATAAGGCAAACAATGACATCAGCAATATTCACTCCTGCTACAGCCCTGGAATACCCGAAGCAACGAGGACACTGGAAGCGGGCTAGACGAGCAGAGAAATCCGAGAACCTTGTTTTGCTTAAGGAGGAAGAAGTAACGGAGAAGGGCTGGAGGGATACCTTAGTAGTACCCTGCATGGAGACTTTCCATGCCTTGCAGAAGGGACATGGATGCAGTGGGAGGGGAAAAGCACAGACGCTGAATCTGGAATCTGTTTAACAGCGAGCCACTGCGCCTTTCTGAGCTTTAAATTGCTCTCTAAAATGGGAGTCAGAAACCTACACCGCCCCAGGTTGTTGTGCCGTGCAAAGACGGCAGGTGCTCTTCACCAGGCTGCTGCTGTATTGCGCTTGTTAATGCAGAAACACCAGCTGACATTTGCTCCAAAACACTGCCCAGTGGCCAGATGCTCCCACAGCCACTGTGCTTTGGTGGGCGCTGCAGCTTTCACACTGAGTTACTGTGCGCTCCTGTGTCTGCCTCCTCCCACTAAACTGCTGTGAGCTTCTGGGAACCAGGACAATTTCACTTATTCTGACAAATGGCACTCAAGTGTATGCTTTCTA
The DNA here is from genome assembly GCF_037038515.1 of Microtus pennsylvanicus. NCBI lineage: Eukaryota > Metazoa > Chordata > Mammalia > Rodentia > Cricetidae > Microtus > Microtus pennsylvanicus. Next base: position 45,059,595 of record NC_134591.1, read on the forward strand.
ACGGAAAACACGACTTTCAGAAGGCAGTGAGAGAGCAGGGAGCTACACTGGTTGGCTGTTTCAAAAACTTTTAACATTTTTTTATATACAACTATACGCATCCTAATCAGACAACCGGAATTAAAGGGGGAGGGGGAGCTATACAAAATCAAAGTCTACTGGGCAATGGTCTCAAGGACTCAATATCTTGTATATCCCAGAGGGGCCAGAGAACACATCACACCACATAACTCTCATACAGTCCATTCTTAGATACCTTGAAATGAAGGCTCAAAAGAATGGAGGGGGGACAAAACCAATAACAACCTCATCACATGAAAAAAGTAGGGTGACTATTATCTCAAAAATATTAGTATAGCCAAATACTTATTCATTTCTTCCCAGATATATATATAAACCTCACCTTCATCTAAGTTCTACACACCTTACTTAGCTTACTTATTTCAGAGTAAATTTTGTCCCTGTTCTCAAATACAGAAATGTCTGCAGACAGAAGTTCACAGCAGGGCCAAGACCGGACGCCCCTGGCATGGCACCTCTTAGTCCAGCAGGATGAACACGGTCACCACCATCACGCACTAGAGCAGTTCATTCTGGCTAACTTCACTAGGCTAACTGTGAATTTCTAATAAATCAAACACAGCAGCACTGAATAACCCGGCAGAGGAGTGTGTGCTAGATGGAGCACAGGAAACAATGGTCCTTGCTTTAAGACCTTTCTGTTCCGGAAGAGCAGATAAAACCCAGCAGTGAGCTCAACCTGGACAAACCTTGGAAACAGTATCAAAGACACTAGTCACCAAGGAAATAGGCACAATGGACACACACAGAGATGGAAAGTACTTCAGTAGTTCCCTGAGGGTACAGCGAATAGGGACTGAATGCTAGTAAGCAGGAGTGGGGGAAGGGTTGTTTTGGAGACGAGGTGTTGCTATCCTGCCCAGAAGGCCTCAACTCCTGGGCTCAAGAAATTCTTGTCTCAGTTTTCCACTGGAATTATAGGAACACACCGCTACACCTGGATGGCATTATATTTCTTCATGGAGTGATGAAAACATTCTAAAATTGACCATACCATTGTGGTAGTTGAACAATCCTAAGAATATACCCAAAACATTAACCATATACTTTAAATCAATATACTATACAGGATGTGAATTTTCCTTCTTTAATACCGGGTCTCATATAGCCCAAGCTGACATCTAACTCTATGTAGCCAACGATGAGACTGAACTCCCGATCTTCCTGCCCATCCTCTTGAGTACTGGGTTAATGGAATGTATCATCATTCCCAGCTGATTTGGTGTTTGGGATCCAGTCCACAGCTCGACAAGCACTCTACCAATTAAGCTACATCCCCAGGCTCAGTGTGTAAATTATAACTCAACTGAGCTGCAATACCCACTTCCAAATGCCTGTTTGTTTTTTCTTTTGGGTTTCTCAACGTAAGTTTGTCCATCATCTAATCACTCAAGACAGGCCTCAGGAGGGCTCACAAAGGCCCTCATCCTGTAACTGTCTATGCTCATTTGGAACTTTTACCTTTGCTTTTGTTCTCCTTCAGTGCTGGGGACTGAAACTAGGGCTTCGCACCTGCTAGGCAAGACACTCTACACTGCGTATCCTAAGTTCACTATCTTCACAGCTGCTGATACAATGGCAGTTTTCACCGATTTCTTGCTCACTGATGCAGTCTGTCTTCAGTCTGGACACCAACTAGGCCAGTCTTTGCTATTGCCAGAGAAGCAGTTTCTAAAGTGCAAACTTTAGGAGGCACATCTTTTTAAAATATTCCTTGGCTTTCCATAAACTAATCAAGTCAACATTATTTCTTAATGCTCTTCGAGACTGTTCAAGTTTGGCTCAGCTAACCTCTTCTACTGTCACCACTCTGCCCCAGCAGGGAGAACCCTGTATGTGCTCAGTCTCAACATTTCTTCCATGCACCAAAAAACCAGCATGCAGTCTCTCTTTCTCAAACCATTTTTCCAGTCCAGTTCCCCATCATTTTCTAAACAAAACCCACCCAAATCCCTCTAGCGCCCTCCTGCTCTGTGAAAACTGCCCAGCTCTTAACCTTTCCTCCATCCCTGCATCCATGCCTCCTTCCTCTCGCTGCATCCCAGGGCCAGTAAGTACTCTTTAGACAGAACTCAGCAGCGCACACAGCCGCTGTCACCTGTTCCCCCTTAGTGACCTTTGTCCCTACGCTGAACTCGAGAGAGCTCTCCCCAAAAGAACCTTTGCTAATCTAAAATGGGAAAGGGCACTTCCTTTGGATCCACGGCACTGCACTTCCGGAAGGCTTCAGAACCTGTAACTAGAACTGGAGTCTCCTGCTGCAATCAGGATGAGACACTACCTGAGTGTCCTTCAGTACAGAAGGATGCTGCACCTGACACTCTGGCCTCTCCATATGATCTGTTCAAAAACAATCTTAACTTCCCTTGAGAATGCCCTAGATATACACTGTTCAATGCTGTAGCCAACAGTCCTGTGTGACCATTTAAATTGAACTTATTTAAAATTCAGCAAAATTTAGAGATGAGTGAAGTCAAGTTCAGCTCTTCGGGAAGGCAAAGCTTAGCACCAGTAAGGCCCTGGGTTTGGTCTCCAGACCAGAAAAAACACACTGGAATTTCAAAAGCTCAGTAGGTCCAGAAAGCTAGTGGGTGTAGAGGGTACAAACACAGACCATTTTAGTCACTGTGGAAATCACAGGCACTACAGACCACAAAGAGGAGGACACTGAGGTCTGGCCACTGAGAAGAAAATCGCAGCGAAAAGCTACTGCCAATTGGACATCTGCACTTTACACACACTCACTTTGAAAAACATTATTTTGAAATGTAACATACACAAAGGCTGTGTACAAGGTCAACTCCCCTATGTAACTTTTCCTAATCTCTTACACAGCCCTCCCTCCCAAAGGCAAGCGCTAGTGTTGAGAATTTATTTGGAGGTTGTAGCAGGGGAGTGCAGTTACTCTTGCACCCCGACCAAAGGACAGTCCTCCTCTACAGACAAGATCACAGAGGGCGAGCAGGGCGGTGGTGGCACACGCCGTTGATCCCAGCACTCGGGAGGCAGAGGCAGGTGGATCTCTGTGAGTTCAAGGCCAGCCTGGTCTACAAGAGCTAGTTCCAGGACAGGAACCAAAAGCTACGGAGAAACCCTGTCTTGAAAAAAGGATCACGGAGGGCTTGCTTTGGGAGGGATGCAGAGTGCTGTGAGGGAGGAGGGGAGCAGACTGGCCAATTGACTGGAGCTTCCCTGGGGTGACAGATGTTGTAGCCAGACAATGTGGATGACAGATGTTGCAAGCAAATCGCCCTTACATGCAGTGAGGTAAACACTGTTCTTGAATATTATGAAGTCCTATCCGTTTTGAGTTTTATACAAATGGACTCTGTATCTTTTAATCTGCTCTCACACAAAATGTTTGAAATTCACTTATGTTGCAGGTAGTACAGTTGTTGACGGTTTTTGTTTTATAGTTGTGCTTCTGCGTAGCTCTTCACAACTTATCAATTTCACTGTGAACAGACATTTATACAGCTCCAGATTTACACTAGGACAATGCTATTATGGACACTGTGGCTCTTTTCTTACGCATAGTGCCTGGAGGTGGATTTACTAGATCAGGGGTATACACATGTTGGTCTGCAGACATCCAAGGGTTCCAAGAGTAGAAGTGCTGATTATATTCCCACTTCAGGAGCACTTTTTGTTGTTGTTGTTGTTGTTTGAGACAGGGTTTCTCTGTAGCTTTGGACCCTGTCCTGGATGGAACTTGTTCTGTAGACCAGGCTGGCCTCCAACTCAACAGATCCACCTGCCTCTGCCTTCCGAGGCATATGCAGCCACCACTACACCAGGCTCATAAGCACATTTTAAATCACTCAGCAGTGACCACTGACATCTGACAGTGGTTTTAATTTCCTTTTCCTTGGTAACTGATGAAATATCTTTTCATGTCTATTGTTATTTGAATATCCTTTGTGTGATGGTTCAGTGTTATCAATGAGCAAGAAGCAGACCATGTTCTATTTATATAGTTTTCTTTCTATTGTCTATAGAATCTGTAGTCTGACTTTTGCATCTCCTTTCTTCTAAGGAACAGTTCTTAACTCTAATTCTTTCCCTACAATGTACTGAGTTTATATTTCATAGTTACACTTTCTGTGGATCCTTCAAGTAGTCTTTCTCATTCCTAAGGTCAAGGAAATATTTCCCTACACTGTCTTCTAGAAGTCTTTGTATTTCAATATTAGGGAAAGTAAGTCCTCTCACTTTCCTTGGCCTTTTTACGTTCTGAACCAACACTGTCACCAGAGTCTTAGGTCAGAACATGGAACCTGTCTTCTGAGGTCTTTGTAAGAGGCTGAGAAATCAAGTGGCAGAACCAAGAGTGGTATTCTTGACCCTCTAAAAATGTTAGGGTCCACTGAACAAGTTTCGTGCATGAGAGAGCGCACACAGCAGCACACTAACTGGGAAGGCTACCGATCGACAGTTTAACAGTTTCAATTCAATGATACTTATGGTTTTCTGGGTAAAGGGTTCCAACCACCTTTTGTTAATCATTACTCCTCCACCCTCTCCATTCCCCATCACCTTTTCTCTGCTCCTCACCCTCCCAGTTGCATCTACACATATGCAAGTCTCTTCTCTGACAACAGTAAGGATGCTCTGGGTCTGTACCCACTCCAGCAATTAGACCATTCCTCTAAATCCCTTCCAGTCACTCAAGCCTCCTGTCTGTGAATCACTTCATCTTTCCACTCCTTGAAGATACCTAGCCACTGGCTCTTCTTCACCTTACATAAGTTAACTTTATGGCCTGGTTTACCTGGAACAATCCTGGATTATTCCTGTTGCCCTGGCAAAATAATCAACTTCCCCTTTCATTGTCAAGACTGTCCAAGTTCCAGAGATGGTCACACTCCACTACATCTTAGTCCCAAGACTCTAACCTCCCTCTCTAGACTTAGCTCTTACCAACTTCTGCACTTGAACTGCTCAAGGTTTACCAGTTGCTGCAAGTTCTTTCTCACAGCCATGTATCTCCAATTGTTCCCCCTATCTGCCATATCCTTTCCCCTACCTGGATTTGCTCTGCTTCTTGTGGTTATCTGGAACAAAACTCCTCTTGGTAACTCACATATGGAATGGTGCTCTATCATCAAGAAAACTGTTGTGCTAACCTACCAAATGCCAACATTTTGTGATGTTTTTAAGGCTCATTCCATGGTCTCTTGTGACTTTTCTCTGAGGTTTTCGAATGATTAGCTTTCTATGTTCCATCAGTACTTGATGCATACTGCTTTAGGTTGCAGACAGAAACTATAGCTTCAGCATCTTCTCCAAGTGTGTGATGGTTTGAAAGGAATGGCCCCCAATGACTTGTGTGTTTGAATGCTTTGCCCATAGAGAGCGGTACTATTAGAAGATGTGGTCTTGTTGGAATAGGTGTGGTCTTGTTAGAAGAAACGTGCCACTGTGGGCTTTGAGGTCTTATGTGCTCAAGCTATGCCTACTGTGGCACACAGTCTCCTGCTGCCTGAGGACCAAGATGTAGAACTATCAGCTCCTTCTCCAGCACTGTCTGCCCGTACACTGTCATGTTCAACCATAATGATAATGGATTAAACCTCTGAAAATTGAAAGACAGCCACAATTAAATGTTTTCCTTTAAAAGACTTGCTGTTGTCATTGTGTCTCTTCATAGCAATAGAAACCCTAGCTAAGACAGAAGTTGGTACCAGGAACTGGGGTACCACTGTGATAGGCCAGGCAATGTTACTGTTTAGAGGAATATGAACTTCGGGACTGTATATTAAGAAAGCAGTTGACTGCTTTAAGTGAGGCTTAATGAGCCATCCTAGTAGAAGCATGGAAGACAGTGGTGCTTGGGTTATATGAACTGTGGGGGCCTAGTTCAAGAGGTTTCAAAGAATTTTAGTATGTTGCCTAGAGACCGTTCTTGTGATATTTTGGCAAAGAATATGGCTGCTTTTTAGCCTTGTCTGAAAAGTTTACCTGAGGCTAAACTGAAGAGTTTTTGGATTAATTCCATTGTCAGAGGAAGTCTCAAAACATATTAGTATTGACTCTGTTATGTAGTTATTAGTGTTCACTCTTATACAGATCTGGAATGAAATGGAGGAAGCTGTGCAAGGAAAAATACAAAATGTACGATTTGAGGAGAAAGGAGGCATTAGGAGGTGGAATAGTTAAATCCTATGTTCAAGGAGATAAACAAATTAAGAAATGGAATAAAAGAAGTGGTGACTTCACTCGGGAGGCAGAGGCAGGCGGATCTCTGTGAGTTCGAGACCAGCCTGGTCTACAAAGCTAGTTCCAGGACAGGCTCCAAAGCCACAGAGAAACCCTGTCTCGAAAAAAAACAAAAAAAAAAAAAAAAAAAAAAAAGTGGTGACTTCAGAGTAAGACTCCACCCAGCTGAGCTTCCAATTTGTAAAAAGAAATTAACCGACCTAAACTAATCCAGTTTAGGTCCAGGCGTGAGGGTACTTGCCTTTAATCCCAGCACTCAGGAGATAGAAACAGTGGATCTCTAAGTTCAAGGCCAGCCTGGTCTATAGTCCAAGTTCCAGGACAGTCAAGCTTAGGCAGGGAAGGAAAGCATCAAAAACACAGAGTTGGAGAAGATGTAATTGAAGAAGGGGTCCATGGTCAAACCCCAACAAGCAGCAGAACTTAGCAGCTAGACATGTGGTTCTGGCTTTAGAGTCAAGGAGAAAAGAAGGGTTATGGAAGTCCCTCTGTGACTTCGGCAGGAAAGCTGCTGAAGCCAGGTGTGTACTGAAGTCAACAAAGATCAAAGGAAATGGAGACTTGAAGAATGATTTGACATCAGACATGGAGATGCAGAGTTCTAAGTTTGCCCAGCCGGCTTTTGGTCTTGCTTTGGTCCAGTATTTTCTCACTATGTTCCCTTTCCTACGTTTTAGAATAGTAATATATATCCTGTGCCATTATATGTTGGAAGTATGTGATCTGCTTTTTTATTTTGATTTTACAGGGGATCACAGTTAAGAGATTACATGAATCTCAGAAGAGACTTTGAACTTTGGACTTCTGAACAGGGTTGAGACTGTTATAGTATTATAGTGGTATGGTGACTTTTGAAGTTGGATTGGATGCGTTTCTGCATTACGTGACAGTTACAAGCCTGGGGGAGGAGGCTGGGTAATGTGGTTTGAATAGGAATGACTCCTATAGACTCACTGAATGCTTGGCCCATAGAGAGTGGCACCATTACGAGGTGTGGCCTTGTTGGAGGAAGTGTGTCACTAAGGAGGAAGGCTCTGAGGTCTCCTATGCTCAAGCTATGCCTACAGTGGCACATGGTTGCTTCTGCTGCCTGTGGATCAATATGCAGAACTCTTAGCTCCTTCTCCAGCACTATGGCTGCTGAACACTGCCATGTCCCACCACAGTGACAATGGACTGACCCTCTGAACATTATAAGACAGCCCCAGTTAACTGTCTCCTTTGTAAGAGTGCTGTTGCCCTGGTGTCTCTTCACAACAATAGAAACCCTAAGACAAAGAGGATGGATCTCTTATTTTCTTCCTCTTTTTTCTATACACCCAGAAATACTTTAAGCATGAATAATGGTTCAAATACCTATGATGGAAACAGTTTTGCTTTCATGATTTGCAAAACAAAATAAGATTCTGGCCATTCTGCAGGTTTTTTTGCATAAAAGATAAAAGTGGGTTGGTGATTCCAAAAGTAATAAAAGAACGACTACTTCAGAGTGTAAACGGCTCACACACCCCCTAACGGAGCACGGCTGATGCAAGCGACTCCCTCATGCACTAAACACACACTGTCCCTCGCTGCTGAAATGCCAGTGGAACTTTACATTCATATGGAGCTTTACACATGCTCGCTGAGATTCAGGGGGAACAACTGGTACCTCATCTTTAGGGAACAGAAGACAGGCTCAAAGAAGTAAAGTGTTTGTTCAAAGACAACAGCTAAAATGTAGAAGTCATTCTAGCAAGTCCTGATACAAAGCAACATTTACTATTACTTCAGAAAACTTACTGAACACCTATTCCGGGCCAGGAGCACTAACAGCCAGGAACTGGAAACAAATAAGGTGCTTCAACAAATGAGCCTGTGGGGGACATTCATGGCCACCAACAATGTTTGTTTTGCTCTCAGAATAAAAGCTGCTTTTAAAAATAAAAGTAAGTAAGTAAATAAATAATGTGTCTGCACCCTGAAGGAATATGGAAGAGAAAAGAAACAAGTCAATGCATAAAGAGGAGCAGAAACACTTGCGTTCAGCCTGCTCACAAAGGTGCTGAAAGGAGGGCCTGCTGCAGCGCCATTCATCCATTCAGTGACTCAACAAGCAACTATGGGGGTGGGGCGCTGACTTTTGAAGACAGGGTTTCTCTGCCCTGGCTGTCCTGGAACTCACCCTGTAGATCAGGCTGGCCTCTAACTCACTGAGAACCACCTACCTCTGCCTCCCAGTGCTGGGATTAAAGATGTCCGCCACCACTACCCTGCACAACCTTCTTTTTACACTTATCATTTGTTTACTGAAGCTGAACACACACACACACACACACACACACACACACACACACACACACACACACACACCTTCCACACTGAGAATCCATACATGCTTTCCATGCTGAGAACATACCTCTTTTACATTCCTGTTTCCTTTTATATGAGTTGAATGTACATTTCATTTTTAAGTATACTTTTTTGTTTTCTTACTGATTTCATACATTCTTTTGGTTGTTCCTAATTTATAGTTCTTCATACTTTTTTGGATATTAATCCTTTGTCAAACATATGCCTTATATTTTCCCTCTTGTCCATAGGTTACCTTTTTCTCTTTGGTTGTGGTAATAATTTAAAGTTATTCAGGTCTCCCTATAGTTTTTCAACAATGGCTTATAAAAGAATACATCTGTCTTATAAAACATATTTCTAGGAGAGTTCTATCTAATATTGCAAACACAGGTCTTTAATTCTTCTCCTAATTGATTATGGCAATTATTGAGGAATATTACTAGTTTTTGCACATTAATTTCATATCCAATTTGCCATTGTTCCGTTGTCGTTTTTCAGACTGAATCTTACTGTGTGTCTCTGGCTGATCTGGAACTCCCTTAGTAGACCAGGCTAGCCTCAAATTCAGACATCCATTTGCCTCTGTCTCCTGAGTGCTGGTTTAAAGGCATATGCCACCACATCCAGCCCCATATATTTTTAAGAGTTCTTTTTATTTCCAAGTATGTGTGTGTATCTCTGTGCATATACGCTGTATATGTAAAGGTGCCTACAGATGCCAGATATGGCTACCTGAATTGAGTGCTAGAAACTGAAAAAACAGAATACACTCTTAACCACTGATCTATCTCTCCAGCCCCTCCACATCCAAAATTTTTGCTCAATTTACACAAATAAATTATCTGTAATTTCTTCACATTAATTTATTTATGTGTCATGGCACACATGTGGAGGTTGGAGGATAAGTTGTGGGAGTTGGTCCTCTCCTTCTACTGTGTGGGCTCCTGCAATAGAGCTTAGGTCATCTGGTGTGGCAGCATCTTTACCCACTGAACCATCCCACCAGTGCGTCTGTAGGTTCTCGAGGACTTCATGCACATACTCCTATCTACAAACATGAGTAACTTATTCTCCCACTCTGATCTTTTCTTCTTTGTTCTTTATTCTCATGGTGCCACATGATTTCTCTCTTGCTTGTTCTTTGCTTGGCATTCTGGGACCTGCAGGGTGTAACAATGAAGCAGCACCAAACAAGGACCCTATCTTGCTGCTGACTTTATGAAGACTGTGAGGCTAGGAGCTAGCCTGGTAGTTCAAGTACTCACTGAGAAAGCTTTTGTCAAGACCCCTGAAGCTTTGGTTTGGGTTCCCTGAACCCACATGAATGCTGTTCTGTTGCTAAACCCAGCATTTGAAGGCAGAGATAGGGGACCTCAAGCAAACAGGCTAACATGGCAAGCTCAGAGTTCACTTGAACAACCCTGCCTTAATAAATAAGGTGGAGAACAATTGAGGAAGACTAAATGTCAACCTCAGGCTTCTACACACAGATGTACACGCACCCACACATACATGCAACATACATGTGAACATGCATGCATATCACATAAATATACAAAAATGAAAGAAAGAATTTATATACTGCTTCATTATTATGTACATTAACAGCCTTCTGGCAAACATTCTTTACGAGGTTTAGGAAGGCTCATTTTGGCAAGGTCTGATAGCACACAGCTTTATCCCAGTACTCAGGAGGTAGAGGCAGGCAGGGCTCTGAGTTCTAGGCTAGCTGGGCAACCAGGGCTATATAGTGATACCATATATATGTTTATTTTGATCTGGATGTAGAGGCAAATGCCCATCATCCCAGCACTTAGGAAGTAGAGGCACATGGGTAAGGAATTTCAGAACATTTTTCATGTCAAATTCGTAGGGAACAGACAGAGCGGGCAAAGGCTACTGCATTAACAAGTGAGCCCTAAATTAACTGAGTAATTTTTCATCATGAAATGACAAGATAATTATAACATTTCTTGTGGGACATAGGTTTTCAGATTAGAGGAGGACATTTTTAAATTTATACATTAATCTAAATTACCTCCCCACATCTGCTCTAGGATGTCTCTTATTTTTAGATGCAGTCCAATACCAGAGATCGGGGAAAGTATCACAGGGCTAGAGTAAAGCATAAGTACCCATCAGTGCTGACGGTATTAATAACCTTATATCAGTAGTGGTGTGCTACTGATCTCTCAGGGTGAGCTAAGAGAAAAGAGAACAGATGATGGCTTCCACAGGGAATCAATCCACTTATACCCTACACATGACAGATACATGTCATACAAGTTGAGTATCCTGAGTTTAAAAAGAAAATCTGAACTCCAAAGCACTACAAAATCCAAAAATCAGGCAACACAATCAGAAAATTCTACACCTGATTTCACGTACCAAGGGACAAAAATATTGTATAAAATTACCTGCAGATTATGTGTATAAGGTATATAATTGAATTACACATTTAGACTTGGGTCCCAGTCCCCAAATAGATCATTATGTGAACGCAAATATCCTACAGTTCAAAAGAGGAATATTTTATGGCTGCAAACATTCTATATAGCGATATTCAGCTGGCCCTCTTCGCTGTACTGGGTCACTTCAAGTCATATACAGATCAACAGTCTTCAAAGTACTTTTACTTAACATTAAAACTCAGTTGACTTATAATTCATCTCACTCTGGTGGTCCCTACGCCTCTTCAGAACACCAGAATCCAAGGTTCAACTGCATCAACTGTGCTTATTATAGCCAGGCCTAGCAACACAGGCAAAAAAGCATGAGTTCAAGGCCAGCTTGGGCATCAGTAAACTCTGGTCTCTAAAAGTTCAAAGGGAGCTGGGAGCACCACTCAGTGGTGGATTGCTTATCTGGCATCTCTAAAGCAGTAGGTTCAGTCAATACTACTTTTCAAATATATTAACAAATTTGAGGCTGACAATTCTTGAGTGAATAGTATGCTTATTTTGTTAGTTTTTTTTTTTAAAAACAATTTATTTGTTTTTCTTTTGTGTGCACTGATGTTTTGTCTGCATGTATGTCTGTGTAAGGGTGTCAGGACCCCTACAACTAGAGTTAGAGACAGTTTTCAGCAGCCATGTGGGTGCTGGGAAGAGCAGCCAGTGCTCTTAACCACCGAACCATCTCTCCAGCCAGGTCTTTTTTTTAAAGACCTGCCTCAATTTATAAAGCTAGCTAAAAAGCAGAATTCACTTTTAACCTCCATTCCACAGATGCCATGCTCTTTTCTCTACATCACATGTCTCGTTAATGCTATTACTCACCCATTTTGCACTATTTCCTAAAAATGTTTTTTTGCTTTCAGATAAAACATGGGGGTGAAGTAGCTTAGACCTAAGCACCAGCCATTACCATGTCCTCGGGTCAAGGGCGCCATCTAGTGGTACATACTTGGTAACAAAAGTCAAATTTTTGCTGACAGGCATGGTAGTTCAGACCTGTAACCACAACACTTGGGAGACTCTGGCAGAACTGCTATGAGCCTGAGGACAGCCCAGGCTACATAGTGAGTTCCAGGCCTGGCAGGCCTATCTACAAAGCAAGCCTCTGTCTCAGAGAGACAGAGATTGATTCTCACTTCCCCATTTTCTTCACTGATTTCTGCTGCTTTGCAACAATGTGGCATGTCTGCATTACTTCCTCTAGCCTGGAGAAACTGAGGAGGGGGGAGTTGTTCAGCTGTAGAACAGTTGTTTAGAATGCAACAGGGCCTTGAGTTCAATCTCCTAGCACTGTCCAAGTCAGGCATAGGGGGCCACACCTGTAATCCCCACACCTGGGAAGTAGAGGTAGGAGGGTCAACAGGGAATTCAAGGCCAGCCTGAGCTACAGAAGAGAGGATTAAAGGGAGTTTGGGAATGGGAACAGACCAAAGTTCTGTCCCAGATTCACTATCAATGTGTGGACTTGAAAATTGCTGAAGTCAACTTCATCTCAGAAGAGCCTGGAGATGTGGCTCGGGAGTGGAGTTCTTTTAGGGCATTACCAGGCACTGAGCTCAACCCTCGCTCCAGAAAACAAGATTGCCAAGCCTGACCTTGCAGAACATCTGAACTAGATGTGCTAGTGTCTCAGACAGTAAGACATGGGCTCCCTGAGATCCTGCATACATCATGGAGTCTTTCCACAGTGATCTTGTCTGCATAACACGATCAACCAGACAATCCGCTCAAAACTAAAGATTCTAGAATCTTATTCTAAAATAAGGTGTGGAGAAGGGGCTCCTGGAAACCTATATTGTAAACAAACACTCAGATGTTTCTCACACAGGAAGCCAAAGGACAATGTCTTTTTTTCCCTCTTCTTTTGGGGGTAGGATCTCATTTAGCTCAGTCTAGCCTTGTGTTGGCTAGATTTATGTCAACTTGACACAAACTATAGCCCTCTGAGAGGAGGAAACCTCAATTAAGAAAATGCTTCTACAAGATTAGGCTGCAAGCCAGCCTGAAGAGCATTATCTCAATTAGTGATCAATGGGGGAGGGCCCAGCCCTTTGTGGATGGTACCATCCCTGGGCTGGTGGTCTTGGGTCCTATAAGAAAGCAGGGTGAAGTCAGGCGGTGGTAGTGCGTGCCTTTAATCCCAGCACTTGGAAGGCAGAGGCAGGCAGATCTCTGGGAGTTTGAGGCCAGCCTGGTCTACAAGAGCTAGTTCCAGGACAGGCACCAAAGCTACAGAAAAACCCTGTCTCAAAAAAAAATAAAATAAAATAAAAACAAAAACAAAAAACAAAAAAAGAAAAAGAAAAGAAAGCAGAGTGAGCAAGCCATATGGAGCAAGCCAGTAAGCAGCACCCCTCTATTGTGGGATATTTTCATTGTACTCTGACACTCCCAAGACTGCCAATAAAGTTAAACCTTGAATCAAAGGGTGGAATCAACATTCAGCTGACCAGAATTAACCACAGAGTTTTTGGCTGACACAAATTAGGATAGAGAGACACAAGAAGGAATAGGTAGGGATTTAGAAGGATTTGCAGGCCTTTTCGATCTCATAGTGTGCAGAAGCAGGGTCAGCTGATCATTCCTCTGTAGCTCTTTGGATCTATCAGGTTTCTACCCCAATATCTGACTCCTGAAGTAATTGCTACATCTGGTACTGCACCCCTCCACGGCCTCTGTGTCAGCTCCTGCCTCCACGTTCCTGCCGTGTTAGGGTTTCTGTCCTAGCTTCCTTCAGATGGACTACAGTGTGGGAGTGAAGGCCAAATAAACCTTTTCTCCCCAACTTGTTTTTTGGTTATGGTTGTTTCATTGCAGCAATAGAAAGTAGGACAGGCCTTAAACTCACTGTGTAACAGAAGATGACCTTGAACTTCTGTCCTCCCCCCCAACCTCTACCCTCTCAGGGCTGGGAATAGAGGCGTGCACTACCTAAGCCTAGTTTTATGCAGCACTGAGGATCGAACCCAGGGCCTTGTGCATGCTAGGAAGCACTGCCAACTGAACTGCATCCCAGCACTGTCATAAATACATTTTATTACCCTCCTCCACTGATGTGCCAAGTACCTAATGCTCACAGATTCCCACTAGAAAGGAATTATAATTCCCAATTAAAGAAAACTCAAACTCAAGCTTATAGCTTCCCTCTTTCAGTCAACCAAACAAAGGGTAAATTAAAAGCAGGTTCCTGTAGGTTCTCTGTCCTGCTATGCAGCAGGCATGATTCTAAGAATGACATTTGTTCTTGGAATAATCTCTTCTCCTGGGATATGATGAGATCACTGCAGTGCTTATGGTAAATGAAACAGCAAAAAGAGTTTCTGACATAACTGAATTGCATGAGCCTTTTAAAAACAGTGCTTTCTACAGGGGCAGCAGAATGGGAAGTCAGAGGGATTCACACCAGGGGCTGATGTGAACTGTTGACTCCTGTAGAGACGAGATATGGCAGGTGAGCACAACCCCCAAAAGCAGAGTTAAGGACCACAAGTGACAGCAACCAAGAGTCCTCAGAAGTTTAACTGCAAACAATTATATCTGACCAACAGCCTAAAAAGGGTTCTTTCTTAGAGCTTCCAGATAAGGACTCATCCCAGTCAACTTCTTGACTTCAGTCCTGTAAGTCTCAGCAGAAAATCCAAGTGAGTTGTCTACCTGTAGAATTGTGGAACCAGGAGGCGGTGGTGGCACAGGTCTTTAATCCCAGCACTTGGGAGGCAGAGGCAGACAGATCTCTGTGAGTTGGAGGCCAGTCTGGTCTACAAAGCAAGTTCCAGGACAGTCAGGGCTAAACAGAGAAAAACAAAAATGAAAAAGAAATGTGGAAAATTCAGTTTTTTGTGTATGGTGACAAAAATATCAGGTCTGCAGCATTAAGGACATTTATCCTTCTGTGCAACTGTCATTGCCATCCAGCTCTAGAAACTCCCTCCCCTGCTCCCTCTCTCTCTCCTTCCGCCAGTCATTTTTGGTGATATCCTAAGTCTCTGGGGTTCCAGCCCCTGAGTCCTGGTCCTCGGGTGGTGAGTTCCCTCTCATGGTAGGCCATGCAAGTTGTTCTGGGTTTTTGTTTTTTCATTTTTCGAGACAGGGTGTCTCTGTGTAGCCCTGGCTATCCTGGAACTCACTCTATAGACCAGGCTGGCCTTGAACTCATAGAGATCCACCTGTCTCTGCGTTCCAAGTGATAGGATTAAAGACATGTTCAACCACCACCGAATCAGAAACTACATTTCTAAACTCAAACAACTCCATACTCACCAAATAGCTTCTTGTTTTCCATGCCTAGGCTGGAAACCACCAATTTATTCCAGTTTGTATGAATTTGATGACTCTTCATATCTAATAGGACTCACAATAATGTTTGTGTTTTGTGGCTAGCTTAGCATACCACCCTCAAGGTCCATCATGTTAGCATATATGAAATTTCCCTTTCTTTCCTTAAGGCAAAATAGTATATTGTCTTAGTTTCTGGTCTAGTTGCTGTGATAGAATACCCTGAGACAAAAGCAATGCAAGGGATAAAGGGTCAATTTCAGCTCCCTTTCTCCTGCTATATAGTCCAGGACCCCAGCCCAGGGAATGGTGCTGCCCACAGTGGGCAAGTCTTTCCATCTCAGTTAACCTAGTCAGAACAATCCCCAATAGCTATGTCCAGAGGTCCATCTTCCTGGTGATTCCAAATCTTATTGGGGAATATTAGACACAATGCAAATCCCACAGGCCTAAGGGCAGGACGGTTCAGCAGGTGAACTGTGAACAAAAGGCACCAGTTTTAAAATAAGCAAACTGAATCTACAAAACTGCTGGGTTCTGGCACACTGTGATCCCGGCAGCACCCGAGAGGCAGAGACAGAAGAATCACCTGAGCTCAGGAACTAGAGACCAGCCTGGGAAACACAGTAAAATATCTAAAATTTTCAACTTAAAAACTATAAAATTTCGGGATGTCACACTATAAAATTATAAAGCAATGCAGAGGGTGATTAGTTAGAGGAGACTAGAGCCATAACCTGACTGGGGCATGTACCGAGCTTTCGGGCAGCTGGCGAAGTTCTCTCTTAACCTGAGTGCTAGGCGCAAGGGTTAAGAATTCAACTATATTTAAAAACCAAAACCAAGAACTAAGCCAGCACATTAACTATACCAACAAGACAGAGGCCTGACCCCAAATACAATCAGCTGACCTGCTGTTTCAACACAGCCCTGGCAAGGCCTCACCACTGGCAAATCTCAAGCCAAGAAAGCAGTTAAAACCAGAGCAAGTGGAAACTGGGATCGATACCAAGTACTCAGGAAAGCAATCTGACCACAACAAGAGGAACCACAGGAAAATTTAAAAATACAGAAGTAGAAGGAAGGTGTGATTGGTCATGCTGCAGCCCCAGTACTGGAGAAGCTGCAGCTAAAGGAGCATCACGAATTCAGGACCAGGCTGCCATGGTGAGATTCTGTTTCAAAACAACAAGAAGGAAGACCAAGGGGGGAGGGGGACAAGGGAACAGCCTAAGTTGCTTTTTAAAAATCTTTGTATTGCCATATATTCAAGTTAGTCTACTTTCCATTCTGCAAACAGTCACACTTACTCCCATCTCAGTTCAAGACTTTTCCCATTATGTCTAAGCTTATGTTTTCCAGTTCTTGGTAGAATGTTAATAAAGGTAACAATGTTTACCAAATATATTCACATCTCCAAAAGTAAGGGTGCACCCTATGTTCAGTTCAAAGCACCACAAACAAAAAATGATACAGGTGGGGAGGAAGGGAGAAGACAGAAAGCAAACAAACGAATGGAGAAAGCGGCCAGAAGCTGAGGGGCCTCGTCGGAGAAGGGAATCAGTACAGAAGAGTGAATCTGGGAGCTGTGGCCCCGGCCAGTCCCTAACTCAACAGCTGCAGAAACTGAAGGAGCAGCTAAAAGCAGCACCTTTTCCCATATATTTTTATATATGGGTGTTTATCACAAAGAATCATTGGTCTGGTTCGAGGCCCCTGGTCTCTGCTGCACCATCTGTGCCGGGCCCTCACTGGGACTCTTCTGGACATTCCGTTGCTGTCCTGTGCCATGCCGTGGAGCCCTACAGCTCTGGGTCCACAGGACTCACACACACACACACACACACACTCTCTCTCTCTCTCTCTCTCTCTCTCTCTCTCTCTCTCTCTCTCTCTCTCTCTCTCTCCACACTCCAGCAGGTCACAGACAGGTGGATATTAGTGGACTACCACCAATTTTTAAGTTATACATGTGGTTCAAAGTATCTTTCTACTGCCCAGCACTGTACTACACAGTACTGAAAAGAAATCAGCAGCTAATGAGATTTTTTTGAGTCTTTCCCACTACCGCTGTTGACACCAACAGTGTAATTCCAGCCTTGTCCCTTGTCTGTAAAATGAGGTTTTAAAGGAAAGCCAGGAAGTGTTTTAAGCCATGGAGTAAACCGCGGATCAAAACAATTGAATCTGGCCGGCCAGTGGGGTGCACGCCTTTAATCCCAGCACTCGGGAGGCAGAGGCAGGCGGATCTCTGTGAGTTCGAGACCAGCCTGGTCTACAAGAGCTAGTTCCAGGACAGGCTCCAAAAACCACAGAGAAACCCTGTCTCGAAGAAAAAAAAACAAAAACAAAAACAATTGAATCTGGTGTTCTGGTCCTGATACTTCTAGAAGTTACTTGAAGAAACCCGATTTTCTTCCCTGTGACTTGGTTGTATAGCCCAATGGCTAAGAAAGGAAATTAAGTTAAATCCAGGCTCCAGCACACCATCAAAATATATCCTTTCTGTTGAAATTAGTCTTCATAAAATGAAGGAATACTCACCCTGAGTCTAACGCAGCCTCTTCGAGAGCCTCTCATCATTTTGTCCTTGGACTAAAAGAAAAACAAAACACTCAGTAAATAAAAGGTTACAGACAACTGTTTTTAGAGTCAGCTGGGAGCTAAAAACCAACAAAAATTTACAGAACTGACCATTCCTTCTGCCCATTACCTGCCCCAAAAGAAATTTTTTGCGGGGAATGACCAGCTAAATGAACATGGTTTTGTAGTTTATACAAACCAACCTAAGCGCAGAACCGTATGCACCTCCTCACTATCATGTTTATCCCTCCTCATGCCCCTTCACTGTAGCCCAGCGTTTCTCTGGGGTTTAAGAATCTCCCCCGATGATGCTGGCAAAAGGCAAAGGATCACACTTTAGAAAAGGTGCTCAGCTTATCCATGCGGTCCCCAGAAGTCATTGCTCAACCTGTTTGGTTGCCGCTCATCAAAGTGCTTTAGCTGTCGGCTCTGGATTCTCATCCCTGAGCACCAGCCTCCTGCATGTGTTCTGTACATGGACACCCTGTGGGCATGCCTCAGAGGTGAGAGAGGCACTGTCTTGCCTTATCTTATGCTTTAGTACAGTGCTGGTATACATTAGGTGCTAAAAAAACATCTCCTGTGAGACACTGTTGTCCCTCCTGTCCCCTCACTACACTGGGAGGAACACGAACACAAGGGGCACAGAGCTGACATCCAGGAAATGTTCCTGAACATAAACTGGTCACACAAAATAAAGTAAAAGTAGGAGAGGGAGTTTAATAAATACGTAATATTTGTGGAATAATAGGTATTTCCCACATCCCACCTATATGAGAAAAATCAAAACAAGCTGATTCCACATGACTGCATAATTGCCTCCCTTGGAGTCACAGATATTTAACCTCCAAATCTTTAAGCCATGGGAACTCATGTTCAGAAGTGGATGAACTGAAGACAGCTTGTTTTTATTCTATTTACAAATAAATACAAGAACAAAGACATACATTTTAGGGGGAGAATATCCTCACTACCAAGCACGATCAAAGAGTTCTTTTTTTTTTTTTTAAGATTTATTTATTTATACAGTATCCTGCCTGTAGGCCAGAAGAGGGCACCAGATCTCATTATAGGTGGTTGTGAGCCACCATGTGGTTGCTGGGAATTGAACTCAGGACCTCTGGAAGAGCAATCAGTTCTCTTAACCACTGAGCCATCTCTCCAGCCCCCATCAAAGAGTTATTTACTAATAACACGCAGCTAATGAAAACACTGCTAACAAAAGCATCCCTTTGGCATTTAATAACCTTCTTATGCACCTATATTTATCTTCTCTCCAAAATAATAAAGGCAGAATACAAAAACAATTAGGTTACAAACAACCAATGAGAATAGAATGAAAAGTAAGCTAAAAAAAAAAAAAAAGTAAAAGCTGCATACTCATCCTGGAGCCGCTCACATTGTAAAGCAGTTTTTAAAATCACAAGACACAGCCAGACAGGCCAGTGATGTTGCTAACATTTGGTTTAGGAATTATAAAACCCTGAAAGAGACAACTGGAAGCAACTGCTCCAGAGAATCAGAATATGGAGCATTCTACAAAACAACTGACAGACGCTTAGAAAACATGGTCGGGAGAAGGCAGAAAGTCTAACGCATAAACAGTCATAACACAGAGCAAAGCAAGCACAAAGTGTCCCAGACTCCAGAGAGGAACTCTGAAGGGACCAGAGAGTTTCAGGCCTGGGCAGCAGAGTGACTGCATGCCGGCTCCTGGTGAAGGCACTAGCAGCAATTTGATCCAATCCACCCCTTCTGTGGCTCCTTTCTCAGTAAGCTGTCTCCTTTGCTGTAAACCCCACTCCACACATACAGACACACAGACACACACACACACACACACACACGTTTGTCAGTTCGGTTCTTTCTTCCAGAAAACAGTATCTGAAACCACTCCCGAGAGGTACCCACTGAATCCTACTGTCAAGACCAGCAGAACTGCTTTGAAGTCTGAGCCAGGCTGATCTATACAGCAAGCTCCAAGCCAGCTTAAACTACATATTGAGAGTGTTTCAAAATACATATAAATATGTAAAGCAAAACAATCTTCAGTGGCCCTAACCTGCTGAGATCTGATCCAAGAGCCCCAGCATTCCTGTGGTCGAGGCTGACTTTCCAGCTCCCGGAACCAGTCAGTCACCTTCATGCCTAGGGATTTTCACAGGCTGTTCTCTTGCCTGCAGTGTTTGCACACGTTACAGGTTCCTTAACAAGCTAATTCCTGCTCACCCTCAGAGAATTCTAGCTGAAGCCCAGGACTGCATTATAACCATTCTGGCCATGAGTCATTTTTAAAAACACAATCTTTCCCTTTATAATACTGTGGGGAAATAAAACTTCCCTGAATCTCTCTGTGCGCCAATCAAAGGCTGTAGGACATGTCATTATAATTAGATTTTTCATTTTTCTCTGATCTCAAACAATAATAAATATTTTCCTTTCCCAGCAGAGTCTGAAATATTGTATCTGGAGTAGGAAGGTCATTTTAAGAAGCTCAGTATTAAATCTGCTGTATTCAAAGTACTCTAAGTTTTATCACTTTAGATGAACTTCAGGATTCTACTTAAAAAGCCATCTATCAGGTAGATGATTCTCTGGTTAAGAACACTTGCCGCTCTTGCAGAGAACCTGGGTTCCACTCCCAGGACCCACATGGTACCTACCACCTGTTACCTCACAAGCACCTGTAACTCCAGTTCCAGGCCTCTTCTGACCTCACTGGGCACTGTACACACACCAGGCAATTACATACATGCAAGCATAAACATAAAGTAAAATTTCTTAATCTTCAAGGGCAAGTGAGATGGCTCAGTGAGTAAAACTGCTTGCTATACAGGCCCTACAACTTGACCTGGAAACCTTGGCGGGAGGGGTGGACTCCCAAAAATAGTCTTCTGGCTTCCATACTATGCCTGTGCCATGGCACATCAGCTGTACAACACACACACAAACACACACACCCCACTGACAATAAATAAGAATTTTTATTAATTTCAAAATATTCTCCATTTAGGCTCCAAGGCCACAGATACCATTTATGTGAAATTTAGTCTTTAAATGTACAAAATCATTTCAATCCAATTTCTAGAATTACATACATCATACATACATACAAACATACACACGCACACACATATACCCAGATGCTGTGGGAGCTCCTTCCACTCCTTCAGTCAACAACCTTTAAGATTCCAGCCCCTTGGGCGTGGACTCTTATACTATAAATGTAGCTGTAAACCATGCACTCGCTCTCTTGCTTCTAGCTCTCACTTCCAGTTGCTAGACTCTGTTCTTGTTTTCCGTTAGTACAGAGGACTGTGATCTATGACAATGTTCTGTAAGTCTCCCCTAAATAAATAACCCTTTATTATACGTAAATCTGAACTAGTGTGGGATTGTTTTGTATATTCTGCTGTCATCTGGTGTCCAAATGTGGGGAACAGTCCACACTTTTGGGGATTGGTCTGCCAGCCACGTGGCACAATGGGAACTGACTCTCCTGCCCTCCACTCTAGCGGGCTCTCACACACAGCAGGCTGCTCAGCACTCCCTGGCTCGCACCCACACGCTACCTCTCTATGCATTACATGCCGGCCCACACGCTGCTGCCTGCCGTCCCCGTGGTGCACATGGTCCACCAGTCACACTGGCTTTTCTTTCTCCTGGGCCCCAACTCTCGGAATCGTTTGATCACCTTAATAACTGCTCTTAATTTGTTAAACAAAACATATTTTTCAGTACCTAAGTATGCAACAGGTGCTGTTCACTGCCGCTAGCGTCTCTTGGCAACTGCAACTGTGACACTTGCTAGCCAATAATGGTTATTACATCTACTCTAATTCATTTTAATTGCCTTACGACAGCAAAGATCTGAAAATCTACAAAAAAATTATTTTGCTTATACTATGGAAGGTATTCTGCAAGGCTTATGTGATTTTTCTTCTATATCCCTTTATTTGATTCTAGAAATAAGCTTTGTTTTCAATATTATCTCATTTTAAAAAAATGGGTAAGGAATTGCCAATGCCTCGACCACTGACAAAGTGCACGATGTCCAGACTGGACAAGCAGGATACAAGAAAAAAGACTGCAAACCTTGACAAGACAGAGTAAGATGGTTCTGAAAATGTTCCTGCCTCTGAAAATGGTCTGTCAGTTACTCTAGGCCTTAGCCAAAGTTGGTTGCTTCAACATCGCAAGTGAGACTTTGGGTGATTGCCCAGGTAGCCAGTTGTCTCTGTCGTACGCTGCACAATTTGGAAGCTGCTTGATTGCACTTCCTGCCTACTCAAGTGGTATTATCCCCCTTCTCAGGCCTTCGATGGAGTTGAAGATTAGATAGTCGTAGTTATTGTCTTCTTATGATCTAGTAAAGCCATTTCCAATGCAAGACTTAGACTCCTTAGGATAGAATGTTTATTAAAATGTTAGGATATGTTCCTTGCTTAATATTGTTTATGCTGACGCCGGGCGGTGGTGGCACACGCCTTTAATCCCAGCACTCGGGAGGCAGAGGCAGGCAGATCTCTGTGAGTTCGAGGCCAGCATGGTCTACAAGAGCTAGTTCCAGGACAGACACCAAAGCCACAGAGAAACCCTGTCTCGAAAAACCAAAAAAAAAAAAAAAAAAATATATATATATATATAGTTTATGCTGGTTGTAATTCTAATCTTATACTTGATATCTGTTTCTAGTATACATAGTTTTGAATTGGGTTTAGAACTCTCTTATTAAATAAAAGGGGGAGGTGTTGTGGGAGCTCCTTCAGCCAATAGCCTTTAAGATACCAGCCCACTTGGGCGTGGTCTCTTATACTATACTGTAAAGCCTGTGCTCGCTCTCTTGCTTCCTCTCTCGCTTCCAGCTGCTAGACTGTTCCTGTTCCCCATTCCTGCAGAGGACTGTGATCTATGAGTCTCCCCTAAATAAATAACCCTTTATTATACATAAATCTGAATTAGTGTGGGATTATTTTGTATCTTCCGCCATCATCCAGAGATAAAGAATGTATCTATAGACAACACTATAATGAAACAAGGTAGCTGTGGAGTTGAAATCCAGCTCTGCCAGTGAACCAACTATGCAGCCTCGACCAGATCTCTTCTGTTCTGACTCTAGTTTACCTGTCTGTGAAAGGAAGACCTGACTTACACTCACAAAGTTGTCCCAAATACTTAATGAGGAAATCATGCAGGACACCAGTGTAAAGCTGGCGCAAGGTTTATGCTCCTTCCATGCTCCTACCTTAAGTACAGCAAATACCCTCCCTCATCTGCTCGAAGAGGGTTCCCTGACCTGTGGGAAGCCCAAGGACCGCCCACCTCTATCCAGGTCTCCAAAGGTGAGCATCCAAATTGCCTAGGCTCCCCCAAAGCCAGTACGTGCAGTAGGATCAAAAACCCACTGCGATTGTTCCTGAGTTCTCAGTATTCCTCATTGTCCTCTATGTTCAGCTAGTCCAGATTTATCCCATGCTTTTTCAGACCCAGGCCAGCTGGCCTTGGTGAGTTCCCGATAGACCTTGATGGAGGGGGGGGGATGGGAGGCGGATGAGGGGGGGAGGCAGAAATCCTTAATAAGTAAATAAATAAATAAATAAAAAAGTACAGCAAATACAAATTGTAGTGATACT
This sequence comes from Microtus pennsylvanicus, assembly GCF_037038515.1. NCBI lineage: Eukaryota > Metazoa > Chordata > Mammalia > Rodentia > Cricetidae > Microtus > Microtus pennsylvanicus. The sequence continues at coordinate 45,083,176 of NC_134591.1, forward strand.
CTTTAAAACTAAACAGGCCCTATTTTCAAGTGTGACACATTTTATCAGAGTTCAGCATGTAACTAGGCAGGCAGAAGCAGTATTCTAAAAAAAAAAAAAAAAAAAAAAAAAGCACATGTGCCTCCTCCCTTCAGTTATTAAGACCCTTCAGATCATGGGCCCCAAGGGATTGGAATTTCCCAGGAATGCTGGTACCTGCAGAGAGATTTATTTATCGGAGAGATTTCACACAATGCCAACTTCTTGGAAAATAGACCAGGAATCAGAAGCCAATGATGGGTCAGTGATGGGCAGGACTATACCTTGACTCAACTGCTTAGCTATGCATACATCTGCCCTCTATTTAAATCTAAGCCTGAAGTCTGGACCCTGAAGATGGACTTGGAATGAGGGACACTGGCCCTCTTCGTATTCCCACATCCCAGCATGACCGCACTGAACAAACCTCTTCTCTGCTTCTCACTATTACTTGCTGCTTTAACTGGCCCACTGAGGGCAGGTAGACTGAGTATAATTTGTTAGGGCTCCAGGAGCCAGACTTTGACCCTAAAAACTCAAGTAACAAGAACAAGCACTCCCAAACATGACACCTTAAGCAGCAGCCTAAAGGTCTCCTGAGTCTCCTTGTCTTCCTAAGGAGCAGATCCACTGGACAGGAACAGGGTTGCCTGTAGCTTCCTTACCAAAACTGTATTAACCAAGGGTGATTAGCAACCAGGTGGATCACAGAGGAAGAAGTTGAAAATCAAACCACACAGAGCCAGGGGAATTTTGTCTCATGTCGCTGCCTGTTCTTTGGGTCCTCCCACTCCCCAATATCACTTACTCCCTGCCCTTAGAAGGGTCACTAGCTCCTCAGTTTACTCTCCCCTGTACAAAGATGCTAAGCCACAGGCATCTGATTCCTCAAAGTCGCCTATTTTGTGTGGTTCCAGGTGCCCTGATAAACTTGGACACATGTGCTTTTGATTTGGTTCATCAAACTTGCCAGCTCAAGGAAGGAAACTTCCCTTTACTTATATGTGACTTATTTCAAACATGCCTTATCAACTTTGCCCAATCTACATAAATCCTGCACGTGTGCGCACACACACCTGCTTTAAATAACACATAGACCACTCCAGGTGAAAGAAGAACAAGCACCAAAAGTCTGTAATTTCCCTCATTCCTGCTCACAGCGTTCCTGCTCACAAGCGTTCCTGCTCACAGCGTTCCTGCTCACAGGGTTCCTGCTCACAGCGTTCCTGCTCACAGCGTTCCTGCTCACAGCGTTCCTGCTCACAGGGTTCCTGCTCACAGCGTTCCTGCTCACAGGGTTCCTCTGGATCTCCCCACACTGGACACAAGGAACTGCTCTCTCCTCAGCTGTCTCTGCCGCACTGGTTATTATGCTGTGTCATGCACCTTTGACCCCTGTTTTCCTAGTCACACAGGACGAAGTCTAATTATCATCTCATGTGATTACCTTCAACCTGTCTCCTAGAGTTTAGTGACTGCCTGGGACCTGGGAGGTGTCAGATAAATGCATACATAGATGCATACTCCTCTCCTCGGCATCCTACTCATTAACAAACACAATTTACTTAAAATATGCTTATTTAGCCCCAATTCAAGCTATTCAACACTCCAGATAAAACAGAAGAAACTTTTTTCTTTTTCTAATAATGTTCTGAGTTATCTGTTGAGACAGAGTAGCACAGGCTGGTCTCAAACTAGCTATGTAGCTAAGGATAACCTTGAATTCTTAATCTTTCTTCCTTCACTTCCTAAGTACTGGGATTACATGCATGTATTCCAAGAGGCTTTTCCTTTTTATTACATTTATTTATGGGAGGAAGGGCTGCATCTCGGCATGCAGGTGGTCAGAGGACAGCTTCCAGGAGTGAATTTTTCTACTTCACCATATGGGTCCCAGGGACTAAACTTAGGTCGGCAGGCTTGATAAGCACCTCCATTTGCTCAACCATTTCCCCCACCCCCACACTCATGTTTTTTGACCAAATTTTTTTCAATTGCATTTTGAAAAGTAACATAAAACAATTACAGGTTAATAATAACATTATATAAACATGAAATCAAGACAGTGCCAAAGTAATTACTTATTTTTTATACTTTTAAATTTATTTCTTATGTGTATGGATGTCTTGCCTACAAAAATTTATGCTGCAGGAATTCCTACCACCAGTAGCCTTTAATTTACCCACCCAGTTGGGCATGGCCTCTTATACTATATATGCCAATGTAAAACGTGGCCTTCCCCCTCCCCCCTGTAGGATTAGGTTGCTGTTCCCGTTCTGTCAGAGGATTGTGATCTGTGAGTCTATCCCTAAATAAGTAACCTTTTATTATACTCAATTCTGAGCTAGTGTGGGATTTCTTTTTAGTGTCCTTCTTCAAATGTATATGCGACACATGCATGCAGTGCCTGAGGAGGCCAGAGGAGGGTGTCATAACAAGCTGGAGTTGCATAAGGGGTGAGCCACCATGCAGACTCTAGGTCCTCTTCAAACGCAGAAAGTGATCTTAATTGCTAAGCCATCTCTTCAACCCTAGCGTATCTATATTTTTATGTTAATTGTAACTACTTAGTTCTCCAACATTTTTATAAGCTTTGAGAAAGTCAGTTCAGTATATTTTTAGCATACATTAGCTACTCCAAAATATGAAGAGCTGGGGATGCAGCTCAGTGACAGATTCTTGCTTAGCAGGCACGAAGGTCCTGGATCCTGGATCCAGCGCTGCAAAGAAAGAAGAGGAGAAGGCCTTAAGTGACTCACAGAATCTGGCTTGAAGCCAGTATACCATGCTATCTATGAAAACCTGTTTAATTAAAGTATAAACATGGGTTATACTGCTTCACAAGTAACTGTGTTGGGAAAAGTTTTGCACAAACATATTTAAAACTCCCTGGAGAAGATCAGCTTGCCATTTAAACCAATCTTGCTATCCTTTCACAAAGCCAAGACTGTCCCCCAAGCCACTTAAACTTCTATTTGAATGTACATTTTTACTTTGCTTAAAATACATTTGTCTTAAACAAGAGTCTCACCTGACTTGCTGCAAATCTCTCACAGCTACAACTGACTTTCCATCCGAAGTCTCTGACCTGTGTCCGAGCATAGCACTCCTACTGTCTCACATGATAATGGATATGAGTGCCTCATCACTGTTTCTAACGAGACAGGGTGTATTCTTGTATCTTTTCCCCTAATTGGTCACCAACCACCCTTCTGTAAAAAAAAAAAAATTGAATAAACGATAGTGGGCATCGTGCAGACAAAGAATGTGAACAGATGTCAAAATGCTTCAGCACTGAGCACACCAGGAGGGTATGTACCTAGCCAGTGCTGGAACTTGGACCATCAGTCAATCCTGGGGCAGGGACGGCAATATATCAGTACAGTGAAGACAGAAGCCATGGGTACAGAAACACTTGCTCTTGGAAGCGGGACAGATAAAGGACAGGAAGGAACCCTGCACAATGGCAATAATTCTTTATGCTTCCATTAGGATACAGTAACAAGGTCATAAGCAAATGTAAAAACTTATTCAAATATAGTTAAACTGATTTTAACTTGGCACAATTAGCATTACAGAAAGTGCGTCAAACCTAGAACCAGGAGGCCAAAATACAAGTTTTGTTGATCCCAGGTAAGATGACTGGGTTGTGGTAACATGTCTCTAACATAGAGATGCTGCATCTTCCTGTCAACATCAATGCCATTAAACATCTGTAACATGAAACTCCCCTTGACCTGATGCTGTATATAAACTTGGCATCCTATATCACCTGCTTTCAGAAACTCAGATGGCCAAAGGCTTCACTCCTTGCTATGAACTAATGAACTGGAACACAGGCTTTCATAATGGGACCCAATGTGTACTTCCTGTGTAATACTAAATCAAACATAGACACTGGCTTTGTTATCAATACCATGTGTCCTGAGCCAGACACTATGCTTGCACTTCACTTCCGTCATGTTTACGTTGTCACAGTGAGCTTATGAGACGGCTCTTTTTACTTTTATTTTAGCTTTTTGAGGCAGGGTCTCACTTGAGTCTGTAACCCAAACTGGCCTGGAATTCACAGAAATTCTCTTGCCTCGAGTCTCCTAAATGTCAAGGTTATAGGCAAGAGCAACCACACCCAGCTTTGAAGAACTTCTGTATCAGCTATTTTAGTGCGTGTGTGTGTGTGTGTGTGTGTGTGTGTGTGTGTGAGGGGGGATTACATACTAAGGTGCACATGTGGGAAGAAATCAAAAGACAACAACTTTTTTTATTTTTAAAAAAAAGACAACTTTTAAGAGTCAGTTCTCTCCTTCCAACATGAGTTCCAGGAGTGTCAAGCTCACATAGCAAGACCTTTTTAACTGCTACGCCATGCCACCAGCCCTAACCACAACTATTTTATAAATGAGAAATCAAAGGGTAACGTTTAAAAAAGTTGAGCACGGACATTCACAGACAGCAAATGAGACAAACAGAAAGCAAACCCCAGGCACATCTATAACAGTCATGGTAAGCCTGCTCACTCTGCGTCTTCCCTAAAGTGTCTCTGTGTCATAGAGAATGAATGTAAAATGAATGTCTTCAGCTGAGGAAATGTCACCCTGCAGACAGCTGTCAGTAGTGCATGCTCAGGGGGCAGCACCCTGCCTTCCCGCCTTCGTCCTTTAACCCGAGAGCTTTCTGGATCTTTTCAAATTCACAAATGCAGAAAGGTAATATGCATACATTACATAAATTACAGTACAGAACTAGACCTCAAGTACACTCTGGGGTAACCAGGCATGCAAATCTCACAAGCACGTTACTATTTCTGCAGTACAGCACATAAATATTTATAAGTGTAATGAAGATTAGAAATAGCTACACATTAATTCAAGACAGGCTTTGCTTTCAAACAAAAAATGCCATAAATTTAAAGAAAAGGCTTTTGGAATTCAGAGCTTTAGGGATTTCAACATGAGGGGTAACGGTTGGCGCTCCAGCTCTGGCATCTCCCTACTGCACTGTACGGGCGCATGCTTTCACTACCTTGGCTTGGGTTCTTAGTGCTGAGGACCAAACCTAGGACGACCACTGCCTTACCACTGAGCCCCCAGCCCTTCCACTGTTTTTTGTTTTGCTTTGGGGTTCTCTGAAACCCAACTGTCCTATAACACAGACTGGCCTGGAACTATGTGCCCAGCCTAGCCTTGAATTCTAGGCCATCCGTCTGCCTCAGCCTGCAGGGCGCTAGGACAAGAGCGAGCATGTGACAACAGACTCAGCTCTTTCACTCTTCTTTTTAAAAAGGACAATTTTATCTTCAAGGGAGAATTTCGGGCTAACAGCTCAGGGAAGAGAGCCACAGGTTCAATTAAGGACAACCATGATGACTTAGGGTTTTGCATTCTTTATTAAGTTAAATATTAAATACTAAAGAGCAGCACACGCTTACCAAATTATTTATAGCACATCAGCACTGTGTGCTAGACCTCAAGGCAGACTTGTTTTGTTTCCCAAATACCGCCGAAAACACTAAATATTGATTCATGTTTTTTTAAAGAGAGTTGACTGAGGGAAATAATGGGGAAGTGTTAAACTCCAAGTGGTTTGTGCTTCAATATTAGTATTTCCCCCACCAAACTGTGAAAGTATAATCCATTATTTATCATTCAATTTCATATCTTTATAAAAATAGCCTGAGGAACATTTTCCATACTTGGAAAAAGACCAATGTGGGTACAAAATAAAATGAGGAAAAGAAGAAAAAAACCCTACCATTTTAAAGAGTGAGTCGCGGCTTGGGAGGGAGAAGCATTTGCTGCAAAATAAAGACTTGAGTTTGATTCCCAGAGCCCACATGGTAGAAGGAAAGAACTGATTACCCCAAGCTGTTCTCTGACCCTGACATGTGTGCTATGTAAATATTTGCACACATGTACATACACACACATGCACACACACACATGTAAACCAAAAACACCCCCCCCAAAAAACTTTAAAATACATGTGTGTGAAAATGTGGATAACACACAATACAATGCTGGTTTCTAAGAATAACAGCTGGGACAATGGAGCTTGGACACTGTCTATCCCAGGACTCACTCCACAGAGCCTACCAGTTAGTTAGCTTGGACACTGTCTATCCCAGGACTCACTCTACAGAGCCCAGTTTAGAAGGGGCTATGTTCCAAAACTCCTTGTTCATATCTGGAGTTTAGGATTTAGGAAAAAAGTGTTTGCAAAGAAACTTAAATTTTATTTCTAAAATTTAATTTATTTCCCTAGTTAGCTAGGGAAAGCATTTGAAATCTAGTGTGTAAATATGAAACAGAGGGTAAATCTTAAGAATTCAAATACTCCCTCAGAAATGATTTCCTTAAAGAATTTCTATCAGGCCGGGCGATGGTGGCGCACGCCTTTAATCCCAGCACTCAGGAGGCAGAGGCAGGCGGATCTCTGTGAGTTCGAGACCAGCCTGGTCTACAGAGCTAGTTCCAGGATAGGCTCCAAAGCCACAGAGAAACCCTGTCTCGAAAAACCAAAAAAATAAAATACGTGGAGAACTAGTAAAAGGGCTCGGTGCGGAAAGAATTTCTATCACAAATGTTGGTGCTTAAGGGAAATATGGTCACAAGAGAATAAGAAGGTAGCTAGAATTCAGAGCCATGCCAAAGAGGCTAAGAAATTCCCTAAAAAAAAGAAAAGAAAAGAAAAATTCCCTAAGACTTGAGAAAAGGTGAGGGGAAACCACTTTTGTAAGGCAATTTAAAGTCAAAGCACAAGCAAGCCCTGGTTCCTTCCAAAACCTAATGACTTCAAAACTTAGAGATTTACAAAAGGGAAACCAGGTATGCTGGTACACTCCCATAATCCCAGTACTCAAATGGTGGAGGCAGGAGGATTGATAGCAGGCTTGAAGTCAGCCTTGGCTAAATAGTGAGACCCTGATACTAAAATACAATAAAATAAAAGCAGAAGTTGAAAGTTACAATGCAGGCACACACAACACGGGGGCTAGTCATGCAAGATGTTGCCTATCAGAAATTTATCCTTGGTCCCCAAATCCAGGTGATTAAAATTCAAAGACAAATGATCTCCGTTATAATGTGGGTGCTGAGAGTTTCCCACAGAGACGCATGTTAAAGGTCTGATTGCCATAGCCAAGATCAGACGCTGAAGACTCTCGCCTAGTCAGTGAATGAACACCTCGGTGGATCCTCACTACAGTGGACATGCTAGAAAATGGGCCTAGTTAAAGGCAACAGCTCACTGGGGACACATCACATTCTCAGCGTGTCTTTCTCTTCTTTCTGGTCACTATGAAATAAGCAGCCAGCCCTGCTTTGAGTTCTCAACAATGACAATAGTGCCTCATATTGGGCTCAGAAGTAGGAGAGCAGACCATCCACAGGCTAAAATCTCCAAAACCGGCAGCGAAATGTAAACACTTTGGACAAAGTTACAGTAATTAACCAGAGGCAAAAAGACCACAAGTTCAAGGTCAGACTCTGCTACAAGTGGGATCAAGAACAGTCTGGTCTATATAAGACCCCATCTCAAAAAATCCACAAAATGAACAAATAAAAACAAAACTCTGTGAACTAAATAAACCTCTTTTCTCTCTAACTTCCCTAGCCTCAGGTTTTCTGTTATAGCAATACAAAATGGACTATGAGAGATGCCAAGGCAATTCAATGGGAGAACAATCTTTTCCATGGTACAGGAATAACTGATTTAAATATACAAAAGAATAAAGTTGGATTCTTACCACATTCCTGCACACACACCAAAAAAAAAAAAAAAAAGGTTAGAATTACCTAAGACCTAAACCTTGGAGCCAAAATTATCAATTTCTTAAAATAAAATAAAAGTTTTTAAAAAAAGATAATAAAAACCAAAAATGCAAAAACAAACAAACAAAAAACTCACAAACACATGGATAATATCAAGTGCATTCTGGGTGGTATGACCTTAGGCCTTTCTATGTTAGAGTAAGCCATGACATCTAAAATTTGATGCCAAAAGCATAGGTACCATAAGAATAAACTGGACACTTTGTGCATTAAAGGAAACCACCAACTACGGAAACACCACGCTGTGTGCAGGTTAGTGGCAGACTGCCTGTTTAGCATGCATTAGCTCTGGATGTGATTCCCTAATACTGCACCAAAAAAGAACAAAGGAATTAGAGTCTCAAGCAAAACAAGTCTGCAAATTAAGTATCTGATACAAAATTGGTATCTTGAAGACAGGAAACTCAGCTGGGTCTGGTGGCACACCCCTGTACTCAGAGCAGGAAAATCAGACATTCCAGGTCACCCTCAGCTACAGAGCCAGCATGAGACCAGCAAGGGCCACATGCCACAAAGCAGGGAGGAAAAAAATGACACAAATCCCAGCATGGAGAAGGGGATTTGAACACATAGTCCCGTCCCTGACAAGAAGCTACTTGTAATCACCAACAACTGCCGGAAAAGGGAAAATCCATTTCCCAATGAAGTGACATGGAGTCTGCCAACTGCACACAAGGACAGGCTGCATGAGCAGGTGGAAAAGGTACTCCATTTTTTGGGTGCTTTTTGTTTTGCTGTAGTAATTTTTCATCACAGTACTGTTTCTTTATTGGTTGTTTTTGATTATCATGTTTTGTTGGGGTTTTTGTTTGTTTGGTCTGAAGGAGGAAAATAAAGAAAACAAGAATATAAATTTGGGTGGGTAGGGAGGAAGGAGGAACCTGGAAGGATTTGGGGGAGGGAAAAAATATGATCAAGAATACATTGTGTGCAGAAGCTTTTAAACAGTAAGAAAAAGAGGGATAAAGATTCAACACGACATCTGCCAACAAATAAGTGAGCACCCAGAGACTACGAGGTACTGCCAGATACCAAACTTGAGTGAACCTTGGAAATGGTAAAGGGGCTTCCAGAGGAAACGCTGCCACATTAGAGACGGATGACAGCTGATAGAGAGTTTCAAGAGCGAAGAAAAGTTTCTAAACTGTGGGGACTGTCACAGTTGGGGACTTTGCTAAAATGAGTCATTTTAGGAAATCATTTTGGTGAATCATCAGCTTAGATGAATGAACTGTATGGTATGTGAATTAAATCTAAATGAAGCTACTGAGGTGTCAAGGGCGCGAAGCATGAGGGCCTGTGTCCCGTCCCCAGCATGGAGGGGAACAACTGTGGGAAGACAAAAAACAGGCAACCGAAAATCTACCTAAGACTGTAACAGGCGGGAAGATGGCTCTGGGTGAAGAGTACCTGAGCTACTCCAGAGGGCCTACACCTCTGTACCACCAGGTCCAGGACACCTCTGCCCCACCAGTGCCTACACTCCATCCCCCGCCCCCCGCCACACTCACATGCACACACACACACACACACACACACACAACACACAACACAGCTAAAAATAACAATAAAATGAATTTTTTAAAAAGTTTAAGCTGTTACAGCTAAAATGCTTGTTTACAGCTTAACAGAGCTTTAACAGACATTGGCAGTCCAGAGAGCCAGGATTTTAAGACAATGAGAAAGAGCGGAGATAAAGCAGAGGAGGGTAAAAAGCTCTCCAAATGAAGCTCTTGAAAACTCAGTGCCAATGAGACCCAGTGCACTGAGGACACTTCCGTATGAGGGAAGCAAAGCACCTGAAAAGGTGAGTGCAGGATTCTGAGCTCCAGCAAGCCTGGGTATTGTCCCTGAATAGTGAGGCCACTCCTATAAGGAATGAGAAAGAAGGGGGAGTGAAACCCTGCAGAGCCTCAGAGGAGCAGAGCACATTTTTACCCAGATGTTTACATACCAGCTGTGCCATGATTACAGCTAAGTCACCATGTCCTACCAAGAGGTGAAGGCAGGAAGATGGTAAATTTGAAATCAGCTATATAGCAAGACCCTATCCCAAAAGACAAAATACTGCTAAAATAAAATATGAGAAATAAGCACAGAGACTTTACGTGAATAAAATCCAAGAATCATCCCATACCCTTTTAAAAATTTTTGGGACAGGACCTCATGTAGCCCAGGCTGGCCTCAAGCTCACTGTGCAGCCCAGGACAGACCTGAAATCCAGATTCTCTCACCTCCACATTCTGAGTGCCGGGATAAAGGCATCACCACACGTCCCACTTAGAAAAATCAGCCTCCAAAATGGCTTTAACCTTGTCAGGTGAGTAAAAATAAATTATGAGTAACTCAAAATACTTTCTTTGAACATGATTCCATTCATATGAAGCCATGTCCCTTATAAACTTAATTTCTAAAAGCAGTCACTTTTAAAGTTTCTCTTTTTTTAGAAGAAATGCATGCACTCGGGAAGTTGAAGCAGAACACGAGTTCTCAGCTACCCTGCATTATCTAGACTGTCTCAAAATAAAGGGAAGAAAAAGAGGGAGGGAAGGTGGGAGAGTGGGAGAGAGAGGAGAAAGGAGGGCGGGAGGAAGGAAAGGAAATAGGTTGGTCCTAGTCTGAGAAGACAGCCCTTTATAATAAAGTCCTTAAGAAGGAAAACAAATTAATCTGTTTTTCTCTATCAGTATTAAAATAATGCCATTCTTAATCTAAATCATTTACTGTGTTCTAGTTTTGACTGCAATTGCCTATTACATATCTGAAAATCTAATTGGAGGTAACTCCACATATACACATGACATATTTAAGATTAATAAATTCTTTCTTTTGGTTTCCTTTTTCTTTTCAGTGTATATAGATGTTTAGCCTACATGTAGGTCTACGTCCCATGAGTATAAGAACTGGGTGGTGGTGCCTTTATTGTCAGCATTCCAGAGGCTGAGGCAGGCAAACAGATCTCTGAGTTCAAGACCAGCCTGAACTATAGAGTGGGTACCAGGACAACAGCAGCAAGAACTGACAATCTGTCTGGATTAACACAAGAAGCGGATCATATGGTTCTTCAGCCTCCAGATGATTAATTAAAAGCCAGCACTCGGAAGGCAGAGGCAGGTGGATCTCTGGGAGTTCGAGGCCAGCCTGGTCTACAAGACCTAGCTCCAGGACAGGCTCTAAAGCTACAAAGAAAACCTGTCTCAAAAAAACAAAACAAACAAAAAAATAACAAAAAGCTGCTGTTACTATAAATTCAAGTGGGTTTTATATAAGCCATAGACAATGGTGTATTTGATATTAATATATCTGTAAACTGGAGTCCCTAACTGCCTCCTGTATCTCACCTCTCAGCCTGACTCGAAGGAACAGGACATTCTATCCCCTGGAATGTGCTACACTGTGGGCCTTGAAGATTATGATGTTCAGTACAAACTGCCACCAAGGAGGTTACAAGCTTGCTGTACAGATAAAGAATGTACAAGAGATATGGCGAGTTGACTATAACAGTTATCAATGACAAAATGCTCCAAGGAATTAGATTGAAAGGCCCTGGAGTTTTAGAAAAGAGGAAAAAACAAGGCTTGTATAGCCATGTCCAACCTGAGACCCATGTGGAGCAAGACCTTCGGTTCAGCTGTTAAAGTAACCCAAACTTCCTGAAAACACGAGGTTTATTGCAGCTGATGACTCAGCTCTCAGAGCTGAACTTTGTAGGTGACAACACTGTATGTAATGTCACACCTGGACACACCTGGCAGAGTATGAAAGCAAAAGGAAAACTATGGCATTTCCACCCACTTCTTCCCATGGGTTCCACTTATTTCCCTAGTTTACTTTCTTGGGGTACTTAAATTCAGATACACTTTGCTTTCATTCCTTTTACAAATCTGAAGCAGCTACTTTACATACAGATTAACATCCCTAAATCTGAAATTCACATGTGCATACATATGTATGTGTGCACTTGGCTATAGAGGCCAGAGTCCATTCTGTCTTCCCAAATCACTCTCCTTATTTTTTGAGGCAGGATCTCTCACTAAACCTGAATTTGGTCTGTAATCCCAAAACATTTCATATGTGCAAATTCCAAAATAATTTTTAAAATTCTAAAATACAAACAACTGGTCTCAAGAATTGCAGATCAGAGACACTCAACCTGTACCGACACTTACCATATAAGATTAATGAAAAGTTCATTTGATTGTGTGCAATACAGTTTACTGATGAGTGTGCTGGTTGATCCATACCTGTAATCCCAGGATATAGGAAGTTGAAGCAGGAGGATCATGAGTTCCAAGGCAGCCAAAACTAATAACAAGATTCTTCATTAAAAAAAAAAAAGTTTACTTAGGAAAGTATAAATTGACTTTTAAATATATGATGAGGTTGACGTTAACATCATTCTAGAACGAAACTACTACCTCTTTTACAAGAGAGACAGAAACATTTTAGTGCTTCAGAAATCAAAAATCCAGCTGGGCAGTGGTGGTGCACACCTTTAATCCCACACTTGCGAGGCAGAGACAGGTGGATCTCTGTGAGTTCGAGGCCAGCCTGGTCTACAGAGCAAATTCCAGGACAGGCTCCAAAGCAATAAAGAGAAACTCTGTCTCAAAAAAACAAACAAAACAAAACAAAAATCACCTGAAATCCAGAGGCTGAAGAGATAGCTAAGCAGTTAAGCGCACTGGCTGCTCTTGCAGAGGACATGTGTTCTATTCCCAGCACCCACATGGTGGCTCATAACTGTCACTAACTCCAATTCCAGGCTATCTGATACCCTTTCCTGGCCTCTGTAGGCCTCAGGCATGATGCACAGACATACATGCAGGCAAAACAGTCATACATATAAAAACAATAAAATACATCTTTAAAAAGAAGAAATCTAAAATCCAAGTAAATTAGACAAAACTTTTTAAAACCCCATCTTCTAGACATCGCTATCAACTGACAAATAACACTGACCTGTTTGGCTAGCAGGGTTTTAATGCAAAATCCTCAGACTCATTTTTGCTAAGTCTCTGGCTCTAATCTTCCCAGCCACCCACTGCCGCGCACTGCGCCCCTGTGTCTGCGCTCTGTGCTCTGGCACCCAGTTCGCGAGCTTCGGGCAAGGGGCTGGAGGTTGAGAACACAGACACACACACAGAGACAGCAACACGGGTCATCCTTGAATTCCCCAAGAATGCCCCCTTTATTGTGTTCAGGGGCAGATTATATAGAGATAGCCACGCCCCAGCCAAACCCACCAGAAACCACTCTCCTGCCATCAGGAACTCCTGAAGGTCTCATGCTCAGAGCAGCTATAGGCACTCAGATAAGGGGATTACAAGAAATTCAGGATCTGGGGTCTCACTGCTCCCAACAACCCACATGCTAAAGCCCCAGCTCTTTTCTCACAACTGCTCTCTCCTTTTCCTTCTTTTCAAGGCTGTGATTCTGTCTTCATTCCTCAAGTCCACTTTGTTCTCCTGTCACCCTGAACCTTGCTACCTCACCACACACTATTACTCAGGCACCACCCGTTCAGCCATCGATCCTGCCAGGTTTCTGCAGGGAAATATCTTGGATACTCTACACTCAACCGTCTAGTCTTACTGTCTCCTCTTGTAGCCACTCCTTCTGCCTTCTATACCTACCTCTCCACAGAAAATGCCCTCACTTGGGACATCAGTGATATCCAAGTCCATTCATCCTGTGGGGTATGTAGTAGAGGTCATCTGTACACACATCCCCACTTTGACTTCTACCTTCTTCTATGTCTGGCTGTTGTTTTTCTCTCTGTTTTTTCCTACCTATCACTCCTTAAACATGGCTGTCATGGATTACAATCTCAGCACAATTTCTTTGAAAAGACAAAGCCTAATTTTCCTCCCCATATGTAAAATTTCCTCCTGTAGGCCCATGAGCTGAAACAATGAGTAGAACACAGCCGAAGCAGTGACAGTGATCATAAAAGGATGATGGCTTCCTACCTAGTCTCACCTGGATCTCTCTCTTGGTGAAGTTGGCTTCCCTGCCATGTTAGCGCTCAACTATCCCAATGGAGAGGCTGCCTGATGAGGAACTGGGACTGCCTTCCAACAGCCAGCAAGGAACCAAGGCTTTCTGCCAATGGCAATTCAGAAGCAGGCCCAGCCAAGTGCTCCAGATGACTGCAGCCCTGACTAATGTCTTGACTGCAATTTCATGAGACCCTGAGCTTGAAACCCCCAAAGTTCTGTCCCACAGAAGCTATGAAATGGTAATGTTTGTTGTTGCTGTGCTTTAGAGACTGGTCGGGAGGCAATGAGTAACTAATCCAAGGGTATTTTCCTGAGGTGTCTCCACAGATAGCAGTTTGCAGTCACTCTAATTCTTCATATGTAACAAATTAGTACCTTTTTTCAGTCCAGATTTCTCTCCCAAACCCCAGATCCTTAACACTTCAACCTATTAGAACCCAAAACTACTACCCTTCTCCCATTCATCTTGGCTCGCAGACCAGACGTTCCAGGGATCTGTCTCTGCCTCCCCAGCTCTGGGAGACAGCAATGCGACTGCCCAGTGTGCATCCACACTCAGGTCCTCATATTCACACAGCAGGCACTTTACAGACTGTGCCATTTTCCAGCCCCAGGTACTCAAGAGTTTTATGTTTGGATCTCATTTGGAATCCTGACTCAAAGCAACTCCTGAGAGAATAATGGTCAAGATGGTCAGGAAATCAAATAGACTTCAAATTTGATGTAATTAAACTATTATCATTCAACTGTAATAAAGGTATTTTGGTACCATTTTGTAAAAGAGAAACCTTTGGGCCATTGAGATGTCCAGAGTACAGGTACCTGTCATCAAGCCTGGTGGCTTGAGTTCTGACCCAAGAACCCACAAGCTGGAAAGAGAGAACTAACTATGGCACGTTGTCCTCTGACTGTGAGCATGCACAAGTGTAAGCGAACACACACAATACAATTTTAATTTCAAAAAGCTTTTAAGAAGTCAATGTTTAGCGATATACCAGAAATATTCACAAATAAACTTTAATATTTGGAATATGTTTTAAAATAATCCAGTTCAGCTGGGCATGGCAACCCTCACCTGTAATTCTATGAGTTTAAAAACAGCTCTGGCGCCAGGCAGTAATGGCACACACCTTTAATACCAGCATTCAGCAGAGGCAGGTGGATCTCTGTGAGTTCAAGGCCAGCTTAGTCTATAAATTGAGTTCTAGGACAGCCAGGGCTACACAGAGAAACCCTCTCTCAAAAAACAAAAACAAAAACAAAACAAAAAAGCTTTGGCTCAAGTGAGACCCTGGTTTTAATAAATATATATGTGTGTGTGTGTGTGTGTGTGTGTGTGTGTGTGTGTGTGTGTGTGTGTGCGCGCGCGCGCGCGCGCGCGCGTGTGCGTATCCATCCTCTGAATGTAGTAGCATACATCTGTGATCCCTCTGCTTTTGAGGCAGAGTCAGGAGAATCAGAAGCTCAAGGTCATCTTTGGCTACACAAGGAGAAAGGGAAGGAGAAGGAAAAGGAAAGGAAAGGAAAAAAAGGAAAAGGGAACGGAAAGGGAAGGAAAAAAGGGGAAGGGAGAAGAGGAAGGGAGGGGAGGGAAAAGAAGGGGAAGGAAGGAGAAGGGGAAGGGGAAAGAGAAAGGGAAAGAAAGGGAAGGGGACAGGGAAAGAGAAAGGAAGAATATTAATAAACAGGATTAGCCATATGCTGATAACTGTATGGCTGGATGTCAATAATTCATTATTCTATCCTCTTTTATATGAGTTTTAAAATGTCAACAGTAAAAGTCTTTTCAATATTAAAAGTACTTAGAATATGGCTCTTCAGAGCCCTAGGGATAAAGTTCAAATTGCTTAGCATTTCAAATTGAAATGCCAAGAAGTCTTTCATGGTCCAGCATAACCCCGTTTCTGCCTGCTCAGCACTCTAAGGCCATCTCACTACAGACTGCCATCCCAAGCTGCACCACCCACAGGCTCCTTACCTGTCTCTTCCAAGAGCATTCATTCCCTGTGTCTCCAGTCCTGCTCCCTCCCTGCTCACATGCCCAACCCCTGGACTCACCAATCAGGTCCCGACAATCTTGTTTTCTCTAGACAGCATATCCTAACCTGCTAAAACTGCCAGGGGTACACCTACAGGGCCTATACCCCAAACATCTTGTGAGTTCCCAAAGCTTTTACCTGCCGTGTCCTCCAGCACGCTCTAGGTATTATGACAATATGGGTGGCTTCCATCTCGTTTGCTAACTCTACAGCAAATTATACCAACTCTACCAACTTTCTCATCTTCCAACTCCTCACAAAACTGTGACTCCTGCAATCTACCTTCCTTTCTGTCTCTTTTTTATGACCATGATTCACACTGATGGTTCGTAGTTCACATAGTGTTCTCAAATTTACATCTTTAGCTTTCTCTGATTATCTCATCTAATAATAAAAATAGAATTCACTCAAGAGGTGGATGCAGGAGGATCCAAGTTTTGAAATCAGTCTGGACAACAAAAGTATACTCTCAAAGTGTGGGGGGCGATATATGGCTCAGTCAGTAAAGTGCCTGCCACACAAACATGAGGACCTAACTTGGAGTCCCTAGGACCAACAATAAAAGCCAAGCATCCCACCCACATATCTGGGGGGTGGAATACAAGAATTAGGTGGATCCCGGGAGCTCATTGACCAGTCAGCCTAGCCAAATGGATGAGCTCCATGTTTAATTTTGTCTCAAAAAATAAGGCAGAAGGGGTTGGAGAGATGGCTCAGCAGTTAAGAGCACTGGCTGCTCTTTCAAGGTACCTGGATTTAGTTCCTAGCACCCAAATAGAGGCTCAAGCTGTAACTCCAGTCCCAGCGAACCTGATTTCCTCTTCTAACCTTTAGTGCACCAGGTACACACATGATGCACAGATACATGTGCAGATAAAACATCCCTGTACATAAAATAAAGATGTTTAAATACATAAATATGGAGAAACACAATTGAAGAAGACAATGGCAACCCTCTGGCTTCCACATGCATACACACTGGTAGAACACATGCATGTCCCACACATACACAATTTAAAAAACCTAAAATAATAACAATAATACAATGAAACAATTTTGTGCAATCACCCAATAAATCCTTATCTGTTGCCAGGCCTGACCTATGACTCCAAATACCTCTAGAGTCAATCTCTGATCGGTTCTCAAATATTTCTTTATGTAAGTGCTGCTGTCCTTCTGGTCTTTTCTGGGCAATATTTCTGCAGATTTCTATTTCTATTGTTGACTTTGTCACACTGATTTTGTGTATGTTCATGTGTGTAGTGTGTATTATGTGTACATGTGTTCACATGTGTGGGGGCACATACGTGTGTGCATGTGTGTGTAGGCCCAAAGTTAACACTGGGTGTCTTCCTTGATCATTCTTATTTACTGAGTTAGGGTCTCTTGCTGCATCCAGAGCTCACCAATTCTGTCTACTGTAGCTACTAGCGAGCTTGCCCAGTTGATCCCCTCTGTCTCTGTCTCCACGGTGCTAGAATTACAGCAGCCATCATGCCTGCTCAGCTTTTACATAGGATGTGGGGATCTGAATTCTGGTTTGTGATTGTATAGCAAGCACTTTATTCTCTAAACCATCTCCCCACCTGTCATATTGCTTTAAAATTATGTTTAGATATCTGCTCTGCCAGATCAGAAGTTCCTACATGAAGGAATCATGCCTGTATTCCATACATATACACTAACTGTACTATTAAAAAGTTGGCCCTACAAAGATGCTTGCTAAATGAACTAACACTAAGAATATATTATATCTAATGATTAAGAGACTGAGTTAGCTGGGTTGTGGTGGCACACGCCTTTAATCCCGGCATTTGGAAGGCAGAGGAAGGTGGATCTCGGTGAGTTCAAGGCCAGTTTGGTCTACAAAGTGAGTTTCAGGCCACCCAGGTCTCAAAAAAGTTTCAGGCCATGTCCTCGAAAAACCAGAGAGAGAGAAAAAGAGAGAGAGAGAAAGAGAGAGAGAGAATGAGTTAAGCTAGGTGTGGAGGCACTCACCTTTAATCCCAGCACTCAGCAGATCTGTGAGTTCCAGGCCACCCAGGGCTAGTGAGAGCCTGTCTAAAAAACTACACACACACACACACACACACACACACACACACACACACAGGAATTGAGTCAGTACTAAAAAAGAATCCCTATAACAATACATTAAGCTTTCCTTCAAAATCAAAACACTGGGCTGAGGACATGTTAGAGGTAGTATGTTTGCCTAGCATATGCAAGATTGTGGGTTCAATTGCCAGCCTGGCAAAGAGATTATGAAATAAATGAAAAGAATAAAGTAAACAAATCATTCCAGGCTGGAGAGATGGCTCAGATGGTAATGGCACTTGTCACCACGGCTGACAATCATAGTTCCATCCCTGGGACCCACGTGGTGGAAGAAGAAAACTGGCTGCCTAAAGTTGTCCTGACTTCCACACAGGTGATATGGCATAAACATGCCTGCACATTAACACATATACATGCACAAATGAAAAGTGTAAATTTTAATTTTAAAAAAGTGTCATTCCATCCCCAGAATTTTGTGAATTTTGGTGAAGCTCTAGGCTGAAAATAAGGCTTAGTTGAACCTATTTAAATTTAATCCCTGTGACTCTGGCTCGATCCTGAAATTATTTAATACTGCTTCTCAGTAAAAGCTGACTCTAAAGCAAGGGCAATCTAGTTTAGTTTAGAATTTTCCGAGATAGTCTAGAAGAGATCAACAACCACAGTGCCAGCCCAGCACTCAAGTAATTTTGGAAACAAGGAAACAAAGCATAAAGTGACTATTTGCTGCCTTGATTAAAACGTGGCACTACTGGCAAGTGTGTCCTGGATCAGTGCAGCCACGGCGGCTTGTGTTCTCTTCACTTGTACCTGTTGCCTTGCCCTTCCATGCTACCCTGGACCAACACTGACCTTGGGACGGCCACTTAGTCACAATTCTGTGCCCTGTGGGAACCTGAACCGAGCACGGATTCTGCAGCCAGCTCGGCGCTTGCACAGGTGCCTAGAAGGGTCACATGCTAGTATCACCTGTGCAGTGATGGAACCCTTGGACTTAGAGGGAATCAAGAAGCAAGGGTGGTATGTCTTGAAACTCTGTGACACGAGTGACCCAGAAAAGCTCTCAGTAAATTCACATTTATGAAGGACTTGGGCTTAGACAGTTTATACCAAGTAAAGGTTATTATGTGGTCATGGAAGACAAATTTAGATCTGAAATTCCTAATATAGATGCAGAGAAGTTACTATGTCCACAAGAAATTGGAAATTGCAGATTATATCGAAGATGTATATATATATATATATATATATATATATATATATATATATATATATATATATAGCGTCTTCCTCACGGAGAGTTCTCAGAAACTGGCAAGTATCTAGAAGTGGGAACACACGGTGGCGTCATCACTGACAGGAGTTCTGCTGGATTTGAATTTAAATTGTTTGAGTGTTTCACCCTTTAAAAAATAAATTCATTAGAAAAAAAATGTGGTACAACCAGTTCAGATAGTCTTACTGAACGGTGTGGCTGTAAGCAATCAGTCACATGAAGATCATTAAGATAGACCCATCAGAACTCTAATGTACTAAGCAGTGACAGAACGCAGTGCCCGAATTCAATCAGACCCCTACTCTCCTTTTGGTTGTCATTTCTATTTTCACAACATAGTACAATTCTCTGCAAGCAAATAACAGAAGAATGCAGGAGATAAGTTTCTAAACAGCCATTAGTGAGAAATATGATCCCTCCTTCCACTAGCAAGGACTTTCATAGAATCTAATCTCAGAAGGGAGGACAGCATTAAGGAAGAAAAAAAGAAGTTTGTGAAAAACTTCTTTTAGTCAAAAGAACAAGGAGTCCAAGCACTCCAAATCTACAAGGACAAGGAGACAGAAAAAAAGCAAAAAGCAAAAAAGGGAACATCTTGTCTGGGCTAGGAGCTCCCTAGAACCATAACTTGGGACCTCCCCAAACTGCCCTAGATTCAGATCCACACAAATTTGGGATTTGAAGAGTAACTTAATTCTATAGTGCCACTAACTGAAATTACTTCACCATGAATATGATGGCTAGATTCAATGGATTTGCTGATAATCACATTCACATTTAGTGAAACTTGATATTACTCTTTGAGTCATAGGGTTTCGTAATTCTTCAGTTTGTCAGTTTTCCATCCTACATAATCTTAATGTGGTGTGTGTTTTGTTCTTGAGTGTTTTTGGTTTGGGTTTTTGTTGGTGGTAGTGGTTTGTTTTGCTCTTGTTTGTTTTTGAAACAAGGTCTCATTAGGTACCCTAGCCTGGCTTAGCCTTAACATTTCCAGTCTAAAATGTGAACATTTGGAGGTTACATATATGGGTCACTATATTCAACTCTGAACAAGGCTTATGTCTCAGTAAAGTTTGATCTTTTAAAACTTAGGTAGAAAGGGGATAAGAATGTGGGTCGGTGGTAAAGTGTTAACCTAGCATGTTCAAGGCCCTGGGCTCCAACAACAACAACAATAATAAGCTGCAGAGAAAAGTTCACATCGAAAGAATGATAAAGGCAATGCTCTTACTGTTGCAGACTCACGTTAGTGACTTACAGCATTTACTTTTCTTCTTCGTATAGCAAAAGAGCAACTTAATGGGAATCCTGACTCCACCACTTACAGCTATCTATTTGAGTTTGGCTAATTGCTTAAAAGCCCACAGCCTTGGATTCCAAAACTGTAAAACAGGGACACTAAATGGGAATAATGAATACCTATCTTGCAAATGAATTAAGAGTAAATGAATTAAGGTGCCCACTAGACTACACTAAAAGCTCCCGAGAAGAGAGGCTGTGCCTACACTGCTGTTGATTCTTGGAAACAAGCAGAACAGGAAGGCAACGATATTTTTAAATGAATGAATAAACTATGTATCTCTATTTCTCTCAGCAACACTAACTCTTCTCCAGTAACTGTATTTCTTCCTTTTTCTTCTATCATTTTCTAATGCCTTCAAGGCATTTTATATTTTGTTCTTCTGAGTGTTTTTCTTTTCCTCACGGGCTATTATTAACTGTACAGCTCAAAGAAAGTAGCCCCGTTAGTAATTTCTCTAACACCGCCCACTTCCATCTATTAATGTGACGGGGGTGGATGAGGCGGTCAGAACACAGGTTCACAGCACTTCACCTATTTACCCTGGGCCACTGACTCGTGTCAACAACAATGAAGTCGCACAGTCGGCCCACCCCAGAACACAACTTTCAAGGCAACCGCCCCATCCCTGTCTACATCTCCGCAACCAAAAGACTCGCGCAGAGGGAATCCTCTGCTCTCAAAAGTTACAGAGTCCGTTACACTCGCGTCCCGCTGGAAAGCAGGATGAATCCCCAGAGTAGGACCGCCGAGCTGGACAAACGGGCGGGAATTCTGAACCCGTGGTGTGGACGAGGGTCACCTTTGGACCTGGCCAAGCTCGTCTGACCACTGCTCCGAGAAGGCAGCGCTCGTCCAAGCCCAGAGGAGCTAAGGGGTGCGGCCGGTATGAGGGCGAGGGGCAACAGGGTTGACAGTGTGGACCGTACGGCTGACGGGCCACACCGGGACTACGCCCACCCGCACCTCGCCACCGCGCCGACCCCACCTAGCCCCAATACCACTCCCCGAGGCACCGGCTCGCCCCCCCCCCCGGCCCATAAATCAGTCAGCCGACACTGCTCACTGGCTGGGTCCGCAGCTCCCTCCTGGTCATTGGCTACCCGCACGCAAAGCCCTCCTCCACAAGGGAACCTCGCGTACGGCGGTTCCCACAGCTGAGCACCCTCGCCCCGGCTCCCCGTAGCCCGCCGTCCCGGCAGCGCGGCCTCAGCCACTCACCGTGTAATAGGAGAGCAGCCCCGCATTGTAGTCCAACACGAACCAACGGTACTGCCAGCCCTTCATCACGTTAGTCCATTTGCTCAGCGGCCCTTCCACGATGGACGCCATCTTGGGAGCCGCCAATGACAACAAACGGCCTGACGTCAGTCGCCTATAAGGCATTCGGCATGCAGAGGCGGGGCCTCCGAGACCCTAGGCGGGGCCGAGGCGTGAGTGGGTGGGGCCATAGGCGGGGTCTCTGTGCAGCCGGTGGACCCACGCCCCTGGCGATAGTAGTCAGCGTGCTTTCTTTCTTTCTCTCTTTGCCTATTGTGTGTAGGAAGGGATGTTATGGAGGCAAGCTGAGAAAGCAAGCATGGACTTTAAGATTATTTATCCAGGCCGTGCATGACGGTGAAAGTAGTTCAAAGCCAACTCAGCTAAGTGAGACTGTCTCAAAAAAAAAAAAAAGAAAAGAAAAGAAAGAAGAAAAGGATAGAAAAGAAAGGAAGGAAAAAAAGAAAAACTGTAATCTCAGAAATTTGATAGTAGAAGAATCGAGGCGCAGCGATTAAGAGTATGTACTGCTCTTGCAGAGGATCCAAATTCGGATCCTAGCACCCACATAAGGGGTAGGGGAGCTCACAACTGCCTATAACTCCAGGCCTTCAGAACTGAGGGCACCTGTGCTTGCCTGCAGATATCCCTACCCCACGGAGACACACATGCTCAAAGTATATATAATTAAAAATAATTTTTTTTTACATTCAAGATCATCCTTGACTACATAATAAGTTCAAGAGTAGTATGGGCTACATAAAACATTTTAAAAGTTATTCACATAGGATTTTATTTTTCTTTGAGACAGAGTCTCTTTGTAGTCCTGACTGTTCTGGAACTTGCAAAGCAGACCAGGCTGGCCTTGAACTCACAGAGCTCTGCCTTCCTCTGCCTCTCAAGTACTGTGATTAAAGGCATGTGCCACCTAAAAAATTATTTTTTTCTTTCTTTCCTTCTTTCTTTCTTTTTTGTTTTTTGTTTTTCGAGACAATTCCTCCCAAATGCTGGTATTAATGGCAAGTAACACCACTGCCTGGCATAAGAATTCTTTTTTTAAGAATGCAATGATTGATTGGGAGGTTGAGAGATGGCTCAGCAGTTAAGAGTACTGGCTGCTCTTCCAGGGGACCCAGGTCGGATTTCCAAATGGAGGCTAACCACTATTTGGAATTCCAGTTCCAGAGGATACAACATCCTCTTCTGGCCTCCATGGCACCAGGCTCACATGTAGCACACAGATATACATGTAGGCAAAAAATACCCATACACTTTTTTTAATTGTAAAGAAAAAGAATACAGTGATTGCCAAACACTCCACCCCTGCTATATTAATCAGGGTTCTCTAGAGTAACAGAACTTATAGAATGAATATATATACATATATAATATATACATTTATATATAATGGAGATTTATTAGAATGACTTCTATAGGATGTGGTTCAGCTAATCCAACAATGGCTGCCTATGTACAGAAAGTCCAAGATCCAGTAATTGTTCAGACCATGAGGCCAGATGCCTCAGCTGGTTTTCAGTATATGCCAGAATCCTAAAAAGTAGGTATAATACCAGTGAAGGACTAGGCTTGCTAGCAAGGCCGGGTGAAGTAGGCCCACAAAAGAAAGAGCTTTCCTCTTCCATGCCCTAATACTGGCCGCTAGAAGAATGTTTCCATGCCCTAGAAGAATGTGTGGCCCAGATTAAAGATTGTTCTTTCCACCTCAAAGTTCTGGATTAGAAGTGGACTACTTCTAATGATGCAATTAAGAAAAAAAATCCCTCACAGGCGTGCCCAGTCATTGGGTTGTAGTTAATTCCAGATGTAGCTGAGTTGACAACCAAGAGTAGCCTGCCACCTGCCTCACTTAAGGAGACTTGTAAGCCACTCCTCACACTTCAAAGGACTTCACCCCCAATATTCATTTCTGTTTCCTTCCACAAACACTCACTTAATAATCATAGTCTGCGAATGTAGCTCAGTGGTAGAGTGCTTGCCTGGCATGTGTGAGTCCCTGAGTTCAATTCTCAGAATTTAAATGTACGCTGTTTTGCCCTGAGAACTCTTCTAAGGCTTCGAGAACATTTGCAGAAGGTAGAGGGGGAGGCAGAAATAGACAACAAGATCCATGATGGAGCATAGTAAACCTTGCTAAGTGCTATGGGTAAAAAAATAAAGGGGAGAGGAGTTTGGAGCTGCTATTTTAGATACCCGAATGAGAAGATGACTTTTTTAAGGTTTTATACATGGATATATGTATACATGTATGTATATATGTATAAATTGCGTATACATGTGTATATTGTGTATTAAGTATTACTTCTCATGCCCTCCTAACTCTCCCCTTTCTTGTCCCTTCCCTCCCATTACTCTCATTTGTCCCTCTAGACAGTTTTTCTTCTGTTTTCAGGTCGTATAAGTACGAACACACAATTTTATGATTCTACATAAAATATAGCTACCACAAATGAGAGATGATATGTGCTATTTGCCTTTCTAAAACTGGCTTAATTTGTTAGAACGGCTATCTATAGTTGTATCCATTTTCCTGCAAATGACATGACGGCACTGTGTGTGCACTTTTGTCTCTGTGTATGTTTATGTGTGCACGTGTGCGCGCAGTATTCATGCGGGGTCAAAGGACAACCGGCAGTGTTGGTCCTCACTTTCCACCTTGTTTTAGACAGTGTTTCTTATTAGTTACCGCTGTGTGTACCAGGATAGCTGGCCTAAGAGCTTCTGGGGATTCTCCTGACTGCAGACACCTGTACAGACACACGCTACCCCATCCAGCTTTATGTGGTTTTGTGGATTGGAAATCAGGTCCTTCTCCTTGTGTAGCGAGCACTTACTCTCTCAGACATCTCCTCAGCCCTTATTCTTTTTCTTTTGACAAAGCAAAGACCTGAAGGAAGTGAAGGAGTAAGCTGGGGGAAGACCCTCCCAGGGAAAATGACTGGCCACACAGAGCAGATGTTAGGAGTGAGCCAGGCATGTTGAAGAAACAGTGAGGAACACAAAGAGAGGAGCAATAAGGCAAAGGGAAAGGTAGTAGGAGACGGAGACAGAAAGGGCAGACCACGCACAGCCTACAACTATGGTGTAAGTATTTATGGGTCACGTGCTATATCCAGACACCATCCAAGGTCCTGGGATCTTCTATGATGAAAGCAAATAGTAAACACGAAAACTACCCAACACCAAGACTCTAGAGATGGCTCAGCTGACAGAGTGCTTGCCGAGTAAGCACGTGGCCTGAGTTCAGTCCTACACACCCACGGGAAAAGCCAGGGGCACACCTGTAATCCCAGGACTGGGAAGATGGGAACAGGAAGTTCCCTGGGACTTGCTGCTCAGCTAGTCTTGCCAAATTGGTGAGAGATAGATTTAGTAATAGGTTGTGTCTTTAAAATAAAATATGTGAGCCGGGCGGTGGTGGCGCACACCTTTAATCCCAGCACTCGGGAGGCAGAGGCAGGCGGATCTCTGTGAGTTCGAGACCAGCCTGGTCTACAAGAGCTAGTTCCAGGACAGGCTCCAAAACCACAGAGAAACCCTGTCTCGAAAAACAAAAAAATAAAATATGTGGAGAACTAGTAAAAGGGCTCGGTGCGGAAAGGCACCTGCCACCAAGCCTGATGACCTGAGTTTGATCCCGGGGGCCCACGGGATGAAAGGGAGGACTAACTCCTAAAAGCTGTCGTCTGACTTCCCTGTGCAAGCTGTGGTCCACGCCTGTGCCCATATATACAAACACACATGCCTGCACACCAGTAAATAACATGTAGCTTTTTAAAGAAAGGAAACCATCCAGCACCACTTTGCTGAGAATGTAATAAGCTGAAATAGGATGTCAAGAAGAGGTAATGTCAGCTATGAAAATACTATCTAGAAGTGGAGATTAGGTTGTGTAGAAGTTTTCTTTGGTATTTTTTTTGTGTGTGGGGGGGTTGTTTGTTTCTCTTAAGGTTGAAGGTATCCAAGAGGCTAAGGCAGAAGGATCACTACCAGTTCCAAGCTAGCCTGTATTTCAGTGTGAGACCCTGTCTCAAATCGAAACATAGAAAAGATACTGGGAAATATGACTTTGCTTATTTTCAGAGGTAGCAAATGGAGACACTTGAAATAGGAGGAAATAATAGTGGTAAGTCCTTGACAGGACTGAGACTCTAAGCCCAAGGGAAGGGGTAACAGCATCTGGAAGCAGACGTACTCATCTGTGCCAACAAAAAGGAGATGGGGGAGTATGAGCTAGGTGCCAGAGGTTTGGTAGTTACATGAGGATGCTCCTATCTGCCTCTGGGTGAAGGGAGGCTCGGAGCTCAGGAATTAATGATGTGGGCTTTGAAACCACAGCACAGCAGCACAGTCCCGCACCATGTAACAGAGTTTGGCCCACAGAAGACAGGGCAGATAGGATGGTGGTCCCCTGAGATTACAACAGAGCTAAGCTAGGAAGGTTCCATTAGGTAATGATGTTAAGACTATCATAATTGGATAGTCCAGACACTTGGCTGTGTTTGTGGTGATGCTGGTATAAGTAAATTTATACTGTCAGGGCTGCTTGTAGCTTATACAATAATGTACACTATGTAAGCTTGACAGCGGTAGACAATATGTCATGGGTTATGTAGTCTCTAAATTCCCAATCACTATTTTAGAGTGCACCCCTCCTTATTAAAAATGAAAAGCTGGGTGTGCTGGTTCATGCCTATAATCCCAACACTGGCAGGACATAGGCGAGAGGCAGGTGGATTGCTGTGAGTTTGAGGCCAACTTAGGCTGAAAAGAGAGTTCCAATCCCGCTTGGGCTAGATAATAAAACCTTGACTCAAAAAAAAAAAAAAGGTGAGGTGAGAGGTAACTAAGGCAGCCTCAGGCTGGTCCTCTAAGAAGGATTCCAGGAGAAATACAGCTACTCCATGTGCAGTATCTCTGAAGACTTTACAGTGGACCAGGCATTGGAGTGGAAGACAAAGATACTGATTGTCTTATTCTAGCATAAATTATCTGTAATAGTTTAGGGGTGAAAGGCCCTCCACAAGATAATGTTTGAACACGTGGTCTTCAGCTAGTTGTGCCATTTTGGAAGTTTGTTGGACAGTCAGGTAAGGCAGAAAGTGGAACATTGACTTACAGACCTGATGGGTTATGGCCAGCCTCTGTTCCAGCTGAACATTCTACTTCCTGGTCCACGAAGATGTGGAGGAGTCCTATCCCCATGCCCCCTCCACTTTTGCACTACATTGAATGGTAGCCCTTCAGACCATGATCCAAAACCAATTTTCCCTCCCTTAAGTTGCTTCTGGTCTAGTGTTTGGTCACAGCGACTAGAAAAGTAACTGATATATAGGCTGTACTGTAGAATTTAAGTGTGTCGGATGCCATCTAGGTTTGTATAAGTCTGTTTGCACAATGATGAAAAAAACTCATGGCCTGTTTCTCAGCAAGAATCCCTATTGTGAAATGGAAATGGAAACTACTTTGAGATTCCACCTCACCCTAGTCAAAATGGTTACCATCAAGAAGACAAAGGACAAGAGATGCTGGTGAGTTGGGGGTGTGGGGAGAAGAACCCTTATTCGGTGTAGGTGAGAGGGTAAACTGATGCCGCCACCATGGGAATCGGTATGGTGATTTCTAACAAATTAAAAACAGAACTACCAAACCAGGCATGGTGGCACATGCTTTGAATTCCCACCACTCCTGAAGCAGAGGAAGGCAGATTTTTCTGAGTTGGAGACTAACCTGCTCCAACTAGTTCCAAGCCAGCTAGGGATATAGGGTTATATCAAAAGAAATGATAGAATTACCATGTGACCATACCGCTCGTGGGGATAGACCCAAAGGACTCTAAACGTTACCACGGAGACACTTCCATTTCCATGTTAGTGCTGCACTGTTCACAGTGTGAAGAAAATGGAATCGGCCTACATGCCCATCAATAGACACGAACAGATGCTGAGCAAGTACATATACACGATGGAATTTTATTCTGCAATTAAAAAAAGTGAGGGTTGGGGAGGTGGTACTTGTTGCCACGCCTGACAACCTGAGCTCAGCCCCCAGAGTATAGACGGAGAGAACTGACTCCCACAGGTTGGTCTCTGACTTCCACACCCATGCCACGGCACAGATACACACACACACACACACACACACACACACACACACACACACAATAATAAGTGTGAGGAAAAATGAAATTTTTTGTGGTAACTTCATTCCATGCTACCATTCTGAGTTACAGAGTGAGATCTTACCTTTAAAAAAATATTCCCTCTGACCCTGGTAAAAAAAAAAAACAAAAAAAAACAAAAAAAAAAAAACAAGAATTGGGCTGGAGAGATGGCTCAGAGGTTAAGAGCATTGGCTGATCTTCGGGAGGTCCTGAGTTCAATTCTCAGCAACCACATGGTGGTTCACAACCATTTGTAATGAGGTATTGTGCCCTCTTCTGGCCTGCAGGCATACAAGGAACCTGAACACTGTGTAAACAATAAATAAATAAGTCTTAAAAAAAAAAGAATTAAGAGCTATGTGTTTCCAAAATATTGCACCCCAACTGCAAGCTATGCTTGCACCATATGAGTTTTTTGAAAACTACTTTGTGGGCCTGGAGAACTATCTCAGTTACTAAGAGCACATGCTCTGCTCACAGAAGACCCAAACCCAGTTCTCGGGACTCAGTCTGGCCTCACAACTAACTGCCTTTAACTCCAGGTCCACGGCATCTGGTGCCCTTTTCTGGCCTCCTTAGGCATTGCACTCACATGTACAAGCTCACGCGAGCTCAGGCACACACATATACACATAATTAGAAACAGTTCTTAAATGCCTTAGACATAAAATAAACAGTATCATCAACCTCTAAATCTGTCTTCGCTTCCCTCAGGGTCACCAGGCATCAGAAGGCTTTGCTTAGCTGCAGCTGTGAAAAGACAGATCAACAGGAACAGGCAGGAGGAAGGGCTTGGCTCCTAAGACAAAATCCAGTTCAAAGCACTTTGTCTACATTCTACACTCCTCCGCTGAAGTTAAACGTGGGGGAGACATGCGGGTCTCATCCTGACATTCTCCTGTGACCTTGCCTGAAATGGAAAGGCAGCTGAAGTATAGAGGAAAAAGACAATTAGACTCAGAGGCAAAGGGAAGAGACAATGCTAATCAATACACACTATAAACTCTCTGAGGACAGGAATTGAGGCTAAATACATCCTAGCACTTGGAGGATCAGTAATTATTTTGTTTGGCTCTGGGATTGTACTCAGGGCCTGAGTATGCTAAGTCACTCTATCACTGCCGTACACTACTAGCTCAAAATGTAATTTAATTTGTGTTTTGTTTTACATTTTTAAATAAAATATTTATTTTATTTATCTTAAATAAAATAATTCTATTTTATGTTTTGTTACAATGGAGGTCTTGCTGTATAGTGTAGGCTGACCTTGAACTCATATCCTCCTGCCTCAGTCACCCAATTAGTGGGGAATGCAGGCCTATACAAAAACACCTTAATCCAGTGTGTGTGTCTGTGTGCACATGCAGAGTGTGCATGCATGTGTATGTGCTGCTAAGAATTGAAGATAGACCCTGTGCATGCTAAACAAGTGCTTTGCTGCTAAGTTACAAAGCCCTAGCTCAAAATTAGATGTTTTTAATTTTAAGATTGTGTGTGTGTGTGTGTGTGTGTGTGTGTGTGTGTGTGTGTGTATGTATGTGATAGTGCCCAAAGAGACCACAGAGGTCACTGGATCCCTTGTAGCTGAGTTATATATAAGCAGTTGTAAATGGCTCAATGTGGGTTCTGGGAAATAAACTCTGGTCCTCTAGAAGAACAGCAAGCACTCTTTATCTGCTGTGCCATCTCTCCAGCTACTTAACTTCTATTTTTTTTTAAAGATTTATTTATTCAGAGTGTGTGCGTGTTGGTGTGTGTAGGGTAAGAGGTCCTTGAGCACACAGATAAGCACTGAAGGAGCCAGGAAGTTAAACACACAGGCCTGTCTCCTCAACGGAAGGAGATGTTTACCTGTCTTCCTCCAAGAATGCTGGAAATGGTTGCAGTTTGCAACTTGGTGATCTTTTGCTATCTGTAGATCCAGACTTCACCCAAATTCCCCAGAATATTGTTTGTTTATTCCAGACCCCCCCCCCCCCACGCCTACATCTTGAGCGTTGCTTCTCAACCCACAAAACCCATCCTTGTGAGAGACGTCACGTGTGCGTTACAACAGCTGAGGTACTTCTGTGTTATCTTAAGGCCAGGTCACTCCTGACTCCACAGGCCTTGTGTTTACCTCAGTCATTCTCCCTAGACCCTTATCTTGAGCTTTGTTTCTGAGTCAACAGAACCCATCTTTATGGAAGAAGCCTTATGTACTTTATAAAGAGTTTCAATGTAAACGTGATTTAAGTTTGTTGTATACTTGGGACTGACTTAATTGTCATAAAGAAACTTTTTTCCAAAATTGTGCTGTGCTTAAATAGGGCTAAAATAAACCATCTGGTGTTGTACTCCAGAAGCTTGGCCCATCACCCGCTAATTAGGTCCAGCTGAACCGTTTCACTCTTACCTCACCTAGATCATTTTTCTGCCGACTGTAACACTTGCAGGGACCCCCACATGTGTGTCTGTCTGTAAGTACACAGGTATGAGGGTGCCCATGTGTACACAGAGGTCGGAGGAGAGTTTGGATGAGTCCTAGTCATCCTCCTGTCTCCAGCCCCTCAGAGCTGGGGTTACAGACATGCCCTGGACACCAGGCTTATCACATAGGTGCTGAAATTCCAGTCCTCTTGATTGCGTAGCAAATACTGTTAACCACTGAGCCATTTCTCTAGTTCCTCGAGATGAGTTTTTTTTTTATTTTTATTTCTTTTTAAACCACCCTAGCAGCAAAAGTGAAGCTGAAACGAGGAGAGGCAGACATGAGATGAAGCCCAGTATAAAGGTTGTAACGTGTACTGTAGTCCTAGCACCAATGAGGAATGCCACAAAACGAGTTCTAAGCCCACCGGGGTTACATGGTGAGACCCTGTGTCAACAATAAGCCAAGCGAATAATGAAAGATTCCATGACTGGACAACCACAATAGGGACAGAGGGTGATGAAGATTTGCTACTATATATGTATTCTGCATAATTAATTAATTTTGAGTCTGTGTCTTCCATAGTCCAGGTTGTATTCAAACTGATATAAAGTGGAAGATGACCCTAAACTCCTGCTCCAGAGGCTGCCACCTTCCAAAAACTGAGATTAGAGGTTTTTGATAGCAAACTTTATTTCAGTTAAGCAATAGAATTCAGTACTGCTTTCTCTCGTTTGTGTGACTGGATAATCAGTTAAGTCGCCGCTTTTTGTTTTGCTGGTGGTGGATCTGTGTTTGTGTATTGCTGGCTTATGGCATTCTTTGAGACAGGGCTTCTCTAAATAGCTCAGGCTGGCCTCAAACTGGAGACCATCTTCCTGTTTCAGCCCCACTCCTCAACCACCCCTGAATGCTGAAATTAAAAGTGTAGACCACCTTTGTCTTTACTGTGCGAGGCAAGCGCTATTTTGAGTCTTACGGTGTATTGTTGTTTTTTAATCCCCTGCCCCTACATGTTTTTTTTTCTTAAAGAAAGAACAAAAAACAGCTTATGTTTCTCAATAGGAAGTTTCCTTCCTGTGCACAGCTGTTTAGAAATGAATGTGTGTTCATGTTCGTGTGTGTGCGTGTGTTTCTAGGAGAAATGATTTGTGCCTTTTTCCTAGCCTTCAGTCCTTCAGTGTAGGTGCAAATTGCTCCACAGTGCAGTCTGTCAGTGCTGGCGTGAGCCCTTCTCTTCCTAAACTTGCCACCAACTGTTTTTTGTTCTTGCTGTTCTTGGTGTCATGTTCCTTAATTGGTATTTGTTGGCCATCAAATAAAACATGTCCAGAATGCTGCCATCTTAAGAGAAAACACAGAAACCTACAAAAATGTAACTGTCCTCCTGTCCTTAACTGGGTGTCAAGGAAACGGATCATGATCAGATGTGGGGACGGCAAACTAAGACAGCTGACTATTTTTGTCTGCGACCAGCAAGTGTAGCCGTGGGTTCTTTCCACCCGCCCCTGAACCTACAGAGGAGAAAACAAGTGAAGTGTCTGGCTGACGAGATGTGGCTACAATGTGAGGTGAAAGGTTACTGAGAAAGGAATGAGCTCATCTTTTGACCCCTTCCAGTGTTCCCTCAGAGACCCACATCCCAGCTAGCCTGGGCTCCATTCATTTCAAAAGCACCCTCCTTTCTCATGTGCTATTAACACTTTGCTCCCTGTACCCGACTGTACCCTTTAAAAACCTTGGGTTGTGTTGTTTAGCCCGTGTTGGTTTTTCAGATAGAATCTCATGTAGTTCAATCTGGGCTCAAACTCACCTCACTATGTGTAAGAGGCTGACTTTGAACTCCTCATCCTCCTGCCTCTACCTGAGTGCTAGGATGGCAAGCCTGCACCTCCCCAGGCCTGAGGTCCCTGGCCTACTCTTATATCCCCACTTGAAGCACATTACCTGGGCCATAGCCACCACAAGTCTGAATGGAACTCCTATGCTTTTTCCTGTGTAATTCCACCTCCTCCTTATCCTTTCCCTGAGAACAACTTACTAACCATCCAGGTTCCACTTTTGTTGTAGAATATTAGTTGAAGATGTGTTACAGGAGCCTGGAGAGATGGCTTAGAGGTTAAGAGAACTGGCTGATCTTCCAGAAGATGTGTTATATTCATTTGTGCTATGGAATATTTGTTTAATGATGCAAAGATGTGTCGCATTCTTCAATGTTGCATTTAACTCTGCAAAGCTGTGTTACTTTGCCTGTCTAAGACACCTGAATGGTCTAACAAAGAGCTGAATGGCCAATAGCTAGGCAGGAGAGAGAAATAGGTGGGGCCACCAGGCAGAGAGAATAAATAGGAAAAAGGAGGAAGAAGAGGGAGGAGCAAGAAAAGGAGAAGGAGAGGAGAATACAAGGGGCCACCTACCCAATCAGCTATGAAATAAAATGTAAAGAAAGGAATTAGGTTAGAGAAAGGTAAAAGCCCAGAGGCAAAAGGTAGACGGGATAATTTAAGAAAAGCTGGCTAGAAATAAGCCAAGCTAAGGCTGGGCATTCATAAGAAAGAATAAGTCTTCGTGTATTTATTTGAGAGCTGGGTGGCGGGCCCCCAAAGAGTAAGAGTTAAAAAAAATAAGTAAATAAATAAACAGCTACACACTTTGAAGCAGGCGAGGACAGGGGGATTTAGTAAGCTGGGACTCGGTTTGATTTGGTTTGTTCACAGCTTCTTGCTTCTAATAATGCACCTGCAGCTCGGCTCCCTTACTGCATATGCATGCTATGCGTACACCCTTCTCTGAACAACAGACGTATATCCCACCACTAATGACAAGTGGATTGAGACAGTTTCCATCCCAGTGCATCCATGTAGAAGAATGGAAGACCAATCCAGTCCGAACTACTTTGGGACACAAGTACCCTCAAATGTTAGTGAGAATCTAGTTACCATATTATACTTACACATACTTGGGTATGCATCTGATTAAGATCAAATGCACTATGGGAAGGGACATACACAGAAAAATTATTATAGAACCTAATCTTTCAGTCAAAACAGAAAAACACTCTACTATACCATTTAGTATCCAAATTCCTCCTCTTCTTGAATCCCATAAAAGTAAGCCCCAAGCTGGACGGTGGTGGCACACATGAGAGGCAGAGGCAGGGGGATCTCTGTGAGTTCCACGCCAGCCTGGTCTACATAGTGAGTTCCAGGACAGCAACAACTGGGTCCTTTGAGTATCCTCACTCATGTGGGCACTGTCAATCTGTCAATCTTGACAGTGCATCCCTTTTTGATTTGTACTATCATTTCTCTTGAAATAAAGTTTTCCAAACAGGAGAACAAATGGAACTGAATCAAAGACCCAGATATCAGTCCACACGCCTATGAACACCTGATTTTTGACAAAGAAGCAATATATATGTATGTATATATATATATGTGTATATATATATACACACACACACATATATATAAAATGAAAAATAAAAGGCATATTCAACCAATGATACTGGCATAACTGGGTGTCAACATGTAAAAGAATGAAAATAGATCCATATCTATCATCATGCACAAAACTCAAGTCCAAATGGATCAAAGACCTCAACATAAAACCAACTACACACACTAAACCTCATAGACAAGAAAGTGGGAAGTACACTTGAACGCACTGGCATAGGAGACCACTCTCCCCGTAAGAATGGCCAAGATCAAAAACACTGATGACAGCTTATGATGGAGAGGTTGTGGGGTAAAGGGTAAACGCTCATTCATTGCTGGTGGGAGTGCAAGCTGGTACAGCCCCTTTAGATATCAGTGTGGTGATTTCTCAGAAAATTAGGAAACAACCTAACTCAAGACCCAGCAATACCCCTTTTGGGTATATATTCAAAGGATGCATGCTCAGTCATACCACAAAGACATATGCTCAACTATGTTCATATGAGCATTACTTGTCATAGCCAGAACTTGGAAACAACCTAAATGCCCTCAGCTGAAGAATGGATAAGGAAAATGTAGTACATTTACACAATGAAGTACTACACAGCAGAAAAAAATGACAACTTGAAATTTGCAGGCAAATGTATGGACTTAGAGAACATCATATTGAGTGAGGTAACCCAGACCCAGAAAGACAAATATCACATGTACTCACTCATACATGGATTTTAGACATAAAGCAAAGAAAAACCAGCCTACAGTTCACAATCCCAGAGAACCTAGACAAAAAGAGGACCCTAAGAGAGACATACATGGATCTAATCTACATGGAAAGTAGAAAAAGACAAGATCTCCTGAGTAAATTGGGAGCATGGGGATCATGGGAGAGGGTAGAAAGGGAGGGGAGAAAAAGGGAGGGAAGCAGAGAAAAATATATAACTCAAAAATCAATTTTAAAAAGAAATAAAGTTTTCCTGCTTCTTTTGCAAATCCATATGAGTCCTTAGTTCCAGTTCTTTGAATAAAAGGCCAAGAATCCAAAACACTTGGCCTAGACCCTAACCACTGTTAACAACTTCAAACATCAGTTCTTTGAGGTTTCTGTGGAACACCCACAACTATGCCAATGTTCTACCACAAATTATACACAGATAATGATCATCCCAAAACATCTAAGGGTTCATTAAGATGAGTTCATCTGTGATGTACTGTGACAAGGGTATGCTACATGGCCAGATATCAGTGTTCATTATTATTATCATCATCATCATCATCATTATTATCATCATCATCATTATTAATTACTCTTATAATCTGGTGCTGGGAATTGAACCCAGAGACTCTCACATGATAAGCATGTGTTCTATTACCAAGCTACTCCTCCCATCCCCAGAAATGTTTCAGATAAGCAATTTATCTGTAGTGGTTAAGATGGATTTCATGCTGGCATCAAGAAGACCTGAACAAGGGCTGGAGAGATGGCTCAGTGGTTAAGAGCATTGCCTGCTCTTCCAAAGGTCCTGAGTTCAATTCCCAGCAACCACATGGTGGCTCACAACCATCTGTAATGAGGTCTGGTGCCCTCTTCTGGCCTGCAGACATACACACGGACAGAATATTGTATACATAATAAATAAATAAATATTAAAAAAAAAGAAGACCTGAACAAGTGAGCCATGAGTCCTAAATGACAGCAGCAGGAGGAGAGAGGAGGAGGAAGGAAACAAATGCTAATGGCTTAGGAAAAGGCAAGGACCAGCTGGACTCCAGCTTTCTGGGCTGAGACCAGGACGGCAAATGGAGTTTTCCTGATACACGTAAAGCTGAGTGTGTTGAAGTGTGCAGCACACCCTGGATGGCAGGTGTTGAGCCAACCGTGGATGTTCCAATTTGGAGCTTAGGGAGTAAACCAGAACTACAGGCCCAGACTTGGGAGTTTGCCCTTCTAGGGGGTAGGTGAAGGGAAGCACGGAGGTCACACAGGGATCTGAATGAAGTGTCTGGGACAGAAAGGAGTGACAATGAAAGAAGGCAGAAAGAAGGGAAGGAGGGGGGAATGCTAAGATCAAACAGTTATAAAATATCCTAGTAAAAGAATGGGAGTTTGGAGGAAAAATACCTTCAAGGTCAAATGCAAGAAAAAAGAAACAGGTTCCTCTTGTGTGAACTGTTTTATTTTGTTTTGTTGCTAATTAGGAAAGCACTAACAGGATAGATGTGTGTGTTTGTGTGTGTGTGTGTGTGTGGTTTTTGGGGGGAGGGGCAGGGATCTGCATGATTTGCTGTAAAATCATGAATTGTGAATAGCAAGAAGGACTAGGGGCAGGAGCAGAGATGGCTCAGTCGGCAAAGGCACTTACCACCAAGCTGAAGTCCTGAGTTGGATCCCTGAGACCCACCTTGTGGAAGACAGAACTGATTCCTAAATGTTGTCCTCTGACCTAGACACACACACACACACATACACACACAGAGCAAACAAACAGCACAGGTTTTGAGGTTATGAAGCCCCTCTGGGTGTAGAGACTATTAGCACTGACTTATCAAGATGTGGACTTTTTCTTTTTTTTTTAAACAAGTGATGCATTTATTATTATTTTTTTTATTTATTTATTATTATGTATATAATATTCTGTCTGTGTGTATGTCTGCAGGCCAGAAGAGGGCACCAGACCTCATTACAGATGGTTGTGAGCCACCATGTGGTTGCTAGGAATTGAACTCAGGACCTTTGGAAGAGCAGGCAATGCTCTTAACCACTGAGCCATCTCTCCAGCCCCCAAGATGTGGACTTTTTCTTGAGACAGCATCTCACATAGTCCAGGCTGGCTTCAAACTCACTGTGTAGCTGAGGATGACCCTGAACTTCTGATCTTCCTGCCTCCCCCTCCACAAAGTTTGGATCGAAGGTTGAGCTACCATTTGCACTTTATGCACTGTGAGGGATTGAGCCCAAGTGTCTCAGGATTTCTATTGCTGGGACGAAATGACTTGACCAAAAGCAAGGGGAGGAAAGGATTTATTTGGCTTACACTTCCACATTGTTGTTCATCACTGAATGAAGTCAGGACAGGATCCCAGAAGCAGGAGCTGATGCAGAGGCTGTGGTGAGGTGCTTCTTAATGGTTTACTCCTCTTGGCTCTCTCAGCCTGTTAGTACTCAGGCATCTGTGCTGGCCTGCCCTTGGGGTCCTGACAGCATACGTTCTCAGTTGCAGCCATTAAGAGCACCTCCTGTGCACATCCACTACATTCCATTTTAAAAGGTGGGCAAGGCCCATCTTCCATCTCTCCCTCTCTCTCCCTTTCTTTCCTTCTCTCCCTCTCTCTCCCTCTCCCTTCCTCTTCCTCTTCCTCCCTTTCTCCCCTCCCCTCCTCTCCTCTTTTCTCTTCTGCCACTCCTGTCCACAGAATGGCTTCTCCCCTCTTCCCTCCCCCCTTTCCATTTCCTTTCTTGTACCCAGGACCACCAGCCCAGGAATGGCACGGCCCACAGTGGGTTGGGCCCTCATGGGTTGGGCCCTCCCCTCCCCCACTGATCACTGATTGAGAAAATGCTTTACAGCCCGATCTTATGGGCCCATTTCCTCAACTGAGGCTCCTTCCTCTTGGATGGCTCTAGCTTGTGTCAAGCTGACACACAAAACCAGTCAGTACAACAAGGCCTCATGAAGACAAGGCAATTACTCTTCATGCTCAAATCTACAAAGTCCCTGCAAAAGCCAACAAGGAGACCGAGTCCCGTATGTAAAAGCAAAGAGCCTTCTTTTTATGCAAGTTTGCCAACTCAGTTTCTCTGCATGTCCAACGTATTAGAATAAACAGAGAGCCCCGAGCTCAGTTAGAGTAGGGTTTTTATAGTAATAAAGGGGGGGGGTGAGGGGTTTCTGAGGTTTTAGGCCCCCTGATTGGCAGACATTTGTCTAGGGGTGTCCTGGTGAGTGTGTGCTAGCAGGTGGTCCTACCTATAGTGGTTGGAATGTTAGCATTTCCTTTGAATGATTTGTTCTTGGGTGGAGGTTGGGTAATCTCAGCTTGTGGTTCTTGCAACCAGGCATTGCTTCAGGGTAAACTACTGAGATTCAGGCCTAAATTTACTGCTGGCCTAATTCTACTGGCAGGAGATAATGGTTGGAAGTAAAGAACTTCCTTTGGGTGACCTGCCCATACTTAGCTTATCACTGCTGGCCCCCACAACCTACATCTTTTTTCTTTTTTTTAAATTCCAACAATTTTCAGCAACCTGAGTGCAGCAATGGAAATTTCCCAAACTAAGTGAGAGGAATGGCTCAAGTGAGATGATAGACCGTGAAGTCTAGGCTGAGGGTGGCGGAAAAAGCGGATAAAAGGTTCTGAGAGATGGTGTTGTGGAGATAAGGCAGATGGGAGACAGGCTGCCGTCAGAGGAAGGAAGTTTGTGGTTTCAGACTTGAGAAGACTGCAGGTGATCTCAGGAGCTGAGCACTGGTGTGTGGCATATAGACCATGGAAGGCCTGAAGTGAGGGCACAGGGTACCACATTCTGGGCACTCCACTTTTGTGGAAGTTGAAATAAGCTATACCACGGCAGGGGTTCCGGTTAAAAGGACAAGGTCACAATGCCCAGAAAGGAAGTTGCCAAACAGCACTGACGAGAGTCCTGGGTGACTCTCAAATTTCCTCAGAGACTTAAGTGGAAGACTAAAGAAGCTCGATTTAATGTGTAGGAATTAGGTGTAATTTTGCTTT
Source organism: Microtus pennsylvanicus (assembly GCF_037038515.1). Taxonomy (NCBI): domain Eukaryota; kingdom Metazoa; phylum Chordata; class Mammalia; order Rodentia; family Cricetidae; genus Microtus; species Microtus pennsylvanicus. The sequence goes on from NC_134591.1 coordinate 45,121,714, forward strand.
TTTTTTTTAAATAATTTTTCAGTGCTAGGGATTGAACAGGGAGGGCCCTGGACACGCCAGGCAAGTGCTGTGTCACTCGACTACATCCTGAGCCCTAGACATGACCTGTGGATGCCAGTTGTCTAGGCTCTTCACACACATGACTGGAAGGATCTGCTCCAGCCACCACAGCACAATGGCGTCAGGAACTTCTAGGAGTCTATCACCAAGGACATTACCTGAGATCTGTGTGCAAGGATCCTGCTGTATGAGCAAAGGTCACAACAGCCCCACATAGGCTTTGGAGATGATGCTCAAGGACTGAAGGCACACCCAGCGTGGAACGCAGGCCTAGTAATGCCCACCCTGTGTCCATCCCTAAGTACTACAAAACTAACGGGGCTGGAGAGATGACTCGGAGGGTAAGAGCCAGAGGTCATGAGTTCAATTCCCGGCAACCACATGGTGGCTCACAACCATCTGTAATGAGGTCTGGTGCCCTCCTCTGGCCTGCAGGCATACACGTAGGCAGAACACTGAACACATAATAAATAAATAAATCTTAAAAAAAAAAAACCCTAACTAACAACAACAACAACAAAAAATCCATAGGCTATAATGATCTATTTAAAAGTGATACAGGGAAAGTTGTTCTTTCAGAAGACACGGGGTCAATTCCCAACACCCTTATGGACGCTCACAACCATCCATAACAGCAGTCCCAGGGGTCTGACTCCCTTGTCTACCCTCCATAAGCATCAGGCATACTGTGGTGCCCAGACATAAATGCAGGCAAAATACTTATGCATATACAATAAAAATAAAAAGATATAAAATCAAACAATATATACTGTTATAAAAATTCTATATTTTATTCCAACTTTATTTCTAAACTTATGTATTTATCCTACAGAAGACTGTAAGGATTGGTAGTTTGAATGTAAATGGCTCCTATAAACTTATAGGGAGAGGCACTTTTAGGAGATGTGGCCTTGTTGGAGTATGTTTGGACTTGGAGGAAGTGTGTTACTCTGGAGGTGGGCTTTGAGGTCTCATATATGCCCAGAACCTCAGACCACTTCCTGTTGCCTGTAAGATGTAGGACTCTCGGCTCCTTTTCCAGCACCATGTCTGCCTGCATACCACCATGTCCCACCATGATGATAATGGACTGAACCTCTGAACTGTAAGTGACCACCCCAATTAGGTGTTTTCCTTTGTAAGAGTTGCTGTGGTCATGGTGTCTCTTCACATCAATAGAAATCCTAGCCAAGACAAGGATAAGCACAAAATATCTGTAGTCAGTTCATGAGATAATTGCTTTTTAAAAAATTTACACTTTTTTTGTGATTTCTAAATTTTCTGAAAGAGTCATTATATTTATAATAAGAAAAAACAATTAAGTCCTGGAATTACAGGCAAGTAGGTACCCCATGCCTGGGTAGACAGTAGATTCTTTTTTTTAATGATTTACTCTTTTTTTACATGTATGTGTGAGTGCTGGTGTGTATATATATGTGTCACATACTTGTTTGATGCTTGCAAAGCCAGAAGAGCGGGTCATCGAGTTCCCTGGAACTGGAGTTACAGACTGTCCTGAGCTGCCACGTGGCTCCTGGGAACCAAACCCAAGTCCTTTATAAGAACAGCATGTGCTCATAACCATTGCCATCTCTCCAGCCAGACAGTAGATACTTGGCCTAGAAACTGAGGACACAGAATAACCCGTGCAGCTTTGCCTGGGGATCTAGCATGATGCGCACAGAGAACCTAGCACTGTGCCTCTGCAGTAATTAGTGCTCAATCCAAGTGCATTTCTTCTCTTCTTTCTAGGGAAGGTAGGAAAGGATTCCAAAGGAAGTAATGTTTGCGCTACGTCTTCAGGCATGAAATCTTGGCTGATTTAGAAAGGAGAAACCAACATTTGTAGCAGCACTACTAAGAATAGGTAGTCTCGCTGGGCTTCCCAGAATGAACAAAAGGGAAAACATTCCAGGCAAACAGAGCAACTTAGGAGAGACACAAAGGCTCAAACTCCCTGTGGTGCACCTGGGAAGCAACCTAGTTATTCTTCCAGCCATGGCTAAGCCAGACAAACCAGTGCATCCACAGAGGGGGCTGAGGCTGATGGCAGAGACATGGGTGGAGTTTAAATGTCCCGCTAGCCTTGTAGAGCTGCAGGCACCTCACCTCAAGACAGAGGGGAATTCTCACGGATCTGCCTGAGTGCAGGAGTATCATTTACAAGGATCTAACCTCCTATCTAATTCCCAGGACTACATAATGATTTCCAAAACACGGGCTATGGTGCATAATTTATGCATTCACTTTGTAGCTTTGTAATTAAATCTGCACAGGATCTGGAAATGCCGAGCTGGTACAACTCCCAGTCCATTTCACTGCACCATACTGGAGGGTAAAACTGATGGGCTTGAACGCTTCCCTTTCCCACCTATAAACTCATGACAGATTATGGCTGCAAATTGAGTGGACCGGACAACCAAACAAATGAAATTTTAAAGAGCAGGTGAACTGACTGGCCACACGGTCTTTCCGGAATCCCGTCACCATCGGGATCTGCACCATACATTTCAGTTTTAAAATATCTATTGTGTATTGTTGTGGGGTAGAGACCAAAGACCACTCAGCGTGACCAGAGTCCGAATTGAGAGTCTCTATTAAGCCAAGTGTGTGGAGAGGAATTCTTTTCACAGAGCAGGCTTGAATGCATTTTACAGGGCGTTTTTAAAGGCAAAGAACACAGAAAAACTACATCCCGGTTGGCAGTTGCAGAGAGAAGTAAAGCAAGAGAGCAGTTTAATAAAAAAAAAAAAAGAAAGAAAGAAAGAAAGAAAAGAAAAGGGAAAGGAGAGAAGGAAAGAAGAACGAAAGGAAGGAAAGAAGGAAGGAAGGAAGGAAGGAAGGAAGGAAGGAAGGAAGGAAGGAAAAAACTGTTAGCTGGGGCATTTTGACCTGAGTTTCTAGCACAGGGCGGGTACTTTCCCATGGGACTTTTTATGGCAGGGGTAGAAAAGGAAAAGGGTATGTGTTTCGGTTTAAAACAAAATGACTCCAGCTGAGTCAAAATGGAGGAAACTGCCCTGTCACAGTATGGTCTGATGGTATAAACAGGATGTTTGCCAAGCATATTCTGTGTCCTGGCACTCATCTTATTGAGCGGTGTTCTATGCCAACTGCTGTAGGTTCAGCCATCCTCTGGCAGCTCCTGAGTGCCTCCAGAACTCCTACAGCAGCTGCTCAAAATTGCTTTGATCCCAGCACTCAGGAGGCAAAGGCAGGCCCATCTCAGTGAGTTCAAGGCCAGCCTGGTCTAGGACAGCCAGAGCTACACAGAGAAACCCTGTCTCAGAAAAAAAAAAATTGTGTGTGTGTGTGTGTGTGTGTGTGTGAGAGAGAGAGAGAGAGAGAGAGAGAGAGAGAGAGAGAGAGAGAGAGAGAGAGGAAAATGTGAACAGGAGAGATCAATAATTACCCCAAAGATGACTTATCCCTTAGGCATGCTGCCAATGGCACTTAGTACTTACAGGAAGTGAAGAGAAGAAAAATGAATATGCTGATAATTAGTATCTAACAATGAGTCCAACCTGTATTATATTTATATTTATGCCAATGCAATCATATATGTGTATGTTCGTGGGGAATGCACATGTATGTGTAATGTGCATGCACATGTGTGCTGAGACTAGAGGTCAACCTCTGGCGGTGTTTCTCAGATGCTTATTTGATTTTAGAGAGAGTCTCTCACTGGGACGTGTGGCTTACTGATGAGAGATGAGGGATCTGCCTGTTTCTACCTTCCCAATGCTGGGATTAAGGTAGGTGCTGGAGATTTAACATGGTTCTCATGTGAAACACGATTAATAAAAACTCAGAGAGAGAAATTGGGGTTCAACCTGAAGAACAGAAAAGCAAAACAGCCAGCCACTGGCTCTTACCTCTACCTCAGTCCAAAATGGTGATCCTGCCTCCAAGAATCTCAGAATGAGACTATGTGAGAACTGTCTTCTCCCATTTTACAATCCTTCCTAGGGCTTGGATAAGGATGTTCACTACTGGGATTAAAGGCATGCACCGCCCGGTTTCTATGGCAACTAGTGTGGTCTACTGGCATTAAAGGTGTATGTCACCACTGCCTGGGCTGTTTCACTCTCTGACCTTTGAGCAAGCTTTATTTATTAAATACAAATGAAATGCCACTACATTTCCCCTTTTTATCTAAAATAAAAAGGCTACAACTAATATAAGAAAACTATATACATTAAGTACAATGACTATATACAATATATACAGGCAATAAATACATCAACAATGTCTAGTCCATTTGCATTTGACAAATTCAGAAAAAAATACTTCACATCTATCCTCTCTTGGTGAGTCCAAAGTCTTATACCTAATTTACTTTCTATCATATCTTGCTTTCTGTGTCAGGTAAACTAAGAAAACTATAACTATAACTCTCTAATCTTCAACTCCCTCAGAGACCCAAAAAGGAAATAATATTAACTGAATAAGCACGAAGTGCAAGCAAGCGACTTCCAAAAAATGTAAGTAATAACAGAAACAGCTGGCTGTCTGAACAGGCACCCAAAGTTCCTCTGTAATGATGGGGCAGCCATCTTTGGCCTACAGGCCTAGCATATCTGACAGACTTTTCAGTGAAGCAGTATATTCTGAAGGGCTGTTCCTCCTTGTCTTGACATTGTTTGACAGTCACTTTCTTTTGTGTCCTGCTTGTCCAAGTAGGACAGTGTAGGACCCAGCCAGTCATAACAAGCTCAATAGAGGCCTGAGTCTCAATAGTTTACCCTGGTTCCAAGAAAGACCACAAACTGAGACTACCCAGGCACCACCCAGGAACAGACCACCCAAAGGCAATTCCTAACATTCCAGCCATTGTAGATAGGATCACCTGCCAGCACACACCCATTGCTTTTCACCAGGACACCCCTAGACAAATGTCAGTCAATCAGGGTTCCTAAACCTTAGAAATCCCTGACCTCCACCTTTGCTACTATAAAAACCCAACCCTAACTGAGAGCTCAGGGCTCTCCGATCACTCCAATATGTTGGACACATGGAGAGTCTGAGTTTGCAAACTTGTGTAAGAATAAAGGCTCTTTGCTTTTACATACAGGACTCAGTCTCCTAGTTAGTTTGGGGGGACTCTGTGATCTGGGCATAACAGACAGCATGCTGTCAACAGTCGAGGCAAGGTCATTTTCTTGCCCAGTGACTTGCTTTTGCCACAAAGAAAGTAAACTTCATGTGGAGTTTCTTCAATGCCCATCATCTTCTCTGAAATAGATTGGTGTTACCAGGATCAGGCATGTCTCATTGTCATAAAAAAAAGAGCCTTGGTTATTAAAACATCTTAAATGCCATATTCTGTAGATCTCTGAAATGTTTGAAGATGACCTGTCTATCTAAAATGTATTTTTGTTTGACCTTGAAAACATGCCTAATATGACTATAAGTTCAATTATAATAGGTGACTATTAACCTGCATTTCCTTATTATCAGAAATAGTTGGCAATAGTAATTTTCAAGGACTAGAGATGTGCATTAAATGGTTAAAGAGCTGTGTGGGTACAATACCTTGAACAAGATTAGAAATGTACAGTATGTCTTAACAAAATTAATCTCAACTTTGTATCAATATACAAAATTTGTATACAATACTCAAAAAGCAATGCAATGTAAAACATTTAAAACTAGTAGTTGCTTTTTAAAAATAGATTCAATAATCTACCTTTTTATCTTATCATATCTATATCCTTCTTTTTTTTTCCTCAAAGCAGATTCAATATTCTACCCTTTTATCCTATCATAACTATATCCCCATTTTTTCTTTTCAAAACAAGAACTTTGAATCTAATTTCCTCTGTTTAGTTTTTTCCTGACCATTATCCATAACAACTTGTAACCAACACACTAAACAAAGACAAACATCCATAATCCATTTAGCCAAAAACCACCCACCCCGCCTCTTGGGAATGTGGGTATTGTTTTCAAGGCTACTTCTTGCTGACTGGGGGCACTGATAATTTATGGGGATCTGAAGAAAATTTAGGATTATGGTCAAATCCTGACTGGAGTATTCTGTGAAGCTGGATCATCTCAGCCAGCAGGGTTGAAGCTGTTCTGCATATAGAACACAGAGGATACTGCAACAGAGGCGCTCTGAAATGTTGGATCATCTGGTCTACCTGTTCCTATTAAAGATTTTTCAGGGGGGCCTTACTTGATAAAACCTTATTTTTCTTAACCCAGAATGAATGCACAGACTCTCAGTTCTTGTGGAAACAAAAGCAAAACCTCTTCTCCAAAATAACATACCTTTTGTTTTGTTTTGTTTTTGTTTTTCGAGACAGGGTTTCTCTTTAGCTTTGGTGCCTGTCCCGGAACTAGCTCTTGTAGACCAGGCTGGCCTCGAACTCCCAGAGATCTGCCTGCCTCTGCCTCCCGAGTGCTGAGATTAAAGGCATGCGCCACCACCACCCGGCTCAAAATAACATATCTCCCCCCCCCCCCATTTTTTTTTTATCAAGACAATGACAGACTAAAAATTTATTTATTTATTATTTATTCTGTCTGCATGTATCCCTGCACCAGAAGAGGGCACCAGATCTCATTCCAGAGGGTTGTGAGCCACAATGTGGTTGTTAGGAATTGAACTCAGGACCTCTGGGAGAGTAGGCAGTGCTCTTAACGACTGAGCCAGCTCTCCAGCCCCAAAAGTAACATATCTTTTGACTTAAATTTTGAAGTAAAGGCATTTTTAAAATATATAGGTTGGATTAATAGAGCAGCATTTATAATCAAATGTCTTTTAGCAGTCGTTGCTCTTTCGTCAGCAGTAAAGCAATTAAAAGACAACACAATAACATACAGTGTCCAGATTCTCTGTGTATTTTCCATCTTTACATAGAAGCTAAGCCAGGGCACATGGGAGCTGGGGACGCTAGTTCTCCTCCTGAACCCAGGTGCCTAGGTTTGGGTTCCAATTCCTAGAGCTCTGGCCTGGGATGGTGGCTAAAAAGCCTCAGGCAAACAGGTTTTTTTTTTTGTAAATTTGGGCCCCACACTGGGTGCCAAATGAAGCACAATTAATAAAAACTCAGAGAAATTGGGGTGCAACCTGAAGAACAAAAAAGCAAAGCAACCAGCCACAGGCTCTTACCTCTACCTCAGTCTAAAATGGCGATCCTGCCTCCATGAATCTCAGAATGAGACTGTGACTGTGAGCTATCTCCTTCCATTTTATAATCCTTTCTACGGCTGGGATTAAAGGCATGCACCACTACCACCTGGTTTCTATGGCAACTAGTGTGGCTACTGGAATTAAAGGTGTGTGTCACCACTGCCTGGTCTGTAAGGCTGACCAGTGGGGCTTTTTTTTACTCTCTGATTTTCATGCAAACTTTATTTATTAAAATACAAGTAAAATGCCAATACACTCATGCTTACATGTCAAGCATTGTACTTACTGGGAGATTTTTCTCAGTTCAATTCAGTCACCTTTAAACACATTTTTTAATGGAGGAAGGGACCATGAAACCTCTTGCAAGAAATTTGGTTACATCATGTAAAGATATGTCTCTGTGATTGGTTTAATAAAAAGCTAAAGGGCCAATAGCTAGCTAGGAGGTATAATATAAGTGGGACTTCTAGAGAGAGAAAGCTCTGGAAAGAAGAAAAGGGGAGTTGTCAGCTGGACACAGAGGAAGCAGGACATACAGGAGGAGGGGTAAAAACCATGAGCCATGCAACAGCACGTAGGTTAATAGAAATGGGTTAAGTTATAGGGGTTAGTTAGATATAAGCCTAAGATAAGGCCAAGCTTTTATAATTAATAAGAAGTCTCTGTGTCATTATTTAGAAACTGGCTTACAGATTAATAGATAGTCTAATAATCAAACTTTTAGTCATGTTAGTTAGGTTTTATATATATATATATATATATATATATATTTCAGTTAAATAGATAATCTTCAATACTTTAAAAACCTTCAGAATATGGCATTTAAAATGTTTTAATTAACTTAAACTTTGCTCGACAATGAGACATGTTTGCTTCTGGCAGCACCAATTACTTCAAGAGGATGATGGGCATCAAAGGGGCTTCTTATGGAGTTTGCCTTCAACGTGACAAGGCTAGCCATTTGGGCAAGAAACTGCTTCGCCTAGACTGCTTGATGATATGCTATATAAACTGAAAAATGACTGCTGAACTTGCCTAAAGAAGGTGAGACAGTCCTCTAGGATTACTGCTTCATGAAAGTGTCTGCCAGACATTCTGCAGGACACAGAAGAAAGTAACTGACAAAGTGCTAATAGAGGCAAAACAACCTTTATTTCCTGCTCCATGGAAATGTCTGCCAGATACTATGGGCCTGCAGGCTGAAGATGGTTATAGAAGAACTCTGGGTGACTGCCCAGGCAGCGAGATGTCTCTGTCATTTCTCGAGTTTTGGAAGTTGCTTACAATGACTTCCTGATTACTTAGGTAATATTGTATCCTTCTGGAGTCTTTGATGGAGTTGAAGACAGATAGTTACAGTTTTCCTTAGTTATGATAAAAGATAAATTAGATATGAGACTTTAAATTCACAAAGAAATATTGTGACTGTAATTCTTGCTTGATACCTGTTTTGTTATATGTAATATTATGTTAAAGTTAAAACCTTCCTAAAGTTAGACACAAAAGGGAGATGATGTGAGATTCCCCTCTGTATGCTGTGAATGCTTTATTACCTACCATTGGTTAATAAAGAAGCTGCTTTAGCCTATGGCAGGGCAGAATAGAACAAAGTGGGAAAACCAAACAAAGATATATAGAGAGAGTAGGCAGAGTAAGAGAGACACCATGTAGCTGCTGAAGGAGACAGACACCTGAAATTTTTCCAGTAAGTCACAGCCTCGTGGTGATACACAGATTAATAAAAATGGGTTAATTCAAGATGTAAGAGCTAGCTAGAAATACACCTGAGCATTGACCAAACAGTGTTGTAATTAATTTTGTTTTTGTGTGACTATTCAGGTCTAAGCAGCCAGGAAACAAATGAGCTGTCTCGGTTTACAGCTTGGCCCATAGGGAGTAGCACAATTGGGAGGTGTGGACTTCTGGCATAGGTGTGGTCTTGTTGGAGGAAGTGTGTCACTGTGGGGTGGGCTTTGAGGTCTCATATATACTTAAGCTTCACCCAGTACACAGTCTCTTCTACTGCCTGTAGATCAAGATGTAAGAACTCTCAGCTCCTTCCCCAGCACCATATTTGCCTGCATGGTGCTGTGTCCCACCATGATGATAATGAACTAAACCCCTGAAACTGTAAGCCAGTCCCAATTAACTGTTTTCTTTTATAAGAATGCCGTGCTCATGGTGTATCTTCATAGCAATAGAAACCTATCTAAGATACCCTATCTAAGAGACAAAACCAGAAGAAAGACAAGCCAAGGTCAAGCAGGCCTCAAGAGACTGACATCCCTTTAGATTAGATGCTTCTAATCTGCGGATGGAAATGGAGTCTTTCTTTCCCTCCTAGTGCCTGATTCATAGCAGATAGAGCAGAGAACCTGGAAATGAACTGTACTGAGTAGGTCCAGGGTGCTTTACATAATTTTGCTATAGTTGAACAAGCATGCCTCTCCAAAATTCATATGTCAGACATTAAGAGGTGGACCTTCAAAGGGTTAGTCCAGCAGGGCTATGCCCTCATGAATGGGACTAAGACACTTAGAAAAAGTGCTTCAGGGAGCAGCCTGTGCTTCTCATATTTTCTTTTATGTGAGGTCACAACAGTCAATCTTTCTACCTCCTTCTACCTTTTTCAGACATACCAAAAAGACATCATCTGGATACAGAGAGCAGCCTGACTTCATCAAATACAGAATCAGGTGGTGCCTTGATCTCTTCCTATCCTTTGGGGACCTTGAGAAATAGATCTCTCTCCCCATCCATCCCTCTTTCTCTCCCCCTCTCTACTTCTTCCCTTCTTCTTCTTTTTTTAAGTCTCATTATGTTGATGACTTTAGTTCCTGGGCTCAAGTAATTCTCCTGTGTCAGCCTCTTTTGCATCTGGGATTACAAGCATGTGCCATGGTTCTCAGCTGAGAAATAAATTTCTAATTCTTAAAAACTACTCTTTTGTTAGAGCATCACAGGCTAGGGCATGTTTATAAAAGTGGTTTGTTTTTATTGGAGAATGACAAAACCTCTATATATGCTGCAAATATAGGATGGATTTTTCCCATATGAAAAGTACAAATAAAGCCAGTTGTAATAGACCAGACTCAAATGATAGAGACAGATGATCAGGAGGTCAAGACCAGCCTCTTTTACATGGTGAGTATGAGATGAGGCTGAGCTCAAAAGGAGAAAGGAAAGGAAGGAAAGAAGGAAGGAAGGAAGGAAAAAAGGAAGAGAGGATACCTGAAGATGAAGTCTACATGTTTTATCAATCTATAGGATTCGTCCATCAAAGGACAAAAACAGATGACTTTGCTAATGAAGATACTTATCATTTATTCTATATCAGATACCCAGCATAGTTCTGATCTCAGCATATCTTAAAAGGAAATTTAATTGTGCATAATGTGCAATTTAAAAATCCACCCCATCAGTTTACACTCATTGTGCCAGGAACTGAAAATATAAAAGCAAAGACAACACAGCAGTTGTTGTCCTTGAGGAGTTCATTGTCAACTCTACCATCTTGCTGAGAAGGAACAGCCCACTGGATAGGTGCCAGTCATATGGTGGTTCTAGCTTACCAGAATGGAAACCAGGTTCTTTCTTTCTTTCTTTCTTTCTTTCTTTCTTTCTTTCTTTCTTTCTTTCTCTCTCTCTCTCTCTCTCTCTCTCTCTCTCTCTCTCTCTCTCTCTTTTTCTTCTTTTTGAGACAGGGTTTCTCTGTGGCTTTGGAGCCTGTCCTGGAACTAGCTCTTGTAGACCAGGCTGGCCTCGAACTCACAGAGATCTGCCTGCCTCTGCCTCCCGAGTGCTGGGATTAAAGACACACCCCCCCACCTGGCACTGATGATTTCTTACAAAGACTAAGACGTTATAAACACTACAGTGGTCATTATGAAAGAAAAATGTTATTAGAGCATCAGTTAGACTCATCAAGTCAGAACTTTTTTGAACCCCTGAACCCCATTGGTGTCTAGAACAGCAATTCCCTGCGGGAGTCCAGTTTTGTGTGTCTTCACACGTGTGCCACACGCACACAAACACACAGATACACACACATCTGGAGTCTGGCAATGTGTAGAGACATCCTTAGTTGCTACAACTGTTGAGGAGAGTGGTCACCGTCATCTGTTAAGTAAAGCAGCTAAGCATCCCCCATTGCAGAGGACAGACCTCACGACAGAGGAAACTTGCAGAAATGCCAGTACCGCAGACTGAAAAACTCTGGCCTTGAGTAACCAAATCCAGAATTACCCTGATAGCATTCCAGGCCTGGACCAGTGTGCTGTTTATCTCCCTCGGCCTTAGTCTCTGAGTCCTCCAGCTTCCTGGGAACTGTATGTTCCAGCGCTATCAAACTATGACATGGTTTAAAAGGGTGATTAGATACTCAGGCTCTGAAGTCCTCAGGTCTGGACTCCTGCAGAGCTGGGCCCATGATAGAGTTCTTGGCCAATCTCGTCTCTCTCAGAACAATCCCACCTAGCTCTTTGGCCTTCAGTACCACTTATCTCCCTCAAATGTATATTTGCAGCCAGGACTCTTTCTGAGTTCCAGTTTGGAAATTTTAATTTTTTTGAGACAAGGTCTCCATGCTGTTCTAGAATTCATACGTAGTCAAAGATGACCTTGAACTTCTTGTTCTCCAGCCTTCATTACCCACGTTCTGGGTTACATGCCTAAACCACCATATCCAGCTTATATGGCAGTGGGCATCATACGAGGGCAATGCATGCTGTAAGTCATTCTACCCACTGAGCCACATCTCCAGTCTCTATTACTTGTTTGTTTTTTAAAATAGGATCCAGTTTTGCTGTGAGCTGGTCTTGAACACGCAACAACTATTCTTCTCCTGCCTCCTGGAGGCTGAAATTACAGGCCTGTTTCACCACATCTAAGAGCTTGTAATCTTTTATTTGGCATTCCCAATTTAACATATAGTAGTTAATATTCTCTTTGTAGGGTAGGGTTCATGTAGCCCAGGGTGGTTCAAACTCCCTATTCTCCTTCTCCAGTTTCCTGAGTGATGGAACTGTGGTGTGTTCCTTCATGCCTGACCTGGGATATTTTTATTTGATTTTATTTCTATGCATGTGTGTACATTTTGTTTGAAAGGGAGTGCACATGTGTGGAGGTCAGTGCATGTAGTAATATGGGCGGCGGGGCTGCGTCCCCAACACCCCAGCCGCCTGCCCGGCTAGTTAATGCCCCAAAATAATTACACGGACACTGTATTCTTTTAAACACTGCTTTGGCCCATTTCTACCTAGCCTCTTCTAGGCTAACTCTCCCACCTGGACTAGCCCATTTCTTATCATCTGTATAGCACCGGTCTTACCGGGAAGATTCTAGCCTAAGTCCATCCTGGGTCGGAGCTTCATAGCGTGCGTCTTCCCTGGAGCAGGTAGCATGGCGTCTCTCCTGCGTCTGCTCCGGAGAGGAGAGCTGTCGAGTCTGACCTCACTTCCTCTTCCTCCCAGCGTTCTGTTCTGTTTACTCCTCCCACCTATCTCCTAACCAATGAGAGCCAAGCAGCTTCTTTTATTTTAACCAATGACCTTCCTCCATCAAGTGCACCATGTCCTGATCCCAGAGATATTTTTAAATATAACTCTTAATCTGGACATTGTGGCTCCTATAATCCCAGAGATTGGGAGGCAGAGGCAAAAGGATAAGGAGTTCAAAAGTCATTCCTAGCTATAGAGTTGGTTTAGAAAAACCATCTTGGGGAGCTGGAGAGATGGTTCAGCAGTTAAAACCAATTGCTGCTCTTCCAGAGGTCTTAGTTTCCCTTCACCCAAGAGGCAGCTAACAGCTATCTGTCTGTGTTTCCAGTTCCAGGGGATCAAACACCCTCTCCCTCCTCTAGGGGCACTATGCACACACAGCACACAGACATACATTCAGGCAAAATACCCACACCCATAAAAGAAAACTGAAAACAACCATCTGGGCTGAGACTGTCTCAAGCAGCACTAATGACATCACTCTCTCCGAGGCTTCCCTATGTACCATGGTAACTCCTTGATTTACCAGCTCCCGCGAGGCCTTTGCTCAATCCCTTGTCAACCTCACCTCCATGCTCACTGGCTCCAGCCACATTGGTCACATTTCTGATACTGAAGTGAGACAAATTTGTCCCTGTCCTAAAAGCTTTTGGACTCAATGTTGCTGTTGTCTGGAATATCTGCTGCAGTTTAGCGTATGGGTTCTCATCCAGACCTCAACCGAGCGTCCCCTTGAGCAGGATTCCTTGACCTCTTCCCTCTCCAGTCTATCAGCCCTTTCCTACTCTCTCTAGTCCTCTAAATCATTACCTTGTTTCTCTCCATGCTGATGACCACCATCTGCTCTTTCCTTACCATTAGCTGTCCGCTACAGTAGAAAGAGAGCTCCACGGGCACAGGTTGATTCTCACATTCTCCTGTGGCTTTGGTTCCCAGCTCTGCCTCACACAACAGAACTTCAGGGAATACATAAATACTAAATGAAGTTCATCCAAGGGGCTGGGCCCAGAAGGTCCAGGTTCTAGTTCTTACTCTACCTCACCATGATATTGGCAAGCCACTTGTCTCCCAGGGCCTCTGTTTGTCTGTCTGTAGAATGAGCATAACAACACTGTTGTCACGCAGACGTGTGACAGTTGAATGATCCCATGCATGTTAAGGCCTGGTTTGGTGCTCAGCACGTGGCACAATAGCCAACAATTGATGGTGCCTTTCCCTCCCTTCAGAGTCATTTTTCTCACAATGGGGGAAGTAGCAGTGGCTGCACAGCAGTGGTTGTGTAGAAGCAAGATTAACTGACAAGTCTTTCCCTCTCTTTGCCCCTGTTCCTGCCCTGCCTGCCCTGGTCTATCCCTTTCTTCTTCTCTGGCTTAGCCACCGTCACCTCCTTCAGGACAACAGTCTTTGAGATCCTGTCCTGGATTAGTGCTTCCTGTGGGCACTGTGGGCCTTGCATGTTTTTGTTCAAATAAACAGGCATCACACTGTTACCATAGTTTCTTCATTGGCCCAGTGGATGATAGGTGGGTGGGTGGATAGATGGGCAGGTGGGTGAATGATGGATAAAATAGGTGGATGGAAGGAAGAAGGGGTAAGGTAAGGAATCATGTTATGAACACTTTGAATCCAACTATTCCAAAGTTGAGCAGGTCCACAGGACTCTCTAGAGACTAGCCTCAGCTGGTCCTGCCACTTCCCCATACTCTGGGGAACCCTGCCCCGTAGTTCCCTTGACATGTAGTCAGAGATCCTCCAGCACTCCCAGGTCGTGGTCCCCAACCATTGGCTGCAGCCTTCATTGCCGGACCGAGGCCACGAATGGGAGGCAGCCAGGTGCTGGAGCAGGTGATGTCAGCCTGAGCCCCAGGGTCAAGGTAAGAGATACACAATACATTTGGCTGGGTTAAACAGCTCTCTGAGACATTTCTGCAGGATTGTGAAGATGAAGAGTCTGTCGCTGCTGCCTCTGCTGCTGCTGCTGACCACCTGCACCTTGAGGGCTCAGGGGAAGCGCCGCCAAGTCTACTTCCGGGAGGAGTTTGAAGATGGGGGTAAGTTGTCCTGGACCAGAGCATCCCTGTTCCTTCTCACTCAGCAGCTCCAGAGGAAGTCAGGCTAACTTTCCCCTTGGGAAACCATTCAGAACTAGAAGAGCCACAGTTCAAATCCAGTTCAGACCCTGCTGTGGCCCTGGGTCTGTGTTTGGATTCCTTCTCTAGTATAAGAGGCCAAAATAGATCTTGCAAGGTTATTCTGAGAGTTAAAGAAGGTAAGACGTGCAAGGTTCTGCACTTAGTAGGTATGCTCAACGCTGTTTCTGAAAAACAGAAGCAAGAAAACCCAGGGTAAAAGTGCCACTGCAGGTGAGGATAGCAAAACTTCCCACGCTATATGAAAGACTAGCGCTCCGAGGATCTCATTGCCCTGGGATGTCTCAGGAACATCAGGGGACTGGGGCAGGGCTACTTGCTTATGACATAGGGTTCCTTTGTTACTTTGATACGGTCAGGCTGGCCTCCAGCTCCCTATGTAGCTGTACTTTTAATCTTCCACACCCTGCCTCCTTGGTGCAGAGATTTCAGGCCTTTGTCGCCATTCCCAGTTTGTCCCCCATGCTGAAGAGCTAAGCCACAGCTTGGAGCATGCTAGCAAGCGCTACACCAACTGAGCTGCATCCCCAGTGTTGTGTGTGTGTGTGTGTGTGTGTGTGTGTGTGTGTGTGTGTGTTAGTGTGTGTGTGCGTGCGTGTGTGTTAGTGTGTGTGTGTGTGTGTGTGTGTGTGTGCACTTACTCAAAGGCTCAGTGACACTCTTTCAGGCTCTGTGTGCCTGTGTGTGTTTGAATGTGTGATTGGGGGAGAGTATAGTGAACAAAGCACTCGCCTAAGAATAAGGACTTTGAGGTTTCAGCTCACATTCCACCTTGAAAACGAAGACAAGCCCTTTCTGCTTTCTGAGGCTCTATTCCCTCATCTGTGATAATAGCATATCGAGAATAGCAATGTGACGAGATAGTTTAGAGGACAGACTGAATAGACATGGTTGGGGGAGCAGGGTGGGGCCTTCAAGGAGAAGGCAAAATTCAAAGTGTTTTGAAGCACGGATAAGAGTTTCTCAGGACTGAGACGGACAGAACTAGAGTGGCATGTTAGGGGACTGGCAAGGATACATGAGGCCAGAGAAGGGGAGGAGGAGAGAAGGGCTACCTCAGGGCGCTGCAAAGCCTGGTCTTTCTCAAGGAGAAATGGTCTGACCTGTGTCTTGGAAAAACACAGGGGGCGTACCTATGAAGAGGGATTGTGAGCTGGAAGGAGCGGCTCACGCAGCACTGGGTTGCATAGCAAGTGCCAAGTCAGATAGACTAGCAAGACCTAGATAAAGACCAAGATCTAGATTATAAACATAAAAATTAAATTAAAAGGCAGGTGTGGTGGTTCTTAGACCTATAATTCCGACCCAGCACTCAGAAGGCTAAAATCAGAGGATACTCATGGGTTGGAGGCCAACCTGAGCTATATGGAGTTTTAGACCAGTCTGGGCTGCAAGTGAGACATTGCCTCACAATTCCAAAAAATGACAAAGAAAAGAAGATTGTGAGGGCGCCCAAATTTGAATCTAGAGATGGACTGCCATCTAAGAGGCTATGGAATTTTGGTGGAAAGCAGAGGTAGTCCCAGGGCGGGATGATCAGAATCCAGGGGAGAAGACAGGAAAAGCGTTCAGTGGTTGGCAAGAAGCCCCTCAACCCCTGACTTGCTGTGGGGAACCTGTTCACCAAGAACAGGTTGGTGGCCCCCTTTCCTGACTGACTTTTCAGTGAGCCCAGTGTGGTCACAGCCTCTGACCACTTGGTGTGGCTGGGACTCAAACTCTCATCCCTCCTGCCAGAGGCAAAGAGAACATGCATGGGCCTGCAGGCACATCCCTGGGGTCTGAGCTCTACCAGCCCAATGTGGAAGGAGGGACACGCCCACAGGTTTTATGGATAAATGTTTCTGAAATGTTTCTCAGGGTCAGGAGAGGACTGGGTTCTGACCTCCAGCCCCAAAATGATTGGATGAGGCCAAGATTGTAAAGCGAAGTAAAGCGGCCCTTCTGCCGCACAGTGAAGGCGGCTGCCGGGCGGCCCCTTCTCCAAGACGCCTTGCCTGCAGGCTCTGGGTCCCTTGACACTTTTGCTTCTCCTGTGTCAACCACTCACACTCCCCAGCTGTGTGCCTCTCTGATTCCTTTCTGTGCTTCAAAGTCTGAGCTGCCTAGGGATGTGCCCAGGGTAGGACTATAGAACAAAAGGGCTGGGTTTTTGACACACGCAAAATAATAACAATAATACCCTAAGAAAAAAGTGCCAGCACAATCTTCCCATCAGAGGACCAAAAACTAATTGAGGTTAAACACTTGTCTTAATAAGAATCCATCCAAAATGTAATTACACCCAAAGGAGAGAGGTTAGAGAGGCATGCTGAGGGGCTGGTTCTGCTGTTGAAGGAGGCTGGTTCATGAGGTCTCCCAATTCTGAAGCCTGCCCCCTGCTTATAGGGACCAATACTGTTCCAAGATCAGAACTGAGAAGATTCTATTCCGATTCAGAAGAGACTGATGAAAAACCAGACGCCCAGAAGTTCATTCATATGATGAAAACACAGCTGAGGTCCCTCCAGGGCTCCACTTCTCCATCTTCAGCAGACCATCCCCTCACTGGGTTGTTTAGATATATATTTTTTTAAGTCTGAGAATTATCCGTTACTCCTTAATTTTCTTTTTTTCCCTCTATCAGCAAGTCTAACAGGTTCTATCTCCAAAATATATTTAGACTAAACTGAACTTTGCCTGTAATTCCAGCAGCACTTGGGAGGCAGAGGCAGAAGGATCTGAAGTTCAAAGCCAGTCTCACTATAAAGCAAGTCTGAGGTCAGACTGAATTATGTGAGATCCTGTGTTAAAAAGCATCACCACCACTAAGAGCAATAATAGGCTCAGAACATGTTCTGATCAACCTCCAGCATCTATAATCTCCTCTCTCTCTCTCTCTCTCTCTCTCTCTCTCTCTCTCTCTCTCTCTCTTTCTCTGTCAAAGTCTCTCTACTTAGTCCTGCTGTGTAAACCAAGCTGACCTTGAACTCACAGCACCCTTCTATGTATGGGTGGGGAAATTGAGCCCTGGTGAGGTAAGGCCATTTTCCCAAAGTTCCACAATGCACCAGTGGCAGAGATTCTTGTCAGTCCTGGGTCTTGTTCCTTCATAAAGCATTTGGCAGTTGCTGTTGAGAGCTGCCAAGTGTCTGGTGGCCAGCACACAATAATACCAATGACCTCTGGGCCAACAGGAGCATGTGGAAACCCAGGACTTTCCCAGGGACTGTCACATTACCATAGGCTGGAAGGTTGACAGAGCAAATGGGAGAATCAACAGCACCAACAGATATGAAGCGAAAACCAGTGGCCACAGCAGCCACCATTGTGACGATACAGAAGCTGGAATTCCAATGAGTGTCTGAATGGTGTGGGACTTACAAGGTGTGTGTGTGTGTGTGTGTGAATGTTAATTCTGCTCGCTCTCAGACTTGTCTGTGAAAACTTGGCTGGAGAGACATTCTGACACAAAGAGCCTTTGTACCCAGCTGGCAGAGACACACTGGGGACAGCCCAGTGGGGCTGAGGAACACCCTGCTGCTCAGGCCTCCGACTGATAAGCAATTGAGACCATCTGTGAATCAGGGACACTGGGACATGCTGAGCTTGGGGAAAGAATTGCCCTGGACAGATGCCCAAACCAAAGGGACCTGGTCCAGCTGGCCTTTTCCAGAGCTCAAGTACAAACGGATGGCGAGGATCTCTCTGGAGGCTGAAGGGATGGGGAGGCCAGAGTGGGGCCTTGGACGTGTGCGACTTCACGTTCTGATTCTGCCTTTTGCTTGGTGGGTGACCTTGCATAATTCATTAACCTCACTGATTTTTTCCTTTTATTTTAAACCTCTCTCTCTCTCTCTCTCTCTCTGTCTCTCTCTCTGTCTCTCTCTCTGTCTCTCTCTCTTTCTCTCTCTCTCTCTGTCTCTCTCTCTGTCTCTCTCTCTCTGTCTCTCTCTCTGTCTCTCTCTCTCTCTGTCTCTCTCTCTCTGTCTCTGTCTCTCTCTGTCTCTCTCTGTCTCTCTCTGTCTCTCTCTGTCTCTCTCTCTCTCTCTCTGTGTGTGTGTGTGTGTGTGTGTGTGTGTGTGTGATGGATCAAACCCGAAGTCTTGCATATGCTAAGGAAGTTCTCTGAAACAAAGCCCTGTCCCTGGCCCACTTGTCTGAGTTTGCAAGGACAGAGCTGGCCATCCTGACTTCCTCATGGCTGCAGTGAAAACGGAATCTTGGAGAGAAAGCCTGGAAACCACGTATGCTGGACCATAACAAGCCCTGCTCCATTCGGATTCCTCCTCTGTGTTGCTCTGCTGCTGTGGCCCCCCTAGAACGTGCCTCACGCTCTCCAGAGTGTCGGCTCAGCACAGAGGCTGGTCACTCCACCTCAAGCAGTACCTTAGCATGTTTAGTATTCTTCATAAAATTATAATTTCCCTGCTGTTATATTGCACATCGTAGCTTTACATTATTCTGTTAAACTTTGTTGTCTTTACCTTCAATCAGTACAGAAACTCCACGAAGGAAGGGATTTGATTATTTTTATTGTGCAGTACATATTGTCTCATAAACAAATGAGTCAGTACAGGAAAGAAATGAGGAGATTTGTTTAAAAAGAGAGTTGTCTTGGTTAGATATCTGTTGCTGCGCTAAAATGCCATGGCCAAAAGCAACTAGGGGAGGAAAGGGTTTGTTCCATCTTCACTTAAATATCCCAGTCCATCACTGGAAGGAAGGCAGGGCAGGGACTTAAGGCAGGAAGTGTAGCAGAGGTTGTGGAGGGGTGCTGCGAACTGACTTGCTACTCCTGGCTTGCTCAGTTTGCTTTCTCAAACACCCCAGGACCACCAGGCCAGGGGTGGCACCACCCACATGGGCTGGGCCCTCCCACATCAATTCGTAATTAAGAAAATGCCCCATTGGCTTGCCTGCAGGTCACACTTATGGAGGCATTTTCTCAGTTGAGGTTCCTCTGCCCAGATAAACTAGCTTATGTCAAGATGACAAAACAAACAAATGAAACACAAACCCTAGGACGAAGGTAGAGAGTCTGGATAGTCTGCTCAGTTCGTAAGGCGCTTGTTGCATGAGGACTGGAGTTTGGGTCCCCAGAAACAATGTAAATCTGGATGCAGCAACATGTGTCTGTAAACCCCAGCACAAGAGGCAGGGATGGTTAGGAGACAGGCACATCTCTGGAGCTCATTGGCCAGTCTGCCTAGCTGAATTCATGAGTCCTATGTTCAGTGGGAGACCCTGTTTCAGAAGGTAGTGTGCACATACATGGCTACATACATCATACATACATAAGCACGCACCAAAAAAAAAGATGAAGCTGCTCCCGTCTCTCTTCTTGTTCAGTGTGATCTTTCTGGTCTGATTATTTTATTTAAAATGAAATAGAGTAAAGGATGGAAACCCCACTACCTGTAGGGACCAACCAAAGGGCACGCAAAGGAATGAAATCTGGCAGATGGATGTGTTCCACTCTGCAGAATTTGAAAAATTAAAATATGTACACCACACCATTGACACTTATTCAGGCTTTCAGTGGGCAACTGCTTTAAGCTCAGAAAAAGCTGATTCAGTGATCACACATTTATTAGAAGTTATGGCATAGTATGCACTGAAAATTTGGAAATATCACATCATTTACCAGTTGTGATCCCAATCATCTGAGTAATTTGCCTCAAAGTTTTCTCTCTTTAAGTTCCAATAAGTGTTTGCATGTATTGAATCTCCAGCATGGAAAAAGAAAATATTAATTGAGGTTGAAGATATAGTTCAAGGTCGAAGCACTTGCCTGGCATGTGTAATGACTTGGAATTAATCTCCAGTATAACACACACACACACACACACACACACACACACACAGACACCCCAGAATGAAACACTTTTTGAAGTGATTCCCAGTGTTCACACTGTGGCTTTATAATACCATTTGCCACTTGCTGGCCGCTAACTAGCACTCTTTACAGAGATGGTTACTTCTAGGGCCAGGGAAGAGAACATACAAGACTTAGCCTTTTATACTTCCAAGAAAGTAAGAACATGGTGAAAAAAGAAAATAGCGGGAGCTTTCCAGAGAGCCAGAAGCCAAAGGAAAGCACATCTGAGGTTAAAAACCTTGGAGCGACAAAATAAATACTGTAGCCTGGAATTACAGTCCCAGGTAGAACATCCACGCCAGGAGTCCTGAGCAGTGCAGAGCTGACTAAGTGAGCTTGCCCAGCACCACACCATCACGTCAACAGTGACTACAGAACAATGACACTTGGCCTCTGATCTCCTTTCCCTGCACCTAGAGCCCCTGTCTACTCTCAAGAGCAGTATCAGAGACCTTACCTGAAGGACATTCTACCAAGTGTCTGCGTGTGCCTCCCAGTGAAAGTCATCAAACAGGCAAAATCTGAGAGATGGTTAATACGTAGAGGAGCCAACTGAGGCACAGTGATTCAGTGTGGTGTGGTTCCTGACTGGCACCCTAGAACAGAAAAAAACTGTCAGTTAAAAACTAAGGAAATCCCAATAAATACAGCTCTTAGCTCCTTGCGGTTCAACAGGAACTCATTAGCTGTGGCAGATTAAACACAGGAATGTGGGCGGTGGGGACAGTGTGCAGGGCACACAGAACTCTCTGGAATGTCCTTGCAGTTCTGAGAGTCTAAAGATGCTTTAGAGTAGAAGTTGCATTCTAAGAAACAAAAAGTAGGGACCAAATGGCTCTGCAGGTAAAGAGCTTGCCACCAAGGCTGACCACCTGAGCTTGAGCCCCAGGAGCCACATGGTGGAAGGACAGAACCAGCTCCTGCAAGTTGCCCCCCGTCCTCCACATGTACACGATGGCATGCATGCATGTGCATGCACGCACACACACAGACACTCACATGCAGAGAGAGAGAGAGAGAGAGAGAGAGAGAGAGAGAGAGAGAGAGAGAGAGAGAGATTTTAAATGTAATTTAAAAACAAAAGTAGGGAGCTGGAGAAATGGCTCAGGGGTTAAGAGCACTGACTGCTCTTCCAGAGGACCTGGGTTCAATTCTCAGCACAGACATGGCAGCACACAACTGTCTGCAACTCCTATTCCAAGGGATCTGGCACCCTCACACAGACATATGTGCAGGTCAAACACCAAAGCATATAAAACCCAACTTAGAAAGCAGAAGCAGAAGGATCAGATTCAAGGTCATCCTCAGCTACACAGTGACTTCAAGGCCAGAATCCCCTATCTAACTGGCATAAAGTTCTTGGCAAGAATGTGGAGGTCAGAGTACCTTGTCTCAGAAAGGGGGGATGTTTAATAAATAACAACAAAAAACCCACTTCATTATTGCACCAAAAAGTTTTCTCTCCAAGGCTTAAAAAAAATCAGATAGGCCGGGCGGTGGTGGCGCACACCTTTAATCCCAGCACTTGGGGGGCAGAGGCAGGCGGATCTCTGGGAGTTCAAGGCCAGCCTGGTCTACAAGAGCTAGTTCTGGGACCAGCACCAAAACTACAGAGAAACCCTGTCTCGAAATACCCCCCCCAAAAAAATCAGTTAGAAGAAATAAATTGTATTCTTTCTTTCTTCTAGTCAAACTCCTAAGAATTTTTTTTAAAGATTTATTTATTTATTATGTACACAACATTCTGCCTCGATATATGCCCGCATGCCAGAGGAGGGCACCAGATCTCATTACAGATGGTTGTGAGCCACCATGTGGTTGCTGGGAATTGAACTCAGGACCTCTGGAAGAGCAGCCAGTGCTCTTAACCTCTGAGCCATCTCTCCAGCCCCAAACTCCTAAGAATTAAACTATATTAATCTCAACAGAACATATAAATGAAAACTTTACAATTTTAATGCAAAAAAACTCTAGAATTGAGCAGGCAAATCATGTCCCCTGATAGAATGCTATGCAACCACAAAAAGCATTTTTTTAAAGATTTTTTTAATCTATGTGTTGTAAGTGTATGTATATATGTGTGCAAACCCTGTGGAGGCCAGTGTCCTGAAACTCGTTCTGTAGACCAGGCTGGCCTTGAACTCACAGAGATCCACCTGTCTCTGCCTCCCAAGTGCTGGGATTAAAGGTGTGTGCCAAATGTGACCCGCACATTTTCTTAGTAAACTTGACTATCTGTTCCCTAGGAAATGCTGGATGGGAAATTCCAGGGCCGGGAATGCTTGGTTGATAAAGTGCCGGCTTGGGACCAACACCTCCAACATAAATGGAGGAACTACTCAAGACTCACTCAAAGAGAATAGTAATCATTGTCTTATATTACATTCGTGTTTATTGTGGGAGTTCTGCGTATGCATGGCAAGTGTGTACTGGTCAGAGAGTAGCTTGCAGAAGTTAATTCTCTTGTTCATCCTATGGATCCCAAAATTGAACTCAGAGCATCAGGATTGGTGGCTATTTCTTTATCCATCGAGCCATTTCACAAGCTTAAAAATTAATTTTTTATTATTTTAATTTATTGTGGTCCTAAGTCAATCTATTATTTGATAAACATTATTGTATACATACTTTCTTTGAAGAGGTTTTGTTTCGTTTTGGTATTTTGATTTTCTGAGTTAGCACCTTGGCTAACACACTGTTCTCCTGTCTCTCCTGCATCCTCTCCCTCTCTGAGCTTTCATGTGTTCCTTTCTGTTTGGAACACCCACACCTCATCTTTCCGCTGGTTCGGTTTTTCAGTTGCTGTGCTTTCTCTGGTGCTGAGCAGCCTATGATTTGCAGAATTCCGTTGCTCTGTGCTGTGTTCTGTAAATACTAGCCACTTGCTGCTTCACTTTTCTGTTTACTGTTCAGTTGATGGCTGGAATGTCTCTTCCACCAGGCTTCATGAACTCCCAGAGGTTCACTGGTCTTGGAAAGGGTCTAGTCAGACTCCTGTCTGTGTGTCAGGTACCTGGCTCAATGTGAATGTTCAATGAATATTTGCAGAAGACGTGACTCTAGTATCAGATCTGCAATTGAGAACTAAGTGTCCACAAACAGGTCACTTTTGTCTCTGGGCCTCAGTTTCCCTATCTGCAATATGTAGAAGAAATGACCAGTTAGTCATTCTCGCCTGAGCCTTTTCTGATTTTAAGATATTAAAGATTAAGAAGAAAAGCATTATGTATTAACGTGGGACTTTACTAATTATGTGACATTATTTTCCTAAGGAAAAGCTATTATTTTAGAAATATTTATTTTAGTACTTGTGTATGTGTGTCAGTGTAGGTATGTATGTGCACCACATGTGTAAAGGAGCCCTCAGAGGTCAGAAGAGGCATCCGATTCTCTGGAACTGCAGTTATAAATGGTTGTAAACCGCCGTGTGGGTGCTGGGAGACGAACATGGGTCCTCTGTAAAGAGCAGTAAGTGCTCTCAACTGTTGGCCATCTTTCCAGCCCCAGGAGAAGTTCCTTATTTGTGTCAGGTGCGATTAGATAGACATTAATCAAATTACACACGAATTATAAAGTGCCATGATTGCCTCATCTCTGTTGCACACTTTTTAGCTTATAAAGGGCTTTTCACATACATGGCCTCAAGGGGAGTTATATAGTCTAGGGGTTACACACACAGATCTCCGTGTTGCAAAGATCTGGATGCAAGTCTGCTTTGTTCTCTTACAAACTAGGCTCTTGAGCAAGATTCTGAGTTTCTCTTTCTTCATCTTAAATGGGAAAAAAATTAGGACATTCATCACGGGGCTATTATAAGAACACAGGGGAAAAAAACGTGTTCACGGCTTTCAACACAATGCCTGACATATGGCTGCTAAGTAGTAGCTATTTTTTATTTCTTAAATACCATTCATTCTGAAATCTATTTTAGTAGCTATTATTATAGTGTACTTTTTTTTTTTTACATAACTCTTTTCTTTATCTCTTCCAGAGGAAAGACGGCTTTAAAATCAGACAGCTTTGGGATCAGCTCTTAAGTACAGCACTTACTAGCTGTCCTAGTTAGGGTTACTGTAGCTGTGATAGAACACCATGACCAAACCAGCTTGGGCAGAAAAGGGTTTATTCGGCTGACATGTTCACATCGCTGGTCATCACTGACTGAAGTCAGGACAAGGACTCAAGCAGGGGAGGAATCTGGAGGCAGGAGCTGATGTTGAGGCTATAGATGGATGCTTCTTACTGGCTTGCTCCTCATGGCTTGCCCAGCCAGTTTTCTTTCAGAACACAAGACCACCAGGCCAGGGGTGGTACCACCCACCATGGGCTGGAACCTCCCACTTCAGGGACTAATTAAGAAAATGCCCTATAGGCTTGTCTGCTTATAGCCAATCTTATGGAGGCATTTTCTCAATTAAGGTTCTCCCCTCTCAGATGACCCTAATTGTGTCAAGCTGGCATAAAACTAGCTAGCACCCTAGGTGCAAAATGCAAACAATGAAGCAGCATTGTCTATGAAGATGGGGTGAAGTTTTCCAAGCCACGATGACTTCATTCAGAAATAAACTCCCTCTATGAAAATGGGGTAATATAATTGTTCATCAAGACCTGTCAAACACTGAGACATTGAGAAAGACAGGAAGACTTCGGGAAGTGTTGGGGAGGAAGAATTTTAATCTCTCCCTTTTCTGAATTTTTTATCTTATTTGCTGTTTGTTTGGCACTGTGTGGAACTGAGGATGAAGCCAGGGTCATGCTAAACGAATACCCTGCTACTGAGCAACATCCCTGCCTCCCTTTTAATTTTAGTTGTTTTCAATGATATTTTCCCCCTCAATCTGAGAATTCAATCAACAGATTATTGGAAAAAGCATAGGTACTTACTAAGTACTTTTTTTGTAATCCTTGTCATAGCCTCCTTTCTGTTGCTATAAATAAAACACCATGACCATCCAGGCAGTGGCAGAGCATGCCTGTAATCTTAGTACTTGGGTGGCAGGTGGATCTCTGAGTTCGAGGCCAGCCTGGACTACAGGACAGCCAGGGCCACACAGAAACCCTTGAATTGCTCTCCCTCTAGAACACTCACCATAACCAAAACTGCTGGAGGAAAGCATTTATTTGGCTTATAGGTTACACTGTCAATCATGGAGGAAGCCAAGGCAGGAATCCGAAGCAGAGACCATGAAGAATGCTTACAGATTCATTCCCCATGGCTTGCTCAGCTTGCTTTCTTATACAACCCAAGATCACCCGCTTGGGGTGGCAGTGCCCACAGTGGCCCGGGTCTTCCTGTATCTATTATTAAACATGAAAAAGCCCCACAGACATGCCCACAGGTCTGATGGGAGATTCTTCAGTTGAGGTTCCCTCTTCCCAGGTGACTCTGCTTTGTGTCAAGTTGACCATACTAACCAGCACATGCATTAAGTGTGTAAGCATCTTTAAAAGGTTAATGCAGATGAGATTTTTAAGTATATTAATACAGGAGTCCTCCTAAAGAAATAGAGAATCAATGAAGAAGCTGAACAAGCAGTCACATGCACTGAACTAGAAAAGTAATAGTAAGTTGTAAATTGTGGTGAGGTGAGCTTGGCTGGAGTCGAAAAGCAGATTGGTATAGAGGTGATCAAGAAGCTAAGGATTACTGTAACAAGGTCTGCGTGTACAAACTGCCATGGCTTCTGCTTTCTGTCCTTGACAAGAACTTTCCTTAGTTTAGAGAGGACACTTCACACAGAGATGGCATTTTTGCTTTTAAGAAAGAGATCAGACTGATCTTGGACCTACTCTTTTCTTTCTTTCTCCTTTAACTTATTTTATGTGTATGGGTGTTTTGCCTGCATGTATGTCTCTGTACCACATGCATATGGTAACCGTGGAGGTCAGAAGAAGACATTGGATCCCCTGGGACTGGAGTTACAGACAGTTGTGAGCTGCCATGTGGGTGCTGGGAATCGAACCCAGGTCCTCTGCAAGAACAGCAGGTGCTCTTAGCTGCTGGATTCCTGCTCTTTTTAAAGTGTTGTTATTCAAAATAGGCATGATACCATAGCAATGTATTTTGGAGATCTCTCTCTCTCTCTCTCTCTCTCTCTCTCTCTCTCTCTCTCTCATTTTTTGAATAGACTCCCACTGTATAGTCCTGGTAGTGTGTGCTTGTAATACCATATCCCACTTTATAGTACTGGTTGTGTGCCTGTAATCCCAGAACCCAAGAATCTGAGACAGGAGGATCTTTATGAGTTTAAGACCATCCAAGGCTACATAGTGAAACCCTGTCACCAAAGGGTCAGGGTACAGTAGAATGCTCAGTTAGCAAAGTGCTTGCCATACTTCATGAAGACCTGAGTTCAGTCCTCAGTGCCCACATAAAAAGCCAGGCATGATGGCATGTGCTTGGTATCATAGCACCAGGAGGCAGAGACAAGAGGGTGCCTGAGGCTTGACGGCTTCCCAGTCTAGTCTAATCAGCAAGACCCAGGTTACAGTGAGAAAGTCTGTCTCAAAGTAAGGAGGACAGTATCTCAGTAAAAACACCTGAGGTTGACATCTGACAATAAATAAACACATGTTCAGTGTGCACTTACCCAACCACCTGCATGCATGCACACACATAGATATAGAGAGAGAACACAAGCAAGCGAGCTGAGTGACCGAGTGTGGTGTTATAGTTTGCAATCCCAGTACTTAGGAAGCAGAGACATAATAAAGATCAGGAGTTCAAAGTGAGCCTGGATTACATGAGACCCTGCCAAAAATAAAATAAAAGATTAGAAAGGCCAAGCCAAGCCCCTGGGTTTCCTGAGAAGCCATTGAGTCACCTGACCTGGGCCTTTAGTAGAGGACCTGATACCACCAGCTCCTGGTGTTTCTGATGACTGCCTGCTGAAGTGAGGTTTTCATGGAAGATGAAATGCATTGCCCTTACCCATCAGGCAGTGAGCACTGAGAAACTCCATTCCGAGGCAGGCGGAGGTGAACTAAAGGCCGCCCTCAAAACCTCTCTATCTCAAGCTGCCAAATTGCTCTGTGTCTCTGGGACTGTGATTGGGCCCAGGAAGTAGGAGTCAGCAACTCTGAGGCAAAAACTCAGAAAGACAGTGAGTGTTTGGGTGGAATGCCAGGTCCTCAAAAGAATGCTTCTTTGTCTGCATGCCACCTATGCCGAAGCAAAACACATGCATCAGCATCTTACATCTGCAAGAGAGTCTAAAAAGTTTAAGCAACAAGAAAGGGCTAAGTAGAGACTGTTCATGATCATCTTTGCTAATTCAGGAAGTATGAAATGTTTTGCGAGTCTCCTTCCTTAGAAAGCAGGTTTTATTATTTTACTTTACCAAGCATAAAAGCGAATGAGGGCTCAGTAAACGTTTCATACCCTCTGGCTACACCTTCCCACGGCGATTTTCAAGACGTAACTGTCGTGAATGAGGTGCTGATGGAAAAGTGGCTCAATTGCTTGTCGTCTGAGCAGCTCTTCATGACAGGACATGAATAGTGAGCTTCAGGGACTATGTGGTGAGCGAGCATAACTTCCGGAATATTCTGAGTCGCCCTCTGTTACACTCTTATTCTTCCCTAGGGCTGAATTAGCACCAAAAACTGAATTCGTTTGAATGTTTTCTCTTTTTCTCCTTTATTCCGTAGATGGATGGACAAAACGATGGGTGCAATCCAAACACCAGTCTGATTACGGTAAATTCCAGCTGACCGCAGGGAAATTTTATCAAGATAAAGAAAGAGATAAAGGTAAATACTAGAATTCAGGAACGTATTGATGGGCTCGGAAAAGTATGACTTTTACCCAGTTACTTTTATACATGATTGACAATTCATTTATTTCTCTTACCTAAAAAAATAAAATAGAATAAAAGAGTACATGGAGCTGAACTTGATAGTGAGTGTCTATAATCCTATACTCAGGAGGTTGAGGCAGAAGGATAGCCACGGGTTTGTAGCCAGTTTGGGCAAAAAAGATAGGTTCCAGGACATCCTGGATTATAGAGTAAGATATCTGTCTCTCTCTCTCTCTCTCTCTCTCTCTCTCACACACACACACACACACACACACACACACACACACACACACAGAGAGAGAGAGAGAGAGAGAGAGAGAGAGAGAGAGAGAGAGAGAGAGAGACACCCCAAAACAAAAGTAAAAAAGGATGGACCTTCCACAAAATGTATTATGCCCTGGAACTGGGTAATGGACACATTATCCCATTCATCTTCCTAACATCTTTTTTTTTTTAATTTAACAATGTATTTTATTTAACTCAATATATCTCAAACCTCACATTTTAATACATAATCAGTATAAAATTGTGAAATAGGACTGTCAAAACTGCTTAGTGGGTAAGAACACTTGCCGCCAGGTCTAAGGGCCTGTGTGTGTTCAATGCCTAGAACTCACATGGTAGAAGGACAGAACTAATTTTTCCAAATAGGTCCTCTGACCTTCATATGCATGCTGTAGCATGTGTACACACATGTGCATATGCACACACAATATATGCAAAGCGGTTTTTATTGTCTTCCTCAAAGAGGTTTTGATAGTTGCCTGAGGCTGTTACACAGCTGAGAGAGGTTTGACTCGCCCTGACTCCAGGGACTGTGTCCATCACCACTAACCTGCACTGTCTCCCCCAAACTCCTATAATTTTATAGGTAGCATTCCGCACTGGGAACCCGAGAAAGCCCCACTAGGGACCTGAATGTTGCTCTGTCTAGAGCAGCTTTGGGTGATGGAGAGGAGAGCAGATGGGCCTGGGATGGCTGACTAGCTGAGTAATGGAAGCTTGTCTTCTTGCTCCTCAGAGTGTTGATTTTAGATGAAGATAACCTTCCCCTGCCATGCTCACCAGATAGAGCTTTCGTAAGGGCCAAATAATGTTGCAGAGGAAGGGCGAATTCCGAGACAGGGACTGCGGGCATGGGTTCTTGGTCTGAGAAAGCTTTTGTTCTATAAATAGAGTTCATTGATCATCCCCTGGAGTGATTTCCCATCTCCCTCCATCTGGCTACTGTTATGAATCTCATTTTCATATTTATTAAAGGAGAGAATTATGAACTGACTTGAGCGTTTTAAAATCTCGTTTAAATCCTCTCTGGAAAACCGTTTTCAGAGGATAGAGAACAGGAGATGGAGCATCTCCTGCGACACTTGTGTCTGGTCCTCCAGCACCGGCAGTCTGCGCTTTGGCTTCTCGGCTGATCCTCCCGCATTCCATGCTCTGTGGTCCATTAGATTCTGGTTGTCTGGAAGGACACGGGGGTCACAGTTTGGTTTATACAGCCGGGTGTGGCAGGGCAGAGCCTCAGGATGTGGTCTTCTGCCCTCTGTCCATTCCTTCCTTCCTGGCTCTTCTAGCCCCTTTTCAAAATGAGACAGCCCCCAGCATGGTGTCAGATGTGAAGGTGTTTACCACAGAACTCGGTGTACAAGAAATGCTTGAGCGCTTTTCTGAATCAGACTCTGTGTGCCTTCCTGTAATTTAGCATGTTTTATTGTTGTTGATTGTTTGTTTTTAGAGTCAGTGTTTCTTTGTGTAGCCTTGCCATCCTGGAACTAGCTCTATAGACCAGGCTGGCCTCGAACTCATAGAGATCCATCTGCCTCTGCCTCGACTGCTGGGATTAAAGGCGTGCGCCACCATCACCCAGCTTGTTGTTGATTTTGAA
Organism: Microtus pennsylvanicus; assembly: GCF_037038515.1. Taxonomy (NCBI): domain Eukaryota; kingdom Metazoa; phylum Chordata; class Mammalia; order Rodentia; family Cricetidae; genus Microtus; species Microtus pennsylvanicus. Next base: position 45,152,107 of record NC_134591.1, read on the forward strand.
GAATGGGTCTCACATAGCTCAAGTTGGGTTTGGACTGCCTATCTCCCTGCCTCCGCTTCTCAAGGGTTGGGATTACAGGCGTACGCTACCAACTCCAGCTTCATTACTCACTCACTTACTCATTGAGCATTTCTGCATGTCTGTCATTTGTGGTTGTGTGATCCTTAGCAAGGCACTTCCTATTTGATTGCTTCATATGCTTAGCCTAGAAAAGCTCTGGGGTCCCTGGCAGTTCTGCTATTCACTGAAAGGATCTGCCATTACCACGAATTGGTGGTCACTGTCATGTGAAACCAATTCAATGACTTCATGACAAAGTGAAGAAATTGGTACAGCTCACCTTACGTTGTTATTGTCAGGGTTAAATACGCGTGAATGAAGAAACCCTCTGTAGAGTTAAATGTTAAGGGCTGGGGAGATGACATTGCATTAAGAGTGCATGCTGAACAAGAATAAAGACCCGAGTTCAAATCCCTAGAATCAGGGCTGGGGAGACGAGTCAGCAGTGGCCAAGATATGAACAGCACATGCCGTTCTTCCAGAGGACCCAGGTTTCCAGCTCCCATATAGCACCTCATGACCATCTGTGAACTCCAGTCCCATGGGATCCATTGCCCTCCTCTGTCATCTGCAGGCATGACACACATGTGATGCATATACATCCAGACAAAACACACAAAATCAATCAATCAATCCCCAGGACCCACATAAAAAGCTGGGATGGCTGTGTACTCCTGGAACCCCAGTGCTGGTGTTGGGGCAGAAACAGGGCAGTAACACTGGGGCTTACTGGCTGCCAACTCCAGGTTCAGTGAGAGACCCTGTCTCAAAGGAACAAGTGGAGAGTGATGGAGCAGAACAACCAGCATCTTCCTCTGGCCTCTGTGTATTCAGAAGCATGCACACGTGTGCATTCAACATACACACACATACACACATGTGCGCACACACAATTTTTACAAAAAAAAAAGCTCAATTATTTGGTGATTAAAATATTCAGTGAGCTACCGTAACAATTATTATCTGAGTAATTCTGGGCTCCTTTCTACTGTAGCACTTATACAGAGCAGAACCTTATTCTGCTGCCTAGCCGTCCTCAGCAAGGCAGGGCCTTGACTTATAAAGCTGCGGAAAGGTGCTGAAATGTCTCTAGAAAACAAGCCACAGCACGGTGCGGAGGAATGCATCAACGTGGCTTGAAATTCCAGTGAGGTCGCTTCCATGCCATGCAGCTTCACGCCTCCTCCCCGTGACTCAGCCTCCTAACTTATTAAATGGGCGTAGAGCCCACTTTTCAGGGCTGCCCGGAGGCTCAGATGAGATAACATTACACAGCTCCTTGCACTGCACCTGGAACACCGTAGTGTGTGAGGAAATACTAGAGCTTGGTTAAGTCCAGTGCCGGGTCTCTCTAGGTACTTTCGCGGGAATTTCAGCCTGAAGCCTCTGCTCTTTCTCTCTGTTACCAGGTCTCCAGACCAGTGAAGACGCCAAGTTCTATGCCCTTTCCACCCGGTTTAAGCCATTCAGCAATGTGAATGAGACCTTGGTGGTTCAGTTTTCAGTAAAACACGAGCAAGGCATCGATTGTGGCGGTGGGTATGTGAAACTCTTTCCTGCCACACTGAACCAGGAAGACATGCACTCAGAGTCCCAGTATTACATCATGTTCGGTAAGCTCCCTGGAACAGCTGCTCTCGGCCCCTGGGGGTTTGGGTGAGAACCCCTGGGCTGGTTGAAAAGACTTAGACCTGAAACAGACAGCTTGTAATTCGATAGCTCCACATCCCCTGTGCAGCAGGGCTCTCCAGAGACCTGAAAAGAAGGCATCTCTAAGCCCAAATGTTAATATAAATAGACCAAAGCGGTGTGGAAGTACACGGTACCGCAAGTCTATAGCACACGGAGACGCAGCCCAGTTTTCGGAAAGAGAGGAGCACAGACCTACTGCAAGGCACTGTGCTCTGCCCAGAGAGAACTACAGCCAGGGTCAGGGAAATGACCATCTGTAAGCATCTGTGAACGTCCAGAGTGGGACGTTTGTAGCCTACATATGTAACTAGGCATTCTTGAGGCTCTCCAGCTTTTAGCTCCAACCTTGAGTCCAGCTTCAACTGTTGATACTGAAAAGCCAGCAAACAACAACCATTCCAGCCTCTGAAGCACAGATGAAGAATGCAGACTAAACCGGATGTTTTTGTACAAAGTCAGTGAGAGGTTATGCTGGACAGAAGGCACTAACATTCCCTTAATTCTCTTTAGATACTTCCTTTCCCTGGCAGCCTCAGCTAGCACTTGCCTTTCTTCCCCATCCCCTCCCCTCCTCCTCCCCACATCCCTTCCCTCTTCTCCCCTACTCCCCTCCCCTCCCTTTCCCCACGTAGTACTCTTCCTTTTTCAAATTCTCCTCTTCAGCTTCATTGCCCCCTTTAAAATCTGCATACTTTTTCTTTCTGAAATCTCACCCCCTCTTACAAGGTCTTACTCTGTAGTTCCAGACTCAATATGTAGCCCAAATTGGCTTCAAATCCACAGTGATCCTCCTTCTTCAGCACCCCCAAGTGCTGAGATCATAGGCGCAAGCCCCCATACCTGCTTCTAGTCTTTCTCTCATGCAGAGTGTAGCACTCAGGGTGTGAGAAGCGTGTCTACTGCAGTATCTTTCTATTTTATTCGGAATCTGTACTGTGTATCACTCTCCCCATTTTGCAGATGAGGAAATAATAAGAAATTTGCTTGAGGTAAGTAGAAAACCAGGATTTGAGTCAGTCTGTCTATAAAGTCTGCATCTTCTCCCTTCAGGCAACTGAATACGTTTTTTTAAAAACAGAATAAAATCTATATTCTTACAAAAGTATTGAGCCAGGCTGGAGAGATGGCTCAGCAGTGAAGAGCCTTGGCTGCTTCTTAAGAGGATGTTGTGGTGTGTATGCATGTGCTGTATGTACATGTGTTGTTGTGTGGTATGTGTATTTGAGTTATGTTGTGTGTGTTATATGTATACGTGTTGTATGTGTGGTATGTGTGTATGAGTATGAGCATGTGTTGTGTTGTGTGTGTGTTGTATGTACGCGTTGTGTGTGGTACATGTGTGTGAGTATGTGTTGTGTATGTTGTATGTATATGTGTTGTGTGTGTGGTACGTATGTATGAGTGTGAGCATGTGTTGTGTTGTGTGTGTGGTACGTATGTATGAGTGTGAGCATGTGTTGTGTTGTGTGTGCATGTGTTATATGTACATGTGTTGTGTGTGTGGTACGTGTGTATGAGTCTGAACATGTGTTGTGTTATGTGAGCGTGTGTTGTATGCATATGTGTTTTGTGATATGTGTGTATGAGTGTGAGCATGTGTTGTGTGTGCCTGTGTTGTATGTACAAATGTGTGTGTGCAGTATGTGCGTGTGTGTGAAGCTGAGAAGTTCTTGGTGAGTTATGGGTAGAGAGCGATAACGTGAAAGTCTCAGCCCTCTCTGGGCTCCCCAGCTCTGACCCAGTTCTCAATAGAATTGTCACAAAGTCTGAGAGGTCTCAGGCTCTTCTTCCTAGGTAGGAATGGCTCCTGACTTTTCTGAGCCATGCTCATTTAAAATGGAGATGGTAATGCTTAATTTGTCAGAATTAAGTGATGTGCTGGAAACTCCTGGCTTAAGAGGGGCTTCCTGTGGGATTGGCCCATGGGGTCCTGGCAGGAGACTAGATGAAGTTTTGAGGTGTATCTCTCAGCTGAAAGCCTGTCTCTCCTACTGTGCCCCCCACTTTCTCCCTGGTTTGCTGCCCTGCCCTGCCCTTTCTGCTGCTTGCCCTGAGCAGCTCTGTACCTTTTCTCTCAAAGCCTCGCCTCCTGCTTTGTAAGAATCCCTTTCATCAAATCCTTCTCAAATAATCCTGACTCTGAGTGTGGCATCTGTTTCTTTCTGGAAATACCGAGTGAGACACAGGCTGCATCTGTTTTGGGTCTTGGCCTCAGACTGGGCACGCTGCCTGAAATAGATGTGAAATCACACTTTGGGGTTTAATTTCCAGGCCCGGACATCTGTGGCTTTGGCAATAACAGACTACAGGTCATCTTTTATCACCATGGGAAATACCACGAGAACAACAAGACCCTCAAGTGCAGGGTGAGTATGTGGATTAGTCTTCAGCTCAGAACAAGACATTTTATTTTTACATTTTTAAAATTTTATTGATTTTTATATGTATGGTTATTTCGCCTCTATGTGTCTGTGTCCCACATACATGACTGGTACCCACAGAGACCGGGATAGGAAGCCAGATCCCTTGGGACTAGAGTTATAGGTTGTTAGGAGCTGCATGCGTGTACTGAGAGTTGAACCCAGGTCCCCTGGAATAGCAGTCAGGCCTCTAAACTGCTGAGCCATCTCTCCAGCCCCAGAAAAAAAAGATTTTATATATGTTATCTCATTTTTTCCTTATAAAAACTCTATCAATTAAGCGTTATCATCTCCGTTTTACAAATTAAGTAGACCTAGAGATGCGCTATATATACATTGTAGGAGTTCACAAGGGAACAGCTGGCCAAAAACACGGGGAAGTAATGTGGGGTGATGTCTGGTGTGGCGTTGTTACCCAGGGCTAGATATTAGCACAGGGGTCAGGAGATGCTTAGATGAGATGGGTGGGTCAGTTTATCTCAGTAACAGAAAGTCAAAGGCATCTAGATTAGCTAGAGCACAGTAGGTACGGTCAATCAACAATCCTAACAGGCATTATTAGCCAAATGCCAATTCTGCCTTGTGGACTTAAGAATGGGATAGATTCAGTCAGATAGGTCTTTTAAATTAACCAAACTCACAGTAAAGCCTGATATAGTGATTTGTGCCTGTAATCCCAGCAACTCTGAAGGCTGAGGTGAAAGGGCTGTGAGTTCAATGCCAACCTGGGCAACTTAGCAAGATCTTACCAAGCCAAAACAACCAGAACTTTCACAATTGAGTAAAGATAAGAGTCAAGCAAAGGGAAGTGATATGGGAGCAGAGAAGAGGGCTCTGCCTCCACCTGGAGGCTTAGGTAAGGATCGCTTCCTGGAGATGGCTTCCCTTGTGCTGAAGATGAGTATGCTCTAGGAAATGAGTGAGACGATTCTGGGGAAAGATGACCTCCTGGAAGAGGAGACTGCACGAGCAAAGGCAAGGAGACTTATGAAACCGAGGCATGGCATGAGGGTGGATACAGTTGGTATGCGAGGGAGCGGCAGGAACAGTCTAGAAATGCCTGTGAGGCCTGGGGCATTAGGGATCTTGTGTTGAAGCTAGACCTTCCTGACCAGCCTTGTACATGGGGCTGGATGTTCTGAGTACCCACTCTGGGGCAAATCTCAGCTTGGAAGCTTAGACATGATAGAGAAATCATATATGAACCCTGCTCACAATTTAGTAGGACAGACAGAAAACAAGTTAGATTAGAGAACGATCAAGCTTTAGGTGAGTAGGGGCTGGAAGATGGGGGACCACAGGAGTGAGCCTATAGGAACATGCACTTTCAGGGTGAACATAGAATCCCTGTAGGTGTATTAACTAGAGGAAGGGAGAGGGGAATGTGGTACAATGTGTGTAAACATGCAAGGGAAGCATGCAGGCAGCATGTGTCTGAGATCTACAGTGTCCTATACGGAGCTGAAATATCACCCATTCCCTTTCCAGATCAATAAAGACACTCACCTGTACACTCTGATCATCCGCCCTAATGCTACTTACGAGGTTAAGATTGACAATGAGAAGGTGACAACGGGGGCCCTGGAAGATGACTGGGACTTCTTGCCTCCCAGGAAAATAAAAGACCCCTATGCCAGGAAACCAAGGAAATGGGATGAACGGCTACAGATAGAGGATCCTGAAGATAAGAAGCCCGAGGTCAGAGGGAGTTTAGTTGGGAAGCTGATCTCAGGGAGAAGAAGGTACAGTCAGGACATTAGGGCAGATGAGTAAGTCAAGTGTCTGGGAGGTTGGCGCCATGAGAAAATAAGGGTCTGAGTTCAAGCCAGGTCTAGCAGGTATGCTCAGGGTAACATGACTGAAGGTGAAGACTGTGTGGGAGCGAACCACAGACAAACCAGAGCAGCAGCTCACATGACTGAGGGCAGGATGAGGGCAGAGACAAGGATAATACCCCTCTGAAGTGAGTCTAAACCTCTCAAGGTCAGAACGACGGTGAACCGGGGTCTGTATAGGCCTTTTCTCTCCTGCACCGGGTATATTCACAGCAGAGCAGGAGGACAGGGCGGGTAGAGAGTCAATCCCCCTGTCTGCACTTGAGTCCCCTGTGTCCTCCCAGATCATGTCACCATCCTCATGAAGGAACATTCTGTTTTAGAACTGGGAGGACTCTGAGTTCATCCCAGACCCAGAAGCCAAGAAGCCAGATGACTGGAATGAGGAGATAGATGGGGTGTGGGAAGGGCCGCTGATACCGAACGCCAAGTACAAGGTGAGGAGCTTGCTTTTTAATAAAAATTTATACAGAGAAATCAGATGGGAAATATGTCAATCCTAACTTAGAATATAAAATTTCTAACCTGAAGGCTTGTAATCCTAACCCTTACGAGGTTAAGACAGGAGGATTGCAAGTTCAAGACTAGGCTGGGCTGTACAACAAGACCTTGTCTCAAAACAAAATAAAACAAAGTAAAAACAAAGCAGAAACTCTGAGATCCTGTGCTCTTTCCCTCTCTACTCCACACAGGACCATGGCCACAGCAGAATCTGTTCTCAGATCTCTTACAAGTGGGAGGAGCTGGTAAAGCCAGCACGAGGGAATGGTTCAGGCAGGCTTGGGCAAGGACCTTGTCCAAAGTTGGGAAAAGCTGCCAGTTAAAGGAACAAGATACAAACAGGAAATGGTGTAGGACTTAGGAATCCCATGTTTCAGAAGCAGGCCAGAAGGGCAAAGAGTGGGATCCCCGTGAGTCCAACGTGTTTAGGGGATAAAGGAACTTCTCTTAAAGGGCCAACCCCTGCTGTCATATCAGGAGCAAGCACCAAAGGACTCAGCTGACAAACGGTCTGGCAATAAACCTGACTGGAGCAGGCATTTTATCTGGCCACAGTTTCCTGTGCCACACAGGAGAAAAGAAAAGGTCCAAGTGCCAAGATACTTAGACAATGTTCTCCAAAAAGCTGCATTTTCTTAACTTCATGAATATGCCTGTTAAGAGAGCAGGACAGGCCAGGCCACTCCTGCCAAGTCATTTCACTCCCAGTAGGCAGGAAAGGGAGCTGGGCAGAGTCTCATGTCTTTACTCAAAGAGAGGGAAAGTTCTAGGAGTCTGGTACATTGCTTATAAACTCACTGATGCTTTTTGATTGTATGATATTAGGAGAGTGGAAAATTGTTACTGACATGTCCACTGTTGGTTCTCTGTGTAGGGAGAATGGAAACCTCGGATCATTGACAATCCCAATTACCAGGGGGAGTGGATCCACCCAGAAATAGACAACCCGAAATACAGGCCTGACTCCACCATTTGCCACTATTATAACATCAGCGTCCTTGGCCTGGATCTTTGGCAGGTAAATCACTCGGGGCTCAAAACCCCTGACCAGCAGTCCTTGTAGCTCCCACAAAGTAGAAGAAGCCCTAGCCTGGAAGTTACAGACTTGAATAAGTCTTGATCTTTCTTAACCTCAAACAACTCACCTTTAAGATGGGAGCAATTGTAGATATCTTCAAAATTTTAAGAGTCCAAACTTACTTAGTCCCTCTATGCACCACTGGATTAAAGACTTGGCATGTTTGTTTAATTTTCACGGTATATCTATTTCTCAACATCAAAAGGAGGCTCAGAAAAGTTGAATAAATTTCCTAAAGATATGCATCTAGTAAGATAAGCAGAAAACGGCTCGAGCAGCAGCCTTTCTTCATCAGGCCTACTCCAGTGTGCTACTAGTACTTTTTGATGCCTTTGTTGATCTTACATGATTTGTTCAGTTGTTTTGTTTTGTGATAAGGTCTCCTGTAGACTGGCCTCCCTCCAACGTGTTGAGATAACCTTGAACTTCTGCTCCTCCTGCCTCCACCTCTAACTGTTAAGTCACCAAAGCTTCTGGAATTAACCCCCCCATGTTTTACTTTCTTAGATTCTTCATTCATTTCCTACTACCCCCACCCCCCATTTTCTCAGTTTTCTGACTTCAGGAGGTCAGTATAGAGATGAAATAAAGTCACTACCAGATGCCAGGCAGGGGTTCAGAAGGGCAGGGAAGGAGGAAGGGACACAGCGCGTGTCTTTCCTTCCTGGCTGATCTGGAGAACACAGATACAAATCACACACAATCACGTTGCTATCTCTTTCTTTTTTTAGGTTGTTACTTTTAAGTAAACCAGAACTTTCTATATCATGTAAACATATAAAACCATATTTATGTGTGTACTCTGCTTCCTCAAAAACAATTACATTTATTTAATGTGTGTCTCGGCGAGTGTACACACACGTGTGCATAGCCAGTGTGTGCATGGCCAGTGTGTGGCGGAGGTCAGAGGACAAGTTGTGGAGGTCAGCTCTCTCTTTTCATCATGTGGGTTCCAGGGACTGGACTTAGTCCCCAGGTTTGCCCACAAGTGTCCTTATCTTCCAGAGCCATGTCATCAGCCTTTAAAGTATTTCTGGGCTCCGCCAACCTCTCTAAACAGGCAAACCTTCCTTTCCTGTTTGAAGAATTTAGCCACATCAGAGGTGTGTGTGCTCTCGAAGCCTTAACTTTAATGTCGACAGAGGATCACAGATTCTGATCTGGAACGAAGCCCCAGAGACTTCATTTCTAAAATCCAAGGTGTGTGTGTGTGTGTGTGTGTGTGTGTGTGTGTGTGTGTGTGTGATAATTCTGCATGATGCTGACATCATCCTCACAGACTTTTTTTCCTTATAATTTCCAGTTAGGTCTGACTCCCAGGTCATATTCCTCTTCACTCAGCTAACCAGGACCGTCCATCTCAACACTGAATCCTTGCATCTTACAGGAGAAGTGAAGTGACTAAGCACAGACAGACAGCATTCTTGACCTGCCCCCTCTAACCATTAGTGTCCAGCCCCGAGATGCTCTTTCTCTGTCCCAGCTGGACAGCCCAGTCCCTGACACTTCCTGGTTCCCATTCTGGTGCCTCCAAATCCAGTCCATTACTTTTCCCCTACTTGAAAGTGATTGCATTCTGGGGTCAGGGCTGAAGATTGGAGGAGACAGCAGAGAACAAACGCATACATAAACAAATATGACAAAAGCCTTTTGGAGAGAGAGAGTGACTGTGTGTGGTTTATAAGCTTGTGTGTATGTAGGTGTGCATACCTATGGCCAGAGGAGAGCGCCGGGTGTCCTGTTCTATTACTGTCTACCTTGTTCTCTTGAGACAGTGTCTCTCATTGAACCTGGAGTGAGGCTGGCAGCCAGCAAGCCCCGATGAGCCTCCTGTCTCTACCCCCGACAGCACTGGGGTTGCAAGGCATCCTCACAGCCATACACATTTCCCGCCAGTACTGAGGATCCAAACTCAGGTCCTCATGTTTATGCAGCAATCACTCTGGGCCCCTGCCATGTCTCTAACCCTCTAGGAACCTAGCCGTAATAACCTCATGGTTTTCATTTCAACAGGTGAAGTCAGGCAGTATCTTTGACAATTTCCTTCTAACAAATGATGAAGAGTTTGCTGAAGAGGTCGGAAATAAGACCTGGGGATTAAGAAAGGTGAGGTGTTTTTCCACCTTAAATTCCAGAGGTCCGATTCTGTCATTTGTAAAATCAGGACCCACAATCACTATCCTAGTTCTGGTCACATGACCTTGAGAGACAGAGAACTCACATTCATTGGGCATCTTCCGACTTGTCACTTTGAGCACCTTTCAAAATATGTCTTACTTGGCCCTTAAGGAGACCTTGCAATATAGATATTATTGCATTTTTTAGGTATGGAAACTGAGGTTCAGAGGCTACACTGCCCAAGGTCACACAGCCTTTGACTTGTTGAGTTGGAGCCTGAACCCAGAAACCATGCTCCTTTTGGGGGCCACAATGCCTTCTCAGTGTGCCATTAGAAGGAGATGCTCAGTCCACCTCAGAGGAGTGGGAAACCCGAGAGAATGGTATTGCTGTTTATCAGTTCCTCCCTTCCCTTATTTTACGTGGGGGTGATATTCGGGACGATGACTTCAAAAGGAAGACATCCTGCATCCAGATGCCCTGGCTCTGCAGCAGGAAGGTCAATCCAAGTAGGTTTATAGCCCGGGCTTAATACTTTAGCAAGAAAGCACCAGACACAGAAGGTAAAGGCAAAAACAACCCCGCCCCCACCTGCCCTGAGCTGAAGAAATGGCTCCTTGAGAAAGCGTGTGCTGTGTAAGCCTTAGGATCAGAGTTCGCATTCCCAGAGCCCACACAAAAGCCATGCGTGTGTTCAGGCACACAGGCTGTGCTAGGCAACTGTTCTGCCACTGAGCTATCTTACGAGAACTTTTCACTTTTTATTTTAAGATGGGGTCTCACCAAGTTACCCAGGCTGACTTTGAAGTCACTCCATAGCCAAGGCTGGCCTTGAACATGTGTTCTTGGTCTTCAGTCTACTAAGGAGTTGAGATTACAGGTCTTTGGCACCAGACCTGACTCCCAGAGGATCTAACTGAAGCTGTTAGGCATGGTAGCATTTGCCTTTACCCACTGGGATATCTTGCTGATTCTGTGCTCAGCTTTAAAAATACTTCTTAACCTAGTTTTGTCTTGTTTTAACTTAGTATGATCATCTTTATTTTGTGATACTAGAGATCAAACCCAGAGCTTTGTTCATTCTAGACTGAACCACTCCCCAGCCGTCCAATAGTAATGCTGTGTCGTTATCATATATGAGTGAAGAGCATGGGTTTCCTAGGTAGACTGCTCAGGTTCAAATCCAGGCTCCATCCCTGACTGGTTATATGAACTTGGCCAATTTATTTAACTTTCCTCGTCTATCCATTAGGAAAATTGATAGCACACTATCGTCTAAGTTCCTAACATCTAGCATGTGTTCAATACATGATATCTATAAACCATACATTCATTTGACAAATACTTGCTAAGAACCTGTTCACCACAGCAGTTGTTGGGGATATAGCAAAGAAATAAAATTGAGACATTTTTATCTTCGTGGGGCTTGTATTCAGTTTGGAGAGAACAAAATATAGAAAGGCTACATGAGCTGGGTATGAGGGCACATCCAACACTGTAAAATTACAGGAAGGGAAGCAGGGATGGAAGGATTAAGAAAGAGTCCACGGTTGGGCATGGTGGTGCACACCTTAAATCCCAGCACTCAGGAGGCAGACGCAGGTGCATCTCTGTGAGTTCCAGCCCGGCCTGGTCTACATTGTGAGTTCTAAGACAAGCCAGGGCAGCATAGGTATCAAAAAAAATTTTTCTTAAAGAAAAAAAAGAAAGCATTCCAGGTCATTCTACACTATGTAACAACACTCTGTCTAAAGGACAAAATAAGCAAATAAATAAGAAATCCAAACATCAGATTCCCTCACATGGGAAGTGGGATGAGTAACATACACACTGCTGTGAGGAACGCAAACAACACACCAACGTTGTCTAGCCTGTGCTGGGCAGTGATAGAGGCACCAAATAAATAGATGATGGAAAAAGTGAAGCATTTAAAAACTTTTTTATTACATCTATTTAGAGTGTAAGGGCATGCGCATGCCACAGAATGTATGCGGAGGTCAGAGGGCAACTCCTACTAGATGAGTCCCAGGGACCAAACTCCGGTCATCAGACTTGGTCGAGGACCTTTCCTTACTTGGTCATCTCACCAGCCCACTTTATTTTTTTAACTACTTTATTTTAGTTTTTACTTCATTTTACTTTTCTCATTTTGAGACAGGGTCTTAGGTCAACCTTAAATTCTTTGTGTATCAGAGGATGACCTTGAACTCTTGATCCTGCTTCCACCTCACAGGTGCTAGAGTTACAGGTATTCAACACTATGCCTAGTTTTAAATCTATTTTATTTACAAATGCAAGGTACATCATACATCCAGACATAGATTTCTCTCCTCCCCAGAGGTTCTGAAATTCCTAAGTAAAGGAACACCATCCTAGGAATCTCGAAGCCAACGGGAAGGCTACAGATGTTTCTAAAGTGTATCTGTTTATATCATCTGTGAAACTTTGAAATTCCACACTCTAAACAGGATGTAGAGCAGCAGTGGAGAGAGCTGTATGAGGAAATGGAGAAAAAGAAGGAGGCAGAAGAGACCAAAATGAAGAGGGAAAAGGAGCGGGCCAGGCAAGAGGACATCTGGGGACTCGATGAGGAGGACAATGAAGAGGACTCTGAGGAGGAACCAGATGAAAAGTCCAAGCTGGAAGACAGCGCATCTCTGGATAAAAAGGAAGCCCGCTTTGATCAGAAGGATGAACTGTAACTGCCCAGGGGAATTCTGCACAGAAGCAAGAGACAGTGCTTACCAGGGGAAATGCTCATGGTTAGCAATGTGGGAAGGAAAGTGACTCACTCTCTTCAGATAAACTTGGGATTTATATTTCCACTGCCCCTCCATGCTCTGTTTGCTTTTTGGTAGAAAGGGAATGGTATTTTCTGTTTCATGAGGTGGTTATAGGGACTGGTATATGTGTATAAAGTATCCAATGTAAATACATTGTAAAATAAAAAAAGGGGGGGAGTTAACTACTGTTAAAACTACTATCATTATCATGGTGTTTATGAAATTAATTGTTGGTAAATAAGCTTCTGTATAAACTTGGTTCTCACTTTCAGTTGAGCCCTATTCTCCTGGGGATTTTCTTTGTTTAAATATATACATTTCTCAGTATTTACTGAGCAGTGCTGACAGTTCTACCCAATGTTTTTCTCTTGTAAATGTAATGAGCACCTAGAAACAAAATCAGAACATCTACTGAGAGCTTGGAAAAATACTTCATAAAATTCACTTTGTTCGTGTCCTAATTTTTAAATGACTGTTACTTGTTTGCAGGTTTGCTGGTCTTATTTCTATCTGCTTTGTTCCACCTTCTCACAGCGTCACTATCTCTTGCATTCTTGTAGTTCTTTGTAGATTAGAAAGCATTTTCCCACGCGTTTGCAGCCTGCCTACAATGCGCCCATTCAGTTTTGCAGTGGTCACTGCGGAGGTCATGGCTATCTTTGGTTTACAGGCGCAGACACTTGTTCAGGGTCAATCAGTAAGGGGCGGGCCAGTTTCTGAACTCAAGTTCATCTGGTTGCAAAGCTTGTCCTTCTACTGTTCCAGGCAATTTGAATGAATATCTATTACTATTGATACAGACTGTGGGCAACCTGTTACGTGAAAGAAATGTCCTTTTGGGTGCATTTAAAAAAAAAAATCCAACAGTTAAGGAGCCAATAACCATTACATAGGGCTACGAACATGAATCAAGGTGTTCACTAAATATCTACTGGAAAGAATAAACTCAGCACTTGGGAGGTAGAGGCAGGAGAATGGGGAGTTCAGAATCATCCCCAACTACATAGTGAGCTCAAGGTCAACCTAAACTAAGATCCTGTCTCAAACACAAAACAAAACAACTAAAAACCAACCAACAAAACAACCAACTCACTCTGCCTATGCCTGCTGGTTTCAGAGACAACTTCATACAGAGAGTAACCTTTGGCCCAGGTATTGGAGAATGTAGAAAAACACAGAACAGATTTTGGAGTTAAAAAACAAGGCTGAACAACAGGAATTGGAGTCATGAGATCAGTGAGAGTGGCCGGAAGTTCTTCCTTCCTCCCTGGAGGCTGGGTCCTAGTCAGTTCTGCTTTTGTTTTTTGTAGAAAAGCAAAACTTTTAAGTTTTAAAAGAATATCTTTTATTTATTCTTTGACAGTTTCATACATATATACATAAGCACCTCATCCCCGTTTGCGACAGGATCCCACGGTCTCACTGTGTTGCACTGACCAGCAGAGACCTTTCTATGAAGCATAGGCTAGCTTTGAGCTTCCTCCTACCTCAGCCTTTTGAGTGCTGGAATTACAGACATGAAAAAGCTGCCCAGCTCCTGATGGGGGGTTTGGGACTTTTAAAATAGTCTAGGTTAGGGGCCAGTAAGATGGCTCAATGGGTAAAGCAGCTAGCCACCAGGACCTGAGTCCCATCTCTGAGTTTCACGTGGTAGAAGGAAAGAACCGGCGTAAGTCCTCTAACTTCCACACACGCGCATTGTGTACGCACACAAGAATTCATAAGTAAGACAACTTGTAAGTGGGCAGCTGGGTGTGGGAAGAAACTTGTCTGGATTAGCACACTGCCAGTCCACGGACCGTAGAGAGCTTTCATAGTCAGGTGGAGTGGCCATAGCACACCAACCCTCAAAAGGCAAGGTTTCAAAACAACAAAAAGTTTTAACATATCATACATGAGCTACACATGCTCTCCCTGGCACTGTCTGACACACAACACATTGAGGGCACCTTAGAGGCGGCAGCCTGCACCCAGAAATGGGCGGCGAAGTGAGCTTCATGCCGCTGATTCTATGGCACAAACATGGTTTCCTTTCTTCCACTGAAGGATTCAGGAGAGCACTAACTGGGCCTCTCAGCATTGAGGAGCACATGACACTTCTGTGAGCAGTGAGAAAGGGGAGAGACATGCAACAAACTCAGTCTCAGGGCTGCGGCTGAGTGACGTGCTTGCCTAACATGCATGGTACCCTAGTGCTGGGAGAACTGACAGGTGGCTCTCGGAAGTCTCACCATTTTAATCCGGTTACTAAAGTAAAACAGTCAACAACAAATGAGGTTGTACAAAGATACCTAAAGCTAGACACTGTAATGGCGCAGTATGTTTTTGTTCAGGTCTATCTTCCTAGAATTCCCTTTCCTGTTTGACAGGGCAGTGAAGTTTCCCAAGACGGAGGCTCTGCTGGGGTTCTGTTTGGCTGTCCATAAGGCAGGCCCTTACTTGTTTTCCTCCTCCGCGGAGAGGACAGTATGCATTAGGCTGAAAAGACATCTTCCAGAAAGAAGAAAGAAATTAGATGGTTTCCTCTAAGTTGTAAAATAAGCTCTAACATTTAAAAATGGCTACAACAACAAAATGATATACACATTACAAAATGTGTATCTCACAGGAAGCTTTTTTAAAGTTTAAATTAAAAATTTTATGTATATAGGTGTTTTACCTGCATGTGTGCTTGCCTACCACTTGTGTGCCTGGTGCAGGTAGAGGCCAGAAGAGGACATCAAATCCCCTGAAACCAGAGTTCCAGATGGTTGGGAGCTGCCGTGTGGGTGCTGGGAATTGAACTAGAGACCTCTGGAAAAGCAGCTAGTGCTCAAAGCTGCTGAACCATCTCTCCAGCTCCAGACCACTTGTTTATTTGTTTGTTTAGTATACAATGTTCTGCCTGCATGTGTCCTTGCAGGCCAGCAGATGGCACCAGATCTCATTACAGGTGGTTGTGAGCCACTTGTGGTTGCTGGGAATTGAACTCAGGACTGCTGGAGACACAGTCAGTGCTCTTAACCATTGAGCTATCTCTTCAGTCTCCCATACCATGCTTTTTAAAGACATTTTGTTTTGTGATTGCATTCCTTAAATACCCTCCAAAAATACTCAGCTGAAATTTCTAGGAAGAGGCAGAAGCAAGTAGGCGAGAAAGTCACGAGGGGCAGAGGACAGAGGAAGGGAGAAGGCAGCCTTCCAAAGGTCAGTCCTCTGTTCCAAGGTCAGCTGTTGGCAGGGGTCAGGGAAGAGTGGCAGGCTGGCCATAGGAGCTCTGCATCCCCTAGTAGAGCCTGGTGCCACACACACAGATGTTCCTCCTCTGCAGCTCAGCCTGCCTTCCAAGTCATCTTGTCTTTTCAATCTAACAGCCTCTCAGCAAACTCAACACACAGCTGCCTCTCTCTTGATCAGCAAGTGTCTTGATCTTTTCCTCATCTTTGCCCTCAAGCCCTTCCGGTTCAGGCCAGTCAGTGTGATCTCAGCTTACTCTTACTCGTCTCTTAGACAGAGGACTCACCTGCTCAGCTGGTTCCTCTGTGGGTTCCAAGCATCCTTCAATCACAGCTTAGGAGCTGCCTCTTCACACTTCCTATCTGCTTTTTATTTACTTATTTTTAGACAGGATCTCACTACACAGCCCTGGCTTGCCTGGAATTCAAAACATGAGACCAAGCTCGCCTGGAACTCACGGAGATCCACCTGCCTCTGCTTCTGTTGTTTAGTTTCTTTGAGTCAGATTTCCATCTTTTAGGACCCAGTTTTCCATAACCTTTGCACTTCTCTCGCTGCCATCAGCACATTTTTCTGCTTCCTCAGGCATGATCCTCCGGGTCCAGGAGGCCACCACAGATTCGGCCTGCCCCAGGGCCTTTCTCTGTCCACTTCCCTCTTGGGGGCACTGGGCCCTCCTGCCCTCTATCATCTGCTGTGGAGCTTGGATCTTGCACTCCCAGACGGTGATCTGAGCCCCCGGCTCCCTCCAGCAGGGTTTCTCCACCCTTGTTCTTGCCTGAACTGTGGTCACAACTGCTTTCCATAGGACTTTTCTTCTAGATTCTAACATTCTCTGGATGATTTAATATATATTAAATTTATATTTTTATACTTTTCAAAATAATTATTTTCAAAAACATAGATTTTTAGCATAAAAATGTTGGAGTTATGTATATGTTAAGAAAAAAAAGCCCAACCGGGCAGTGGTGGCATACGCCTTTAATCCCAGCACTCGGGAGGCAGAGGCAGGCGGATCTCTGTGAGTTCGAGACCAGCCTGGTCTACAAGAGCTAGTTCCAGGACAGGCCCAAGAAACCCTGTCTTAAAAAAAAAAAAAAGCCCAAACTTCTCATTTTCCCCAATCCAGAGACAGTTATCCAGTATTTATTGTGTTGTCTCTAGGTTTTGTGCTCATTTGCTGATTGATTGGTTTGATTTTGTAGATGAAACTTTATCATCTTTGGTCTCTGACAATGACACTAAAAATTTCCCCCTTTTCCACACAGAGAACTAAATTTTATTTAATATGTTTTTGTTTGCATATTTTCTTAAAAATATGATTTTTGTTTTATATGAACATATTTTTATTTATGTGACATTATTTAAATTTTATTTTGTTATTTTCTTTTTTAAAAATATTTTTATGATTTATTTAACTTTATTTTATGTGCATTGGTGTGAAGGTGTCAGATCCCTTGCAACTGGATCTTCAGACAGTTGTGAGCTGCCATGTGGGTGCTGGAAATTGAACCTGGGTCCTCTGGAAGAACAGTCAGTGCTCTTAACCACTGAGCCATCTCTCTAGCCCCTCATTTCGTTATTTCCAGTCTTTTCTCTGAGCACTGTTTTACGAGGTTTTAATTTTGTTTAATTTATTATCATTTTACATGTGTGTACATGATGTGCTTGGGGGGCATGTCACAGTATGTTTAGGATTCCCAGCACCTACATCGCAGCTCACAACTACCTGCCATTCCAGTTCCAGGGGATCCGAGGCTCTTTCCTGGCTTCTAACGGCACTCATAGTGCACAAACAACCATGTAGGAAAGATACTCATACAAATACATAAAAATAAATAAGCCTTGCCAGGTGTGGGGGTGCATGCCTTTAATCCCAGAACTCTGGAAGCAGAGGCAGGTGGGTTTTTGTGAGTTAGGTCAGTCTATGTATAGCGAGTTCCAGGACAGCTGGGACTATAGAGAGAGACCCTGTCTCAAAAAGACAAAACAAAATAAAACCCCAAAATAAATAAATAAGGCTTAAAAAGAACATTTAGCTCTATTATAAGAGTAGTAGACATCCTTATAACAAAAGACAGGGTCAAACAAGGAAAAAAAGATTTTTTTTTTAACTGAAGAGTTCTATTACTTAGAAGATTGGGGTAGGAGGATTAAGAATTCAAAGACAGCCTGGACTCTGTCTCAAAACAGAAAAAGACAGGATAGAAGATCATTCTGAAACGAAGGCTAAAAAGTTAAAGGAAACCATTTTTGCGCTTCAGCTCAGTGAACAATGGGCAGTCAAGCACAAATGTGGCTGAACAGAGGGCAGTGGTGAGAGGAACTGCCCAACCCTGCTGCTGAACAGAGGGCAGTGGATGAGGAACTGCCCAACCCTGCTGCTGTTCAGATTCTCCTTGGCTGCTCAGGTATGGTGTAGGATGAGGTGTTTAATGTCTATTATCAGACAAATTATCTATGCAACACTCCTTTACACTGTGTGAATATATGTCGCTGGGTTGGTTTAATAAAGAAGCTGACTGGACAATAGCTGAACAGGAAAAAGTTAGGTGGAGAGAGGATGATGGGAAAAAGAAGGGCCGAGTCTGAAGAGTTGCCAGAGACATGGACATGCCATACTGAGAAAAGGTACCCAGCCACATGGCAAAGCATACATTAGAAATAAGGGTTAATTTAAGTGTAAGCATTAACTAGTAACAAGCCTATTGCCTGAGCATTTATAATTATATTTAAACCTCTGTGTGGTTACCTGGGAGAAGACAGAAACTTCTACCAACAATTATCCTTTCTAGAAAGGAAGGGGGAAAGTTAGACTAATATTTCTAGTTTCTATGACCCACCTTGCGAGACTGAATTTTTGTTTCAGTGACTAACTTCAAGGGAGAAAGGTAGAAGAGAGGAAGTTGGGAGGAGGTCAGAGAGAAACTTGCTTTTGGGGTTTTTCCAATGTCCTTCAGTTCAAATTACTTGGCAAAATAAAACACTATACTTGGTGGTGCTGATTTACAAACCTCAGTACCCCCACTTATTATAGCATCTTCTCCTTCTCCTCCTCTTTTCTTTTCAAAGTAGGGTCTTAATCTGTAGCCCAGGCTGGCTTTGAACTTGCAGGAATCCCACCGCAATCTCCTGAGTGCTGGGAGAAAGGGTGCAAGCCACCATTCTGGCTTTCCTTTTTATATTTATTTATTTACTTAATTATTTTTTATTATTTATTTATTTTTTATTTATGAAATAGGGTTTTTTTGTGTGTAGTCCTGGCTGGCCTGGAATCCACTATGTAGAGCAGGCTGGCCTAGAACTCACAGAGATCCACCTGCATCTGCCTATTGAGTGCTGGGATTAAAGGCCTGTGCCACAGCCACCAGGCTATCATCCCCAGTCTTCTTAAAAAAAAAAAAGTTGAGATGAAGAGTCTCCTTCAGTTGCCAATACTGGTCCAGATTTTGCAAAGCTTCTCCTTCAACTTCCTGAGAATCTAGAATTACAAGTGTGTGACACTCTACCTAGCTCATAATACTTTTTTCTCGCTTTCTGGTGATGGCAGTCCACAACCTTAGATTTCCACCATGGGATTAAGGGTGTTCCTCTTTCTCACTAGTTTGGAGGAAAATAAACAGACAAACCAAAGCTCTAAGCTTGACTCTGAGTCAAGTATCATATGTTTATATTAACCCAATCACTATTGCTAAAGTGTTTGAACTGTAAAGAAAACACATGGTACCATTACGAAAAGAAGAAAGAGTAGAAACCAAGAAATCATGATACATGTCTACTTTTATACTGAACTAACTTTGAGTTAGTTCATCTTTGTAACGGCAACATTAATACAGTAAAGGGGCAATGCAAAGAATAAATTATGTGTCAGATATGACTATGCCACAGGAATTATAAAGCACCGTGCAAAGGTTGTTCTTCTTGCTTTTGCATGTGTTATGCACCATCACTTTCCTGTGTTTGTTTGCTGGTATTTACCCACATTTCTAGTAGGTGCTCTTCTATCTAGCACTCCAACTGTGCTGAGAATAATGAACTGGCAGGATATTAGGGTCAGCTGGGGCTGGGTGTTGGCTTCTGTCCAGAGTTCTTACGTCAGAGCCCAGGTAACTAGTTAACAACTTCTCCAAGTTCCTTGGAGCTGGAAGTTTGATCTAATGGTCTGTAACCGAGCCTCAATTTCTTCAACTACCTTCAGTTAGATATCCAGGAAGTTAAATTCTCTAGGTTATAATGTCTTTGCTTGACAAATGGAGGCCATAGTACTCTTTCTTAGTCAGGTGGTAGCGGCGCAGGCCTTTAATCCCAGCACTCCGGAGGCAGAGACAGGTAATCTCTGTGAGTTTAAGGTCAGCCTGGTCTTCAGAGTGAGTTCCAGGACAGCTAGGGCTGTTACACAGAGAAACCCTGTCTTGGAAAAAAAAAAAGAACTCTATTTTACATCTTAGAGTTGTAATAATATTAAATAAGATCATTGATATAAAGACTTAGCCTAGGAAATGATCTTAAGCTCAAATATAAGTTCAAATTTCCTTTTTAAATTAATTTTTTACCATGTTTTAAAGTTTTATAAATAATAAAATAATAATTACTATAAAGTGTTATTATATTGGGTAAGTATTTTGCCTGCATGTATGGTTTTGCACCATGTATATACCTAGTACCTGTGGAGACCAGAAGAGGGCAATGGATTCCCTGAACTAGAGTCAGCTGTGAGCTGCCATGTGGGAGCTGGGAACCAAACTTGGGTTCTCTGGAAGAGCAGCCCATGTTATAAAACTCTGAGCTATCCCTCCAGCCCCAGTTCACTTTTCTTTATTGAACATATACTAGTTGGGTGTGGTGGCACATACCTTTTTTTCTTTTTATTGAGAAAAGGAGAAAAAAAAAACAAGTTTCCACCTCCTCCCAGCCTCCCATTTCCCTCCCCCTCCTCCCACCCTTCTCCCCCTCCTTCCACCCTTCTCCCCTTCCCCCCACTCCTTTCCCCCTCCCTCTCCAGTCCAAAGAGCAGTCAGGGTTCCCTGCCCTGTGGTAAGTCCTAGGTCCTCCCCCCTCCGTCCATATCTAGGAAGGTGAACATCCAAACTGGCTAGGCCCCCACCAAGCCAGCACATTACGTAGGATCAAAACCCCGTGCCATTGTCCTTGGCGTCTCATCAGCCCTCATTGTTTGCCATGTTCAGAGAGTCCAGTTTTATCCCATGCTTTTTCAGTAACAGTCCAGCTGGCCTTGGTGAGCTCCCAATAGATCAGCTCCACTGTCTCAGTGGGTGGGTGCACCCCTCGTGGTCCCGACTTCTTTGCTCATGTTCTCCCTCCTTCTGCTCCTCATTGGAGCCTTGGGAGCTCAGTCCAGTGCTCCAGTGTGGGTCTCTGTCTCTATCTCCATCCATCACCAGATGAAGGTTCTATGATGATATGCAAGATATTTGTCAGTATTGCTATAGGATAGGGTTATTTCAGGTTCCCTATCCTCAGCGTGGCACATACCTTTAATCCCAGTACTTGGGAGGCAGAGGCAAGAGGATCAGAAGATCATGGCCAGCCTTGACTACATGAGACCCTAACTGAAAATACCAACCCTAAACAATAAAACAAAACAAAACAAAAACAAACAAAAAAACCCCACTACTTTTATTTCTGCTGTCTTATAACTACGAGGAAGGCTCTGTGTCAACTCTAAAGTACCTTAATCTTCTGTCTCTTTGGAGGATAACTATTGTCAGAGAATACTGTGTCCTCAGAATTTGGACCAGGAACATTTGCCAGCAGGACATGGTCTCCTGAGAGAAATTCTACTTCTTATTGGCAACTAGAGTTGATAAGTGTGCTGCTTCCCACATCAGGAGGATTTAGATTCAGGCTAACCTGAAGACAGTATAAACCTGCTGGGCTTCTTGGAATAGAAACAAGCTATAAGCTTCTAAGGACTCCACAAATTCTGTAAAACAACCCCATTTTACAGATACGGAAATGGAAAGTAAGACATGAATTGACTTGATGTAGGTAACAAAGCTCACAAGAGAAGGCAGACAGGTCAGGTAGCAGGGAGCTTGCCTGGTACACGTGGAATCCTCAGTAATGAAGAGAGAGAAGGGAGGCAGTATAATGCAAAATGGGTTTGGGGTCAGAAGGACATAAATTAGGATCCCAGAATGGCCTTTTACTAGACCTTGAACTTTGGTCTAGAGACCTATTTTTTAAATTTCAATTCCCACATGTGTTGAGTGGGGAATTACAATGGTATCTGCTGCACACAGATGTTGTGAGGTTGAACTTAGAGAGCACATGTGAAACCGAGTAACTGGCACACAACTGGTACTCCATAGATGGTCAGCTACTTAGGAAGCCATATGCTGAGAGCCCAGAAGCATCTTGTATTGCTGCTTCCAGGAGGCTCACATCACCCCTGAGCATCTCTAAATCAGCTCACTGTACATTCAACTGCTTATTCTTACCATTCCTTTGGGATGATTCAAAATGACCGTACCGTACAGAAAGAGAAGGAGGCCACAAGGTGCGCAGGAGCAGAGAGACCTGACGTCTAGTTAGGGTTCTTCTTTGGGGGGGGTGTGACCTTGAGCCTGGTCTCCATACTGGGATTACAGGGATGTGGCATTATTTGTTTAATCTTAGCTAATGTTCTCCTTTGTTCAAGGGAAACAATGTTCTTTACCTCCTGAGGTTTGGAGGAACAGATGCAGATGCTAATACCCATCTAGCACTTTAGAAACACTGTGTAACTACGTGGGGTTACAATTTGTGTTTACTATTCTTCCTGAGAGTGAATAGACTCAGAAATCGACTGAGTTCTGCTCCAGAGTTCAGCCTTTGGGGAACATAGACCTTTGATGAGGCCTGGTTAAAAAGTTGCTGCTGCTGCAGCTAATGCTCAAATATCCGTCCCTGCCCCTGCAAATTCCCCACTCTTGTGAAAAGCAGTGCTCTGCAGAAGATCTCCACCCACATCCTGCCAGAAAGCAGCTGCTGGGCCTGGGCCTGGGAATACAACCCACAGGCAAGCACCCATGGGCTTGCCAATGACCTACAAATGCATTCTGCCTTCTTGAAAGTGAACTGGGCAAATCAATATTTCTCCCTCAGGAATCTGAATCAGGAACCATGAAACGACTGAGGCAATTAGCAGCAATAAAAACCACAGCTAATAGCACATAAAAGAAGAACTGGGAGGTGGAGTGAGGGTATACATGGGAGGAGATAGAATCTAGGCGACAATATTCTAAAGTGGTCAGGGCTCAGAAAGTGTGAGTAAACAGAAGCTATGAAGAAGAAAAGACAGCGGATGTTTATGGAGCAATGCTAGAGTTCCTTCTGTAACAGCAAATGGTGCTGGCCTCTGAGTACAGAAGAGTGATTCCAGGCCAACCTGATCTACAGAGTGAGTTCCAAGACATCTAAGGCTACACAGAGAAACCCTGTCTGGAAAAACAAACAAACAAAAGAGTGATTCAGACATAGCACTTGATTTTGGTGAGGAAGAGAAACAAAGCAAGTAAACAAATAAATAATTGCAAATTGCTGAGAGCTAAGAAGAAAATAAATACAGGACTGAGAATCTATTGGGGAGGGACCTAAGAAATAGCCAGGGGAGGCTGGTGAGATGGCTTAGCCAGTAAAGGTTCTAGCCACCACACTGGAAGACCTGAATTTGAGTTCCACCCCCAGAAGTCACATGGTGGAGATAACTAACTCCTGAACATTGTCCTCTACCTCAGACTCGTAATTGTGGCATTGAGTGCACTCTTCTCAATAAAGGTTAAAAACATTTTTAAAAAGAAATAGAAAGGCGGAAAGGCCTCTCTGGCTAGAAACTAAAATGAGGTCTGAGGACAAGACGGGACCAGCCACATGATGATCAGGGAGAGGAATATCTGAGCGGGAACATGTAGTGGCCTGTAGGCAGAGAAGAAGCTGGGAGGTGAAGACCCGAGCACAAAGCAAAGGAAAGGAAAGAGGGGGGTCTGGAGGGGTCACTAGGAAACATGTCACACGGGAGAGTGAGGACTTGGATACGATATTGAGAGTTTAGTTAGGGTATAGTGAGGAGCCATCAAGGTATTTGAGACAGGCCAGTGGCCTGACCCAATGTGGTGTGGTAAACAGTTTTAAAAGCTGAGGAATTGGGCCAGCACGGTATTGGGCTCTGTGGGTAAAGGTGCCTGCTGAGGAAGACTGCCTGCCGACTTGAGTTCCATCCTTGGGACCAATGTAAAAGTGGAAAAAACCAGTTCCATGAAACGTTCCTTTAAATTAAAACAAACACACTGTAGTGGGGGCTACCTCACACTGTGTACACATACATATAATGATAATTTTATAAAGTGTTTAAAGGCTACAGGCTGTTTGGGTGGGGATCTAAGTTCCATCATTTATCAAATGTGTGACCTTGAATAAATTTATTAATCTTTCTGTGCTCTATAAAATTGAGGTAGATTTTTTTCATAGAATTGTGGAAATTTTAAAGAAGAGGGAAAAAAGCTCTCTCTCCCTTCCCCTTCTTACTGTGTGTGTGTGTGTACAGATACCTAGCTAGCTATAGAAATGGATAGATATAGTAGTTGAGCTAGGTTTTGGCACATATCAAATATCTAAGAACTATACAGTGCTATTATTAATTTATGATTATTGTTGTTACAAAGCCTTGTTTTGTACCTAAGGCTGGCCACTCAGTCCTCCTGCCTCAACCTCCTGAGTGCTGTGATTACAGGCATGTGCTCCCAAGCTGGTTAAGCACATGATTTTTTCTTTTTCTTTCCTTCCTTCCTTCCTTCCTTCCTTCCTTCCTTCCTTCCTTCCTTCCTTCCTTCCTTTTCCCTCCTTCAAGACAGGGTTTCTCTGTGTAGCCTTGGCTGTCCTGGAACTTGCTCTGTAGAACAGGCTGGCTTCACAAAAGATCTACCTGCCTCTGCCTCCTTTATTCTGGTATTAAAGGCATGTGCTAGCCACCACAACCATTTGGCCTACTTTTTAAAGTTATTCTAGCTATTACACAGAAAACAGCTGTGTGGGAAATGGAGAGGAGGAGTGCCTGAGGGGAGGCCAGCTATACAGAGAGTGAGTACTCTGAAATGGTATGGTATTGAGGCAGACAGGTGTGTCTAATTGGACATAATTTCGAAGTGAAATGTGGATTTTGCAGGTAGGTTGGGTATTGTAATTGAGGAAAACAGAGGAATGAAGAACAGCTTCACAGGTTCTGGCTAAAGCAAGGAGGCAAATGGCTGACATTTACTTGGAGGAGGGATTCTGGGAGGAGCAGGTCTGCAGAGAAATGAGAAGTTCTATTTTAGACATCTTAAACTTGAGAGTTCATGAGAAATATATGTGGATGTCAGCACACAGTAGGTTGTAAGTTTTGAAACCAGGGAAGTCTGGGGTGAAGGTATGAATTTTGAAGTCATCAGCAAGTCAGCATTTGAAAATAGAAATAGTTGAGACTCTGAAGACAGACAGAAGACAGAAGGGAGCCATGAAGAGGCCGAGGAATGGTAAATTTTAGGGTAGGCAAATAGAGAAAGGGGAACAAGCAGAAGCTGTGAAAGAAGAGAAAGTGAGAGGCGGCTGCTATCAGGAACGAGAGGGGAGAATGTTTCAAGAACAGTGTCAGCTGATGTAGCAAGGGAACCAAAGAGGTGAGAACACCACAGAGGAGGAGGTTCCTTCATGGTGAGGGCCCAAGTAAGAACCACAATTCACAGGCACTTTCTCTGTGTGCCTCCCCACACTGCGGCGTGAGCTGCTCTGCTCCCCCACACTGTCCTCCACTATAACGAACTGAGACCCTGAGACCTTGGGTCAACATAAATAATCCCCCTGCTCTTAAAAAACAGACAAAAAAAAAAAAAGGCACCAGTGAGATGGCTCAGTGGGCAAAGGTGCTTGTCATCAGGTCTGATGTCCAGTTAGACCCCGGGGCCCACATAGTGGCAGGAGAGAGCCAGTTTGGAAGACTTGGGTACGAGGATGAAGCAGAGGTGACAGCACATGAGTTAAAGATGAAGCAGTGCACAGAAAACAGGCATAACTCCCACAGTCGGATGACACACAGATTTGTAGAACATTCTATGCACCTTCTGCAGGGATTTCAATTTGGGAACAATACTAACTTTTCCATATTCAAAGTGAAAAACAAATCAACAAGAATGGGTACATTAAGCCAGGTATGGTGGCACACATCTTTTGTCCCAGAACTCAGAAGGCAGGAAAAGCAGGCAGCTCTTTGTGAGTTAGAGGCCAGCCTGGTCTACATAGTAATTTTGGGGCCAGCCAGGATTACATGATGACCTTGTCAAAAAGAATATGTATTTTGAAAATGAACATCAACAAAAACAAATGAATTTGGCTACGTTTAAGTACATGATACACTGGGTTTGAAGGGAAGAAAGACCAATCCATGCTTTTTTTTTTAATGCAGTACTTTCAATACATACACGCCTATACTCTAAAAACAAAGCAAAACTGCAAGAAAATCCTGAATCGTATTAAGTGGGATATTTTGGTAATGGAATCAATGCAGCAATTCTGAAACTATTTTGTGTATTACAACATTGAATATACAAAGGAAGACATTGGTGTCCTTGGGAGCCAGAGTTGTCACTGTGGGGAAAGAGAGATGCAAATAAAGAAAAACCCTAAGGGGCTAGAATTAGAAGTACCAGCAATGAACTGATGACTAAACACAGTTAACTAAATTAAACTGCCATTTCAACCCCCTTAGCTTTGTTTGTTAAAAGGGCTTACAAGCAATTTATACACTCAGTAGCAGTGAGCATGTCTGGTGCCCAGATCTTGGTTTCTAAACATCCATTCCCTACCATATAGGAAGTTCTTGGGAGAAATGGCTGACACTGACTACCAGAAACAGTCAGTGAAAGCACAAAATGAACCTGGGACAACTTATTAAGAAAGCAAGGAGGTGTTGAGATCGAAAGGATACAGAAGGTAGCTTGAAGGGGTTCTCACTATTCAACACTGGGACAAGTTAAATAATAAAAAATGCAGAGACAGTGATAGATTATAGCCTTGTAAATAAAAGTCTACATGTTTATACTGATGATCATATATAAGCATATAAATAAATGAGGCATGGTGCTGCATTCCTGTAACCCCAGCACTCTGAAGATGAAGGCTGGAGGGAGGGCCAACAGCTGAAGGTCATTTTCGGTTAGGAAATACATCTGAAGCCAGCATGGGCCGCATGAAACCCGAGGGTAGGGGAGAAAGAAGACTATCTTAGTTATAGTAAAATGCCACCTATAATTGTAAAGGAAATGACAAAGTTACAAAGTGCCTGTTACCCAGGTGTGGTGGGACAATCACAGCACTTCAAAGTCAACCATACTCAGGCAGTGTTACAGACTGTCCCGCCTCTCAGAAGAAAATATCAATCTAATTACACAAAAGCATGAGACAAACTCCAGCAGGGTTTTCTGACACCGGCAAAGTATTGGGGTGTGCTGGTGTTTGTCTTTAATCTCAGCATTTGGGGGATAGAGGAGGAGAACTGAAAGCTCAAGGTAACGCCGTATCAAAGACACAAGAGTTAATAAAATCCAAAACGTGATATGGCATGAATAATAATGGAAGCCTGAAGACCCTACTCTAGCTTAAAAAAAGACTGAGGAGTCGCACTGTTTAAATGCAGCGCACGGTGTCGGCTGGGCACTCAGACACTAGCTGAGGTCTAGACTGCTAATAGAATGTTACAGGCCCAATTAGGAAACTTTGAGTAAGTGGTTTAGTTTGTGTCTCTGTTTCTGCGACAAAACACTAACCAATGCTCTCTTCCTATCCCATCCAGCTTACATCCAGATCCCCCCACCCCCTGTCTCCCTCCCTCTCTCCCTTCTTTGGCGGCAGAGCGCCTCCCAGCTCAGCCTGCTTGGGCGCTGGGACCGAACCCGAAGCGGAGGGCAAAGGGGAGGGCAGTAGCTCCTTTGTCTCCATAGCCTGCCTGCAGCAAGCAGGGTGGGCCCTTTGTTTGCGAGCTAACCAAGCAGCAAGGAGATCCGATCTGGACACCAGGAGAAACATCACTGGGGAGTGACATCACTGGGAAGGTACATCAGTGGGCAAGAAGACCTGATCCTGTAAAAGAAGATCCATAGGAGAGTATTGGGAGGAAGAGATGGGGAGACGCCAATGCAAGAATTCACCCAACAATCTGAAAAACAACACGAAACCACCAGAAGCCAGCGACCTCACAACAGGAGGACATGAACACCTTAATCAAGAAGAAGTAGAAAAAACTGACTTCATGAAAGTGATTGACACCCTTAAACAGCATATAAAAAATGCCCTTATAGAAATGGATGAGAAGTATAACAGAAAGTTCGAGGAATTGAGTAAATCAGTGAAATACCCTAGGAAAGCAAGGAAAAACAATCAAGCAGATAATGGAAACAGTTCATGACTTGAAAACTGAAATGGAGGCAAAGAAGAAAACACAAACAGAGGGCCGGCTGGACATGGAAAATCTAGGTAAACGAATAGAGACTACAGAAACAAGCATAACCAGCAGAATACAAGAAATAGAAGAAAGAATCTCAGATTCTGAGGATAACATAGAGAAAATAAACGCACTGATCAAAGAAAACAGCAAGTCCAACAAACTCTCATCACAAAACATTCATGAAATATGGGACACAATAAAAAGACCAAACCTAAGAATAATTGGAGTAGAAGAAGGAGAAGAAGTGCAGCTCAACGGTCCAGAAAATATACTTAATAAAATTATAGAAGAAAACTTTCCCAACCTGAAGAAGGATGTACCTATGAAGGTTCAAGAAGCATACAGAACACCAAATAGGCTGGGTCAAAAAAAAAATCCCCTTGCCATATAATAATCAAAACACAAAATATACAGAATAAAGAAAGAATATTAAGAATTGCAAAGGAAAAAGGCCAAGTTACTTATAAAGGTAAACCTATCAGACTTACACCTGACTTCTCTATGGAAACCATGAAAGCCAGAAGGTCCTGGATAGATGTACTTCAAAAACTAAGAGACCATGGATGCAAGCCCAGACTACTATATCCAGCCAAGCTTTCGTTCACTATAAATGGAGAAAACAAAATTTTCCAGGATAAAAACAAATTTAAACAATACGTAGCCACAAATCCAGCCTTACAGAAAATAATAGAAGGAAAATCACTAACCAAGGAGTCCAACAATGACCACAATAACTCAGACATCTAGAGACCCTTCACCAGCGCAACTCAAAGAAGGGAAACACACAAACCCTACTACTAAAAAAGTGACCGGAGTTAACAACCACTGGTCATTAATATCACTTAATGTCAAGGGGCTCAACTCACCTATAAAAAGGCACAGGCTAAGAGATTGGATATGAAAACAGGATCCAACATTCTGCTGTCTACAAGAAACACACCTCAACCACAAAGACAGGCACCTACTCAGAGTAAAGGGCTGGGAAAAGGCTTATCAAGCAAATGGACCTAAGAAACAAGCAGGTGTGGCCATACTAATTTCTAACAAAGTTGACTTCAAACTTAAATCAATCAGAAGAGATGGAGAGGGACATTTTATACTCATAACAGGAACAATTCATCAGGAAGAAGTCTCAATCCTGAATATCTATGCCCCTAATATAAAAGCACCCACGTACGTAAAAGAAACATTGCTAAAATTCAAGGCAGCCATCAAACCGCACACACTAATAGTAAGAGACTTCAACACTCCTCTCTCACCAATGGACAGGTCAATCAGACAGAAACCTAACAGAGAAATTAGAGAATTAATGGAGGTAATGAAGCAAATGGACTTAACAGACATCTATAGATTATTCCACCCAAAGAGGAAAGAATATACCTTCTTCTCTGCAGCTCATGGAACCTTCTCGAAAATTGACCACATACTCGGTAACAAAGCTAACTTACACAGTTACAAAAAAATATTACTAACCACCTGTGTCTTATCAGATCACCATGGATTAAAGTTAGAATTCAACAACAATGCTACCCCCAGAAAGCCTACAAACTCATGGAAACTGAACAGTCAACTACTGAACCATACCTGGATTAAGGAAAAAATAAAGAAAGAAATTAAAGTCTTCCTTGAATTCAATGAAAATAAAGAAACAACATACTCGAACTTATGGGACACTATGAAATCAGTCCTAAGAGGAAAGTTCATAGCACTAAGTGCCCATTTAAAGAAAACAGAGAAAGCACATATTGGAAACTTAACAGCCCACCTGAAAGCTCTAGAAAAAAAAGAAGCAGTCTCACCTAGGAGGAGTAGAAGACTGGAAATAATCAAACTGAGGGCTGAAATCAACAAAATAGAAACACAGAAAACAATCCAAAGAATCAATGAATCAAAAAGCTGGTTCCTGGAGAAAATCAACAAGATTGACAAACCCCTATCCAAACTAGTCAAACGGCAGAGAGAAAATTTGCAAATTAATAAGATCAGAAATGAAAAGGGGGACATAACCACAAACACAGAGGAAATTCAGAGAGTCATTAGATCTTACTACAAAAGCCTGTATGCCACAAAACTGGAAAATGTAAAAGAAATGGACACTTTTTTAGATAAATACCATTTACCAAAATTTAACCAGGACCAGGTGAACAATCTAAACAGACCTGTCAGTCGCGAAGAATTAGAAGCTGTTATCAAAAACCTTCCTACCAAAAAAAGCCCAGGGCCAGATGGTTTCAATGCGGAATTCTACCAGAACTTCCAAGAAGACCTAATACCTATACTCCTCAATGTATTCCACAATATAGAAACAGAAGGGTCATTACCAAATTCCTTTTATGAAGCTACAGTTACTCTGATACCAAAACCACACAAAGACTCAACCAGGAAAGAGAATTACAGGCCAATCTCACTCAAGAATATCTACGCAAAAATCCTCAACAAAATACTGGCAAACCGAATCCAAGAACACATTAGAAAAATTATCCATTATGATCAAGTAGGCTTCATTCCTGAGATGCAGGGCTGGTTCAACATACGAAAATCTATCAATGTAATCCAGCATATAAATAAACTGAAAGAAAAAAAACATATGATCATTTCATTAGATGCTGAAAAAGCATTCGACAAAATTCAACATCCATTTATGTTAAAAGTCTTGGAGAGATTAGGGATACAAGGGTCATATCTAAATATAATAAAAGCTATATACAGCAAGCCGACAGCTAACATCAAATTAAACGGAGAGAAACTCAAAGCCATCCATCCCGCTTAACTCAGGAACACGACAAGGCTGTCCACTCTCACCGTACCTCTTCAATATAGTGCTTGAAGTTCTAGCAATAGCAATAAGACAACATAAGGGGATCAAGGGGATTCGAATTGGAAAGGAAGAAGTGAAACTTTCGTTATTTGCAGATGATATGATAGTGTACATAAGCGACCCCCAAAACTCCACCAAAGAACTTTTACAGCTGATAAACAGCTTTAGTAATGTGGCAGGATACAAGATCAACTCCAAAAAATCAGTCGCCCTCTTATACACAAAGGATATGGAAGCAGAGAGGGAAATCAGAGAAGCCTCTCCATTCACGATAGCCACAAACAGCATAAAATATCTTGGGGTAAATCTAACCAAGGAAGTGAAAGATCTATTTGACAAGAACTTTAAGGCATTGAAGAAAGAAATTGAAGAGGATACCAAAAAATGGATGGACATCCCTTGCTCTTGGATTGGGAGGATCAACATAGTAAAAATGGCAATTCTACCAAAGGCAATTTATAGATTCAATGCAATCCCCATCAAGATCCCATCAAAATTCTTCACAGATCTGGAGAGGACAATAATCAACTTTATATGGAAAAACAAAAAACCCAGGATAGCCAAAACAATCCTATACAATAAAGGATCTTCTGGAGGCATTACCATCCCTGACTTCAAACTCTATTACAGAGCTACAGTAATGAAAACAGGGTGGTACTGGCATAAAAACAGAGAAGTCGACCAATGGAATCGTATAGAAGACCCGGATTTTATCCCACAAACCTATGAACACCTCATTTTCAATTAAAGGAGCTAAAAGTATACAATGGAAGAAAGAAAGCATCTTCAACAAATGGTGCTGGCACAACTGGATGTCAACCTGTAGAAGAATGAAAATAGACCCATATCTATCACCGTGCACAAAACTCAAGTACAAATGGATTAAAGACCTCAATATCAGCCCGAAAACACTGAACCTGATAGAAGAGAAAGTGGGAAATACCCTACAACAAATGGGCACAGGTGATCGCTTCTTAGGTATAACCCCAGAAGCACAGACATTAAGGGCAACATTGAATAAATGGGACCTACTTAAACTGAGAAGCTTCTGTAAAGCAAAGGACACTGTCACTAAGACACAAAGGCAACCTACTGACTGGGAGAAGATCTTCACCAACCCCGCAACAGATAAAGGTCTGATCTCCAAAATATATAGAGAACTCAAGAAACTAGACTTTAAAATGCTAATTAACCCAATTAAAAATTGGGGCACTGAGCTGAACAGAGAATTCTCAACAGAAGAAGTTCAAATAGCCAAAAGACACTTAAGGTCATGCTCAACTTCCTTAGCAATCAGGGAAATGCAAATCAAAACAACTTTGAGATATCATCTTACACCTGTCAGAATGGCTAAAGTCAAAAACACCAAGGATAGCCTTTGCTGGAGAGGCTGTGGAGGAAGGGGTACCCTCATCCATTGCTGGTGGGAATGCAATCTTGTGCAACCACTGTGGAAGTCAGTGTTTCGGTTTCTCAGGAAATTCGGGATCAACCTACCCCTGGACCCAGCAATACCACTCTTGGGAATATACCCAAGAGATGCTCTATCATATGACAAGAGCATTTGTTCAACTATGTTCATAGCAGTATTATTTGTAATAGCCAGAACCTGGAAACAACCTAGATGCCCTTCAATGGAAGAATGGATGAAGAAAGTATGGAATATATACACACTAGAGTACTACGCTGCGGTAAAAAACAATGACTTCTCGAATTTTGCATGCAAATGGATGGAAATAGAAAACACTATCCTGAGTGAGGTATCTCAGACCCAAAAAGATGAACATGGGATGTACTCACTCATAATTGGTTTCTAGCCATAAATAGGGGTCACGGAGTCTACAATAGGTGATCCTAAAGAAGCTAAGTAAGAAGGTGAACCCAAGGAAAAACATGTAGTTATCCTCTTGGCTAAGGGAAGTAGACAAAATTGCCGGGGAAAAAATTGGGATCTTGGGGGTGGGGTGAGATGGGGGTAAGGGGAGATGGGGAGAGAAAAGGTAGAAGGGAAGGAGGGGGGGACTTGGGGAAACAGGAGGATTGGGATAAAGGAAGGTTGGATAGGGGAGCATGGAATCACAATTCTTAGTTAAGGGAGCCACTTTAGGGTGGGCAAGAGACTTGACCCTAGAGGGGCTCCCAGGTGCCCAAGCTGAGGTCCCCAGTTAGTTCCTTGGGCAGCTGAGGATAGGGAACCTGAAATGACCCTATCCTAGAGCAATACTGACGAATATCTTGCATATCATCATAGAACCTTCATCTGGTGATGGATGGAGATAGAGACAGAGACCCACACTGGAGCACTGGACTGAGCTCCCAAGGCCCCAATGAGGAGCAGAAGGAGGGAGAACATGAGCAAAGAAGTCGGGACCACGAGGGGTGCACCCACCCACTGAGACAGTGGAGCTGATCTATTGGGAGCTCACCAAGGCCAGCTGGACTGTTACCGAAAAAGCATGGGATAAAACTGGACTCTCTGAACATGGTGAACAATGAGAGCTGATGAGACCCCAAGGACAATGGCAAGGGGTTTTGATCCTACTTAATGTGCTGGCTTGGTGGGAGCCTAGCCAGTTTGGATGTTCACCTTCCTAGATATGGACGGAGTGGGGAGGACCTAGGACTTACCACAGGGCAGGGAACCCTGACTGCTCTTTGGACTGGAGAGGGAGGGGGAAAGGAGTAGGGGGAGGGGGAGAAGGGTGGGAGGAGGGGGAGGGAAATGGGAGGCTGGGAGGAGGTGGAAATTTGTTGTTTTTTTTTTATTCTCCTTTTATCAATAAAAAAAGAAGAAGAAGAAAAAACACTAACCAAGAGCAACATGGGGGAGGAAAGGGTTTGCTTCAGCTTAGGGGTCCCAGTCCATTCCTGAGCGAACTCAGCAGGAATGCGGGACAGGAACCCGAAGCACAGAACTCCAAGGAGATGGTGCGCCTTTTGGCTCGCTTTTCTCTTGTTTGCTCCGCGAACTTTCAAAAGCTTAAAAACAAGTTAAATGGTCTCTTATCCCAAGAGGGAAAAACCAGGCACAGTCAGATCAAAGCAAACTCGAAATGTAACAGTGAAAGTTACTTAGTGTCTGGAACTCAAATCAAGATTTTCTGGGCTCCAAAGACCTTGGGCAGTCCCAGTTCTTCTGCTCCAATACCAGCAGCACACACAGCTTGTTTTTCCTGGTAGGTTCAGACTTGTTCTACTCCATGCTTGCTGCTATCCTGAGGGATGGACACCCCGTGATCCTTCAACCACTGCCTTCCCTGGTCTCTCAGGGACTCTGACACTTCCCGTGGTGCCAGGCTCCAGCTTCTCTCCATGACTTCCCACCCCTCAGTCCAGGAGTTTCCTCACGACTGAGGATGTATCAGGCATCTCCTGGCCTCTTTTGTTGAGATTGAGACCCTGTCACACAGTACCAAGCTTCAGATGTTGTCCATTACCCGCTTTAAACTTTGAAAGCTAGTACCGGTTGGGAAACTCTTATTGTTTACCAAATTCTACGGCAAGCTTGATACGCAGCCTTGCTTCTTGACTGGACCTGAGCTTCTGTGTTACCCTGAGGAACCACTTCCTAGAAGATTTCACCTCAGTGATGTTTGTCTCCTGTTAATCACAGATGATTTTCTAGCCCCAGCTAACTAATATCCATTGTCCCTTTAAAGCAAGGGTTTCACTTCCACCTTTTCTATTTTTAGACGTGGTTTGTCTGTGTAGCCCCAGCTGGAACTCACGGAGATCTGCCCGCCCCTGCCTTCTGCAGTTTTCTGCTGGGATTATAGTCTTGCACCACCATGCCCAGCTGCTTCCACAGATTCTTAATTCAAATATATCACATGAACATCCATGATAAAATCTTGGAGGGGGGGGGTCTCAAACTTTCCTCTGCAATTTCACAAACAAGACTTCCATCTGCTTTTCCCTTGACATTCTTATCAACCACGCTTTTCC
Source organism: Microtus pennsylvanicus (assembly GCF_037038515.1). NCBI lineage: Eukaryota > Metazoa > Chordata > Mammalia > Rodentia > Cricetidae > Microtus > Microtus pennsylvanicus. Next base: position 45,187,048 of record NC_134591.1, read on the forward strand.
AGCCCAAAACTCCAAAAATCCTTTTATAATCTTCCTCCAAAACAACACAGTTGAGTTCATCAGAGCATTCTCTAGAACCATTTTTTTTTCCTCATTTGGTTTCCTTTGCTGTGATAAATGCCATAATGGCCAAAAAGCAACTTGGGAGAGGAAAGGGTTTACCTCAGCTTATAGGCCACAGTCCATCACTGAAGGAAATCAGGCCGGAGCACAAGGCAGGAACCTGAAGCAGAAACAGCACAGAGTCCACCAGGGAAAGGTGTGTACTGGCTTGCTCAGCTACCTTTCTTATGCAGTCCAAACCCATCTGCTCAGAGATAGGACTGAGCACAGGGGATGCTCCCCCCACATCAGTCAGCAATGAAGAAAATATCCCACAGACTTACCACAGGCCAATCTGATGGAGGCAACCCTTTAATAGAGAGTCCCCCTTCCCAGGTATATTTAGGTTTATATCAAGTTGACTAAAACTAGCCAGTACAGTAAGGCCATGCGCAATTAGAACAATTAAAATTTTCTGAATTTGTTCATAATTTTAGGTGGCTCTATAGATATAGAAAAGAATGTCTTTGTTCTTAGGAAATACAAATGGGAAAAAAAGACAAATAGGAATGGGGATGTGGTTCAGTTGACAGAATGTTTGCTTAGCATGCACAAAGCTCCATGGCTGATCTTCACCACTGCCTCATGGTGTGTACTGGGCATGCCAACATTCTACAGATGGAGGCAGGAGGACCAGAGCTTCAAAGCCATCTTCAGCTACACAGCGAGTTCAAGGCCACTCTGGACTATAGTAGACCCTGCCTGGAACAAACAAAAACTTGACAATAAAAAAGAGAATATACACTGAGTGAGGGTTGGAGTGCAACTCAGTCGTAGGATGCTTGCCAGCAAGCACAAAGACCTGGGTTCAATCCCCAGCACTACAAAGACAAAGAGAAAAAGCCATGAGGGGAAGCAAAGAAATGGACCCAGAGTGAGAGCCAATGGTCATACAACGGCCAAATAGCTCTCTAAAGGTACTGTCTGGATGTCATGGCACACGATTATCTCCACGATCCCAGATACAGAGAGGCTGATGCAGGAGAATCACAGGGTTTTGTTTCTTTGTTTATTTATTTATTTATTTATGAGACAGGGTTTCTCTGTGGTTTTTGGTGCCTGTCTTGGAACTAGCTCTTGTAGATCAGGCTGGCCTCCAACTCACAAAAATCCACCTGCCTCTGCCTCCCGAGTGCTGGGATTAAAGGCATGCACCATCACCAATTGGTGAGCATCAAAGATTTAAAGTCATAGAAAACATATTAAGATCCTGCCCCTGCCACAAGATAAAAAGTTCACAGATACTAAAACAGATTTGATCGCTATGAAAACCAGGCACTTCTCGGACCTTTCTTTTCTCACTTCTGTCTTTGCTCTTTTCTCTTCTCCTTTTTCTTCTCCTCTTCTTGGGTACTGTCTCTGTGTGTGCATGTTTGGATACATATGTTTACCTGTGCAAGTATATGTGGATAAACTGGCCATCGTGGGACCCTTCTGCCTCTGCTTCCGGGCATTGAGATTACAGCCACATATCACTGAGCCTGGCTTTCATGTAGGCTCTGAGGATATGAACTGGGTCCTTATGTTTGCACGGCAAGGCACCTTATCCACTGAGCCATCTATCTCCTCAACTCTTTTTTTTTTTTAAGAAGTATCTCATCAGGCGCAGTCTGGCTTTAAACTGAACTCTTTATGTAGGGAGGATGACCTTGAATTACTGCAGACCTTCCTGTCTTCTTCCTCCCAAATATAGGAATTACAGGCATGTGCCACCATGTCAATTAAGCCCTTTTTGAAAAGGCGGAGAGGGGAGAAAGAGCCCCTTAAGTCCTTTGATTTGCTTGTCTTTCTATAGACACCTTTAGTTCCTTTGAAGACATATTTTATGTTTATGAAACCAGAAGACATTTGGGCCATCACCACTTGAGGGCAGTGCTAAATGATGCTGCATCTTCCTGGTTTTATTGTTTCATCTGCTGAACAGAACAATCAGAAGAATCAGGACAATTTGACAGCACTAGTAAGGTCTAGAGATGAGACTCAGCTGGGAAAGAGCTTGCCTGCCATGCATGAAGCCCAGGTTACAGTGCAGGATGGTTCATGCCTATAATCCTAGCACTTGAGAAATAGAGGTAGGAATATCAGAAGTTCAAGGTCATTCTCAGCTACATATTGAGTTTGAGACCAGTCTGATCTACAGAGGAAACCCCTATCTAAAACAAAACAAAACAAAACAAAACCAGAAAAGAAAATCCTAATGTTGCCTAGGAATTATGCTACATTGACAAGTCCACACGCTTTCCCTAAACACTTGTCACATAGTTGCTCATAATTGTTGTCAAGATTTTTCATTTTTCATGTCTTATTCTCATTTTATGCCCCTCCCCTTGTTTTCTTCTCAAAGTTTATGACATTTTTTTCACACCTTATTTTATGTTATGAACCAGTACTCCATTTTTTTTAAAAATCCATTACACAAAGTAAAGGGTCTCATCAAATGCTTCATTCTTTTTTATTGTTAAATAACATTTTATGGTATGAAGACATACAGGTGTTTTTTAATGGGTGTGGTGGTGCATGCCTATAATCTAAGTAAGTGCTTAGGAAAGAAATCAGGAGAATCAAGAGTTCAAGGTCATCCTCAGCTATATTATTATTATTATATTATAAATTTTTTCTTTTGGGTTATTGAGACAGGTTTCTCTGTGTAATTTTGGAGCTTTGGAGCCTGTCCTGGAGCTCACTCTGTAGACCAGGCTGGCCTCAAACTCAAAGAGATCTGCCTGCCTCTTCCTCCTGAGTGCTGGGATTAAAGGTGTGCACCACCAACACCTGACTATATTATAATTTATATTATTAGTAGTGTATTATTATTAGAGGACAGCCCAGAAGACATGAGACCTTGCTTGTCTCAAACAAAGCAAAAAGCCCTAGACATCAAAATGTATTTATCTGTTTACAAGATAGTGGGCAGTTGACAATCATGAATAATACTATTATGAGCATTCATAAAGAAGCTTTTGTGCAGACAAAAATTTTGATTCTTTTGGCTATGTATCTAAGAGTAGGGTTGTTTGGGCATATGTTAACTCTCTGTGTAACTTTTTAAGGAACTGAAAAGCTGTTTTCTATTGGTTGTACCATTTCACATCTTCACCAGCAACATGTGAGGATTCTAGTGACTTTTAAAGGCTATTTTATTCATGCATTAATGGTATATAGGTGTGTGTGTGTGTGTGTGTGTGTGTGTGTGTGTGTAGAAAGAGAGAGAGAGAGAGAAAAAAGAAAAGACTTCCAGGAGTTGTTCTCTCCTTCCACAGTGGGTGGGTTCAGGGGACTGAATTCAGTCCTCTGTAGCAAATGCTTTATAGCTGCTGAGCCATCTCACTGACCTGAGGGTTCTAGTTTTTTCATGTCTCTGCCAAAATTGGATAACAAAATAATGTTGACTATTCTTTTCATATAAAGATACTGAGTGGTTTCCCATTTTAAAAATATATAGCAAATTTAACAGGCATACAGCAATATCTCATCGCAGCTTTGATTTGTACTTCCCTGATGACTAATGGTGTTGGTTTAATGTTTGATTTTAGTTTTCATTTTTTGCCAGTTTTGTATAGCTATAAGTCAGGGTTTCTCAATGTAACAAACCTGACTGTCCTGGAACTCACTCTGTAGATCAGAATGACCTTGAATTCATAGAGATCCACCTGCCTCTGCCTCCCAAGTGCTGGGATTAAAAATGTGTGCCACCACCACCTGACCCATTTTTCTTTTTAAAGAGGAAGCCTAGGTTCCTCAGTCTGACCCAAGCTCTTGGGCTGGATGGGTATATGCACTCATCATACCTGCTCCATTCAACAGTCATTTTCAAGTGAAACCTTACTGTTTTACTTGAACTGGTCTCAAACTCCTGGGCTCAACTGATGCCCTCACTTCAGCTTCCCAAATGCTGATACCCCCAGTGTGTTCCACCACACCTAGCTCCTATAATTTTCTTTTTTTGAGACAGGATCTCATGTATCCCATGCTGGTGCTGTGGGATAACGCTCTTGTACACTGTAAAGATTTGTCACTAATATTGGTTTAATAAAACGCTGATTGGCCAGTAGCCAGGTAGGAATTATAGGCGGGATAACCAGACTAGGAGAATTCTGAAAAGAGGAGAGGCAGAGAGTCAGTCCCCAGCCAGATGCAGAGGAAGCAAGACGAGAATGCCTCACTGAGTATGGTACCAAGCCAAGTAGCTAAACATAGATAAGAATTATGGGTTAATTTAAGTTGTAAGAGCTAGTTAATAATAAGCCTGACCTGGTAGGACAAGCAATTTATAATTAATATGAGTCTCTGGGGTGTTTCTTTGGGACTGAATAGCTGCAGGACCAGGTGTCTATATGCTGGCCTGAAAGTGAGGGTGACCTTAAACTGGATTTTCCTGCCTCTACTATTCCCGAGTGCTGGAATTACCACACCCAGTTTGTGTGGCACTGGGGATTGAATTCAGAGCTCATACATGATAGGCAAGCACTTTACCAACTGAACTACACTCTACCCTATTAATTTAAAAAATTACATTTTAAAACATGTGTGCTTGTGTGCACACGTGCATATAATCAGGGGACAAACTATGGGTGTAGGTTCTCTGCTGCCAATGTGTGGGGTCCATGGATTCACCTTAGATTGTTCGACTTAGCAACAGGCACCTTTACCAGATAAGCCATTTTACTAGCCAAAAGCCATGGACTTTTGTGTTTTAATTTTGCATCTTGCTTGTTTGCTGTAAGTGTCTATCAAATCTAATTGCAAAAATAACCCAGTAGGGCCTTCTAGATATAGGACCATGCAATCTGTAAACAGGAAGACTTTGACTTCGGCCTCCTTGCTTGTATCCTGTTTTTTTCTTTCTTTTGCAGTACTGCTTTGACTAACAGAGGAAGCACTCTGCAGAATAGGACTGAAGAGCGTAAGGCCCTTGGCTCACTCTTGGTTTAGAGGACATGCTTTCTGCTTTTCCCCCATTTTCTATAATCTTGGCTCTGTATGTCTGACAGAGCTATATAGGTTGAACTTTTTATTCCTATTTTCTTCAGGGATTTTATTATAAGGAGATACTGAACACTTTCAAAGCCCATTTTTTTTGCATCTATTCCGACTATGTGACTTCTATTCTTAATGCCTATGTATGTGCTGCATTACATTTATCTACTTATTTGTCTATTTGGTTTATTTGAGGCAGTCTTGTGTAGCTCATGCTTGCCTCTTATTAACTGTGTAGCCAAAGATGACCTTGAACTCCTGGCCTTCCTGCTTCCTCCTCCCAAGTGCCAGAATCACAGGTGTGTCATACTATACCTGGCTTTATTTGGATTTTTTGAGGCAGGGTCTCAGCCGTTTCACCTGGTCTGCAACTCTCTAACTGAAGATGGCCTTGAATTTCTTTCCTCATCTTCCTGTCTCTACCCCCCAGGTGCTGAGATTATATGTGTGCCACCATGTCCAGTAGAACTGGTTTATTCTAATAGTGTGTATGAATATATGTGTGTGGATGTATGTGTGTGCATGCGTGTCGATTTCAGTTCAGTTGTGCTCATTTTTTTACACTGGCTTTATTGTATGTGTGCCCATCTTAACATAGAAAGTGCAAACCGCAGGCTCAAGGAGAGCTTTTGTCTCCAAGTAATAGTTGGAGCACAGTAGAGGAGGACACCTTCCTAGTTTCTGTGCACAAGCACATACATGTGTGCATACGCTCAACAGACAGACAGATAAATACATCTTTAAAAAGGAACTAGATTTGAAAATGCCAGCAACATAAAGCAGTAGGTACCACTTTTGCTCCCAGTGGTGATTTTTGTTTATCTGGTTTAATTATAATAAATCAAAATCTCTAGAGACTCAATTCTTTTTTTTTTAAATTTATTTATTTATTAAGGATTTCTGCCTCCTCCCCGCCACCGCCTCCCATTTCCCTCCCCCTCCCCCGATCAAGTCCCTCTCCCTCATCTGCTCGAAGAGCAATCAGGGTTCCCTGACCTGTGGGAAGCCCAAGGACCGCCCACCTCTATCCAGGTCTAGTAAGGTGAGCATCCAAACTGCCTAGGCTCCCACAAAGCCAGTACGTGCAGTAGGATCAAAAACCCATTGCCATTGTTCTTGAGTTCTCAGTAGTCCTCATTGTCCGCTATGTTCAGCGAGTCCGGTTTTATCCCATGCTTTTTCAGACCTGGCCTTGGTGAGTTCCCGATAGAACATCCCCATTGTCTCAGTGTGTGGGTGCTCCCCTCGCGGTCCTGAGTTCCTTGCTTGTGCTCCCTCTCCTTCTGCTCCTGATTTGGACCTTGAGATTTCTGTACGGTGCTCCAATGTGGGTCTCTGTCTCTGTCTCCTTTCATCGCCTGATGAAGGTTAATATTCAGGAGGATGCCTATGTGTTTGTCTTTGGATTCAACTTCTTATTTAGCTTCTCTTGGAACATGAATTATAAGCTCAATGCCCTTTATTTATGGCTAGAAACCCAATATGAGTGAGTACATCCCATGTTCCTCTTTTTGGGTCTGGCTTACCTCACTCAGGATAGTGTTTTCTATTTCCATCCATTTGTATGCAAAATTCAAGAAGTCCTTGTTTTTTACTGCTGAGTAATACTCTAATATGTATATATTCCATACTTTCTTCATCCATTCTTCCGTTGAAGGGCATCTAGGTTGTTTCCAGGTTCTGGCTATTACTCACAATGCTGCTATGAACATAGTAGAGCATATACTTTTGTTGTATGATAGGGCCTCTCTTGGGTATATTCCCAAGAGTGGTATTGCTGGGTCCAGGGGTAGGTTGATCCCGAATTTCCCGAGAAACCGCCGCACTCCTTTCCAGAGTGGTTGCACAAGTTTGCATTCCCACCAGCAATGGATGAGTGTACCCCTTTCTCCACAACCTCTCCAGCAAAGGCTATCCTTGGTGTTTTTTATTTTAGCCATTCTGACAGGTGTAAGATGGTATCTTAAAGTTGTCTTGATTTGCATTTCCCTGATTGCTAAGGAAGTTGAGCATGACCTTAAGTGTCTTTTGGCCATTTGAAGTTCTTCTGTTGAGAATTCTCTGTTCAGCTCAGTGCCCCATTTTATAATTGGGTTGATTAGCCTTTTACGGTCTAGTTTCTTGAGTTCTTTATATATTTTGGAGATCAGACCTTTGTCAGTTGCGGGGTTGGTGAAGATCTTCTCCCAGTCAGTAGGTTGCCTTTGTGTCTTAGTGACAGTGTCCTTTGCTTTACAGAAGCTTCTCAGTCTCAGGAGGTCCCATTTATTCAATGAGGCCCTTAATGTCTGTGCTGCTGGGGTTATACGTAGGAAGTGGTCTCCTGTGCCCATGTGTTGTAGAGTACTTCCCACTTTCTCTTCTATCAGGTTCAGTGTGGAGACTCAATTCTTTAAAGCCTGTCCCAGCTTACACCTGATTCTGTCCGGGTTATTCTCTAATTTGTCTTTTATCCTGTTAGTTCTTCCCTGTATACTATGTTTCATTTTATCAAACATCTCAGCATAGTCAGAATTCACTTGTTTTTCTGTACTAGACGTCCTTTACCTCCAAAGACCTGGCCCCTACTGTAAGCCAGGTATTATAAGGTCGATGAGAAGTCCGTGTTTATTATTTTAAAAATGTTAATTTTTTGTGAATGGGTCTTTTGCCTGCATGTGTGTCTATGCATCATGTGCATTCAGTGTCTCTGGAGGCCAGAAGGTATTGTCAGCTTCCCCAGAGACTGGAGTCCACTGTGGGGATTATCAGGATCTAACTGGGTCCTCTGGAAGAGCAGCCAGTATTTTTAACCGCCGAGCCATTGCTCCAGCCCCAGGTTTTGTCTTTTGTTTGTTCAAGAGTTTATTTATTTTATGTGTGTGAATGTTTTGTCTGCACCTGTCAGTGTACCACATACACTGTGGAGGTCAGAAGAGGGCGTCAGATCCTTTGGAAATGGAGTTAGAGGTACTTGAGAGCCGACTGATGTGGGTGCTGGGAACCAAACTTGGGTCCTCAGCAAGAGCAGTAAATGTTCTTGACAGTCCCCTCCCATTACCCTGTAAGTTTTAAACAGGGAAAGTATAAGACCAGAATGATGTTTTCAGAAGATCATGGTGTGGCAAAGAGCATCAACACAGAAAGGAGCATTAGTTAAGATGCTGGTCCAGGAGAAAGAGGGCAGCCAGGGAAAGAGGGAGGAGCTATCAGGTATGGATAGGCTGTGAAAATAAAGCTAGAACTTTGGATACATACTGGAGACTTAGTTACCAGAACTTGCTGATAGACTGGGCTTAGGCTGTGGGAGACAGCACAGAATCCAGGGAGAAAGGGATCAGGAGCCTGGACAAAGCAGGCTTTATCTGTGTTGTAATGTGAGATATTCAATATACAGTCATGTGTAAGCTAAGACACAACAGTGATTGTGGCTTTAAAAGACCTTCGACTGAAAGAGCTGTCTATTTTCATTATGCATGTTTAAGAAGGGTGTTTTCATTTTCTTCCCTGCTGCATGCACCAACATTGTCATCATTTGAAAAGCACCTGGCACTGAGCTCGGCTCTTTTACAGAAATCACTGGGTTTTCCCCTGAACCCCAAGAAAAATATCCTTGCTTGTGGTTTGACTAAGGTCATAGACAGTAAGGGGCTGAGCTGAGATTTGAAGTCAGATTTGACTCTGAAACTTATGCTTTTCTCACTGCATTGAGTCAAAGTTACAGCATCAGAAACACACTAAACTCTCAAAATTTGGCCGTTCTCTCTGTCTCTTTTTTTCTTGACAGGGATGTCAACTCTATGTCACTGAGTCTGAGTGCTTGAACATCTGATCTACCTCCCAATTGCTGGTATGTTGGGGAATGTTATTTTAAGGTGTGTGACTTTTGGTTACGCTGCATTTGTCCAACCCTGTGAAGCTGTGTTACTGTGCCTGTCTAAAACCCCTGATGGTCTAATAAAGAGATGAACAGCCACTAACAAGGCAGGAGCAAGGATAGGCAGGGCTGGTAGAGGGTATAAATAGAAGAAGAGAGGAAGGAGCAGAGCAACAAGAGAACAAGGGGAGGAGGACGTCAGGGGCCAGCCAGCCAGCTACCCAGCCACCCAGCCAGCCAGCTACCCAGCCACCCAGCCAGCCAGCTACCCAGCCACCCAGCCAGCCAGCTACCCAGCCACCCAGCCAGCCAGCTACCCAGCCACCCAGCCAGCCAGCTACCCAGCCACTCAGCCAGCCAGCTAGCCACGGAGTAAGAAGGAAAGTAAGATATACAGAAATAAGAAAGATAAAAGCCCAGAGGGAAAAGGCAGATGGGATAACTTAAGTAAAGCTGGCAAGAAACAAACCAAACTAAGGCAGGGCATTTATAACTAAGAATAAGCCTCTGTGTGTGATTTATTTGGGAGGTGGATGGTAGGCCCCCCAAAATGTCAAAAGAGTGAAATGTTACATTACACTGGGATTATAGATTTATACCACTATGCCCAGTTTCATATATTTCTTGTGATACAGCCTGGGGCTTCATTCATGTTAAGCAAGCACTCTGCCAACTGGGCTACATCTCCAGTCCTCTTCAAACTTTTGCCCTCAACACTTTAAGTTTTGTTGATTTTCATGTGTCCTACTTTAGAGCCCAAAGCTGGGAAGCTAGACAGCTTTGTTCTGTTTGTAGCCTGTCCTCTGACTTGCCTTGTGATTGAAGACAAGCCTCTTCATTTGATGGTGCCTCAGCATTCACACATGTTGAGCAGGGCTAGTAATTACTTATGGGGAAAAAAAGCTTTGAAATCTGTAGATGAAAGGACCTGCAGCCACGAGTACAAATATTTTCTTTCCCAGGGTACTCTTTTTGATTTCTTGTGGTTTCCAGGACCTTACATAAGAGAGGGAAATGAAAGGAAGGAAATAGGGCAAGCGTAGAACTGCAGTTGCTGCCTCACTAAGAGCCAATGACACTTTGGGAACAACAACTGAATAATTTCCCTAACTCTAGGGTATTTAACAAATATCACTAATGGATGAAAAAAAATCATTAAGTAGAGTTTTTGAAAACCTTAAAAATGATTTTGTTTTTCAGTTCAGGTTACTCAAACCTTGAATATTCTCCAGTAGGCAAGAAAGCTCATGCTAACGAATACAGGCTCTGCTGCATGCTAGGCACCAGGCTATTTACATGTAACCTTAGTCATCATAATATTATCATCAAGTTGGTATATGACCTTCAGTTTGCAGAGGAGGCAACCATGGCTTGGTGCCACCCACTGACTTGTCCAAAGTTATATATATATATATATATATATATATATATATATATATATATATATATATATATATATATATAGAGAGAGAGAGAGAGAGAGAGAGAGAGAGAGAGAGCAAAGAATGGACCTGGTTGGGTTTTCCCGGTTCTAAATTCAGCTGTTCCCAGGACATCCCATTGTACTGAAGTCTTGGTGATGACAATTTTGAATTGTCTTATGACACCCTGGGTGTCTATAGCATTTAAAAATCTTTTACTGTTTGTCCTCTTCATGGTCCAGACCCTGGTACAGGACAGTTATTGAAGTAGCACAATTGCTATTATTGTATAGTCTCACACATTCTTGAGGCCCTGGGTAATTCTGAAGAATGCTGAGCTATATTTATGGAGCCAGCGGCTTGGAAGCATGAGCTCTACATTACCATTGCAATCGCAGTACAACTTTGTTTTCCAGCGTAGCACCATTTCCGTGGAAGGCCTGTCACAGAGATTCATGCACACAAACCACTCTTTGTACATCCAGAGGTCCTCACCGCCTCCCCTCCTCGTTTCAGTTATCCTGCATCTCTCGGCTTTACAGATGCTGACATCACACATGCGTAGTGTTCATGAAAGACTGATATGACATCTGCTTTCAAAAGTTGGGAAACAAAGAAACAGAAATGTGAAGATTTCCTTTAAGGATAGGTTCAGGAATGGGAAAGTTAGAATAGCAAAGGGACATGTCCAAGGGCAAAGCTGTGTGTGATTTAAAGGCTCCTGGTCAGGCTCATCCCAAGTTTAGGCTTATCACAAATCCGCGTTTCATGTTCCGTTTTCCAGGCTCAGAATTCCAGTTTATGCTGTCTTCTTGGGGGCTATTTCTCCAGGATGCTAACAATACACATTATTAAAGAAATCAGGTTTGAGTCAGAAGACCTGTGAATTATGAATTTGAACAAATTTCTCTTCTGTATAGTTAGGTAGAAGCAATCCTTATCGGGTTGTTGTAAAGACAAGTTTGGTTCTTAGTGCCCAGATTATAGTCATCAGATACAACTTTAGTTCTTAGGGAACATCTACCTCTTAATGACAGGGATACAAATGTCGGGTGTTCAAGACAGTCCCTCCGCCTTCTTGTAACTAATAACTTGTAACTACAGAGCCACTTAGTAATTAGACGGTTGCCTGAAAAGTAGGGAGTGAGTGGTGACTTTACATAATGGTATTGTATAAATATCAGTTACTGAAGATACAGAGTCCAGGCCAGTCTTTGTCATAGACCATTTATGAATGATGTCTAATATTTATACTATCCGTACAAAGTGGTTATTATTATATTAGAAGGACACACCAGGAATTTGAAGCTTAGAGCCTGAGAGACACTTAAAGCTGCCCTAAAAAAAAAATAAGTCTTTTTTGTCTGCCCTGTGTAGCTCATTCCTGCTACAATGAATTAGATCATAATATATCTTTCATTATCTATATTTTGTCTTCCCAAAATAGATTTGGGATGTGACCCAGTGCTTTGATGAGATCTGGGACACACATTTGCAAATTATCATTGGTATGTCATTAAAAAAAATCCATTCTCAGAAGTTGTAGGCCTTGGGAGTTTGGCCCGTCAGCGCTATCCCCACAGACCTGCTTCCATCTCCTACTACAGGCTAGTAATTGAAACCAGAGCTCATGAGTGGAGAAACCACTCTAAATCACTGGTGCTCCCAAAGGGACTGGGAGGATTTCCTATAGAATGAATTGAAGGCAGTCTTCCTTTCCTAGGTGCTCCTTCCTTCTCTCCTTTTCATTCTTCCTCCCCTCCTCCTCTCCTTTCTTTCCTCATTTTTTTCTTTTGGGTTGACTCAAGGACCTGGTGCAGCCTGGGTAAGTTTGCCTGCTCAGCTATACCCTCAGAGCATGTTTTTTTCTTACAGGAAGACCCAAACTGCTTATACGTCTTGCAGAGGACAAGGGTGATGCAGGGTGTCTTCTTTAGTGACGTCTACCTTATTCCTGAGAGAAGGTCCCTCGCTGAGTTCCAGGCACCCATTTCCCTAGACTGCCCGGCTATCAAGCCTCAGAAATCCTGAGGTGTTTGCTTCTCCAGTGATGGGATTATAGGTGGATGCGTGCCACTTTGCTTGGCGCTCTCTCTCTCTCTCTCTCTCTCTCTCTCTCTCTCTCTCTCTCTCTCTCTCTCTCATTCAGTTTTGCATGGATGGTGAGGATCAAATAATGCAGGTTTTCTTGCTTGCACTTTATCAACTGAGCCATCTCCCCAGCCTCTCAATGTTCTTATCTGTGAAATGGGGATAAACTGAAGATACAGATAAGTATGCCTGAGATTATATATTTAGTTTAGCTCAACAAACTTTTATAAGTTAGCTGTTAGCTACTAGGAGTTAGTGTGCTAGATTTTGCAAATAAAGACATAACTGCTAAAGCAGTACTATATAGATAAGAGGTTTCATTTTTTTTTACTTAAAGCAAATGCATAGTAATAGTTCCTTTTATTTCCTTAACATACTATGGTGTGTATGCTAAGGTCAGAGAACAACTTTCCTTCCAGCTATCCTCCAATACAGAATGCTCTATGACTTTCCGGTTTCTGAACTTGAGTTGTGTACCGACAACTTAAAGCATTTCTCACCCATCATTTTGTAGCCCCTCTAAAGTCTGTAACTAGTGATTCCTTCGTTGTACCCAGTGATTCTGATGCCTAAGTTTTATTTTGATATCTCAACTACTTTGGCTATTAACCATATAACCCCGGGCAAATTACTTGACCTCTGTGACACTGAGTACCTCATTTGTGAAGTGAGTATGATAATTGCTTCCTTTTAGAGTTTTTGTGTGTGTGTGAAGTTCAGACTTAATAATGAGAAGCAGAAGATGCCAAAGTCAACATCAGTTGGGTTTCAGCTGATGCTTCAGAGCACGATAGTTTCTCCTCTTCTTCCTTTAAAAGGAGAAGGAATGAAGGCGAAAAGAGGTCAAAGGAGACATTCCTGACTAAGTGGTTGCTCATCAGACCTGTATAACTTGCTCTCTGAGGCTGGACTAAGTCAGAGGAATCTGGGTAGAGCCAGGAGTTATGGAGTCTTCTTTGGTTTTTGCCTGTGATGGAAAAAGTCTAAAAACAGAAATGGAGGTAACTAGACCTTGGGTCTTCCCAGCTGGCTCAGTATTTTGAGGGATATTCTATTATAACGCCAACAGCCATGGGCATGATAGACATGTGGTCCTCACAGTTGGGATTTCCCCTGGAAACAACCATGACTGAGGAAGGGAGAACAATCTGCGCAAATATATATTGGGGCTGGGGACTTGTAACATGGAGTAGTAGTCGGCCTTCAAGGATTTTACAGGCCAGTGAGACGCAGACAGGCCCTCAACTAACTCTTAAAACAAGGCAAGGCTGTGGCCTGTGGAGCAACTTAATAGATAAGGGCAAAGTCTGCCAAGACGGCCAGCCTGAGTTCCATTCCTGAGACCCCCACATCTAATCCCAGTCTCTCTCTCTCTCTCTCTCTCTCTCTCTCTCTCTCTCTCTCTCTGTCTCTCTCTCTCTCTCTCTCTCTCCATACTCAATTTAAAAGGTATGCAGATTTCCTAGAAGGCTTTTTGAGATAGGTTTCATACATGTGCTGGCTAGCTTTATGTTAATTTGGCACAAGTAGAGTTTCGGAAGTGAGGGAACCTCAGTTGAGGAAATGCCACCTTAAGATCTCACAGCAGGGCATTTTTTAAAAATTCTAATTTAGTGATTGATAGGAGAGGGCCCATTTCTGGGCTTGTGGTCCTGGGTTCTATAAGGAAGCAGGCTGAGAAAGCCATGAGGAGCAAGCCAGTAAGCAGCCTCCCTCTATGGTTTCTGCACCAGTTCCTGTCTCCAGGTTCCTGTTCTGTCCAAGTTCCTGTTCTGTCCGAGTTCCTGTCCTGACCTCCTTCAATAATGGAAGCATAAGGCAAATAAATAAACCCTTTTCTCCCCAGCTTGCTTTCTGGTCATGGTGGTTCATCACAGCAATAGAAACCCTAACTAAGACATTAAGCTTTTGCAAATGAAAATTTCAAGTTAGTGGTTGGTTATTCCATTAAAGGTAGTAACATGAGGAAGTGTAAGGCATATTATGTTTAACAGAGGCAGGATGAAGGCCTTTATTAAGTATAAACTGTACTATTATATTAAAATACATATATATCAAAAAGTTCTTGTTATTGAGGAGTTCTCGATCTGGTTGGGGTAGACTTACAGACAAGTCCTTAGGGGGATGCCGACTTCCTCCCGTAGAGAGAGGATTAACACAAAGAGTGTCCACACTGGTTTGGAGAGGAGATACCTTGCCAAGAGGCGAATTTGGGATGGGACCCAGGGCTTCGTGCACACCGGGTCCCACTGTGTTTTTATTATACTACACATGTTTTTATTAACACTCCAGGAGGGGCAGGCAGCAGGCAAGGGAAGCAGTCTCTTTCTGCGCCCCAGATTTTGGCTTTAGGAGAAAACGATTTACGCGCCTTCATTTTCCGTGGACAGCCCGTGGTAAGGCTTTGGAGTTAAATTGTAATCTGGCTTCCTAGTCAGCTGTTTAACTTCAGGTAAGATACTTTCTGTGGGGGGGGGGGGGGGCGGGGGCGGGCTGTATTCCCTTTTTTTAAATTTCAGACAGGGTGTCACCTATACATATCCGTGGCTGTTCTGGGACTCACTATGTAGACCAGGCAGACACAAAAGCTCACAGAGATTAAAGGTATGTGTGCCACCGTGCCCAGCTGGGTTTCATCTTCCTGATTTGTATAGCTTCTTTCTGTTTCAAATCCCCTAGTCATGTAATTAAAAAAAAGTGTGGCGGTGCGCACGCTTTTAATCCCAGCACTCAGGAGGCAGAGGCAGGAGGATCTCTGTGAGTTCGAGGCCAGCCTTGTCTATATAGTGAGCTTCAGGACAGCTAAGGCTACATAGACACCCTGTCTCAAAAGCAAACAGAAAATAAAAATAAAGCATTTGGTGCAGTCAATCCCATATAAATCAGTATTATTTAATATTACTAAACCATTACTAGCATTACTTAGTACCATTACTCTTTTAGTTCCCACAAGCCACCTGGGCACGGGTATATCTTCCGCGCTTTTCAGAAGCAGCAGCCCAGGAAAGTCCGTGTTCTGCCTACATTTTTCTCTTAGGACTCCAGGGCGCCGCCTCCGCCTCCGGTCCGCCCCGGTGCTCCATCCGCACCGGGTTTTCCAGGGCGGCAGGGGTCAGGGCCTGGTTCCGCGCTTCAGACTCCTGCGCCGGGCTTTGCGCGCCGCCGCGGCCTGTGGGGCCGGCGGGGCGGGGCAGGGCGGGGCGGGGCGGCGTGAAGAGGGAAGTTGTCGAAGTTCGGGGAGACGCCCGGCCGCCGGCCTCGCCTACGGCCTGTCCCTCCGCCTCCTTCCCGCCCCGGCCCCTGTCCGCCCGTCCTTCCTTCCCCTCCCGTGCATGATGGAAACACCATGGCTGCGGCAGCCCAGTTCTCCCTGACACAGGTAACGCCGCCCGCCGGTCCGCCCGGCTCGACCCACCGGGCTTCCCCGGCCCTCCCCCCACCGCTCTCGGGCGCTGGCGCGGCGGCCGCTCTCGGCCGCCCGGCGGGAGCGCGTGTGAGGAGCGCGGGCGCCATCCCGAACCGGAGCGCCCCCCACCCAGCCGCGGCCACCGCGTCCCCGCCCCGGGGTCGCCTGGCGCTCGGCTCCGCCCCGCGCGGTTCCCACCCGGCCGCCTTCACGGGTCCCGGCAGCGCTCGCCGTCTCGGGAAGTTTCTGTGCGGGCCTGACGGCGGTCAGGTAAACTCCGGCGGAGCTCGCACAGTGCGAGGCTCGACCTCGGCAGAGCAGGATTCGCTCAGCTTTACTCACGGGCGGGAGAGAGCGCTGCCGAGCCCCCCCCCCCCTTCCCCAGGTCCCCCAGTCTCATCCCGCCCGGGCGCTTGTCCCACTCGCGCTCTGCCCGCCCATGTTAACTTCTGCGCTGCTCCCCTTGCAGACTTTCCTACCCGTGAGGGGCAGGCTCTGGTCGCCGTCCTGGGGACCAACAGTGCCAGCCTTCAGCAGGTGGGCGGCTCTGTCCGCCCCGGCGGGCGCGGGGGGCCACAGTGGAGATAACTTCCCAGGACGATTTCTGCCCAAAGCGGTTTTCTCTGTCTGTCTCTCCGTCTCTGCCTCTCGCTTTCTCTTCCTT
The DNA here is from genome assembly GCF_037038515.1 of Microtus pennsylvanicus. Taxonomy (NCBI): domain Eukaryota; kingdom Metazoa; phylum Chordata; class Mammalia; order Rodentia; family Cricetidae; genus Microtus; species Microtus pennsylvanicus. Next base: position 45,203,565 of record NC_134591.1, read on the forward strand.
CAGAGCCCCGTCCTCGAGTTTCCTAGGAAACCTCTGAAGATCATTCACTCAGGAGGGTTCTCCGTCTCTGTAAAACCCGAGTCGTCCTCTCACTACCAGGCGGATGAGGCGCTACACACCTGCCGGTCCAGCCATCTCCACTGTCAGGAGTTTGTTCTCCCCAGAGCTGGGGACTGTACCCACCTCAACCTTACAGGCTGCCCCGTGATAGCTCCCTGCCATCTTGCCTCCTCGGCCTAGATTTGCCTGTACTTAAGCTAAAGCTCTACACTTAGGGCATGTGCTTGGCCAGTAGACATTTTTGTGTTATGATAAAGAGTTCTTGAGGTGTTTTTTCTCCCTAATATTTCGGGATAGAGAGAAAAGAAGTATTTTCCCCAGGAACCAGGATGGAGATTTTTATTTACTTACTTATTTTGAAACAGGTAGACCAGGCTGGCCTTGAACTCACTATGTAGTCAAGAATGACTTTGAACTTTGGATAATTCTGCCTCCCAAGTGGTGGGCTCACGGCTGGACCACTATGCTAAGTTTATTTATTACCAGGGCTCAAACCCAAGGGCTTCTCTGGTAACTGAGCCACTTCCCCAGCAAAGGTGATTTTATATAAACAGTATGTGTGTGTTTACAGCTCTTCAGGTAAAGAGTCTCAGTGTCCAGGAATGGCCTCCCAAACTGCGTTTTACATTTCCAACCTTATTTCCTGTGGGTCACTGTGTTTTGATCAGCAGATAGCAGGGAAGAATTTTTAAGATGGAGCCTTTAACTGGTCTTGGTCATGAATCTGTTTGGAAGGATCCCTCTGAAACTCAAATTTGAGGAATGGAAACATTGAGTTTTGGGTGTTGACTTTGTGAGTCTAGTTAGTGCCCTGCCTTAAACATGATCTCTGTTGGCAGTCTGTTGTGTTCTGACTCTGTTGGCTAATTCTGGCAGTTTCCCCTCTCTCAAAGATTTTGTTCCCTTGAAGACCTGTGTACAGTTGCTTCTCGGTTCTGTGCCGACTCGCCTTTCTCCTCCATGGGACTGTGTTTTTAGTTTCTGCTTCATCTCTGGAAGTTTGCTTCGGGCTCTTTCTTTTTATAGTCACTTTCACAATTTACATATATTCTTGTGGGTATGTATTTAGGTGTTAACAGTATCCAGAGCAAGTGCTGAATCACCAAGGGGGAATTGTCCTTAGTGTTTCATGTTTGAATTTATATTGATAATTCAAATAAGTCAATTTAGAATATTTTGCTATTAAAATACCAAGATACAGTGAGATTATATTGTAAAGGAACTCCTATTTTAAAATATTTACTTATGTGTCTTCTTCCTTTAAAACTTAGTAAATTGTGTTTCTTAGATTTAATTAACATGTATGAGTGTTTTGCCTGCATGTATACATATATATAAGGGCATGTGCATGCCTGGTGCCCACATAAGTCTCCTGGAACTAGAGTTGTCAATGGTTATAAACCACCACGTGGGTAATGGGACCCCAACCTGATTTCTCTACAAGAGCAACAAGTGTTCCTAACCTGAGCTGCGCCATCTCTACAGCCCCTGTTCTTTGTGTTCTTTATGTGTGTGTGTGTCTGTATGTGTGTTTGTGCGTGCACTTTGAGACATTCACACTGTGTAGCCTTGGCTGCCTGGAACTCTGTAGACCATGCAGGCCTCAAATTCATAGTGTTTATACCTACTTCTCTCTTAGATTTCACCTTTTTTTTTTGTTTTTTGGTTTTTTGTTTTGTTTTGTTTTTAAGTTAGGTTAATTGGGTCTGGTGGCACATGCCTATAATCCCAGCACTTGTGAGTCTGGGGCAGGAGGAACGCTGATGGTTTAAGACTAGTGTGAGCTACATGGAATGTGTGAGGTAAGCCAAGGCAGTGCAGAGAGACTGTCTAAAGTGTGTGTGGTGCACAGGTGCGTGTGCCTGTTGAGTGCATGAAGAGACCAGAAGAGGATGTCAGGTGTGCTTCCTTGAGACAGAGCTCTGAGTGAATGGGACTTGCATTTTGGGGAAGTGGGCCAGCTAGCCAGTGGGTTCTTGAGATCTGCTTGCTTTGCTTTCCAGTGCTGGGGTTACAGACATACTCAGCCATAGTGGGCTTTTTATGTGGGTACTGAGGATTTGAATTCTGTTCCTCATGCTTTGCCTACTGAGCCATCTTCTCAGTTCCTCAAATTTTTTATTTAAAAAAAATTTTTTTTAACTGCTTGAACTACGTCAAGTCAGATAGTGGTGTAACCTGGTTTCACATTCATTATTGATCTATTTATGTCACCGTCTGTTCTGTGTTCTGCTCTTCTAACACACAGAGACAGGTGTACTCAAGTGAGATTCTTCAGGGCAGAGACATTGTGGAGGGTAGGCAGTGTATGGCTGTGTTGCTGTTCTGACCCAGGTTCTTAGACTTAAGTGATCCTTCCACCCCAAGTCTCCCAGGAAGCTGGGATTATGGGTGTGTGCCACTGGGCCCAGCAAAGGATATTTTAAAACTCATCTCTTTCCCCAATCTTTTATTTGGAAGAAAGTGATTGATAACTCTTGCTTACTATGCAAAAACTGTTAAAGGGCTCTTTGGCAGTTATGAAGATTAGCCAGATGCTAGTTTCTGCCTCCAGCAGTTAGATGATCAGTTTGGAGTAGGTTCACCCATTTATATTCATTCATTCATTCATTCATTCATTCATTGAGAGAGAGAGAGAGAGAGAGAGAGAGAGAGAGAGAGAGAGATTGTTTTTGTTTGATTTTGAGACAGGGTCTTTAGCCCTGAGTGTCCTGGAACTTTCCTGTAAGCTTGCCTTCACCTCCCAGGTGCTAAAATTAAACAAATATGCTATGCAGTTTTTAAAATATTAGATGTAGCACACTGCATTTGGTTGGTTTTTAGCTTTTTAGCCCTTATCACTTAAAGAGAAATAAAAAATTGGAGAAAAATGTGAAAAATTTTTAGTTTGTGCTTCCCTTCCCTTTTGAATGCCTGCCACAATCCTTTCTTTAGGAAAAGATTAAAATGAAATTTTGCCTTCTAGAGATGATAGATTACTAAATTAAGAAAATGAGTGACATTTTTAGCTTTGCCAGTAGATATGGCAGTGAGTAAAATCTCTCCGTGTCTGCTTTCTTAGCCTTAAAAATTGATCTACATTAGTTAGGAGCTCTGGCTGCTCTTCAGGAGAACCTGGTTCAATTCCCAGCACCTGTCTGGTAGCTAGCTAACGGAGCTCTATAAATCTAGTTCCAGGTAATGCAACCCCATCTTCTGGTCTCCCCAGGCACTGCTAAAAGGTGCCAATATAACTTGTAGGCAAAACACCCATACACATAAAATAAAAATAAGTGAATTAAAAATTATTCAACAAATAATGTTGAGTATTTGCTTTTTGCCAAGAATTATTCTATCTTAAAATATACCAACAAACAAAATAGTAACTTTTGAAACTTAAAGACAAAAATGTGGAGCTTGGATTTTAATAGGGGAGTTTGAAGGCTATTACATACTTTTCCAGCCCCAACATTCTGTTTTGTAAATCTTACCCGACAATGTGCTGATTTTCCTCAGTGTTTAGTATGGCACAGCCTTATGTTTCTCCTTTCAATTGTTTTCTTGTTGATGAGTAAAATTCAAATAGAAACATGATGGTACAAGCTAATCCTAGCCTGTGGGAATCTGAAGCAGGATTATTGTGAATTTGAGGCCAGAGTGGCAACAAAGTAAACTGCAAGTCTGCCTAGGCTACAGAGAGCTTGTATCTGAAAAGACGAAAACATCCAAGCCTGGTTCCTAGATGAAGAGCTACATGCAGTTAATGTAGAGAGAGGGAGAATTTCTTTCCTAGGGATGAACCCCCCTAATTGGTTATTTAATACCAAGTCATCAGCCTGAAAAACATGCGGATGAGCTATTCTAAATGAACTCAGCAGGTTGTATTTACATATTTATTCATGTACATATATGTGTATGTCAATAATAAGAAAAGAAAAAGAGGCCATGAATTAGAGGGGAGGAGCTAGACATGAGAGGGGTGGGAGAGGGGGTGGGGAAGTGATGTAAATGCAGCACACATACGAAATTAAAAAAAATTGGGAAAAGGAAAAACTTGAATGAGAAAGATCCTATTTTTGGATTTTTGGTAGATTATAGAAAAGACAGGTAATGTTTTCTTTCTTTTTGAGCACTTTGTATCAAACCCGAGCCTTATGAATGCTAGGCAACCAACCACTCTACCACTGGGTATTCCCTGATACGCAGCCCTGCTGACCTGCACTCAATAGAGATCAGTCTGGTGTAGCCTCCCAGAATGCTGGGAATAAAGATGTGAACTATGCCTGGCCTAGTAAATTTAGGTCATGAAACACCATGACCTAAAACAAGTTGGGAAGGAAGGGTTTTATTTGGCTTACACTTCCACATTAATGAAGAAAATGTCAATCAATTAAGGAAGTCAGGATAGGAACTCAAAACAGGGCAGGATTCTGAAGGCAGGAGCTCATCCAGAGGCGGTTCTTGCTCAGCCTACTTTTTGATAAAACCCAGGACCACCTGCCTAAGAGTGACTCCACCCACAGTGAACTCACCCCCATCAGTACTAATTAAGAAAATCTACACGCTTGCCTGAAGCCAGGTTTTATGGAGGCATTTTCTCAGTTGAGGTTCCCTCCTCTAAGCTTGTGTCAAGTTGATGTAAAACTTTTTCTTGCTTTAAATCCTAGCACTCTGGAGGCAGAGGCAGGCAGAACTCTTGCTTTTGGGGCCAGCCCAGTCAAGGATACACAGAGATGCTGTTTAAAAAAACAAAACCAAACAATTTTTTTTTCATCTGTCCATTTCTTTTTCTAATGTCTATTTCCCAAGTGGTACTTCAGTTAATAATTCATTTTACAAATGGATGAGGTAATTTATATAAGGCAGGAAATAGTAGATCTAAGTTTTTGTTGTTGGTGTATGGGTGATTTTGTTGTTATTTTGCCCCTAACTGTAGCTCAGTACCAAGGCTGGCCTTGAGCTCTGGATCTTTGTTGCCTCAGCCTTCCAGATGCTGAAATAACAGGCACATACAATTCCTCACTGATATCTAAGATTGGAGCTAAGATACATGAAATTAAAAGCTGTTTCATTATACTTTTTTTGTGTTCTGGATGTACAGACTGTCTGATGAATGTCTTTTAAAAATTCTTTGTTTTTCAGTATATGCTTTGTTTTAGTTGGATAATAAGTTTCCTTTCTTTTTTCTTTTAGAGACATAGTCTCACTATGTAGTTCTTGTGATTTGTAACTTGCTTTGTATACCAGGTTGACCTCAGTCTCACAGAGATCAGTCTTTGCTTCCTGCATGTTGGGATTAAAAATGCCTAGCCCAGTAGTAAATTTCTTGAAGAAGGGAGCTTTGACTCACAGATCTTGTGTGCTTTGGTTGGTATCTGGATACGATTGTGAGTGTATTAGTACCTCCATTATGAGCTTTTTATTTGATAAAAAATATATAATGAATATCTTAAATACTTACTATTCAGATTAAATTGAAGTTTTCTTACTTAGTATATAAAAGTTTTTTTTTTGAAGGCTTTGTGTTTGCTTGTTGGGTCCAGTTTTCTACCCCTGAGCTAAACCCATGGTCCAGCTTTGTTGTTGTTCGTTTGACAGGTTCTCACTGTGAAGTAATGGCTAGTCCTGAGCTTCCTCTGGAGACCAGGATTATCTCCAGTTTACAGAGATTCTCCTGTCTCTGCCTTCTGGGTACAGGGATTAATAGAGGTGTGCATCTCCATGCCCAGCCAGTATTTAATTTTTATATTAATTTTTTTTTAAATTTTTCGAGACAGGGTTTCTCTGTAGCTTTTGGTTCCTGTCCTGGAACTAGCTCTTGTAGACCAGGCTGGCCTCGAACTCAGAGATCCGCCTGCCTCTGCCTCCCGAGTGCTGGGATTAAAGGCGTGCGCCACCACCGCCCGGCTTTATATTAATTTTTAAAAAGTATTTATTTTCTGTGTGTTTAAGCTCTATGCCTGTGTATCTCAATTTTGGGGAATTGAGTCTCACTTACTATGTGGTTCTAGGGATCAAGTTAAGGTCCTTAGGCTTGTAACAAGCACTTTAAACCAAAGGGGCTTGTAAGTTGTTTCTTAAAATAAATAAATAAATAAATAAACCAAAAACCCTTTGTATGACCTAAAACCAGTAAGTACTGTGGCAGGCCAAAGCTGGAAAATCCTGTGTTTGAGGTTAGCTTTGGCAACATATAAAGTTCTGGGCCAGGGTTAGAAGCATAGTGAGATGATAACTTAAAAGAAAATGAAACAAAACCGAGACTGAGTGTGTTGGTGTACATCTGTAATTTTAAGTACTGAGTGTGGTGGCAGAGGATGATCAGGATTTCAAGGTCATTCTTGGTTACATGGCAGATTCATAGTCTGGGTTATGTCAAAAACTCTGTCTTAAGACAAAACCACAAACCACAAACAACAAAGATCCCAAACCGAATGCATAAGCCTCAAATGCAATAAGCAATATAAGATGCTTTGTTTATTTGAGAAAGGGTTTCCTTCTGTTTTCTAGACTGACCTTGAGTCGCAATCTTCATGCTTCATCTTTTAGTGTGCTGGGATATGTAGTTTTGTTGTTGTTTTTTAAAATTACAAGAATGATACAATTTTGTTACAGAAAATTTGGAAATTGGAAGGGGATATCTCCCATAACTTCAATTTCTGCTATTTCTTTATTCATTTATTTTGAGATTTGATCTCTCTTTGTAGTTCAAGGTGGTTTTGGAGTTCATGTGTCAGCCTCCTGTTGATATTACAGGTGTGTGTTATTTTGAGTTTATTTTTATTTCATGAAAACCTAGAATGTGTAGTTGGGCGAAGGTGGTGCACACCTTTACACCCAGCATTTGGGAGGCAGAGGTAGGTGGATCTTTGTGAGTTTGGTCTGTAGAGCGAGTTCCAGGACATCCAGGGCTACACAAAGAACTCTATAGGGCTGAAAACAAAACCACTACATGTACAGGTAAACATATCAATTTATTACTTCAATTTAACAATTATAGCAGTAAATACAGGGTAGAGTTTGAAAATTACAACTGTTTCCACAATCAGGAAAAGAATATTTTCTCAACATGACAGATTTAAGTTTCTAGTGTGGGAAGGTGCAGTGGAAAATGTTTCCCTTTTTTGCCTGCTATATTTTTTATATTGAGTATATGGCGTATTCTCAGGAAGTCTCTGCTTACTCAAGAGACAACTAGTCATTGTTAAAATGTTTCAGGATGGGCAGCACTTGGGAAGGATTGGTTTAGTTAGAATTAATTAGGATCACATGGGTTTGTGCAGTAGCCTCTCAGGGACAATTAAGAGTGCATTCCTTTATTTTCATCTGTTTACAAGCTAATGTTAGCAACAGGCTGATAGACTGTCCCCAGTTGCCTCGCTTTAAATGTTCATTAGGGCATTTTACTTGCATTCCAGAGAAATTAAAACCCAAATTTGCAAAGAAGTTTTTGTAAAATTGTACTCTGGAAACAAAAGCAGAAAAATAATTTTTCAGAAATCCTAATTTTTTTGCTTGTTGGTAGAAAATAATAATAGAAAAGGAAATGTTAGGCAAACCATATTTTAGAATTTCATTTTAAAACATTTTAATTCTCACTAAAAAATGTGCTTTTGTTAAAAATTATCTTTAGGGGCCAGTGGGATGGTTTAATGGTTCAATGTCGGTAAAGACCTTTGCTGCTAAGCCTGATAATTTTGAGTTTGATTCCCAGGACCCACATGGTGGAAAGAAAGACTGACTGCTGCCAGTTGTGTTTGGACTAATGTATCTGTGCGTGTGTTGCTGACACAGCCACATACAGTGGTAATAATTTAAAAAAAAAATAAGAAGAAGTAGCTGGGCAGTGGTAACGCATGCCTTTAATCCCAGCACTTGTGTGGCAGAGACAGGTAGATCTCTGTGAGTTCAAGGCCAACCTGATATACAGAGCACGATCCAGGACAGGCTCCAAAGTTACAGAGTTACCCTGTCTCTAAAAAACAAATAAAAGAGAAAAGTTATCTTAATTATTAGGAGCTTTAAATAGACTGAAGATTTTGTAATTTGATGCGTAAGTGGAAAACTAAATAAAAATGATTTCAGGAGAAAGGCTGGAAGAAAAAAAACACTTAAGATTTTATAATATCGTTAATTATAGCTTTTAATTACCTCACCTTTAATAGCGAGCATGTATTCTTTCTGTTAGCAATTGATTTAGCATTTTTATATGACACTTGAAAATTTACCCCTTTAAATTGACATCAATAACAAAGTAAAACTATATTCTAAGATTGTAGCTACATTTAGATTTCTTTTCTTTCTTTCCCCATCCTCCTGCTGGCCCTTGTTTATTCCATGATGGCCCAGAATTTGTAGTGTAGCTGAGGATAACCTTGAACTTCTGGTCTTACTGCCTGCACCTCAGTTGAGGATCTTGTGCCACTACACCTGCTTTGCTAGCTTGCTAGCTTTTCTTTTCTTTTTTTTTTTTTGTAAAGTTTTTCGACCATGTGTATGCCTAGTGACTGTGGAAGTCAAAACAGGGCATCAGACCCCTGGAACTGGAGTTATCAAAAGTTGTGAGCTGCCATGTGGGTGCTTGGAAATCAAACTTAGGTCTAATGCAACAAATGCTCTTAACACCGAGCCATCTCTCTCTCCCTCAAAGGGTATATTTATGCTATATATTGCTAACACTATCTTCCATAGCTTCATCAATATAGTATATGTATATTAGACTTTTTGATCAGTGTCAGTTTGACATAAAAATTAGATTTCACCATTTTGTCATTTCTTCAATTATGGTTAAGGTTGAAATTATTAGTAGTACTATTAGTAGTAATAGTAGTAGTAAACTGTTTAAATTTTCTGTGTTTAAAATTCATAGCCCTTCTCTCAGCTTTTGCCAGATCTATATATTTTTTTCTTTCATTGCTGGATATTGAACCCAAGGCCTTAGGTGTGCTAGGCAAGTGCTGTACCATTGAACCCCAGATCTATATATATTTTTAAAAAATTGTGTTTTTGCTGCCTACATGTACATATGTACAATATGTGTGCGTGTGTGTGTGTGTGTGTGTGTGTGTGTGTGCGTGTGTGTGCGTGCATGGAGTTCAGATGAGAACATCAGATTCCCTAAAACTGAAATGACAGATGGTTGTGAACCATTATGTGGATGCCAGGAACTGAATCTGGGTCCTATAGTTTTATTTTGTGTATGATCTAACAAATAAATCTTGCCTTAAGATCAGAGTGCAAAGCAGCCACACTAGTCTTCCATACAAACCAGGCAGTAGTGGCACACATTTTTAATCCCAGCAGCTGCACTAGTTATCCATAGAGGCCTGGAGGTGATGGTGCATGCCTTTAATACCAGCACTGGAGAGGAATATAAGGCGGCATGAGACAGAAACTCGTTGTCTTTTCAGTCTGAAGATTTCGTAGTGGTAAGAGCTCTCTTGTGGTTGGCTGCTTTGCTTCTCTGGTCTTTCAGCTTGAACTCCATTATCTGTCTCTGGGATTTTATTATTTGTGCTACAGGGTGATGTAGGAGGTTCTTTTGTTCATGTGTTGCTTTCATTAGTTAATGAATAAAGAAACTGCTTTGGGCCTGATAGGGCAGAACCTAGGTAGGCTGAGAAGACAGAACTGAATGTTGGGAGGAAGAAAGCAGAGTCAGGGAGAAGCCATGAATCCTCCACCTCAGATGGACGCTGGTTAGAATCTTGCCGGTAAACCACAGCCATGTGGCGATACACAGATTAATGGAGATGGGTTAAACTAATATGTAAGAGTTAGCCAATAAGAAGTTAGAGCTAATGGCCAAGCAGTGTTTAAATTAATACAGTTTCTGTGTTGTTATTTCGGGTGTAAGTTAGCCGGACATCTGGGTTGAACAAGTGGGCCCTTTCCTTGCAACAACAGGGTCCTCTGTAAGAGCAACAAGTGCTCTTAACTGCTGAACCTTGTCTCTAGCACTAAATGTAGATATTTTTGTTTTTTTGATACTTTTGAAACTTCTCTGACCATGTAGACCAGCCAGCCTTGAACTCAGAGATTTGCCTGCCTTGCCTCTTGAGTGCTGAGATTAAAGAGTGCATCATCACACTGAGAAGCAGAGACAGAATTATATATATATAGTTTCTAAAGTATCTCTGCCCCTAAACAGCTCCGTGATCTTGGACATTCTGTTTAATCTCTAGCTCAGTTGTTTATTTGTGTAGTAGAAATAAACTATGATTTAGGCATGTTGTAACTACAAAATGAACCAAGCAATTAAAAAAAGATAATAATTGTATTAGTCAGGGTTCTCTAGAGCAGTGGTTCTCAACCTTTGGTTTGTAACCCCTTTGGTGGGGGGATCCCATATCAGATATCCTGCATATCTGCAGGATATTTACATTATGATTTATAACAGTAGCAAAATTACAGTTAGGAAGTAGCAACAAAATTAATTTATGATTGGGGATTACCACAACATGAGGAACTATATTAAAGAGTCACAACATTAGGAAGGTTGAGAACCATATATGTGTGTGTGTGTGTGTGTGTGTGTGTGTGTGTGTGTAAGAGAGAGAGAAAGAGAGAGAAAAGGGGGATTATTAGAATGGCTTATAGACTGGTCCAGCTAATCCAACAATGGCTGTCTACCAATGGAAGGCTAAAGAATCCAGTAGCTCACTCCACGAGCTTGGATGTCTCAGCTGGTCTTCAGCATGTGCTGGAATCCCAAAGTAGGCTCTAATGCCAGTGAAGGAATGGACTTGCTCTAGCAAGAGCAAGCAGGCAAGGAAAAAGCCAGTTTCCTTCTTACATATTCTTTATATGGTTTGCCAGCAGAAAGTGTGGTCCAGATTAAAGGTGCATCTTCTTACCACAAAAGAGCTGGATTAGAAGTGGGTCTTCCCACTTCAAGTGACTTAATTAAGAAAGGAAAAAAAAAACCCTCATAGGTGTGCCCAGTCAATTGGGTTTTAATTAAGTCTAGTTATAGTCAAGTTGATAACCAAGCATAGCCATCGTACCTAGGTGGTGGTGGCGGCACACACCTTTAATCCCAGCACTCAGGAGGCAGAGGCAGGTATATCTCTGAGTTTGAGGCCAGTCAGAGTTGCACATAGAGGAACCCTGTCTGGGCAGGAAGATGGGGAGAGTGGGGGAGGGGCAGAGATGGAGAATAGCCATCACGATACATGAAGCTGCCGATAATTTTTTTTTTAGGCTTCCTGTAGTTTTCTGTTTAAGATACCTTGGTTAGTGCTCTGTAATTTTCTGTTACATAAATCTGAACTTTGACACTTCTGTACCAAAACTCGGAGCCAGGTAGAATAAATTTACCTTTCTTATATAAATAATGCTTTCAAATGAAAAGTTGGAGCTGTTTCTGAAACTCATTTTGCTGCTAAAGATAATTGAGGATGTTTGTTTAATTGATGGTGGTGGTTATTGTGGAATATTTAATTGAGCTCTAGCACCACATCTGTCTGCATGCTTCCATGCCCTCTGCCATGATGATAATGTACTGAACCTCTGAGACTGTAAGCAAGCCACCTCAATTAAATATTTTTATTTATAAAAGTTGTCATGGTCATGATTCTCTTCACAGCAATAAAAAAAATAAAAACCAAGACAGTCACATTGTTTTTCTTTTTTAGAGACTAGGCCTCTTGTAGCCCAGGCTGGTCTTGAACTTGCTTTATAGCTGAGGATGACCTTAAACTCCTGACCCTCCTTAGCTCCAAAGGGCTAGATAGGATTACAGGTGTGTGCCACCATTCCTTTTCTGCTTGTCCTTTTGATGTTGAAGAATCCTTTGCCAGATCTGAGATTATAAAGATTTATCCCCAACACACTTTAAAAAAAAAAAAGACAGGTTTTACCTCAGGCTGGCCTGGAACTCAATAACTGTGTAGACCAGGCTGGCCTCAGACTCACAGCAATCCCTCTGGTTCTAACTCCTGAATGTTGCGATTAAAGACATGGCCTAGAGATTGTTTTTTGTTTGTTTGCTTTTGCTTTTAAAAGAGTTTCAGGTCTTAAATAGTTCCTTGATTGATGCATTTTTAGGTAATGAAAAAAAGTTTTTTTTACGTGTGTGTGTGTGTGTGTGTGTGTAGATGTTGGTCGAAGGACAACTTGTGGGAGTAGGTTTTTTTCATTCCATCATATGGCTTCTAGGGATTGAACTCAAGTTGTAGGCTTAGGGAGAAGCACCCTTACCCTCTGAGCCATCTCTCTGGTTCTTTGAGTTAATTTTTATATAGGATGTGAAGGGTCCACTTTCATTCTTTTGCTTGTGTTGCAGTATCCCAGCACTATTTGTCAAATAATCTTGATGTCATTGTCAAAAAAACCATAGATGGATGAGTTTATTCTGAATTTATAATTCTGTCCAACTCAAAATGTTTGTCTATCCATGTACAGTGCAATGTTATCTTGAGAAATAATTGTTTTATAGTGAATTTTGAAATTGAGATGTGTCTGACATCTAGCTTTGCATTTTCTTAATCAGAACTATTTTGGCTATTACGAAGTCATTGGAACTCCATATAAACTTTAGTTAGAATCAGCATGTTCGTTTCTACAAAATGTTGACTGGACTTCTAGGAATTGCATTGAGTCTGTAGATGAGTTTGAAAAGTTTTGCCATCTTAACAATGTTAATACTTGTAATTCATTAATATAAGATGCTTTCTTATGTATGTATGCATTTTTGTATATATGTATGTATAGTTTGCTTTTGTTTTTTCAAATTTACTGCAAGTGCATAAAGTATGATCATTTTTATATATTGGTTTTTATATCTTACAACTTTCATAACTTTGTTTTAATGAATTCTTTAGTACTTTGCTTTATAAAAGATCTTGTTTTCTGTGAATAGGGATAGTTTTACATCATCTAGTCTGGATGCCATTTATTTCTTTTTGTCTATATTCACTTGCTAGCCCCTCCCTTATAATAATGAAAAGATGTGGCAAGAACAGACATGATGTGCTAGTTTTGGGGGAAAACCATGTATGTATATAATATAGCCTTACACTTGAGCACCTACAGAGAGAAACTGAAAACAATATGTATTTTTTACACTGTAATTTGCTTGTTGTGGAATATTAATTTAAGATTTGTTACATTTGTTTAGGCCTTGGAATGTGTGTTTCTCTGTAAAGTGTTGCTTTGCCTGTCTTGAATTCCTGATTGGTCTAATAAAGAGCTGAACAGCCAATAACAAGGCAGGAGGAAGGATAGGTGGGGCTGGCAGTCAGAGAATACAGAGAGAAATCTGGGAGAAACAGATTGAGGAGGAAGGGGACGCCAGGGGTCAGCCTCCTGGTTACAGAGCAAGACATGAATAAGAAGTAAAGAAAGGTATACAGAAATAGAGAAAGATAGAAGGGGTGATTGAGTTAAGAAAAGCTGTTTAGAAGGCTGGCGGAGGAGGCCTTCCTACTCATGTGGTCTTTATGACTTCCATCATGGCATACCATGGACAGGGATAGAAGGCGCAGAAGGTGATGGTGCAGCCCATCAACCTCATCTTCAGATACTTGCAAAATGGCTCTCAAGTTCAGGTCTGGCTGTATGAGCAAGTGAATATGCCGATAGAAGGTTGTATTGGCTTTGCTGAGTACGTGAACCTCATTAGATTATGCAGAAGAGATTCACTCTAAAACAAAGTCAGGAAACAATTGGGTCAGATCATGCTGAAAGGAGATAATAATATTGTGCTCCAAAGTATTTCCAGCTAGAGCCCATCACTCAAGAAGTTGAAGAAGAAGTACAGTGTTTTAAAGGTGTCTTCTGTTGGGAGCACAGTCTGAAACATTTATTCATATTGTTTTAGTGACCCTTATGTTATTAACAGGTGACAATAAATGTTGTGAGATTTATTGCTTTTATTACCAAAACAAAAAAAACGAAAAGAAAACTGTCTAGAAATAAACCAAGCTAAGAAGGCTGGGCATTTAGAAAGAAATAAGTCACTGTCTGTATTTATTTGGGATCCTGAAAGAAGCAAAGAACAAAAGAGTAAAAAGTATTTTAAGAAAACCAAATATAAAAAGCAACTTTTTTTTTCTTTTTTTGGAGACAAGGTTTCCCCGTAGTTTTGGACCCTGTCCTGGTACTAGCTCTTGTAGACCAGGCTGGCCACAAACTCAGAGATCTGCCTGCCTCTGCCTCCTGAATGCTGGGATTAAAGACGTGCACCACCACTGTTTGGCTGCACTTTGCTCTTTAAAAGAAATTTCCCTTATACTTACAAATAGTTATTTGTCATAATTGATAAAGAAATGCTTTTAATTTACAACAGAATTTAATTTTTTTGTTGACAGTTGTGGCTTAAAAGTTTACCTTTAGAAATTTCATTACTAAAAAGGTTCATGTGCAATTTTGTACAATTAAACTTTTAGATATTTTTATTTTTCTAAATTGAAAACTTATTTTATTCTCACTATATAAGGATGCTTGCTATAAAAGATCTTCAGAAATTACAGTGTTATCATGAATGTAAAAAAATCATTCATAATTCTTTAATCAGAGAAAATTTCTGTGATCATTTCAGTCATTCTTTTCAGATATTTTCACTGTGTTCATGATGTGTGCTTTTTTAATATCTAAAACGCGATCATATTTATAGTCTAGCAACAGTGACAACAAGAGCTGTCTGAGGCACATAAAGTAGTGTTGGTTGTCTTACTTGATGAGTGACTTGACAATCTGGATGGCTTTCTCCATCCCCATTTATCTGTCTCACGTTAGTGTTGTAATCAGCCCACATGTGCTTTAGTCTCCTTAGTAAGCTCCTGCCGCCTTAGGTTTTTGCCATAACTAGTGAATCTGTATTATAATAATAAGGTAAAGTTGGAGCTCAGAGCTTCTTATATATAATTTACAGGTTTTTCTTTGGATACTAGCTGAGTAAAATACCTTGTAGTAATAAGAGCGGTGGCGGGGCTGCGTCCCCAACACCCCAGCCGCCTGCTCGGCTAGCTTATGCCCGAAATAACAACACACAAACTGTATTCATTTAATCACTGCTTGGCCCTTTAGCTCTTGCCCTTACTGGCTAATTGATATACCGATCAACCCATTTCTAATCATCTGTGTAGCGCCCCTAGGTGCGCTTACCGGGAAGATTCCAGCCTCTGTCCATCCTGGGTTGGAGCTTCATAGTGTGCGTCTGCCTGGGAGCTGGGAGCATGGCGTCTCTCTCTGAGGTGTCTGCTCCCGAGAGGAGAGCTGTCGAGTCTGACCTCACTTCCTCTTCCTCCCAGCATTTTGTTCTGTTTACTCCACCCACAGGGCCAAGCAGTTTCTTTATTGCTTAACCAATGAAATCAACAGATTGATATATGACACTCCCACATCAATACCTCTTCATTATCGTTGCTTTCTTTCTCAAAACAGACTTTTTTGTTTTTGTTTTTTGCCTTTAGGTATGTAACCATATGCTTTTTTTTCTTTAAAGAATGATAAGAGGATGCTACGACTGTTTAACATTCTACAGATGTGGAGAATACTTCTATTAATACTATTTTTGTTGTATTGGCAGATAAGTAAAATAGTTTCATTCCGTCATTCAGCTTTATTATTTTTTTCTTTTTCTTTTTTCCTTTTTTCTTTGTTGAGACAGGGTCTTACTCTGTAGCCTACGCTAGCCTTGACACCATTATGTAGCTCAGACAGTCTTGAGTTTGCATCAATCTTCTTGCCTCAATCTCCAGAAGAAGTAGTTATATTGTACTTGCTCTATTTTACATGCTCTACCACATTTAGATCCCGAACACTTGGATACCTTTTATATTTCACTCCTTTCTAGTACAGAATAGAAATTTATCCAGTTAAAGAGTCTTTGCTGGGCAGGGTGTCAGTGCTGGTGCACACCTTTAATCCCAGCACTCGGGAGGCAGAGGCAGGTGTATCTCTGTTAGTTTGAGGCCAGCTTTGGTCTACAGAGCAAGTTCCAGGAAGCCAGGGCTGTTACACAGAGAAATCTTGTCATGAAAAACTAAAATAAAATAAAAATGAAAGACTTGATGGAATTATTAGAATTGATTCCAAAGCAAAATATAGAATTGCAAAATGAAATCTGTCCTGTTTTAGTTCTCATCATTTCATTTGTTCAATTCTTTCTTTGATTTTGAAGTGTGCATTTATTGTCTTAGCAAGTTTTGTTAATAAAACTGATAATTGCTGTTTTGAAAGCTAAGTTCCTTTTGGAACTTTAGTCATTAACTCTGTGTGTGTGTGTGTTTTGGGTGTATGATATATTCATATGTGTGTGTGCCCTTGTGTATGCAGAAGCCATAGGAGAATGCCTGGTGTCTTTCTCTATTGTGCTCTATCTTGTTCCCTTGATACAGGGTCTCTGGTTCCATTAGGCTTGTTGGCTAGCAAGCTCCTCGGATCCTCTTGTCTCTTGCCTCAGTGCTGGGCTTGTAGGCACACAAGTCATGCCTGTTTTTTATGTAGGTGTTGGGGATTTGAACTGAGGTTCTCATGTTTGCACATCAAGCATTCCTCACTGACATCTTCCCTGCTCAGTTTCTTTTTCTTTCCTCCTCGTCCTCCTCCTCCTCCTCCTCCTCCTCCTCCTCCTCCTCCTCCTCCTCCTCCTCGTCCTCGTCCTCCTCCTCCTCCTCCTCCTCCTCCTCCTCCTCCTCCTCCTCCTCCTCCTCCTCCTCCTCCTCCTTCTTCTTCTTCTTCTTCTTCTTCTTCTTTTTTGCTTTTCAACAGGATTTCTCTGTAGTTTTGGAAACTAGCTCTTATAGCTTATAGACCAGGCTGACCTCGAACTCACAGAGATCCTCCTAGCTCTGACTCCCAAGTGCTGTTTTTTTGTTTGTTTTTTTTTTGTTGTTGTTGTTTTAAAGACAGCATCTTATGATCTTTTCATCAAACTTTAGTCGTTGATTAAGGACTTCCAACTGGGTTTGTAAGTATATAAACAACTTTTGGAGGACTTCGTTTTAGAAAGATTACCACTAAGACACTTAGGCTGGATTTATAAGGCAATTTACCCATATGTCTTGTGTCTGGGGTATATTTTTCAATGAGTTTTTGCTTGATTTTCTTTCTCTTAAAAATTTTTTTAAAATAATTTGTATATGGTTGGAGGTATTTGCATGTGTGGAGTCAGAGGACAACTTGTTTCAGAAGTCAGTTCTCTTCATCCACCATGTGGATCCTGGAGGTTGATGCAGCTCAGGTTGGCAGACTTGGCATAAGCTCCTTTGCCTAATGAGCCATCTTGCCATTTCTGCTTGGTTTCCTTCTGAGTCTGTAAAGATTCAGGACAGTGAAATGGAATTACCACTCACCTTTGAAATGTCAGTTGTTTATGTTGTTAAAATACTTAAGCCCTTCTAGCAGATACCTCAGCTAGGAGTTATTATACAGTCAAAGTATACTAAGTCCATCCTGGTTTACATTAGTATTTCAGTGTAATGATGAATTTTTTTAAAATGAGAAATCTGAGACAGTAATGAGCTAGATGGCTGCTAGGACAATAAACTGAATCAAGACTCTATGGGGTAGTCCATTAGCGTATTTTAGAAAGCACAGTGATGCTTGGAGTGGGGAAAACCAAATTGTGTATCCTGATTCTCTGATAAGTGACTTCTGAAATTAGTGGCCCATGCCTTTAATCCCAGCACTCGGGAGACAGAGGCAGGCGGATCTCTGAGTTTGAGACCAGCCAGGGCTGTTACAGAGAGAAACCCTGTCTCAAAAAATCAAACCAAACAAAACAAGTAAAATATTTTGCTGGAGAAGTAGACACTATAGGATATGTGTACATATTTGGTATATACATAATATATCTTAACAATATATTGATTTCTAGACAATATTTCTAGACTTCACACTGTGCTCATGTATTTCTACGCATGCCCTTCTTCCCTCACCCCTTAGTAAGTATTGTTAAATTTTTCTTAAATCATACCCTCGTTTTTTGTCTTCATTGACATTTAGATCCTCAACTGAATCATTTAAGTTATTCCCTAAGTTACCCCCTATGTTCTTCCTATCTTTACATAGACACATGTACAAATAATCACTCTTGAATATGTCTTCCTTTGTATCCTCATTTCTTTAAATTAGATAGGGCCCTTTATAAATTTTCATCTGCAAAATATTAAACTGTTATTTCTGTTCATTACTTTGTGTGTGTGTGTGTGTTTGAGACATGATCTTGCTATATAGGTCAGACTCACCTGTAGTAGATATGCAAGGATGTGCCGCCATGTCCATACTTCTTCCTAGTTTGTACAGATTTAGCTGAGCTTTTCTAATTGCAGGCACACATGTTGTCTCTAAGTAGAGTCACCCTCTTTTCCCCATACTTTTACGTTCCTGCCTTCGTGTCATCCCTTAAGCCTCTTAGACGCCCTTCTTTGTCCTGAACATTCTTCCATATTCCCAAACAGGCAAACCGAGCTTTTGAGCATTGATACTCTTCAGCTGCCTTTCAAATGAGCTATTAGGGTCATCAGTTGGACAAGGAGCCCTTTGAACTGTGGGTGTGAAATGAGTGGCACTGCCTGCACATAAGCAATTCAACTCTGATGACATCAGATCATCATCAGGACACCAGTTTGTGTGCCCCAGGTTGTTTGTTGTGGTGCTGTGGTCACAATTACGCCTTTTTACACACTAGACAAATGCTTTCCTATTGTACTGCATCCCTTTATTACTTTATTGAAGTAGATTTTGAATTGATTTTTAAGTACTGCTTGGGTAGAGGATAAACATTTTGAAGAGGGCTTTAAACTTACTTTTGTTTTGTATTGGGTTTTTGGGTAGAATTATGTATGAAAAATACCCTTAGATTCTTTCCTAAATTTTTGTGATTCTTTGACTGTGTTTATTCATTCTCCTCCTTGTCACCAAAGAAGAAAATATTTTCCCCGAAGTGAAGGATGTTTTTTATCTTTTTGTCTGTTTCTCAAATATCTTTTGAATGAATACCAAATGTATCACAAAGAATTATTGAATAAAATATAATTTCTATTTATTGTTTATTTTAGTTGTCAAGTGGGAATCCTGTATATGAAAAATACTATAGACAGGTAAGATTTTTACTATATTTGTATTCTGAATTAAGCATAAAATATGATGTCAATTGTTGATTATATGCATGTAGATGAGGAGTCACTAGATAAGTTTGTTGTGTCATGATTCAACATTTTGGGTTTAGCCTCTAACTTTGAGTAATTGATACTGTTTTGTTTTTGAGAGGTCCTGCTAGGTGGTCTCAACTGGCCTTTCAGTACATAATCCTACCTCGGTCTCCTGAGTGTTAAGATTATAGGCACACACCAAAACTAGATAATAACACTCAGAAAAAATGAAAGAGAATTTAATTACCCTAAATATCTATGTTAAAAAATCTATAAAACATTAGATATATTCATTCAGATATAAATATCTTAGTTAATGTATAAGCCAAATAGGAA
The DNA here is from genome assembly GCF_037038515.1 of Microtus pennsylvanicus. Taxonomy (NCBI): domain Eukaryota; kingdom Metazoa; phylum Chordata; class Mammalia; order Rodentia; family Cricetidae; genus Microtus; species Microtus pennsylvanicus. Next base: position 45,223,040 of record NC_134591.1, read on the forward strand.
TAACTTTTGTGTGTTATTTGTTTATTTATTTGGTGGGTTAGTTCTTGTTTCCTGTTTGGCCTGGTATTCACTATGTAATTCAATTTTGTGTTGGACTTGTTAGAGTTCTCCTGCCTCAGCCTCTAGTGCTGAGATTTTGGTGTTCATCATTTCACACATATTAAGTGAGCATGGGGCTGAGGATGTAGTTCTTTGGTAGAGGACATGTTCATCACACAAAAGACCCTAGGTTTAATTCCCCGTACCAAAGAACAGACCAGCCAAACAAACAAGAAATGTATCAAGCATTTTGTTAATAAATTAGGGAAACATTCAGATATAAAATTAAAAATACAAAAATCAGGTGTGATAATAGTTGTTAATCCTAGCAGTTCAGGATCATCCTAGGTTACATAATGAGTTTAAGGCCAGTGTGAGCTATGTGATACCCAGCCTCAGAAAGCATTGAAAATGAAAATATGAATTGTAGTGATTCATACTCAACCAGAAAAAAATTTATTTGCATTTGTGTGGATAGGAATCATTTGTATTGCTAACAGTATTCTGTAATTTAATGTCTCGTTCTACAGTTTAAAAGTCTTATTAAAAAGCTAATCAGAAATAAATATTTTAGACCAGATAATGTCCTAATGTTCTAAATGGTTTCATTGCTCATTTCTTTCTTTATCCTTTTAAAAAAAAAATCTTGAGACATCTTTATGCACCCTAGGCTGGCCTTGCTCACTCAGTAGCAGAATATGACCTTGAGCTTTCAGTCCTTTCTGCCTCTGCCTGCCAAGTTCTGGGATTACAGGTGTGTGCCACCATGACCAGCTTCATTTTTGTGTATTTGATTGTTTTCACGGAACATTTGCGTAATTATAGAAAAGAGTGGTCTCATTTAGCTTGGTTGTCCACGTCATTTTAGCAAATACCAATTAGCTGATATAGAGATCCCTTTTGTTTTGACTTGCAAGTCTAGCACTGTGTACTACTTAGCAGCTTCTAAGTTGAATTCTTAAAAATTTGCAGAGTCTGATTGTATTTTTCATTTTAAATTGCATATATACTTCTTACAAGTGTGGTTCTTAAGAACCTATGTTGCTCAAACTGGTCTTGGATCAGGGCTCAAGTCATCCTGTCTCATCCTCATAAGTAGCTGGGGTTCTAAGTATATGCCAACATGTTCAGTTTGATTTATACTTCTTTAAGCTTTGTCTTTTTGAGATGAGCTTTCAGGCTGGACTCAAACCCATGATGTAGTTGAGAATAGCTTTGTATTTCTGATCCTCTTCTTTATTTCTCAAGTGTTGAGGTTATTGTGGACAACCATGCCAGTGTTGATTTTATTTTTTTGTTTTGTCTTAGAGACAGGGACTTGCTATGTAGTCAGACGTTCATTAAATTCTAAATCCTTCTTCTTCAACCTCCCCTGTGCTAGCATTGCAGGCATATACCACCATGCCTGTAATCTTTGTGGATGGGGTAGGGACAAGGTGTCATTGTAGTCCACCCTGGCCCCAAACTTGCTATGTGACAGAAGTTGGCCTGCTGATTCTCCTACCTGTACCTTCGAAGTGCTAGGGCTACAGGTGCTTCCCACTCTGCCTGGCCTCATGCCTGTTTTTTTTTATTGAAATTTTAAACGTTTTTGTTTGTTTTTCTGTCTTTAGGCTAGGAGCTAAACCTTGGAAATTCTTTCCACCATATTTCTCGTTGTATATATGAATTAGAACTGAGTTTTGCCCATGCTGAAGTTCTTAGTTAAAGTGTTTACTACCTGTGATGGTGGGACTTTATAAAACCAGATAGTAAACCAATTTTCTTCTCCCTCCCTCCCTCCCTCCCTCCCTCCCTCCCTTCCTTTCTGTGTGTGTGTTGTGTACATATGTGTGTATACATATGGAAGTTAAAGTGTCTTTACTCAGGTGCCTTCCACCTTTTATTTGAGACCAGGTCTCTCTTGCTGGCCTGTGTCTTTGGCCAAATAGTCTAAGCTAGCTGGCTATTGAGCTCCTGGAATCTACCTGTTTCTGAATTGTAGGTTACCACCTTATCCAGCCTTTTACTTGAGTTCTGAGCATCCAAACTCAAATTCTCATGCTTTAAAGCATTCGGGGCATTCGAACTGGGGTGTTTGAATTCAGGTCCTACTTCTTGTAAGTGCTTTACTGACAGAGCCATCTCTTTCCCCCATGTCGGAGTTGTAGTGGGAAGCTGCTTGTTGGTTCCCAGCTGCTCTCTGCTTGTTTGTCCTGGCAGCTGAGAACCAAAACAATCACACAGAAACTGTATTCATTAAATCACTGCTTGGCCTGTTAGCTCTAGCTTCTTATTGGCTAACTCTTACTTATTAATTTAACCCATTTCTTTTAATCTGTGTGTCGCCACATGACTGTGGCTTATGGCTAAAGTTCCCAGCATCTGTCTCCAGTGACTCGATGGTGCCTCTCTGACTCTGCCCTCCTTTCTCCCAGCGTACAGCCTAGCTTTCCCCACCTAGTTCTGTTTTTCCCTGCCATAGGCTCAACACAGTTCTTTATTCATTAACCAATAAAAGCAACACATAGACAGAAGGACCTCCCACACAACCCCCATGCATGCCCAGTCATTGTAGGAGAGGTTTATATAGATACTCCACACCAAGCTACTGTTCTTTACAGATAACTTGTTTTATCAGAATAAAAGAGAATTGTTTTTAAAAATGAACTTGTGTTGTACACTTGACTAATTTATTTACAGCCTTTTAAAAAGCTGAAGAACTTGTTGAATCTTTGTGATTATATTGTCATACAAAGTAGTCTTTCAGTAAAAATTATTGTTTTGGTATTTGATGAATCAGAGAAATTGGGTTCTATTGGAAAGTGTTTTTTATTCAGTTTACAATAGTGTAGCCTACTGTATTGAGATAGCCTAAGAAGAAAAAGAATTTTTTTTTTTTTTACATTTTGAAGTTGGGGTGTACATTACTGGTAGAATGCTTGTTAACATGAACAAAGCCCTGGGTTCTGTCCCAAGCACTGGGAGGTGGGTGGTGAGGGTGAGTGAATGATGTTCTTATTCTGGTTTCCCAAGGCAGTTGTAGTAGTACACTCCTATGATCCTAGAACTTGGGGGGTGGGGGGTGGGCAGGAGGATCATTCAGGATCGTGTTCGGTTACACTGGAGTTTGTTACATGCCTCGGTTACGTACATGAAACAGTATCTCAATAAGAGAATAGAACTTAAACGTAGGGCATGATGTCTGTAACCTCATCTCAGGAGACTGAGGTAGGAACGTCATAAATTTGAGGCTAGCCTGTGCTATACATTGAGACTTTGTCTGAAGAGTTGGTCATGGTGGTGAAACTGTGATCCCAGCACTTGGGAAGTGGGGATGGAGGTAGGCTGTCAGGAGTTTAAGGCTAGCCTGGGCTATATGAGGCCTTGACTCTTGAAATAAGTGGGTTTTTTTTTTGTTGTTGTTGTTTTTTTTTTTTAATAAAGAATAGGGAAGAGGACTTGAGATGACTGCAGGGGTAAAGCACTCATAACCCGAGTCAGTATCCCAAATTCATGGTACGGGGAGAGAACACACTCTTCAAAAGTTGTCCTCTGATCTCTACACACATATCATGCCCCTGCCCCCATCACACACACAGAGAAATAATTCAAAATTTTTCTTGATTTAAAAAGACCGCCCCCCATCCTCAAAAACAACAGAAAAAAAAAGGAAAAAAATAATGGAACTCTGTTGACATCAATTCTAGCTTGTAGTTTATAGCAGAGCCTTTTGCAGGGATTAGAGGACTGTAGAAACATCCTGTAGGTGAATGTAGATGGAAGTTTTTAATTTGTTACTGTGATTGCAAGAATGGAAGATAAGATTCCATACTAGGATACAGTATGTAAATACTTAATGAATTCAGTCTATGATTACTTTGAGTGTATTGATATGTAGGTAATGCTGGGCGTGAATGTTCCTTTCTTATCATGGTCAGGAAGTGGGTAAAGAAAAATAGTTGTGGAGAATTTTACAGACATGTTTCCTTATACTTCTGTACTTCCTTCTTCCAAAACTGAAGGATTAGGCAGTTTTTTTTTTTCTTTTTCTGAGTGCCTGATTTAGCCTGTTCTTGCCTTTGAGAGAGGTTTTTCCCCTTCATTCTGGGACTAGGCTATGTAAATGCTTCATGTGTTTACAGTAAACTTAGTCTTTTAACTAAACTAGAAACATAGCTACTTCATGAATATCCTATTTCCCATGGCTTTTAAGATTTACTTTTTATATTTACAAATAGAAGTTTAGGAAGTCTTTGCAAAAACAAGCTTTTTTTCCATCCTTTTGTTTGTTATGACCTCATTATGTCTTAAAGGATAAGTCCCCATCAGTCAAAATAATGTATTCCTCTTAATGCACTGTAGAAATGAAACAGGTTTTTTTAAGTTGGACATGACTTAAAGCTGATACTGCTTTGATATTTTTAAGTGTTTCAATTTCTAAGAGCAGATACAGAAGCAGAAGTTAATCTAAATCATGCTCAGCTATCCCAGTTCTCAGAAGACCTCTAAGAAATATTTTTTTCTTATATTGCCATTTAAATGACAATCATGAAAGTGTGGAGTTAGATCTGTGTTCATGTTCCAATTCTACTTACTTGCTTTTCCATGAACTTGTTTCTTTGCTTGTATAATAGACATGATAAACTTATTTTGCAAATTGACTCCTGTTTGGATGATACCATTCTTAGAAGAATCTGCAGAGGTCTTGCTCTTGTTAGCAGAAGGATTCTGATTCCAGTTCATGAATTAGGGAGGAGACATGGAAAGTGATACAATTTTGATTTTGTGTTTTACTGTCAGATTCCTGTTTTTCTTTTCAGGTTGATACAGGCAATACTGGAAGGGTGTTGGCTTCAGATGCTGCTGCATTCCTGAAAAAATCAGGGCTTCCAGCCTTGATTCTCGGAAAGGTAGGATGTGCTTATTATAACTAGACTATAATGAATATGGAGAAGCATAATAGAACTGCAAATAAATTCAGAAGGTTGCAATCAAGAAACATTCAAATTAGAACTGAGTCATAGGAGCAGTTGTAATGGAATGGGGTTGTGGTGTAGTGATTTATCCTTTTGAAAATTAAAGCGATGCCAACTTTTCCTGATGGGAGAGCTGTTCCTTTCCCCCACAAGCTGCAACACTCTAGAGAGCAGCCCTGCACCTTGCCTGGACAGCCCCATTGGTGGAGGTCTGAGTGAGCCAGCCCCTAAGTTGTGAGCATGGAAGAGTTGTCCCCATTACTCATCTGTCATGTGGTAGCATGCGCAGCGAAGATACTCTCCCCCATTCCCACCCTCAACCCCACCCCACCCCCACCCCCCTCCCCCCACCCCCCAACAACTGAGGCAGGTGGGAGAGCTGGCCCTGAGGTCATAAGAGCAGGAGAGCTGTCTCTACCACTCACTCAGAGAGTGACCCCTACGCCATACTTGGACAGCACAGCAGACTGATCCTGAAGGTGTAAGTGTGGGTGAAGAGACTCTGAAGATGTGAAAATGGGAGAACTGGCCCTTCCTCTCGCTCACCCCTTCTAGGGATGAACTAGCCAGGCCATGCTGGAAAGCTCACTCTGGTGGTGAGGCAAGGGAGAGCTGGAAGGCTCACCAACTCTGCAACTACCCAGGCCCAGAGCCAGGGATATGAGTTAGCCCACTCCAACATCCACCCCATCTGTGATCTGCTGGAGCACATGAAGGGACCAGTCCTGCAGACCCAAAGCCGCAGGATTTCCACAACACAGGGCAACAGCAGGATAACTAAGAGGAGTCCTGGTGAGGACCCAGCATTGATAGTGTAGCAAGAACCAGAGACCTCGAACCAGACCAATGACTCTTTGCAGTGCACACTTACAGGTAAAATATGAACAAAAGGGTTTACTGTGTGAGTTGCTGTATCACAACTACAGCTTCCCTGTCAAAATTGTTTCTTTCTCTTAAAATTTTATTTTATTTTATTTGATGGGGGGAGTTGCAAGGGCACAGGGAAGATACTAAGGGATAGGGAAAGAAATAGGATAGAGATGTGTGATGTGAAGGACAAAGCATAGCTAAAAAAGAAAAGTTAAAAAAAGAAATTAAGGTAATTTTGAGCATTTTAGAAACATTACTTTTGACTAGGATGAAATGAGAAAGTAATTGTACATTTGTGTATTGTGGGGAGGTGCAGTGAAGAGTAGGAACCTTGCTATCCACTCAGACAGTTGGACCTATCCTTGTTTCCTCAATAAAACTGCCTCTGTTTAATGTACAAAGCAGAGTTAGGGATTGAAAAGAACAGAGGTGGAAAGCTCCTTTCTTGCTAAATTGTTATGCATGATATTGATATATAATAAAAGTCTTTAAAAATAATATTAATAGTTTCATAACTCATAGAAAAACTAACTTGTAGATAGAAGTTTCTGTCCTTCCTAGTCCCTCAGCTGTTCAGTTCCAAAGAAACACACAGAGGCTTATATTAATTATAAGCTGTTTGGCTCAGGCTTATTATTAACTAGCTTTTACAACTTAAATTAACCCATATTTCTTATATAAGTTTATCCATGTGACTTGGTACCTTTTCTCAGTGAGGCATTCTCATCTTGCTTCCTCTGCTTTTAGCTTATGACTGTGTCTCTGCTTTTCCTCTTTCCAGAATTTTCCTAGTCTGGTCGTCCCGCATATACTTCCTGCTTGGCTAATGGCCAATCAGTGTTTTATTAAAACAATATGAGTGACAAATCTTTAAAGTGTACAAGAACATTATTCCACAGCATTAACTAACCATCCATAGGGGGAAAAATTACCTTAATAAGAATCAAAACCAGGGTAGTATGTTTCAGTGGACAATAGTTAAACCTTGGGCTAGTGAAAAGGACATTTGACTAGAGGTTGGAACTTGTATTCAATTTTCTCCTCATTCCTTTAATGTTCTTAAGCCAGATTTCCTAACCTGGGTCTTCATGTCTTTGTTAAAGGGTTGCACTGAATAATTTCTAATGATTTTTAGATCTGTTTACACAGATCATGAAGTTATTAGTTACGGGGATTTAATTTATCTTTTAAAGATTTTGTTAAAATATATAGAGATTGATTCTTTTTTCCTGTTATATTTCAGATTTGGGATTTAGCTGATACAGATGGCAAAGGTGTCCTGAGCAAACAAGTAAGATTGAGAGATTCATCTAAATTTTTTGTGGGCTTGGTCCAATTTGAAGTAAAAAGTAGCAGATTTTTTTATGTTTAAGCTTAAAATTAGTTTTTCAAGACCATGTGTATTAACATTGAAAATATTTTTAACTACTGAACATTTAGTTATCTGAATGCTAAAGTTTAGTAACATTGTTTTACTGAAGCTTTTATATACTACTTATATCTCTTACAGACTTTGTTCTTAGTATCTTATTAATTAAATTTCTTGAGTATACAAGATCATAAGTAAATATTGATTTTATTAGTAAGTGTTATTGTAGATAAGCCCAGACCTTTGAAAGGTGTCTTGGGCTAATCAAACCTAAATTCTTGTGTGGGTTTATTTCTGACATGTCAACCGAAAAGTGGTGCACAGGATGGAAGTACACTCTATAAATATGTGAAAGTGTTTATTGCCAAAGGTATTGAATGCCATGTATATATACTTTAATGTTTGGTGTGTTGGAAGTTTGCTATCTTCATACTCTTGTTTAGCACTACTGTGTAAAGCTCATTTTCCTTATAAGCATAGCTAAAACAAGGTCAAAAACAGAAAGAAATGAGAATAATAAATAATGATAGAATCAAAATACCCAGCCTCTTTTATAGGAAGATTATGTGTATGGTTGTTTTGCCTGCATGTATGTGCATGTTTGTGTACCACATGTGTGCCTGGTGCCTGCAGGGGTCAGAAGAGGGCTTTGGATCTCCTGGAACTGGACCTACAGGCAGTTGTAAACTGCATGTGAGTGCTAGGAATCAAACCCATGTTCTCCCAAGAGCAGCCAGTGTTTTTAATGACTGAGTCTTTTAAAGACTGGGCTCTTGAATACCCAGCCTCTTAATTAGGATTTTAGGACTAGATTGCTAGTAGTCCTCATCGGAGGTTCTGGGTAGAAGGGCCAATTCAAGACACTGAAGACAGGGGCCCTCTGGTATGGTCCACTCAGCAAGTGTTTGTTAAGAGCCAGACTTTAGAAGTACAGAGGTGAATGTGACAGATGTAATTAAGGGAAATTTGTAGTATAGTAACTTCTTCACTGGTAGTGCTGGATATCAGATCAGTTTGAGTTGTCTTTGCTGCATCCAGGCTGCTAGATATCTGGGTTTGCCATTGAAGTTTGAGTGTACATTGAAGGCAGTGTTTTGTTCTGGCTTTTTGAAGAAAGATTTGTGTTGACTCAGCGGTTACAGAAATTTCAGCTCACAGTCGTTTGCATGCTAAGTACACTGAACCATCCCCCCAGCCCAAAGATAATACTGTACTGAGAGTCTGTATGATAAAAATGACCCTTGGTGCTATCCACCTACAGAATAGTTTTATTTCATTGCTCCTAATACATTGCAAGGTAGATAGTATTAGACTATCCTCCTCTTAGGAAAGAATTTTATTTAAATTGCCTGTGGCATTGCAATTTTAAGTTAAGAGCTAGAATTTAATGAATTATTTTACTTCAGAGCTCATCTGCAGTGTGGAAATGGATCTGATTCTTTAAGAGTAGTTTAAGAGGGGCTGGAGAGATGGGTCAGAGGTTAAGAGCACTGGCTGCTCTCCCAGAGATCCTGAGTTCAATTCCCAGCAACTATGTTGTAGCTCACAACCATCTATAATGAGATCTGGTGCCCTCTTCTGGCTGTGTGTGTTGCTAGAGATGAAAACAAGGATCTCTCAAGAATGTGAGACAAATAAATAGTTGACCATTAAGTTACATTTCCAGTCCCAAGGGGAGTCTCTTGAAAAACTGCAAGAGGCAAGTATTGAATAAAGCAGATAGCTTGCAAGGTAAGAAAGGGTAAAAGAATAAGAAGAAATAGGTAAGAACGGGTTATGTGAGAATAGGGCATGGTTAGAGTGAACTGTTGAATCAGCAACAGTCCTGGGGTGTTGAAAAACTGGAAAAAAATACTATTGGGACAAAACACCATTCTTGTGTCTATTTTCAAGCCTATCTTAGAACAACTGAAAACCAATAAATTGAGCTTCTTTACATGTGTTTACTTACTTAATTAGGCTTGAATTAAGACCTAAAGTACAAGGACCTTTGTGGAAGATTTTTAATTTTTGTGTTTGTTTGGGTTTCTCTGTGTATCCCTGGCTGTCCTGGAACTTGCTCTGCAGACCAAGCTGGTCTCAAACTCAGAGAGATCCTCCTGCCTCTGCCTCTGAATGTTGGGATTAAAGGTGTATGGCACTGCACCTGGATGATTTGTAAATATCTTTAAGTCAAGCAGTTAAAATTGTTTTAGATGCTTGTTTTTCAGTTGTTTTCCTAGCTCCTCTGGAATAGCAGTGATTGACTCTTGTACTACTGATCCAATATCAAAATTACATGTCCACTTCAGATGGCTTTTGATAAGTTATTATCTCACTTTAATTTAGACCCCTTACCCAAAAGGCCTTTCAGTTAACAGCCAACATTTTTTAGTAAAATTGAATATTCTTTAAAATGCAAATATTCTGTACAGTTTCCATTTTCATATACCATGATTTATTTTTATTAAAATTACTTTTTGCTAATAATGTTAGAAAAAATCATTATACATGTTTCTTTTCTCCATTTTAAAGCAATTTTTTAAAGCAAATGGTTTTGAAGCAAATATACTGTTATATTTGTTGGTACATAATACTGTGGAATAATTGTGCATTTTATATTTTCAGATCATAAAGTAGGTATAAAACAAGGTAGATTGGAAGAAAAGCACCTAACATTTATGCTTTTCTTTGTCAGGAATTCTTTATTGCTTTGCGACTTGTGGCATGTGCCCAGAATGGACTGGACGTTTCCCTGAGTAGCTTGAATCTGGCTGTTCCTCCACCAAGATTTGTAAGAAATGATTTTATATGTAAAATTTATTTAATTAGAAAGATTAGGGCTGGGAAGATGGTTCATTGGGTAAAGTGCTTGCCGCTGTAAGAATGAGAACTAGAGTTCAGGTCACTAGTGCTCATATTAAAGGCTGGCTAGGCATAGTGACCTGCCTGTGATCCCAGAATTCAGGAGGTGAGACGGGATTCTCCAGGGCATAGCTGGCACTAAACTAGTGGAATCAGTGAGCTCTGAGTCAAGTGAGAAATCCTACCTACAGAAACACACACAGACACAAATTACAGTCATACTTAACAAAAAATTACACCACATGATTCAAAATAAAAAGTAACATACTCACTCTTACTGCTTTAATCCCTATCACTTAGCCACCTGGTTTTCTTTCTTAGTAACTACTGCTATTACTAGTTATGTGTATGTACTTCAGAGTTATATGTGCATATAAAAGTACAAATATGTATTTCTTAATTTTCTAATGGTGGCATTCTATGTATTCGACTCCATATGCTTTAAAACGAATATATTTTAGAGATGTAACATAAGCTTTATTTAGTGCTTGCATGGTATTTCTTTGTTTATGTTTACTATAGTTTATATAAATTCCAATGTAGATACGTAGATTTTTTTAAGGAAAAATGCTGTGACAGATATTAATTTTGTTTATGACATACGCAGAAATGTAGTTGCAGCATCTCAAAAGTAAAATTGTCTTTAAGAGTTTTTGTATGTATTTTACTTTTACCAGCAATTGGTTGGCTTGTCAGTTTCCTTGTGCTTTTTCTCACGTGCTATTGTCAGATTATATAGATCCTTGTCAGTTTGGTGGCAAATGGTATGTTAGTGTCTAGATTTCTCTTTTTAGCTTATAGGTAAGATTGATTAGTTTTTAAGGAACTAAATGGTTTTTATTCTGCTATGGGAATGTCTAATTCTAGATTGCGACTCTTTTTTCTTGAGTGATTATTCTTTTTCTTACTGAATTCTAGAGTTTCTTTAAAAATTAGCAAGTTAAATCTTCATCCATATCATTTGCAAATACACTCTTTCAATTTGTTATTTATCTTTTACTGAATTATGTTTTTACCCCCATGATGAAATTGTTTTATGTAAACAAATTGCAAAGCTAAAACTTATTTTTTTCATTTTGTATATTTGTTATTTTGGAAATTTGAGTGTGGATTCAAATTCATTCTATCATGATAGCTACAATATAGAATACAGGGTATTGAATAATTATTCTTTTTTATACCAATTTCAAATGCCATATCCGCGATGACCTAAATTGCCATATGCATTTTGATGTCTTTCTGTATTTTCCTGTTTTTATTCATTGATTTGTTTATCTGTGTGACAATTTTGCAGTGTTTTGATTATCATTGTTTGGGAAATGTCTTTATATACTATACAGCTTATCAACCTCACCCCCAACTTTTTCAGAAATTTAATGGCTGTTGTTTTAATTTCAAATTTAATTTTGGTGCTGCTGGAACTAAACCCAGGGCCTTGCTCTTCCTGGACAAGTGTTTTATCACTGAGGTATCCCCAACCCCTCTTCTTTAAAACTTAATATTTGTTGGTACACAATACTGTGGAATAATTGTGCATTTTATATTTTCAGATCATGAAGTAGATATAAAACAAGGTAGATTGGAAGAAAAGCACCTAACATTTATGCTTCCCCAGTACCCACATGGTAGCTTACAACTGTCTGTAATCCAAGTTACGGGAATCCAACACACTCTTCTGGTCTGCATGGTGTACATGGTACACAGACATAATAAGTTCAGGCAAAATACCCACACATAAAATAAAATAATAAAGTTAAAAAAATTAGCTTCACTTTGAGAATGTCTGTATTTCTCTGTTTAGATGTGACTTACAAGGGTTCTCATAAGTATTTGTTGCCTAGGTATAATACTGAGATTTTTCAAATGTATTTACGTGTCTCTGGAGCCAGATAAAATAATAGCTTGAATGTGCTGCCATTAGGTAATGTGCTAATAAGTTTATTTTTTGGGTCTACTTTCCTTAATTAGTATTGGGAAAAGGTTTTATTTCAGTAGACAATAGATGAAGATCTAATTAAAGTAAAGTAGTGTTGATACCCAGCATTTTGCACAAACGCATTTACATGGAAAAACACATTTTCTTCATTGGTTCCTGGTATGAGGACTTGAACAGTTCATTGTTCTATTTCCTAGCTTGACTCCAGTAGTCCTTTGCTGACCAGTGGGACTTCAGCAGCTGAGCTCCCTTGGGCTGTAAAGGTAAATAAGTTTCTTGCATTTCTTTTTCTTCCTACTTCAAATGCTTTCCTCCCTGTCCTCAAAATATATTGTTCTGCATTGGACTTTTCATATACACGTTCAAAAGTGTAGGGAAAACACTGAGATGGAAAATGTTGAGTAGTATCTTAGCTCTGTTAGCCATTTTGTGACAATTTTTAAAAACATTTTATTTCTTTGAATTGAAAGATGGAATGTCACTGCCAATGTCTTCTGAGAAAGGTACTTCCTTGCTGTAGGTCTGGTTGAGTGGACCAAGTGCTCCTCACAGCATTCTGTCTCTGAAATTGTGTGAGTCTAACCTGACAGTAGAAAAGCAAAATGGTCTTCCAACTAGTCCTTAGTAGAGACACTTTGAAATTATTTAATACATTTTGATAAAAATGGTTTTTTAAAATGTTTTCTTAAAAGCCTGTTTGTTATTTGAATATTTCATTTTTATATATGCAATTAAAACCTTTTCATGATTGTTTAACTTATCTTTTTTTTCATATTGTAGTCTGAAGACAAAGCCAAATATGATGTAATTTTTGATAGTTTAAGCCCAGTGGATGGATTTTTATCTGGTGATAAAGTGAAACCAGTATTGCTCAACTCTAAGTTACCTGTGGAAATCCTTGGAAGAGTAAGATAGCAAATTTTAAATGTAATTTGTTTGTTTGTTTGTTTGTTTTGAGATAGTCTTAACGTGCAGCTCAGGCTGGCTGGTCTGGAGCTCACAGACCTCTTGCCTGAGCCTCATGAGTGCTGGAATCATAGTATTGTGCTAGATGCAGTTATTGTATGTTTTAATTTTACACATAGCAAGAGCACTAATAACTAATAACAATATTAACAATAATACAATAAAAGATATACAGGTCTTTTAAAAGTTGTGTTAATACAGGATTTTCTATATTTTTAACATGTATATTATTGTCACATTTCTGGTTTTAGTTTTCCCTGTAAAATATGAATAGTTGGTATTAGTTACATATGTATACTTGAATGATCTAGTTGACGGATTTTCTGTGTGTGCTTGCACATGTGTATACACATGGGAGCCTCAGGTGTTCCTCTTCAAGAACTGTTGTTGTGTTTTCTTACCTTATTTTTTGTTTTGTTTTGTTTTTGAGACATGTTCTTTCCTTATCCTGGAGCTCCAGGCCTGGGGGTTGCAATCTAACACCTAGACACGGGGTTTGTTTTTTTTAAAGTATTTATTTTATGTTCTTGAACGTTTTGCCTCAGTGTATGTATGTACACCATGTGTGTACCTTGTGCTCATAAGAGTCAGAAGAGGCCATTGGATCCCCTGGAACTGGCATTATAGATGGCTGTGACGCCTCTGTGTGGGTGCTGGGAACTGAACTTGGGTGCTCTGCAAGAGCAACAAATGCATTTAATTGCTGAGCCATCCCTCCAGCTCTCACACCAACCTTTTTATGTGGGTCTGGGATTTGAACTAAGGCCCTCATGCTTGCATGGAAAGTACTTTATTATTAACTGAGTTAGCTCCCATGCCCATGTAGTTCACGTGTTAATATGCAGTTCAGTAATGTTGAGTACAGTGACATTTCCGTACAGCCACCATCACTATCGTCTCCATGGCTTTTTCAGCTTTATCTTGGTATCTTCAGAAATTATTTTTTCTTTATTTAATTAGTATGTGTTTATGCTTAGTTCCATACCTTTATTCTTAGCTCTTTTTCTCCATTGTTCTTCAGTATCTTATCTGATGAAACCATAGATTCTAAGTTGAATTTCCTGCTCCTATATAGATCTTTTTTCCTAAATGTTTTTAAGACTTTTAATTCTTTGACTTTGTTAATAAGTGTTTGATTTTACTAAAACGTCAAGCTTGCATTTGCTAATTATTTGCCTCTTTTTTGTTGCATATAGACTTTTGAGAAATGCTAAAATAACTTCATGATCACTAGTTTTGTCTGGGTTTCTCCATATTCCTTGCCACTTTTGTGCTCTTTCCAAAGTAATTTCTTTATTTGATGTTTTAAACCATAACCACTCTCTCTAAGCTCCCAGCTCTTGTGTCAAATCTTGCTTGCCCTGCTTTTTTAAGTAACTTGGGGAAAGTCTTTAGAAAAATTGTGTGTTGGTTTTTAAATCTTTAAATTGGGTATATTTTTCAGTTAATAGGCTTCCAAGGAGTAAATGTGATAGTATATGTACTTAATACAATGCATGTTACAAACTCTGTTAGAGAATGTTAGGTGCTATAGTGGTGATGGTGGTGACTACCATCACACTGCCAGAAATGCTTGTGCTGCTGCTGCCCCTGGGTCAATAAGTTCTCTCTCTCTCTCTCTCTCTCTCTCTTTTGGACAGTGTTTCTCTGTGTAGCCCAGGCTAACCTGGACCTCTTCTTTGTAGACCAGGCTAACCTTGATCTCAGATCTACCATGCCTGGAAAACACTGATTTTTTTAAAAAGCTTTTTTCTAGTATTATTTCCATTCTTTTTTCTATTGTGTGGTCAGTGTGAGATTCCTAAACTTTGATTATTATTATTTCATTTCTTTAAACTAACCTTTTAGCAACTTCTCATTGCAATTAAGACAAAGTTCAGATCAGGATCCTTTTAAGGCAGTTAATGACTAGGCACTCTCGTATTCCACCAGTATACTTTCTCTTCCTGTCCCTAAGTAGAACATAAAATAAAAGAGCACTAATTGTTCTTACTTCTCTTTTTTAAGGTTTGGGAGTTGAGCGATATTGACCATGATGGAAAGCTTGACAGAGATGAATTTGCAGTTGTAAGTAACCAAATGTTCTTAAAATTTAAAGGGTCTTCATTTTATCTCTCACCCATACCTTCTACCATTTGATTTAAACAGGGCTTGAACTTACAAGCTTCCTACCCCAGACTCTGAGTTTTTAAATTATAGTGTGTGCCACCTGCCCCAGGAAGCATTTCCTGTTTTAGTTTATCCTTAGTAATATGCCCATCAGATTGTAGTTATTAGGATTTATAGGTAAGTACATATTTTTAATGAAAAAGAGGATGTGTATGTTTTACTGTCATTTTTTTGTACATCATTTGCCATACTTAGGAAAGATACTTGGTTAATATACTGTAAAGATGATGGTGTGGTAATTTTGGGGGGTCTTAAATTACTTCAGTCTTCTTAAATTATTTCAATTTTGTTTCAACTATATCTCTCATTATTTTATTAAAAGGAAACATGCACAACAATTTAGTTTCATTTCAATTGATGGGGCAGGAACATTTTGGCATCTTCCCTTATTTTAAAGATCTTTTTATTTTAGTAGTTAGGTAGTTAATGTCAGATATGGCATTTATTGCTCCCTTAAAATTAGATGAAACTTTAATAGGCTTTGGGAAGTGGTTCAGTTGTTAAAAGTGCTTGCAGTTCAAGTTCATGAACTCATGTGCACCTGACTTCAATCTCTAGACCCTAAAGAAAAAGAAAAAGGGTTGGTGGTGAGTGTGTATCATCCCGGTGCTGTCAAAGCAGAGACAGGATGCTCCTGAATCAGCAGGTTTCCGGGTACAGTGAGAGACCCTGGCTCAGAAAATAAGATGGAAACCTCTGATTTATACACACCCATGCACACATGTATGCAATGCACACACATACATAACCTGCTGTGAATTTACCTGGGATAAACTGGTAATCTCCTGTGTGCTCTTACTTGGATGTTAATCTGCTTAAATTTTCTACCTCTAAAGAATTTTTCTAAAGAATTGTTTGGGTTTTTCGTGTGTGTGTACGTGTGTACATGCGTATATGAGGGCAGATGCCTGCTGAGAGCAGAGGTATCAGATCTCCCTGGAGCTGGTGCTTTAGTTAGTTGTGAGCCACTTTATGGGTGCTGTGAACGGAAGTCAGGTCCTCTGTAAGAGTAGACAAGCTCTTAATTGCTGAACCATCTCTCCAGCTCAATTGCTTGTTGTTTTTTTTTTTTAATTTTTAGACTTGTTCCCATGAACTTGTGTTTTTGAAAATCTTTTTATGCCTGAAGTTATCCTCTTTTCTAATTTTGAATCTTCCACATTTATGTTCATAGTCCTTTTTATTACTTTGGTTCAATCTATCATTAGGTCAGTGATATTTCAAAACAATCATTCTTTAAGATTATCCTTTGGTGGTTCGTATTTTAAATTTCCATCTAATTCAGCTTTTACCTTCACTTATTCCCACTTTCAAAAACCTTTTCTAAAGTTTATTGGTATATATGGGCAGAGGTGACATGCCATAAGTGTGGAGGTTAAAGGATTACATCAAAGTTTGTTCTCTTTTTCTGCCTTTCGGATTGCCAGGCTTGCACAGCTGGTGTCTTGAACATTTGAGGCATCTCACTGCTCTAGGCCCCCCCCCTTTTTTTTGTAACTGTCTGATTAGCCCAGTCAGGTCTTACATTCACTATATATCCAAGGATGACCTTTGTCAAATTTAGAAACCTACATTGGTCAATTACTTTTAAAAAACTTCACATTTTCTTTTGATTTCACCACTTAAAGCTTTCTGGTCCAAGATCTGCTCTTTAGTATTCTGCTGCGTTTAATTGCTGTGTCTTTTCAGTCTCTTGAATCTTTGGCAGTTTGTCATTTTTGTCTTATTTTTATGACCTTGACTTTTTTTTTTAAAGGAGTTCTGGCCTAATAGCATGTAGAATATCTTCCAGTTTAGATCTGTCTAGAGGCAAAATGAATTTATTCAAGTATCAGGGATATATTCTGTCATGGGGATTGGTTAAGATAGCACTTGCAAGATTTCTTCCCAGAAAAGTAACTTAAGGTTTTTCTCTCTTCTTTTTTTTTTTAATTTCATTTTATTTGTTATATATAGTGTTCTGTCTACATGTTTGCCTGAACAGCAGAAGAGGGTACCAGATCTCATTACAGATGTTTTTGAGGCACCATGTGGTTGCTGGGAGTTGAACTCATGACCTCTGGGAGAGCAGCCAATGCTTTTAACCTCTGAGCCATCTCTCCAGCTCCCGTTTTTCTCTCTCTCTCTTTTTTTTTTGTTCCTGTAAAAGTGAACTTGACTGTCTTTGTATCGTTTTTTTCTCTTCTTCTTTCCAAGTGTTAATGTTTTCTGTCACTAGTATTTATTGGGTTCTTATTTTGTGAGGAACATGTGGCACTAGAACATGTAAGAGGGAGCTATACTTGTATATGCTAGCATGCATCACGTACTCTTTGTTGTTGTTTGTCAGGACAGGGTTTCTCTATGTAACAGCTCTGACTGTCCTGGAACTGACTCTGTAGACCAGGCTGGCCTCTGCCTCCTGAGTGCAGCCACTGCCATCCATCTCATCACATACTCGTTATTAGCGTGAGTGTGAGTGTTTCTTTGAATTGAACACAGGGTATTACATATGCTAAGCAGGTGCTCTGCTGCTGTGCTACACCTCAAGCCCTGAAATTAACTTTTGCTCATATGCTGCACTCTTGTGTTATGAAAGTGAAGGGTATTTTCCCCTTTGTGTTTTTAGCCTGGTGGTTAGACATTTTTCAGTAAATGTTCCATTAAACTAAGGTAGCGAAGGAAACTTATTTACTTGGAAAACACAAAAGGTGTTTTCATTTTCATCCCTTATAGCAGCTGTGGTTGCCACTGCTTCAGTAGGTCAGAGAGCACGCAAAACTCTAAGGAAACTCCTGAAAGTATTGTTGCCCATCAGTAATACCCAGAAGCCCTTGGACTAAATCTCCAGCCAGAAGCTGGTCAGGTTCTGTATTTTAAAAGGCCTTCAGAGCCCATGGTGCTGCTTAATCCCAGCACTCCAGAGGCAGTGGTAGGCAGATCTGTGTGAGTTTGAGGCCAGCCTGGTCTACACAGCCTGGACAGCCAAAGCTACACAGTGAAACTTGGTCTTGAAAAACAAGAAACAAAACAAAGCAAGCCCCTCAGGTTGATGTGACATCCACTGAAAGTTAATGTTGCACTCTGTGTAAAGTTTAGGTCTGTTTGCAGTGATTTTATTTTTAAATAAGAAGTATCCTAAAAGCTTTTTACTTTAGCGTCTCTCTATATAACTTCATTCATACTCACCTAGTATATACCAGCTTGAAAGCTAACATTTCTCTTCCTCCCCCACATGCACACATGGGCAGGTGAGGTTGGGAGGGCATCATTTGATCTGGTTGCTGTTTTTGTTTCAGTTGTAGACATTGTATAGGATAAAGTACAATATAATAAGAATACAAGATCATAGTCCAGCAGTACTAAAATTACTCTGTTCACTTTTGATATTATATTTAGTGAACAAAATTTGGCATTGATTTTCTTGGGAAAACTATTTTCAAGACACATGAAATTAAGAACTTTAACTTTCAGAAAAAAAAATGTGTTGTCTCTTGGCAGCAGATGGCAGACATTGCTGCTGTTGTTGAGTTTCCACTTTTCCAGGAAATGACTTCCATCTGCAACAAGAAAAATGCTGACCTTTATATGCTTGCGGGTCCTTTGTCGCATGCAAATGCCAATCTGATGCTACATACATTGTCAGCTTGTCTGAAAAGGATGTGTTAGGCAGATTGTTTTCTTTTTGGAGCTTCAGGTTTTTGGAGACATAGTCTTCATTTGTTTTAAAGCTGACACTGAATTCTTATTAGTTGGCTCATCTCTGGAAAAGGCTTGTTCGGGTCAAATGATTAGGTGCTACCCTGGATACACAGCACGAGAATCACCGGAAACTTGTTAGAAATGCAGATTCTTTGGCCCAGTTCCAGCTTTACTGAGTTCAGAGTTCCAATTATAGAGCTACTAAACCGTCCAGGCAGCTCTGGTGCCCACTATAATCTGGGTCCATGGGTCAGGTTTAGTTTTTCTAATTATAAAGGAAAGGATGGCAGTGTGAATTATTATACAGGTGCTGTTAATGCTGATTAAAGCTTGATCAATCAAGAATGCTGTAGTTAAGATGGCCTAGTTTGTAGCATATACATTTATATATGTGTATAAGCATTTAAAAATTATGTTTTAAGACAGATTAGTATAACCTAGGCTGGCCACAAACCCAATCCTTTGCTCCCCAGTTTTGAGTACTAAGGTTATAGGATTGTGAAATGATGCTTGGTTTAGTGTATACTGTAGCCTATGCATTTTTTAAAATGTTGTATTAGGCAAGTTAGCATCTCTGAACCTCAATTTCTTGATTTATAAAATATTAGCCATTATAGAAATATGGATCACATTTGTATTCTGTACTCAATGAATATTGATTTGAAAACAACTCAAACTTAGGAGTTAAGATAGGAGCTCAAAGCAAGTTTATGTTTGAGAATTAGGATTTTCTTTCTTAATTGTTGTCTTTTCTGGTTGCTAGGTTTTTTTGTTTGTTTGCTTGTTTTGCTTTGTTTTGTTTTGTTTGAGATACTAAAGGATGGGCCGTTTGTGGTGTCCCTCCCTTCTTTTTTTAAATTGTCTGTTCATCTTTAATTGAAATTAAATTATTAATTTCTAGGAAAATTTTGTATATTAGATTATTTCTTTTTTTAAAAATTTATTTATTTATTAAAGATTTCTGTCTCTTCCCCGCCACCGCCTCCCATTTCCCTCCCCCTCTCCCAATTAAGTCCCCCCCCCCTCAGCCCGAAAAGCAATCAGGGTTCCCTGTCCTGTGGGAAGTCCAAGGAACCCCCACCTCCATCCAGGTCTAGTAAGTTGAGCATCCAAACTGCCTAGGTTCCCACAAAGCCAGTGCGTGCAGTAGGATCAGAAACCCATTGCCATTGTTCTTGAGTTCTCAGTAGTCCTCATTGTCCGCTATGTTCAGAGAGTCCGGTTTTATCCCAGGCTTTTCCAGACCCAGGCCAGCTGGCCTTGGTGAGTTCCCAGTAGAACATCCCCATTGTCTCAGTGTGTGGGTGCACCCCTTGTGGTCCTGAGTTCCTTGCTTGTGCTCTCTCTCCTTCTGCTCCTGATTTGGACCTAGATTATTTCTTTATAGATAGCATTTTTAATTCAAATTCTCATTCTTTGCTGTTACAAGAACTTCAGTTGAAGGGTGTGCCTCTAAGTTTTTATGACTATTTCTTCTTAAGAATGTTTTAGCCTTGAGTTCTTACTTTTCTTCCTCTTTCCTTTTGTTTCTTCCTCTTTTTCTCCTATTCTTGTTCTTAATTTTACTTTTTAAAAAGATTTGAGAAGCCAGGCCATGGTGAGTGAATTTTATGATACTTAAAAATATATCTGATTCTGTTTTGTTTATCTTCAAGGCCATGTTTTTGGTGTACTGTGCACTGGAGAAAGAACCTGTGCCAATGTCCTTGCCTCCAGCCTTGGTGCCACCGTCTAAGAGAACAATGGTCAGTATATCAGGCTCCGTGTGGTCGGTCCCCTCTTCAGCAGCCAAGGACTCTTACCACTCCTTACCACCTGTAGGCATTTTACCTACCAAAGCACCGTTAAGACAGGTAGAAAAATTTGTCAGTGTTAAAGGATTTTACTTTAACAAAGTGCATGAATGTGATTGGTAAAATTAGAGGAGCAAAGATGCTGCACTTGCTCTAGTTGAGCCTGCATGACGTGATGCCACAGAGGAGGCAGATGCTCCTTATGTCCTGTGGGTGTTTGACTGATCTATAGAGATTAAAGATGGAGATAGAAGATACTGTGTGCTAATATGCATGCTCTCCCTGTCATAATAATAATTTTTAATCTGTAGTTAACTCTTGATTCTTTAGATCACGTTACTAATTCTGATCGATTCTTACTTCCTTTGACCTATCTTTGGTCAGGTTGTGTAATAGCAACTATAATGACAGCCTGTACAGCTCAGCTCTGGGCAAGAATGCTGCATGCATAGAAAATGAAGCTTGGGGAGTATGTAGATTATTTATTTATGCAGGCTTTCCCAGATACTACTTTTAGTATTAGAATTTGTAGGCCAGGGCTTAATTGTGCTTGAGTTTACTGGTTTCTTAAAAAAAAAAAAAGTGTTAAATTGGCACCTGTAAATGTCCTAACTGGTGTGTAATTCTGCTGCCTTCTCTTCATACTTTTTGGTTGTGATGTATGGGAACCAGTGCACATCAGGTTATTTGGGTATATTTGTTCAGATTGGTGACAAATACACTTATGGTTTGAAGAAATATTATTTCAAAGTTGGTTTCATTTTGATAGAAACTTCTCTTCCCTCTCCAGTGGGTTGTATCCCCTGCAGAAAAGGCTAAATATGATGAAATCTTCCTGAAAACGGATAAGGATATGGATGGATATGTGTCTGGTCAAGAGGTCCGTGAAACCTTCCTGAAAACAGGTTTACCTTCTGCCTTACTAGCCCACATCTGGTAAGACTTTATTTTAATAGTTTTTAAAAAGTGTGTGTGTGTGCGTGTGTGTATGTGTATGTAGTGTTATATCTAGTTTTTATACTTTTTTCTAGATTTTGAGAACAGGTTAGTAATTGTTTCATTTTTTATAGAGAAAATTCAAATATGAAGAATTATTGTGTATAATAAACAAAAATTCAGGAGTGGTATTAAAAAAACAGGTGGAGCATTTTTTGTTTATACCAATTATAAACCCATAGAATGTTGTTACGAAAATCCAGCTATCTGAAATTTAAACAGTTTAATAAGTAATACCTTTAGGTGCTGGAGATATAGCTCAGTTGGTAGAGTTCCTAACTAGCATGCAGAAGGGCATGGATTTGATCCCTTGTGTTACATGAATTGGGTATGGTGACATACACCTGCAATCCCAGTACTCATGGAAGTGCAAGATCAGCCTGGAATAATGAGACCATGTCTAAAGAAAAAAAATGCTTTCATTTTGCTTTAGAGCTGAATAGTATTCCATTTTTTATATATACAGATTTTTGTTAGCCACTTATCTATTGATGGAGATCTGTTGGTATCATTTCATTCCCATAGAGAATAGAGCAGCAATAAACAGGGTTGCAAATATCTTTGCAAGAAAATAGATGTATCATATTGAGGTTACTTGAAAGAAAGAAAAATTCTGTGTGTTCTTTTTGTGCATCCTTGCCTGTACCTTACACATGGACATCTGCAAACAGATACACACATAGAAACAGTAAGTATCACAGGTAGTAGGAGAAGAAGAAAGGGTGATGAGGAAGGGTGGAGTGCAAGTAAAGAATACGAGTCAGCCAGGCAGTGGTGGCGCACACCTTTAATCCCAGCACTTGGGAGGCAGAGGCAGGGCAGATTTCTGTTACTTCGAGACCAGCCTGGTCTAGAAGAGCTAGTTCCAGGACAGGCTCCAAAGACACAGAAAAATCCTGTCTTGAAAAGCCAAAATAAATAAATAAATAAATAAAAAATAGATGAGTCGTGAAAGAGGGTATAAAACTTGGGTTTCTAGTTTTAACTCTATCATGGATTTTTAATTTTTTGTGCATAAACATGTAAGCAAAATCCTATAGCTTCAGAATGGCTGTGTATATTCATGATTTGAATATGTTCATTGAGGTGTATAGACTTTTGGTCTAGGCAGTTGCTTGTTTGAATGGCTACATTAGTCTGTGTGGGGGTTTGTTTGTAACATTTGTACAAGATAGTGGGTTTTTTTTAATTAAAAAATAAACAGTGATGTACATGTCTAATCCTGTAAGATGTATATATTTGTATGACACTTGTTCATTGGTAATGCATTTCATAGTACATATAATAATGCATATGAAATTGCTTTGTCTTGTGCCTGCCCCTACCCTGGCTAACTCTGTCAGATGTTATCTTGAGGTTTTTAAGAAGCAACAAACAACAAAAAGTTGCAAAGAGAAACTTAGAAGAGAGCAGAGCATAGTAGGTCTGTCTTAAGAGAGATGAATATCCAGACTGGAAAAGATTAAGCTTGCATAGCTGAATCTACAAGCCTTTGAGTGCCTAGGCTAAGTACACAGAACAAAGTAACTGTCACAAATAGGTTTGGTGCTGTGCTCAGGCTTTAATCATGCATTTTCTTTCTTATGGTACCTCACAAAAGGAGTTTCTTTACTTACAGAGGAAGAAACTAAGATTGAGACCTCAAAAATTTTTGTTCCAGGTTGTAAGGACTTAAAATAAAAGCTGTACTCCACATTTGGCTTGATACCGTGTCTTTTTGTCAACTACCCTGATATCCAGTCTTTTTGTCAGGCTACCCTGACTTTCAGAGAATTAAACATTTGTAAAGCTGAATTTTAAAGAGAAGAAAAAAAGGCAAATAGAATGAAACATTTATTCTCTCCCTTCAATTGACAGGTTTTACTGTGTTTTCTGGTAAAATTTATTATTTGACAATTTCGTATGTATGTAATAAGTTTTGGTCATTCACATACTCCATTACCATCTTGTATCACCATTCCACATTCTGGAGCTCTTCTTTACAATATATCTCTTTTCAATTTTTATGTTTTTGTTTGTTTTCTAATAACCTCCTGAGCTTAATTAGGGTTGCTTGCATGTACGTGGGTGTAGGATTATTTACTGGATCATGTGTAACTTGCCAGTGACTACTTTACTGAAGAAAAATGACTTCCCTTCCCCGGCAGCCATTAACTACCCCAGGCAAGGGTTGGGCCTCTTGTGCCCCTCTCCTAGCCATGCTGCAGTGCTGATGGGCTCAGCCTTAGCCGGGTGGCCACTGCTGTGTTTGTGAGTGCAGCAGCTGTGTCATGTTCAGAAGACAGCATTCCCCAGCACCCTTTCCATCTTCCTGCTCATACGTTCTTTTTACTTTCTCTGAGCGTTGGGGTTTTTGTTTTGCTTTGTTTTTCTGACAGCCCTGGCTGTCCAGGATCTTGCTCTATAGACCAGGTTGGCCTTAAACTCAGAGATCCACCTGCCTCTGCTTCCCAAGTGCTGGGACTAAAGGTGTGCTTCACTACTGCCTGGTTTCTTTTTTAGCATCTTAATGTGCTCCACTTCTTTAACTTTTTATGTGAGTTTTGAGCAGCCTGTGATCTTTTTCAATTCAGCTAATTATTTTTAAAACATTAAAATCATATGTTTTTCTCCTGGGTTTTGGGAGTAATAATGTAGCACTTATGTACTGTTCATTTTGTTTATTTGTATAGGGCACTGTGTGACACAAAGAACTGTGGGAAGCTTTCAAAAGACCAGTTTGCCTTGGCTTTTCACTTAATCAATCAAAAGTTAATAAAGGGCATTGATCCTCCACATATTCTCACTCCTGAAATGATTCCACCGTCAGACAGGTCAAGTTTACAAAAGGTAAGAAAACTTTAAAGAGGATCTGCATGCTTGATAGAAAGGAACCAATGCTGTGTCTAGTCACAAACATGGAGGGGCAGAGCACTCCCATTTGGTTTAGTATATCTGTGAGCATGCTCACAGACCTTATATATCCCTAATATAGCATCCTTGAACTGCCAACCCTACTATCCATCACACATATGACTGCTGTACTTTATTATATTAAATTGAAGTTGTGGGTTTTTTTTTTTTTTTGAAACAGAGTCTCATATAGCCCAGCCTGGCATTGAATACTGTATAGCTGAGAATTACTTTGAACTTCTGATCCTTTCTTCTTTCACTTCCCAAATGCTAGGATTATAAGCACGCACCATGGCTAGTCAATTTTTATGAAAAACTAAAGAAGGAAGCATTAGCTATAATAATTAAATTGTTACATTTCAATCTTACAGAAAACAATACAAATTTGGAAACAAAATCCATAAGATAGTGATTGCTTAGTATCAATTTTACATCAAAATAGCCTTCAAGAAAAACTGTATGTTGAGGAAAATCTGTATGCATTTCTTTGTCATAGGATGAGCGTTCATTCTTAAGTATATATCTGAGCTTCATATCTAAACATCTAGAAGTTAGTTGGGTTTCTGGTCAGCAGTGGAAATTTTCAAAGCATTTTCATTTTAACCAAGTTGCACTTTGAATTTTATTTCCTTGTCTAGAAGCTCTTTTTAATATAGCACATTTACAATATCATGGTCTGTAATAGACCTTTCAAAAGACTTATATGGTGGGTTTAGTTACTTTTCAAACTAAATAACCAGGTGTCGATTGACCCTGTAGTCTCAGCTCCTGGGAAGGCTTAGACTAAAGAATTCTTTTTGTTTGTTTGTTTTCGAGACAGGGTTTCTCTGTAGCTTTGGAGCCTGTCCTAGAACTAGCTCTGTAGACCAGGCTGGCCTCAAACTCAGAGAGATTTGCCTGCCTCCCGAGTGCCGGGATTAAAGGTGTGTGCCACCATCTTGCCACCATTGCCCTGCTAAAGAATTATTGAATCCAGAAGTTCAAGGCTATCCTGGGCAGTGCAAGGAGACCTCATCTAAAAAAAGACCCAAACAAAATAAAACGTCTCACCCAAACTTTCCATCTTTAAATCTCTTCTCACCTGTGTCATAAATACTGCTGTGGTGGTATTTCAGGGTTGTCAAATGTGTGTTATTAAGAACTCACTTTCAAGTACCAATAAAATGTTTTGATTTTGCATTAATTTTATAAGATAGTTAAAAATTCCATTTTAACCTAACAGAAGT
Source organism: Microtus pennsylvanicus (assembly GCF_037038515.1). NCBI lineage: Eukaryota > Metazoa > Chordata > Mammalia > Rodentia > Cricetidae > Microtus > Microtus pennsylvanicus. The sequence continues at coordinate 45,248,779 of NC_134591.1, forward strand.
CAAAAATGGACTTTTCCCCTCCAAATAAAGTAAATGGAATTCACTACTGCCAGGTCCTGAGAATTAGTTATATGAATGAGGTCCTGAGAATTAGTTATATGAATGAGGTTTTGTACTTTGTGAGTGTTTTTAAACTCTTGGATGTGTGACATGAACTCATAGGTCGTGGAGCGAACTGAAAGTGATGCTGCACAGAAAGATGTAGGGTACAGACTTATACCTATGCATTCTGTTCTGTATCTCAGCAGTGTAACACTGTAGACATCATTCATGTAGGGTTTAATTTCTGCATTTTTAATTTATAATGACTGAAACTTTCACCAACTCTTAATTTCCAAGAGAACATAAATTACTGAATCAATTTTGGTTGTTCATGGAATCTTTATAAGTATGCACTTGAGGTTATATCTGTTAACATAGTTTGTAATTAGTAGACTTCTCAGAAGACCATTTACTGATGGAGGTGGGTCTTGTATCTTATCTGTTGCTTTCATTGGTTAACTAATAAAGAAAACTGCTTGGCCTGATAGGACAGAAAATTAGGTAGGTGGAGTAAACAGAACAGAATGCTGGGAGAAAGAAGCCGAGTCAGGCAATCGCCATGATTCTTCCACTCCAGACAGACGCAGGTTAAGATCTTTCCTGGTAAACCAGCTTGTGGTGCTACACAGAATATTAAAAATGGGTTAGATTAATATGTAAGAGCTAGCCAATAAGAGGTTAAAACTAATGGGCCAAGCAGCATTTAAAAGAATACAGTTTCCGTGTAATTATTTCGGATAAAGCTAGCCGTGCGGGCTGAGCAGTGGGAAGCGGCCCACCTCTCCTACAACAATTTACTAGAGCATGCTAAGGTATGCTTATTTCTTGGTGCCAGATTCATTGAAATATTTTATAACTGCTAGTTTTGATATTTTATAACTGTTGCCTTATCTATTGATCAAAAATATTAAAATTTGTACTGACTTTCAAATAATCTCTTCTCATCTATTTTTTTATTTTATTTAAAAGAACTGCATTTTTTTGTAGCTTCAACTAAACCATTTTGAATGTCGCTCTCCTCCTCTCTGTGTTTTTTCTAGTTTGGACTGTTTTTTCCATTCTGCCGCACTCTGCTTTCGCCTTTCTTGTACTGTCAGTTTCTTAACTCCCCTCTCTCTCAAGGTTAGAGCTTTATTTTATGCTGTCTTTGTTGTATTTTAGCATTACAGTTTTTTATTTACACGGTATATTTTGAAATTAGAGTGTTTTTTATGTGGAAAAGTTGATAAACAGTGAAAACGGTTGATCAGCATGCTTTTGTCATGTGTCGTTTGATACTTACATGCACTGTGGCCTGACTTCCCTGGACTCCTCAATCCACTTAAAATTATTAAGGTGAGGCTTTGATAAAATGCACAAAACAACATGAGAGAAAATATTTGTAGGGTGCATGTGGGGCCAGAGATGCTCAGCAGTTCAGAGCACTGACTGCTCTTCCAGAGGATCCAGGTTTGGTTCCCCACTCACAGGCATGGCAGCTTACAACCGTCTGTGGGATCCAAAGTCCTCTTCTAGTCCCCACAGGCACCAAGCGCACATTTTCTACACAGACTTGTAAGCAAGCAAACACCCATACACATAAAAAATAATTCAAAATTGAATAAATGAATAAAATAATTTTAAAAGACAGGCATGCTACAATTTTTCTTTGTGTACCCTTCTTGTACTATACATAATTTTAGTTGAACTTTTCCATATTTGCTTGCATGCCATTTTAATAATATAAAGCTATTACCTTCTAACTTGTTTGAGGCTAAACTAATTTATTTAACTTAATCTTCTTGCCTATTGGTGTTTTAATAGCAAAGGCTGCAAAATGTAATCCACTTTTTAAGAAGAGGTATGGAAGCCATGTGTTTCCTGGTGTACTTGCACCTCTAATAGAACTTTTCTCAGTAGCATTTAAGTGATAGAAATTACTCTTAGTAATGAATGTGAGATCAAGTTCTATTTTTTTTTCATTTTTTTTCACCTGTCTGGATATCTGACTCAACCTAACCCATAGGTCAAGTTTAGATAAAACTAAAACTTAGTGAATAACTGTCTCCTGCAGAAATCTGCTTTAAGATTCTTAATTTAATATGGCTTCAGTAATGGTCTGTATATTAATGGAGCTTAATAAGACAGTTAAGTATTTTTGAGAATCATGGTACTGTGCACCTTTAACCTCAGCACTCCAGAGACTGAGGCCAGAAGGTTTACAGTAAATTTAAGACTAGCCTAGGCTACATAGTGAGCTCAAGAGTAGCCTAGGCTGCATAGGGAAGTGCTGTCTCAACTGCCCCTCTAAAAGAATTATATTTGATGTAAGGTTGTAACTAATATAAAATTTGAAGTTTAATTAATTGAATCTTTATAGATGAGTTTTAATGCTAATAGTCAAAACAACTCAGTATTAGCAGGCAATGTGATAATAAAAAAAAAGTAGAAGGAATTATTTGTCAAATTTTATTAACCAGTTTGCTAAGTTTACTTTTAGCACAATGTTTTCTAAGTTACTTTGGCATGCAAATGCCAAAGGTCATGTTATAAAATGACAGTTGTATTTAATCTGAAGATTTTTGATCAAATTAATAGGTTCAACTTTGAGCAGTCCCTTGATTTGTTTCCCAGCTCTAAATTTAGTTAATACTCACCTCCCAGTGATTCACTTTTTAGATTACTTTTGAGAACTGATTGATAGGCTCAGCAGTGCCTGGTAAATTTTAATGATTGTGTAAGGGTGAGGAATAGAATAGTATGGAGCATTTAGATCTCTTCTGCTGTGTGCGTGGTGACACATGAAAGTCACAGCATTAGTATTATCAACTCAGTTTTATGTTCTAATCGTAGGTCTCACACAGTCAGGTTTTAGTTTTACTATTTCCAGAAGCTGATGATTCTGTTATTTGTTAATCTGATTGTAATGGTGTGTATAAGTCGGGTTTTTAAAGGAGCAGTCATCCTCTTGTTCTGACTTTAGAAAGCAAACCGGACATCAGTGGCAGTTCAAAAAAGAAAAAGTTACTTCATTTGATCTAAGTAGGCAGGGCAGAGATTTATTTCTCCATTTTCCGGGTGAAGAGGATATAATTAGCAAAATAACAGGATGTAGATTAAACCTAGATTCTGTATCTATCTAAGTATCATTTGGTAACCAATTCTGATATCATCCTTATTAAAAGAAAGCAATGTGTTGGTATATGATGTCCCATTTAATCCCCATACTTGTGGGTAGAGGCAGGAGGATCAGGAATTCAAGGTCACCGTTGACTCCACAGCACGTTTAAGGCCGTCTTGGGTAAATGAGACCCTGCCTCAAAAACACAAAAATGGACTGGAGAGATGGCTTAACAGTTAAGTGTGTAAACTGCTGTTGCAGAGGGACTGGAGTTTGACTCCCAGAACCTGTGTCAGGCTGCTTACAACCACCTGTAATAGGGGATCTGATGCCTTTTTCTGGCCTCTCTAGTATGCACATACACACAGAGTTAAAAATCTGTTTATAAAAAAACCAGAAAAACACTAATACACACTAAAAAAATTAAAAAGTGAGAAGAAATATTTTCTGTATATAGACTTACATACATGGTGATAGTAGTGTTTATTGTAGGACATGTTTGAGCAGTTGGTCAGTTGATTTTTGGTTAGATTAGATAATAAAAGCATTTAACAAAAAGTATTCGTTGAGTAAAGTCAACCACCATTATAATTCTGAGACTCAACAAAATTTATGTACTTATTCTGTGCTAGATAATGTAAATAGAAATATATCATCATCCCTGTTGCTGCTAAATCACACATCTTAATGGAGGAATTAATTTCTAATCTTGCATGTGTTTATTTACTGCAGAATTCTGGGTAAACTAGGATCATGTGACAAAGGCAATGGAATCTGGGGTGTGAGTTTATATTATTGAATAATAGCTTTCTGGAGGGTATAAGGGAGCTGTCTTAATATACAAGAGCATATATAATTACAAATATATATATATATATGGTTGTGGAAAGTATTTTATTAAATGAGTTAAAAGCGATAATATGTAGTAAAATGGAATACCTTGTTACCCTGTATGGCTTTAGCATTTTGAGTGCTTAGCATTTATAGTAGTAATGTATAACTGTGAATTTTCTGTTTTTAGACCATCATAGGATCAAGTCCTGTTGCAGATTTCTCTGCTATTAAGGAACTAGATACTCTTAACAATGAAATAGTTGACCTCCAGAGGTATGTAAAATAAAATTATAGCTAACTGTATAGGCACACATACAGATTATATGTATAGTATATGTGTATTACATAAACTTCCTCATTTTCTATGCACATTTTGATAAATACTACTTTATTTCTTTAAATACCATATTTCTGCTTAAATGGGATCAGAATGCTTTTTTAAAAAATCAAATATAAGCTAGGTGGTGGTGATGCATGCCTTTAATCCCAGCACTCAGAAGGCAGAAGCAGGCAAGTCTCTGTGAGTTCAAGGGCCAGCCTGGTCTACAGAGCAATTTCTAGGACAGTTAGTACTGTTATACAGAGATACCCTGTCTTGAAAACAAACAAACAAAATTAAATATAAGGCAAATGATAAAGGAAGACACTCACTGTTGACCTCTTGCCTTCACACTCACACATCTGTGCATATACCCACAAATACACAAACATACGCCTATACCTTTTTATTACTTTGGTTCAAGACAGAAGTAAACATTGGGTTACTGTGTCTATAATCATGTTTATATTTTATTTTCACAGGGCCTGTAAATGCCCCATTAAACATTCTTGCTTATGTGTGTATTATTTAAACCGCTAATTAGGAAAATACTTGTCTCTGTGCCTCTCAAGCTGATGTAGACAGACACATTCTTCAGTGTTCTACACTTGCTTTCTTGACTTGCACAGTTGTTTAGTGTATAATATGCCTTTATAGTTACTTTAATAGGAATTAGCACCATAGATAAAATACTCTTTTGTTGCCATTTCTAATAGTTATTACATTTGGGCATTTAAGCTTTTACCAAGCTTTGATAATTGAGATATTATGGCTGTTGTATATAGTAAATGATAACTAATAACCTATGAGGAGCATGCCTAGCATTTTTAAGTTTTCGTTAGATCACCAAGTCTTTAGTATTTCATTATATACCTAGTCTTTCAGTATTTTTTTTCTGTACAAAAGTTTTTACTCTTGAGGTTTTGTTTTTGAGTCTTTTTAATAGAATGAATGTGTATAACTATGATATAGGAAAGAATTCAAACAGTGTATGTGATGTTTACTAAATTGCTTTTTGACACAAGATTTCACTTTTATTGTTTTTTTTTACCATTTTTATTTATTTATGCATTGTGTGTGCACATGTGTGTGAATGTGCTGTGGTGCGTATACAAAGGCCAGAGCACAACCTTCTGGAGTCAGTTCTCTCCTCCACCAGCGAGCCCTGAGGATCAAACTTAGATTGTCAAGCTTGGTGGCAAGTGCCTTACCCATTGTGCCATCTCACTGGCTCTTTCATTGGTTAGAGATGAAGATGTTCAATTCCAAAGACTTCCGGTTGACATAGGATATACTTACTCAGACTCCCAGTAACTCACTGTTGTTAGTTTAATTCTATTTTCATTTTTGATCAAAGAATGAAGGGCTCTTCCTTCATGGTGTTCCCCTGCAGATCACAGAGGCGTGTACCTTTAATTCCAGAACTCAGGAGGCAGAGGCAAGCAGAACTCTGAGTTCAAAGTCTGGTCTACAGAGAGAGATCCAGGATAGCCAGCGCTACATAGAGAGACCCTGTCTGTCTAAAACAAAACACCAAACTGCAGCAACAACAAAAACCCATAGCGTTTCCCTGTCACCCAGACCATTCTTCTTACTTCCCACAGTATATTCTCTCCTAGGACACCTTAAAATTTCATAAGAGCAGATACTGTATTTACTCTTTCTACCTTCAGAAATAAGCAAGGTGCTTTAACCATCTTTTGCTTTATTGTTATATTAGTCACTTTTCTTCTTATTGAGGAGATGTATGGCAGAAGCAACTGAAGCAAGGAAGGATTTATATTGGCTCACAGTTTCAGAGGGTTCAGTCCATCATAGCAAAGCAAGCTGGATGGTGTGAGTGGCTCTGTCCACCGAAGCAGGCATCTGTTGTAGAACTTCTCATGCAGCCACCAGACCACAAAGCAGAGACTACTCTGGCAGTGGGACTGGGCTATGACTTTCAAAAGCCCACTCCTAGTGACCCAACTCCTCTAGCCACAGCAGACCCCCAAAAAGCAATACTAACTAAAGACCGCATACTCAAATGTAACAGTGTGTGAGGACATTCACATTCAAACTATACTAATCCCGTTCCTCTAACCACCTGATACAGGTAGGCATATTACCTCTCACCTCAGCCTGCCACTATTTCCAGAAACTTGATCCGTTTGTTTATTATTTTTATTTTTTCAAGACAGGGTCTCTCTGTGTAGCCCTAATTGTCCTACCACTCACTATGTAGACCAGCCTGGTTCAAACTCACAGATTTCTACCTATCTCTGCCTCCTGAATACTGGGGTTATAAGTGTATACCATCATGCCCAGCCAGTTCTTAAAAGCTGGATCCCATAAATCCTTACTCTGAGCCGGGCGGTGGTGGTGCATGCCTTTAATCCCAGCACTTGGAGGCAGAGGCAGATGGATCTCTGTGAGTTCAAGGCCAATCTGGTCTACAAGAGCTAGTTCCAGGACAGGCTCCAAAGCTACAAAGAACCGTGTCTCAGAAAACAAAACAAAAGAATCCTTACTCCTAAAGTAAAATGCCTCAGAGAAGTTTTGGGTTTTTTTTATTTGTTTGTTTGTTGTTGTTGGGGATAGGTTTTTTTTTAAAGATTTATTTTTAATTATGTGTGTATGGGTGAATCAGGTGTCTGTGGTGGCCAGAAGTTTAGGATCCTGTGGGACTGGAATTAGAGGTGGTGTTATGGGTCCTGGGAATGGAACTCAGATCCTCTGCAAGAGCAGCTTGTGCTCTTAACCACTCAACATCTCTCCAGTCCGCTGTGAGAAGTTCTGGACAGATGAAAGGTGCAAGAAAATGAGACTGTTTCAATCTCTTGGACAGCATGGTCATGGTAATTTATGCTGAGGCAAAAGTTAATATTTTGACTTCTGCTAGCTTCTACTTCCTTCTTGCCTGTCCTGTTAGCAAAGCATAAGGAAGCAAAAGCCACATCCTGTCAGGCCTATTTGTTTTCCTGGTTTGAGGCCAATAAGCAATAGGTAATTATAGTAGTTATTGGGATTGTGCTACATCAACTTTATATAAATTCTTTTTTTTTAATTCTTGCAACATCCCTGAAGTGGAAGAGGTTTTTAATCTTGATTTAATAGTTTTTAAATTATTTATTCTGTGGGGGCATGAGGATGCATATGCATGTATATAAACATGCATGCCACAGAGATAGGTGGAGGTCAGAGGACAACTTGTAGGCTAGAACCTGGTTGTCAGTCTTGGTCACAAGTGCCTTCACCTACTGAACCACCTTTCCAGCTCCTGTGTCTTATTGCAGAGAGGCTGTGCAGTAGAGGATTTTAGTGGTAGAACTTTTGACCAGATTCCCAGATTATCTGACACCATTTTGTCAAAAAAATTTTTTCACATTCATTTAATATGTGGGATGGTGTGTGCACATGGAGGTCAGAGAACAACTTCTGGAATGAGGCTTTTTCTCTTCTTCTACCATATTTGTCCTGGAGATCAAACTCTTGCCGTGCTAGGCTGCAAGTTCCTTCATTCACTAAGACGTCATCCTAGCCTGATTTGGTCAGATTTACTTACTATGTCTTAGTTTCTTCATATCTAAAATGGAAATGCAAACTCTATGTGGATGCTGAGAACATGGTAAATCAGTACAAGTTATTAGTTGTCATCCTCAATGCTCAGCTCATACTTCAGCGTGTACGACTTACTAAATCGTTGCTCAGTAAGTACTGTTTAGAATAGCTAAGTGAGTTCTTTTTCCTAGGTGAAGACAGACTAGGACCGTTGTAGCCAGATAGTCGGTGCCATGTCTTTGCCCAGGAATTGACCTAATTGGGTCAGTGAGGGAATGAAGAAAAGACAGACACAGAGAGACCTCCAGAGACTAAAAAGCTGGGGTTGGGTGGGCCAAGTTCATAGATAGAGAAGCCACAGCACCCAGGAAGCTCAGTGTATCATGTGAAGTTGGTCAGGAGGTAGGATTATCCATAAAATTGCAGAAGGGGACAGGGTTATTAAACACAGTTGAACAAGGAGGCAGGGCTTTTTTTACACAACTGAACAAGGAATAAGGTCTAGCGAATCTCTGTAGGAGCAGTCTGCAGGTGGTAAAATTGGGGACTAGAGGAAGGCTTTACCATCCCTTTGAGCCTCACAGGAATGGGCTGGGCTGGGGTGGATTTGCCAGTTCTCCATGGGGCTAATGCATTGGTCTAGACATGTCCATGTAAATATGTTCCTCGATATATAGGCTTCTGTCTTGTTTATATTCAAGAACTGATATAAAACAACAATAACAGCTTTTGACACCCTGGAAATGAGTCTTTTAGTTCCATACTCTGTCATCATCTGGGTCTCAACCTCTCATGAGGTACTTGAGTTCTGTCTGCCCACAGGAGTTTTGTTGTTGTTTTGTTCTTTTGCAGTGCTTGGATCAGGGCCTATACTGAGTGAGCTCTCACCACTGAAGGGAGAGAGAGCCTTATGAATTCCCAACTCAGAGACAGAGAGATATATTGTTGGCCACATATGTGATTCATTATGCAGCAGTAAATAACTAATACAGATTAAGTTCATAAATTATTTATTTTTAAAAATTTCTTTTATTTTTTATTTATTTAATGTGCACTGGTGTTTTGCCTGTATATGTTTTATGTGAGGATATAGGATCCTCTAGAACTGGAGTTACAGATGGTTATAAGCTGCCATGTGGGTACTGGGAATGATCCCAGGTCCTCTGAAGACCAATCAGTTCTCTTAACTGCTGAGCCATCTCTCCAGCCCATCTGCGTGATGATATTTTGTTTGTGATCTAACAATAAAGCTTGCTGAAATATCAGAAAAGTAAAGGAGCCAGCCACTATAGAGACTTTTTACCTCTGCCCAGTCTGCATACCAAACTGGGCAAGATCCTGTCTCCACGAATCCTCAGACTCAATGCGCTGAGCACCTGTCTCCTCCACCTTGTGACAGGCTGCACGTCCTGATGCACATCCATGAGCATCCTGACCAGCTCCACTTAGCTCCCCACTCCCAGACCCTCTTTTATTTTGAAACATGGTGTCACATAGCCTAGTATGACTTCAAACTTGCTATACCAAGGATGGTCTTGAATTTCTAAACCTCTGCCTCTACCTCCTGAATGCTGGGATTACAGATATGACTGTTAAGGTGTCCAGTTTTATCCTGTATGCGGTTTCATGCATGCTACATGAAGCCTACCAACTGAATTACATCATAGCTCCCTATAACCTATTTTAGTCACATATAAAACTCCCGTCCTTTTAGTTTACTGATGTTACAGAAAATATTTTTATAGATTGTGTTTCTGCTAACAAACATACAGGTTTTAATGCTTTTGTCACTTAAATCTTACAGAAAGTATAAAATTAAGTTTTGAATCAAGATTGTAGTAGTGCCATTTCTTGTATTTGCTTGTGTGTTTACCTTTACCGAAAACCTTTACATTGTCATATGCCTTTGAGCTGATTGCTTATCATACTTTCATCTGAAGGACTCTTGTTACCATTTCTTATAGGACAGCCCTACTACTATTTGTTTATCTAGGAATAATTTAAGGCCAGTTTGGTCAGGTGTGGGATTTTTTTTTTTGGTTTTTTTTTTTTTTGGATTTTTCGAGACAGGGTTTCTCCGTGGCTTTTGGTTCCTGTCCTGGAACTAGCTCTTCTAGACCAGGCTGGCCTCGAACTCATAGAGATCCGCCTGCCTCTGCCTCCCGAGTGCTGGGATTAAAGGCGTGCGCCACCACCGCCCGGCAGGTGTGGGATTTTTGCTGTTGTTCGTTTTAAAGACAGATCTAAGCTGGTAGTTCTTACTGGCCTGGGACTTGATGGGAATACACAGAGATCTGCCTGCTTCTGCTTCCTGGTATTAGCATTTTTAAATTTAGATTACACTTTAAGGAGTTTTACAAGAAATATCAAGACTGAAAAAAATAGTTCTGTGAGTTTTTACAGGCTTTCTAGTTTCTAATGATTTTTAGTTTTAGAAAGATGCTATGTTCAGAAAAATGACAATAAATATGTATCTGGGAAGGATGTGGAAAGTGATTTAATCCTGTCTGTGATACTTTTGGCATCATATCAGCGTTAAGACAAATGGTTTCCTCTATTCTCCCTATAAACTGAGCCTGGCAAAAATAGAAGTAAATTGTTGCCTCAGGTTTTCTTAACCTGACTGCCCTTGCATTGAGCCACTTCATGTTAAGTTTCTACACTTATCCACTGTGGACGCCTAAAAGCCTAGCTTGAACCTTACTTCCTTGATGGGTCCAATGTGAAGGTACACAGAATCAAAACTGCTAGCCTCTCAAATGCCAGGAGTTCCATCCTTTCCTGTCTGTAGTATTGGTTCTGTGGATCTCAGTACGTGCAAGCACGTGAGAGTGAATAGGGCAGAGGGTAGTCTAAATGAAGGATGAGTAGGATAATTTCTTTCCTCTTTTCTGGAAATTACTTTTTTATTTTTCGCATAATGTATCTGAGCAGCTTGGGAAGCTGAATATATCACTTTTAATTGTGATATAGAGCCTTGAATAGTTTTTAAAGTATGTTAAGAATGCCTTGAGGACTGAGGAGGTGGCTTATCAGTTAACATGGGAGCATATATAAGGGGGCATCGTTAATGCTGGGTAGGTATGGTGGTCTACCTGTAATCTCCATATGGGAGGCAGAGACTAGCCAAATCTTCAAGCTGTAGGTGCGAGTGAGAGACTGTGCCACAATATGCATAAGGAGGGAGAGTGATCAGGGAAGATATGTCTACCTTGCTCCCCACATGCATACATGTCTTCCTGTTCATATACAAAGGAACACACACATATACATGCATATAATTATATAAAAGTACACTAAAATGTTGGGGGGGTTGTTTTTTCCAAACAATTTCTCTGTATATCTCTGGCTGGCCTCTAACTCAGAGATCCACCTGCCTCTGCCTCCCAAGTGATGGGATTAAAGGTGTGTACCACCACCACCACCTGACATCACATAAAAATTTTAAAGGTGTTTTGTATTGGTTATTTATATATTATTTTTTTAATTTATTTATTTATTATGTATACAATATTCTGTCTGCATGCCTGAAGGCCAGAAGAGGGCGCCAGACCTCTTTACAGATGGTTGTGAGCCACCATGTGGTTGCTGGGAATTGAACTCAGGACCTTTGGAAGAACAGGCAATGCTCTTAACCACTGAGCCATCTCTCCAGCCCCTATATATTATTTTTTTTAGAAAGGAAGAATATAAGAAAATCAGCCAGTCAATTTTCAAGCATCTAAATGTATGTTTAAATGTTTTTAAAATAAGAGTGTAGTTAGAGGTTAGCAGCTATTTCAAGACAACAAAATAACAATTTGGTGTTTCTGAAATTACAATCTAAATTTTTATACATTGTCTGGCTAGTACAATGTTATGCTGCTTAGTTTTGACCATAAGAGAAATTATTAAAGGAACCAGAATATTACTTAGATAAACATGAATTAGAAGTTAAATTTTATTGATCTCTGAGCTAATATGTAAAGATTCTCTTATTTTGGAGACTGGAGTCAACATACGTTTAGAGATATTTCTATTGCTCCCCCTTCCCAATACCTTAAAAATATTAGCAGCAGTTTGTACTCTTAAATCATCCTCCATTTTTTCAATCGATGCTTGCTGGTAAAAGCCCAAATCTTGGTGCTCTCCATTTCTCACCAAGTGAGCTTCCTGTCTCCTGTCTCCACTACTTTAAGTCAGCTCACTGCCTTCTTGCAGCTCTATTTTCCTTGTGCACATTCTGTCTCCTCAACAGGCACTGTGAGTAACAGGAGTTAACAGCAGCGTAGGGAGGGTTGAGCAGACACTGTCAGTAACAAGAGTTAAAAGAGCAGCAGAAAGACTTTAAATGATGCACATTCACATTTGAGACTGCGGTGGCAATCTCTCCGATACTGTATAATGTTTTCTATTTTTGTTACCTGCTGTCTGAAATGGAGCTGAAGTGTTACTGACCTTGTGTGGAATGTCTCTGAGGATTTGAGAGATGGAGCTGGGGGCGGGGGGGGGGGGGGGAGCGCTAGATTTTCACGTGACTTATCTCTGACATACTGCAGCAGGACTGAAAACACTCATCTGCTCACATTACAAGATTGAGCTATCAGAATTTGTGCTGTATTTTCAGATTTTTCTCCCTTGTGATTTTCTATTTTACAATTTCACCTAATTTGATAAAGGTTGAAGGTGGGGGGTGGCCTTTTCATACAGTGAGGGATGGAAGGAAGACTGCAACAATGATTCGAATGGTAAGGGACTATTTAAAATCTCCATCTGACAAACAGTTAGTGAGCTCCCTGGCCATCTCAAGTACTTGACAGTAACAATGTACAAATAATAGCTTTATTGGAGTGCCTTTTTCTTCCATACAAATCTTAAGATCATTGTACCTACGTATCCAAAACAGCTGCCTCACTTTAACAAGAGGAGATACACAAATAAGGCGTGTAGTTTCTTCCTTACTATTTTTTTATGACAGAGTTAAATGTAATCTGAGCTCACATTTAGGTTCTGTTAGCTACTGAGCTATGTTAGTTATTTGAAACATGGTAATGACCCGGTAAGGTGTAACTGCCATACTAGACTTCTTAAATGCTGTCTTTCCCTCTCCATATTGCCTTCTTCTCCCACCCCATGTATTGCTGGAGAATTCTTTGGCATTTTACCTCTCATTTTATAGAAAATAAGAGCAGTACATGTGAGTGGTTTTAGTAAACATGGGAAGTTAAACTTGTTATAGGAAAAGAAATAGCTTTATTTTATAATTTAAATCTTAAGTTTTTTGAGATACATTTATATGATTCCAGCTCTGTTTTCAAAAAAACAACAACAAAAAAAACAGGAAGAGCCTTGTAAGTTTGATTTGAGGGGAAAACTTAATGCTTTTGTGTTTTTAAATATAATGTATATGATTTTGTTTTTTGACCAATTGGGTTTCGTAGATAGTCCCAAAAAAAACCTTTTTGGAGTAAGTGTGATATATCGTACAGCATGCTATCTGTATATTATCAATCTTTTACATTTTTCTATGTTATTGCATTCTAAAATTGATGCACACTGGTGATTTAAGGGAAATTAACACAGAAATACCTCTTTTTCTTAATATTTTTCACTGTTTTTCTCAGCCATTCTTATTTAATAGGACAGTGGTAGTTAAGGGTTAAGCATACAGAGCTGATGCAACTCCTCCTTTTCTTCACCAGCGTTTTTCATTGGACAGTATCACCATAGCAACAGTGACATCAGTGAAACCTGAGTGTTCTATTGATTAGTTTCTGCTTCTTCCTTTTTTAATCTATCCTTTTTTCACCACATTTTAGTGAGGAAGCAATTTTTTTTTTTACAAATAGAGCCTATATTGATTTCTATCCCATAAATAATTTAAAGAGGGTAGAAAATTCTGCCCTTCATTTAAAAATTGAATGTTTCAACATGTATTTAAAAAGCGATTCAGGCTTAGGAGGATGGATAGCCATACCAGCTGTAGCTGATGTTCTCAGATATTCTTGCATTGTTTGCTGGTCTTCTAGGGAAAAGAACAATGTGGAACAGGACCTTAAAGAGAAGGAAGACACAGTTAAGCAGAGGACAAGTGAGGTTCAGGTAAGTGAGCTATTTTGCCCCATTTCTAATGTAGGAATGAATATTCATTGTAAATGTATTTTCTATTTGATGGGTATGATATTAGGTCTAGAGAATATCTAAAATTTGTATGACATAAATGTTTCTTTTTTAAAATGATGATTGTTGCTCTAAATTCTGCCCTTTAAAAATTATACTGCAATGAGAAAACAGTTTCTTTAAGCACATGTTTATAGATTTAAGAATATTTTAATGATATTTACCTACATATCATTCAATAAAGATAACTTTGAATGACTTGATAAAAATAATATTACACCAATAAAATTAAACTGGAGCATCATCAAAAACCAAATTGCTTTTTCATGCACGTAAGGTTTTTTTCAGCTCGGAGACCTACTATTTTCAAGAGTGTTTCTCATGTCACTGTTAGAATGGGGAATGATAGAGAGCAATTTAAAATAACATCTTATGAATTGCTTTATAGCTAAAATACCTGAAACTTTTCATTAAGAAATTTAATTCATTTTTGATGTTGTATTAGTAATTATATTTTATAAATAGAGGAGATAATAAACCTGTTTCTATTTGACAAATGTGACAGTATTGAACAGTGTTTCAAGTGGCCATGTTTCTGGGGTGCATTTTCTGAGTGCTGTATGTGTGGGCACTGGTAGCAGCTGCCAACAGGAGCTCATGGATAGGCATTTCCTAATATGTTACTTATGTGTTAGATTTTCCTACTTGTACTTTTAAACAGGTAGAAACTGCGGTTTGCTAGATCATTATTTTGTTTTGATAGAGGAAAACCATGCTAGGGTGGGGAAGATGATTCACTGAAGGATTGAGGAAGCCAAGGAGACTTGTGGTTGGTAGTTGACTCTGATTGGATGACTGCATTAATTTATTTTTTGGAATTTTCCTAAAAGTGGTATGAAAGTCAAGAGATTTATTGCCAACATTTCTCTTTCTGCTATTGATAATGGGTGTGGACTGGTAAGCTGCTTGAGTTTCGTTGTTTTGTGTAAGCCTCTTGAAAAAATGCCAACAGTAAAACTTATTGCTGGACACAGCTTGGGAACAGGATAAAAATCTACAAAGGTTTTTTTAAATATGAAATAGATATAGTCACTGGTATAGTCATAGACATCCTCTATACTTAACCAGCTGCTATCCTAAAATACACAAGTTCTTATCATAGATAATATTTTGTTATTACATTTCTGGGGAAAAACAAACAGGATGGACATTTAAATAGCCAGTTTAGGAAAGATCTAAAATTTATATTGGTCCTTCAATATCCTCAAATATTTATAATTATAGAAGTTTTATTGCTAAAATTTTTCCATAATGTTCTTGCTCATCTTCCTTAATGGTGTTAGTAGAATATCACTAAACTTTGTGATATCCAAAATGTATGATTGACACATGAAATCTGACTGACTTCTGCATAGGGTACTTCTAATATGAGGCATCTCAGATCTTGCGTAGTGTAGAACAAGTTGTGATGGCTGAAATTAAATTCACTGAAAAGTAACACTGAGATTAATGGAGTTCTGGGTTAGTGGAGTCATCTCTGTGTTATCAATGGTAATGAGATGCTAGACCCAGACAAGTGGAATTCATTCCTACTGAATTAGCTCTGACTTACCCTGTCATAACGAGGTGCAGACTAGGAGCAACACTGACAATTAAAATCTGTCATTCCATCTTTCAGCACTTTCTTTTCTTTTTTCCTTTTTGAAACAGAGTTTCAAACAGGCTGACATTGAACTCATTGTGTAACTGAGGATGACCCAGACCTCCCAGATACTGAGATTACAAATGTGCACCACCATGGCCTGCTTTCAATATTACTTTTCTGTTTTTTCTGGTAAAAGGCCATTTACTAGAGCTATTTCAAATAGCAGAATCTCAAAATGTATGCTTGGCTACTTCCTGACTCTACTTTCTAAAGGAGGTGCTAATGAGAAATGGAAGTAAAGACATTTCAGTTTATTGTTGAGTGTCCTACCTTGAGTGTTGGTGTTTCTCCAGCTAATTAAATAACATGATTACATAAACTCAGTTCTCAAGCATAGAAATTAAAGTTTTAAAACCAAAAGCCTTAATATTTTACTTAGTTTTATTTTATGAATGTTTTGCCTGCAAGTATGTATGTGCGCCATGTAACTGGTGTCTGCAGAGAGCAGGAGGGGTGCCTGATCCCTCGAACTTGAGTTACAGGCAGTTGTGAGCCACTGTGTGGATGCTAGGAAATGAGCCTAGGTCCTCTGCAAGAGCAGCAAGTACTCTTAGCTGCTGAGCCATCTTACCAACCCTACCTTGAGTTTTTTTGTTGGTCTTATTTTTGTTTTTTTATTGATGCTGGTGATTGACCTCAAGGCCTCACGTGTTTCCTCACTGGGCTGCACTCCATCCAAGTTGTTGGTTTGTGTTTATATATGCTCACTACTTTAAAGTAGAATATTGCTTTTCTAGGTTTTTCTTTCTTGTGTGATCTATGAGCTCACACCTTGAAATATTTTCTTTCCTTTCTTCTCTATGATCCCTGTCACTCTGGCACTGATGGCTGCTCACAATTAGATCTCTGCCTCTTGAGTGCACTTGTACATTTCCAGTCAGCCATTTTAGTGTTTATCATTAAAAGTTGGTCTGTCTTAAAATAAATCTTGTTGGAAAAAAAAAATGCCTTCAAGTCTGGACTTCCTATTCCTGTCAGTACTTTCCTTATTACTGTCTTACCTCAGATTTATGGGCTGAGGAAATGTCTCAGTGAATAACAGTACTTGCTATACAAGCATGAAGACCCAAGCTAGAATTCCCAGCACCCACATAAAACCCGAGGCATTACTGCATGTACTTGTAACCCCATTACAGTATAACAGGTCTGCTAACCACCTACCTAACTCTAGGTTGAGTCAGAGACCCTGTCTCAGAGGATTAAGATGGAGAGTGATAGAGCTGGACATCTGAATCCTTCTCTGAGTTTTGCAGATCTGCATGGGCACCAGAAGGCACAAGCATAAATGTGTACATACACCACAAACATACAGATAAATATACTATCATATATACATGTGCTCACACACACATTCCAGATTTCCATCTTATATTATATGTTTCTTGATCTTGGAAATTTTACTTTGGATCACATATGTCTTCTACTGTATTTGGAAATACATTGCTAGATATTTAAGGTAGCTGTTTAAATAAAAATAAACTTTGTTCTTATGCATGAAATTAAAAATAGTACAGAATGCACCCAGATCCCACTGGCTAGAAGGATCGGGAACATAGTAAGTAGTTATAAAGTTCTACTTTTATTTGACTTGGTTCATAGTAATGTCACATAAAAGGAAGCTCCTGGATATTTATATTTCATTAGTTAAGAATTAGTAGGGGCTGGAGAGATGGCTCAGTGGTTAGGAGCACTTGTCTGCCCTTCCAGAGGATGCAGGTTCAATTCCCAGCACCCGCATGGCAGTTCACACCTGTCTGTAACTCAGTTCCAGGGGATCTGACACCCTCACACCAATGTACATAAGAGTAAATAAATTATATATATATATTATATATAAATTATAAATATTAGCTTAACAGTTAAGAGCACTTGCTGCTCTTCAGAGGTCTTAGGTTTAATTCCCAGCACCCAAATAGTGGTTCACAACCATTTGTTTCTCCAGTTCCAGAGGATCCTATGCCTTCTTTATGGCCGCTGTAGGTACCCAGCACTTATGTGGTGTACATACATACATACATAGAGGAAAATCTCTTATACACATAAAGTAAAATCTAAGCCATGCCGTGGTGGTGCACGCCCTTAATCCCAGCACTTGGGAGGGAGGCAGACAGATCTCTGTGAGTTCGAGGCCATCATTAGTGCAGGCCAGCCAAAACCAGAGAAATCCTGTCTTGAAAAACATACATACATACACACACACACACACACACATACATACATTAAAAAAAATCTCTAAAAGACTTTTAAACTTGGAAAACGAGTTAGTAACTCAGACTAATTGTCCATTTTTTTCATTTTTTCTTTGTTTATTTGTTTGTTTTGCAAGATGTAACTATGGAGCCAGACCTGGAACTCACTCTATAGACCAGGCTGGCCTCAAACTCAACAGAGATCCGCCTGCCTTTGCCTCCCGAGTGCTTTATTTTAATTCACTTATTTGACTTTTTATCTCCACGTAAAAAAGTTTTGTAGTTGGATAAACAAGCTTTATTATTGACTTCAGTGGGGTTTTCTTGTATTATGGATTTTGTTGTTATTGTTTTGTTTGTTTGAGGCAGGACCCCACTATGAAATCCAGAATTGCTGTAATTTACTATGTAACCCATATTAGCCTTGAACTAGAGGTCCCCGTCTACACCTCCCAGATGCTAGAAATGCAGGCATATGTCACTGTCTTTCTTTCACTCCATGTTGTTCTTTAATGAAATAGACATACCTTTCCATGTTGCTAATATTTCATAGGTTTAATTGTTAAATTACTTCTTCAGTAGTACATCAGACTCAGGTTACTGAAATGAGTTATTTTAATATCTTTAATATGGCTTAAGAGTTTTGTGTGTTTAAATTTTATTTATACAAAGCTCCTCATGATGTGTGGAGGGGTGGGAATAAGTTTGTCAGTTTCAGTATCTTGAGTAGTTTCTAGAAAACAGAACATTTTTCTTGAAATTTCTTTCTCAATGAATCCAAGATTCCCAGGTCATATATTCTTTTATTCCTGAATGATACATCTTAGATGAGTCTGGTGTTTTTTTAAAGTAAACTTTGGCACCTTGTCTCACCATTCTTGTTCATTTTGACCCTGCTACTCCCCTTTGCTGCCACCCTTCTTCCCTTTGTGGTCCAGAGCATCATGAGGCTGGTAGAAGAGAAGCAGGAGAGCACCTTCCGGAGTCTCCAGTAACTCATGGATTATCCAAGTGCTAGGAGAACACGCACTCCCTGAGTGAGGGTGTGCTGGGGGTGGAGAGTGCAGGAGGAGGGACAGAGAGCTGTGCTTTTGTGCCTTTATCTAGTTCCAGGATAAGCAAAGGATAAGAAAATATGGGCCAAAATAAAATAGCCAAGTAGATCTAGGTACAGATAATAATGTAGAAGTTGCATTGCGGGGGGGGGGGGCAGGGGGGGTGGTAGTCTTTTTAAGTGAGTTAGTGGTAAAAGTTCTTTCTTAGTCTTATTAGCATATAAGTTGTAACTTTTTGTTTTGACTTAATTTTAAATCTGTTTACTAAAAGCAAATATCCTTTTGCTGTGGGCTTTTGTTGGAAATATTTTCTTAATATTATTTTATTTTTAGCCTTTCTTTGTAAAGATTTTTTTTTTTAGTGAGTGCATGTTTGCCTGAATGTGTATGTATGTGGGCCATGTGCATACCTGGTGCTAGTGAAGTATGTGTTGGGATTTCTCCTGCTCTGAACAGTAATGAGCCATCACCAACCATGTGGGTGCCAGGAAACACCTAAATCTTCCGAAAGAGCAGCAGGTGCTCCTAACTGCTAGGTCATCTCTTGTTTTATTTTCAGCTTTTAAGGCTACACTTTGTAGCCTCTGGTGATCTAGAATTTACTGTAGCTCAGGCTAGATTTGAACTCACAGCAGTCATTTTGCCTCACTCCTGAAAGTGCTGGAATTAAAGGCATGAGCCAGCATGCCTGCATTATTTTTTAATTTTTATAGAGATGGCTTCCTTTTTTCATGCTGATTCATGGAGAAATACTATTCTTTATTTTATGTATGTGCATTGGTGTTTTGACTGCATGTATGTCTTGTGAGGGTGTCAGAAACCCTGCAACTAAAGCTACAGACTAGTATGAGCTGCCATATGGGTGCTGGGAATTAAACACAGGTCCTCTGGAAGAAAAACCAGTTCCTCTTAACCTCTGAGCCATCTCTCCAGCCTTAGAAATACTATTTTTTATATGGTCATTGATTAATATTTAAGTATTTCCTAGAGGTATTTTATCAGTAAACTTTTCTTTAAGGCCTGTACTTTTGTATTACAAGATAGGTTTTCACTGCAGTGAAGGAAAAAGGAAAGGCAGTAAGATTGGATTAACTGAGTGAGACTATTTTGCTCTTACAAGAGAAAGGGTAGGACTGAGTATATATATATATTTTTATTTATTTATTTATTTATTTATTTATTTGGTTTTTCGAGACAGGGTTTCTCTGTGGTTTTGGAGCCTGTCCTGGAACTAGCTCTTGTAGACCAGGCTGGTCTCGAACTCACAGAGATCCGCCTGCCTCTGCCTCCCGAGGACTGAGTATATATTATATTGATGTGTTTATTCTCTTTTCTCTTGTGAAAGGTTATAAATATAAAGGTTATAAAGTTTATAAATATAAAGGTTCTCTTCTGAGGTTATAAATTGCTCACTAAAAATACGGATCACAGGCAGATCTCTGTGAGTTCGAGACCAGCCTGGTTTACAAGAGCTAGTTCCAGCACAGGCTCCAAAGCCACAGAGAAATCCTGTCTCGAAAAACCCAAAAAAAAAAAAAAAAAGGAATTTCAAGTTTGCCTTTCTAAAAACCTTAATTTGTTATTTTATGTATATAGGTTTTATGTATATAGATCTTAATTTGTTATTTTATGTATATAGATGTGTCTGGTGTTCAAAGAACCAACTAGAAAAGGGCATCAGGGCAGGTCCCCTGGAACTGGAGTTACAGGTAGCTATGAGCCACCACATGGGTGCTAGGAATTGAACTTCGGTCCTCTTGAACAGTGCTCTTAAACCACTAGGCCATCTCTCCAGCTCAGCCCCCCCCACACTTTTAAAATAAAAGTATCACATCTCTGGTGATTTTACTAATTTAAAAATATTCTTACGTTACTGATTTCTTTTTATGTAAGAATTCCCAAAACAGTATCAATATTGGTTCCTTCAATATACTGAACTATTTTTAAAAACTTTTTTTTAAATTTTGTTTTGTTTTGTTTTTTCAGGACAGGGTTTTTCTGTAGCTTTGGAGCCTGTCCTAGAACTAGCTCTTGTAGACCAGGCTGGGCTTGAACTCACAGCGCTCCACCTGCCTCTGCCTCCTGAGTGCTGGGATTAAAGGCGTGTGCCACCAACAAAATTTCATAATTACAGAAAATAAAATGGGTCACAGTAAATCTGTAAAATGCATAGCTAGCAAAATGGCTCGTCGGGTAAAGCCTGGGAACCTGAATTTGGTCCCTGGGACCCATATAGTTAAGGACAGACTCGACTCTCACAAGTTGCCCCCTTCTTAACAGACACATACACCGAAAAGCAAAACACACAGTTAATGAAATGTAACCATTAAAGCATGAGAAATAAGGAAGCTTTTTTTATCAGTGAATCCTTAACATTTGCTGTATTTTATATACATAAATGGTTTCATATATATGATCATACTGTATATACCTTTCTATTCAGCTTTAAAAAAATAATATTTTCCTTCTTTGAGTTTATATTAAAAGACCACATTTATGTGATTATAAAGACCAAAAATTATTAGAGAATGTGAAATTCTAGATTTTTGTTTGGGTTGTAGAGAAAAAAATAGGACCACTGTGTTCTATGTAGCACTGGTTGTCCTGGTAGTCACTGTGTAAACCGGGTGTCTTAGGATTTCTATTGCTGAGATGATAGAACATGACCAAAAAGCAAGTGGGGGAGGGTTGTTTGCTTACACTTCCACATCACTCTTCATCATGGTGGAAGTCAGGATAGAAACTCAACCAGGTCAGGAACCTGGAGGCAAGAGTTGATGCAGAGGCCATGGAAGAGGGCTGCTTACTGACTTACTCCTCATGGTTTGCTCAGTCTGCTTTCTTATAGAACTCAGGACTACCAGCCTAGGGATTGCACCATCCACAATAGGCTGGGCCCTCCAACATCAATTACTAATTAAAAAAAAAATGCCCTACAGCTGCATATTATGACAATATTTTCTCAATTGAGGTTCCCTCCTTTCAGATGACGTTAGCTTCTGTCAAGTTGGTATAAAATTAGCCAGCACACCAGGCTGCCCTCAGAGTCACAGAGATCTGCCTGCCTCAGCCTCTGGAGTGCTGGAATTAAAGAAGGTGTGTGCCATCACACCCAGCTGACAGGTTTTTTTTTTTTTGAGTGGCTGACGTGCTGCAAATACATGCAAAGGTAGCTCAGTGGAGGCAGTATACCCCATTGGAAGGTAGCTGTCTGAAAGGGGATTTACACCAGCATTTCGGGGAGGATTTGCTGGCAGGCTAGAGACAAAAAGAGAAAGAGTGGAAGAAGAGGCCATGGATTTGACCAGAAGATAAAGGCTAACGCAGATGCGGGGAAATGGTACACCTCTGTTTTGACATGCTAGAGAAGTCAGACAGACATCCAAGGACAGATCTGAGTAAGCAAACTAAATGTCCAGATCTTCAAGAGGTTACTTGCTGTGAAATAATCCTTTTATATACTGTGAATATGTATTATTCTCACTGTTTAATAAGTTGACAGGCCGATAGCCAGGCAAAAAGTGTAGGTGAGACAATCGAATGGAGGATACTGGGATGAAGAAGGGCAAAGTCAGGGTGAGACACCAACCAGCCTCCAGGGAAGCAGGACCTGTAGAAAATAAGGTCACAAGCCATGAGCCATGTGGTGGGGGCATAGATAAGAAATATGGGTAAATTTAAGTGTAAGAGTGGGCTAGTAACAAGCCTGCGCTATCGGTCGAGCTTTTATAAGTAATATTAAGCCTCTGAGTGATCATATGGGAACTGCTGGGTGGGAGACTACTCAACCACTATGTCTGACTACGATTACTTGAAGGCTGAGTGTAAAATAGAAAGCTTTAGTCCCCCAATAAAAAATATGTAATAAAACAAGATTTGGTTTTCCCTTAAAATAGGCTTAAAAATTCACCTGTCTATGCCCTCAAAGATAAATGTGTATGTTTTCTTGTGTTTTAGGATCTTCAAGATGAGGTTCAAAGGGAGAGTGTTAACTTGCAAAAACTACAGGCCCAGAAGCAGCAGGTGCAGGAACTCCTTGATGAGCTGGATGAGCAGAAAGCCCAGCTCGAAGAGCAGCTCAAGGAAGTTAGGAAAAAGTGTGCCGAGGAGGCCCAGCTGGTAAAACCTTGCTGTTTACTGACTCTCTGCTTCCATTGCTTTCCTGGTTACAAAGAAAGCATCCCCTACTTGTTAAGCAGCAGTCTCGTCTGCAGTAACTTTATGAAAGAGTTGAAGTTACTGTTCTCTGTAGTAGAAATTAGAGGAGCTCTGTTTTTCCAGATCTTGA
The DNA here is from genome assembly GCF_037038515.1 of Microtus pennsylvanicus. Classification (NCBI taxonomy): domain Eukaryota; kingdom Metazoa; phylum Chordata; class Mammalia; order Rodentia; family Cricetidae; genus Microtus; species Microtus pennsylvanicus. The sequence goes on from NC_134591.1 coordinate 45,271,950, forward strand.
TCACATGAGACTTTTGCCTCCAAGTTTCTACTAGCCCCTTCTGCTACCAAAGAATACATCAAAAATTCCAAACCGGGCTGGAGAGATGGCTCAGCGGTTAAGAGCACTGACTGCTCTTCCAGAGGTCCTGAGTTCAATTCCCAGCAACCACATGGTGGCTCAAAACCACCTATAATGAGATCTGGTGCCCTCTTCTGGCCTACAGGCAGGATACTGTATAAATAAATAATCTTTTTTTTTTTTAAATCCAAACCATGAAACTAGATATCTCTTCGCTTAATTCCCTTTCCTCTCATTTATCTCCACTTGTAGATCTCTTCCCTGAAAGCTGAAATAACTAGTCAAGAAACTCAGATCTCCACTTATGAGGAAGAGCTGTCAAAAGCTAGAGAAGAACTAAGTCGCCTACAGCAAGAAACAGCACAATTGGAAGAGAGTGTGGAGTCAGGAAAGGCTCAACTGGAACCTCTTCAGCAGCACCTGCAGGAATCACAACAGGAGATCAGTTCAGTAAGTGGAAGCCAACAGCATGCCTGGAGGGCCCCTGTCTGTCCTTTTTGTACTGTCTGACTTCTCCTTCTTTACCTACCTATTGATTCTCTTTAGTTGTTTAATACTTACAGTTGCCAGTTGGACAGCTGATGGTCATTTACATAAGTGAGTAGAGTATGGGCTTTGGAGTTAAACTGTCCAGGTTTAAATGCTGGTTCTGCCATTTATTAGACAAATCACCTTTGAATATCAGATTTTTCATCTTTAAAGTTGAAGATTTAACAATACATTAGTGCTATTATAAGGATTATATGAGGCAAAAGATGAGGTAGTTTAACATAGTGTCTGACACAAATTCTCAGTAAATATTGTCTGACAGGTATTTTTGTTGTTTTTTTTTAATTTATTTATTTATTAAAGATTTCTGTCTCTTCCCCGTCACCGCCTCCCATTTCCCTCCCCCTCCCCCAACTAAGTCCCCCTCCCCTCCTCAGCCCGAAAAGCAATCAGGGTTCCCTGTCCTGTGGGAAGTCCATGGAACCCCCACCTCCATCCATTGGGGCACCGGATATTTTTGTTGTTTTTTAAAGATTTATCTGTTTATTATATATATAGTGTTCTGTCTGCATGTGTTCTGACTCGCCAAAAGAGGGTACTAGATCTCATTATATATAGATGGTTGTGAGACATCACGTGGTTGCTGGGGATTGAACTCAGGACGTCAGGAAGAGCAGCCAGTGCTCTGCACCATCTCTCCAGCCCTGTCTTGTTTTATGTCAGCATGACACAAGCCAGAGTCATGGGGAGGAGTAGCCTCCTTTGAGAAAATGCTTCCATAAGATGGGCTGTAGGCAAGCCTGTTAGGCATTTTCTTCAAGATTGATGGGGGAAGGCCCAGCCCATGGTGGGTGGTGCCATCTCTGGGTTGGTAGTCCTGGGTTCTATAAGAAAGCAGGCTGAGCAAGCTATGAGGAGCAAGTCAGTAAGCAGCACTCCTCCAAGGCCTCTGCATCAACTCTTGCCTCCAGGTTCCTAACCTGGTTGAGTTCCTATCCTGACTTCCTTCCATGATGAAGAGTGATGTGGAAGTGTAAGCCCTTTCCTCCCTGGTCATGGTGTATCATCACAGCAGTGATAACCCTCACTAAGTTGGAACATCTTGTCTTCTCTTGGGTTTCTGATTTTTCATTGAAATAATTTAGTTTTCTTGTTTCTGCTTTTTTATATACTTAATATAACATAAAATTATATATTTTTATAATTTTAAATGTAAATATATAAAATAAGCATAAAAATCTATTATTTAATCTATTATAATTGAATTCTGCCTTTTATGTCCCACTGTGGAATTCATTTGAATAGTTGAGGCTGAAACAGCTTTATGTTTTGTGTGACTCAATATTTGAAGATACTTTTTAGGACTCTTCTTTCTCATTAACAGATAGTGCTAGAACACAGGGCATTCACTTGCCTTACCCTTACCTTCTTTAACTTCCTGTAGCTCCCCTACAGCTTTATTGCTGAATCTTCATCCTCTCTGTTACTTGGCTATCTTTTCCTCTGGTATCCTGGGTCTGTCGTTTTCTAATTATACCCTGAAAGACTGCCAGTTCTCAGATACTGAGACAGAATTCTTGGAGATTTCACAAGACTTACAAAACAAATACATGCCTGCTAAAATTGCAGGAGGACTCATTGGGAAAGATTATTGAAATATTTAAGTCATACTTCATTCCCAGAGGATTCTCCTAATAGAAAGCAAACTCATCCTTGAGTAAGTCTAGGGGCATACCTCTTTGTATGATACATATACTTCTAATATTAAATTGTTTTGTATTTCTGCTTTGTATTGGCAGATGCAAATGAGACTGATGGAGATGAAAGATCTGGAAAATCATAACGACCAATCAGGTTGGCGCGATAGCCCACAAAGCATTCTTGTAAATGGTGCTACAGATTATTGTAGCCTCAGCACCAGCAGCAGTGAAACAGCCAACCTGAATGAACATGCTGAAGACCAGAACAATCTAGAGTCTGAGCCCATACACCAGGAGTCATCAGTGAGTCTTTATTCCGTGGTCTTCATAATTAGCGTCTGCTCCCCCCCTCTCTCACACACACACAGAGAGAGAGAGAGAGAGAGAGAGAGAGAGAGAGAGAGAGAGAGAGAGAGAGAGAGAGACTGATGAAGATCAAAGTTTGTGTGAATATACTTATGCACATGTGTAGAGGCCAGAGGTCTTTAAAGTGTCATTCCTCAGATTTTTTTTTTTTTTTGGTACGGGATCTCTCACTGAGATCTGATCTTCACTGATTAGATTAGAATGGCTGGCCAGCAAGCCCTAGGTATCTATCGACACCTCCCTTGTCTTGGGATTCCAAGCCCACACCACCATGCTTGGCTTGGAATGCATCCGCATGGATGCTGGGGATCTGAACTCAGGTCCTCATGCTTGAGTTACAGCACTTTATCCATTCGGATAGCTTCCTAGTCCCATAGCCAAGCTTTGTTAGCATTGTGTATGATACAAAGAATGACAATTTTTTAAAGATATTTTTAATTTTTATTTATGTATATGTGTTCAGCTGCCCACAGAAACTGGAAGAGGGTGTCAGATCCTTTGGAGCGGGAGTTAACAGGCAGTTTGAGCTGTCTGGTGTGGTGCTGGGACTCGAACTTGGGTCCTCTGGAAGAACAGCTGGTGTTCTTAATTCTTAAGCCATCCCTTTAGCCTCAATAATTAAAATTCTTTCTTTTCAAGGTTTTTTTTTTTTTGGTTTGTTTGCTTATTTTTTGTTTTGTTTATTGAGAAAGGGTTTCTCTGTGTAGCTCTGACTGTCCTGAAACTCACTCTGGCTGGCCTCAAGCTCAGGGATCTGCCTGTCTCTGCCTCCTAAGTACTGGGTTTAGAGGTATGTGCCACCACACCCAGCTTTTTTTCAGTTTTAATTAATGTTCAAATTATTCTAATTAATAAAATTAAAGATTTTTTAAATGCTATGGTGTTATCATACTGGCCACAACGTTAATATGAAGCTAAGGATGGTGTTAAGCTCTTTTTTAATTTGATGTGTCTGTGGGGTGTGTTATCTAGTGTGTTCACCTGTGATTGCATTCATCCACGTGTGCAAGTGTAGAGGCCAGAGTTCAGTTTTGGTCTTCTGATGCCACTCTCTACCTTAGTTTTTGAGACAGGGTCTCCTCACTGAAAATAGAGCTTGCTGTTTTAGTTAGACCAGTGGTGTCTACCTGTCCCTGTCATCCCAGCATTGGGGCTACAGTTAGACACCACTATTCCTGGCTTTTATTTGGGTGCTCTAAACCTGAACTGAGTTAGTTCTTGATGCTTGTGCATACAGCACTCTACCCATTTATTATTTATATATCCTAAATATATAAATACCACTTGTTCAGTCCATATATTGTTACTTATGTGTGTTATAAGTTCAGAGCTTACCACTTAGCATTGAATATGAAAAGGTTTTTAAAGGGGCTAGGCATGTAGCATAGTGGCAAATAGTTTTCATAACATGCAAGAGACCCTGGATTTAATCCCCAATACCTAAATAAATTTTAAAACACCATATATGTACAGTTTTAAAAATGCACACCTTTATATCCCAGCACTCAGGAGTCACATTGAGCCTCTGTGAGTTTGAGGTCAATCTGGTTTACATAGTGAGTTCCAGGCCAGTGAGTATCACACAGTTGGGGGTAGGGGGCTGGTATTGACATGCCACAATATTCTGTGGAATCTAGACAAAAACTAGCAGCAGTTGTTTCCACTTCTTCTAAGTGAGTCCTGAACAGAGGTTGTTGGGCTTTGCAGCATCAAGCCACCTCGCCAGCCTGAGACAAAAGATTCTTAAACCTTCATACTCACATATGTATTTTTGGTAGGTGAGAAGTAGTCCTGAAATAGCACCTTCTGATGTGACTGAGGAAAACGAAGTTGTGACTGCAGCTGGTAACGAAAAAGTTAGTCCCAGATTTGATGATGACAAGCAGTCAAAAGAGGTGAAGATAATTATATATTCAATTGTTCTTGTCACTCATGTCTTAAATGTTCTTTGTAGCTGCAAGAATATTTACTAAGTTTTCAAAGTTTGTATATGATCTAAATGTGTGTCACTTGAAGTATTATCTTTTAAATGTTTGGTTACTAAAAGATCTGTTTTAATTTAAAATTATTTCTAGGAAGATCCATTTAATGTAGAATCAAGTTCACTGACAGATCCAGTTGCAGATACAAACTTGGATTTTTTCCAGTCTGATCCTTTTGTTGGCAGTAAGTATCTTTCTTTTATAAGTATATTCAAAATAAGGCTTTCTGGTGTATAAACTATATAAGCATTGAGGCTTCAATTTTGAAAGCCTTTTTAAAAATTGTTTGTATTGAGCTATATATTTTTCTCTGCTCCCCTTCCTTCCTCTGCCTTCTCCTTCTACCCTCTCCTTTCATCCCCATGCTCCCAGTTTGCTCAGGAGAGCTTGTCTTTTTCTACTTCCCATGTAGATTAGATCCATGTATATCTCTCTTTTTTTGTAAATATTTTCATGGTTTATTTACTTTATTTTATGTGCAGTGGTGTGAAAGTGTCAGATCCCCTGGAACTAGATCTTTAGACGGTTGTAAGCTGCCATGTGGGTGCTGGGAACTGAACCCAGTTCCTCTGGAAGAGCAGTCAGTGCTCTTAACCACTGAGCCATCTCTCCAGCCCCGATGTATATTTCTAGAGCTATCTTGTGAAGTAAAGTGAGTTTGGTATCATGGTTGTATGCTGTTAATTCCAGCCCTTGGTAAGCAGAAGTGTGAGGTTTGAAGCCAATCTGATAGCTAGTTCCAGCCAGTGCTACATAGTGAACCCTAAGCTCAAACACAAAAAGGACTGGAGATGGTTCAGCAATAAAGATCACTTGCTGCTCTTGTAGAGGACCTGTATTCAGTCCCCAGCAACCACATTGCATCTCACAACCATCTGTAACTCTAGTTCCAGAGGATCTGATACCCACTTTTATCTTTCTTTGGCATCAGACATGCGTATGGTGCATAGACATGTGAGCAAAACACTTATACACCTAAAAGAAAAGTAAATCGGACTGGAGAGGTGGCTCAGAGGTTAAGAGCACTGACTGCTCTTTCAGAGGTCCTGAGTTCAATTCCCAGCAACCACATGGTGGCTCACAACCATCTGATCTGGCCTGCAGGGATACATGCAAGCAGAACACTGAATATGTAATAAATAATAAATCTTTTAAAAAATAAAAGTAAATCAAATATATACAAACAAGCAAAAAACAAAAGATATGAAACTAAGGCACACAGGCAAAATAACTTACCTAATAGTCATGGCAGAAATGAGCCCAAATATTTGAACTCTTTAAATAAACAAACACAAAACAATTTTTGAAATGTATAAAGCACCAGGAATAAACTTAAGTTTTATACTTAAAATATATAGAGCTTGGGCTGGAGAGATGGCTCAAAGATTAAGAGCAGTGGCTGCTCTTCCAGAGGTCTTGAGTTCAATTCCCAGGCATATGTGCAGGCAGAACACTGCATACATAATAAATAAATTTTTAAAAACTAATATATACACATATATATGTATCTCTATTTCTCTATATTGACATATATAGAGATATACTGTATATAGGCATAGAGAGAGATGTGTGTATACATACATATATATATATAGAGAGAGAGAGAGAACATGCTGAGGTTGTGACTCGACAGTACTTGTCTAGCAGACATGATCTGTAGAAGAACATTTACAGTTTTATAATCTTCACCACAAAAGATGGATGATAACAAATATCTGAGGATATATAGAAATTAAAACCACCATACACTACTGGTGGGAATATTAAATGATTTTTTGTCTTTGGAAAATGGTTTGGAAATTTCTATGCCAGTAATTAAACAGAATTATTGTAAGACCTGATATGTAATCAGGAGGAATAGACGTATACCCACATAAAACCTTGTATGTTTTTGCTTGCTCCCCCCAAGCCCCCCCCCCTTTTTTTAAGAGACAGACTTTCTCCTTGTAGCCATGGCTGTCCTGGAACTCTGTAGGCCAGGCTGTAAAAAACATGTATGTTGATATTGATCAGTCCATCATTTTTTCTCCTTTGCAATTAGTCTTGTCTTTTTTCCTAATGTATGTGAACATGAGTACAGAAGCCAGAGGCATTGGATCCCTCTCTAGTTGGAGTTGCAGGCAGTTGTAAGGTGCCCAATTTTTTTTTAATCTTTTTTTTTTATTGAGAAAATGAGAAAAAAAAAAACCAAGTTTCCACCTCCTTCCAGCCTCCCATTTCCCTTCCCCTCCTCCCACCCTTCTCCCCCTCCTCCTACCCTTCTCCCCCTCCCCCCACTCCTTTCTCCCTCCCTCTCCAGTCCAAAGAGCAGTCAGGGTTCCCTGCCCTGTGGTAAGTCCTAGGTCCTCCCCCCTCCGTCCATATCTAGGAAGGTGAACATCCAAACTGGCTAGGCTCCCACAAAGCCAGCACATTACATAGGATCAAAACCCCTTGCCATTGTCCTTGGCGTCTCATCAGCTCTCATTGTTCGCCATGTTCAGAGAGTCCAGTTTTATCCCATGCTTTTTCAGTCACAGTCCAGCTGGCCTTGGTGAGCTCCCAATAGATCAGCTCCACTGTCTCAGTGGGTGGGTGCACCCCTCGTGGTCCCGACTTCTTTGCTCATGTTCTCCCTCCTTCTGCTCCTCATTGGGGTCTTGGGAGCTCAGTCCAGTGCTCCAGTGTGGGTCTCTGTCTCTATCTCCATCCATCACCAGATGAAGGTTCTATGATGATATGCAAGATATTCGTCAGTATTGCTATAGGATAGGGTCATTTCAGGTTCCCTATCCCCAGCTGCCCAAGGAATTAACTGGGGACCTCGGCTTGGGCACCTGGGAGCCACTCTAGGTTCAAGTCTCTTGCCAACCCTAAGGTGGCTCCCTTAACTAAGAATTGTGCTTCCGTGCTCCCCTATCCAACTTTCCTTTATCCCAATCCTCCTTTTTCCCCAAGTTCCCCCCTTCCTCCCCTTCTCCGTTTTCTCTCCCCATCTCCCCTTACCCCCATCCCACCCCACCCCCAAGATCTCAATTTTCTCCCCGGCAACTTTGTCTACTTCCCATAGCCAAGAGGATAACTATATGTTTTTCCTTTGGTTCACCTTCTTACTTAGCTTCTTTAGGATCACCAATTGTAGGCTCCGTGTCCCTTATTTATGGCTAGAAACCAATCTAAATAGACCTGTTAGTCGCGAAGAATTAGAAGAGGTTATCAAAAACCTCCCTATCGAGATGCGCCACGGCTTCGGTAGTGACCGGCTCTTCTTTGCTGCCTGAGCGGCGCCAGCACCTTCCTCAGGAGCTCGCAGCAGCCGGCTGGCCCCTGCTCCAAGGCAACCATGTGCGACCGGAAGGCGGTGATCAAAAATGCAGACATGTCGGAAGAGATGCAACAGGACTCGGTGGAGTGCGCTACTCAGGCGTTGGAGAAGTACAACATAGAAAAGGATATTGCGGCCCATATCAAGAAGGAATTTGACAAGAAGTACAACCCCACCTGGCACTGCATTGTGGGGCGGAACTTCGGTAGTTATGTGACACATGAAACCAAACACTTCATCTACTTCTACCTGGGTCAGGTGGCCATTCTTCTGTTCAAATCTGGTTAAAAGCATGGACTGTGCCAAACACCCAGTGATCCATCCAAAAACAAGGACTGCATCCTAAATTCCAAATACCAGAGACTGACTCTTTAGCTTTGCTAAGGGAACACCTCGTTTGAATCTGTTGTGTTTTGTGCGGAGCATCATCCTCTGTACGAGTTTGTGGTTATAAAATAATTAGTAAAACAAAAAAAACTCCCTATCAAAAAAAGCCCAGGGCCAGATGGTTTCAATGCGGAATTCTACCAGAACTTCCAAGAAGACCTAATACCTATACTCCTTAATGTATTTCACAATATAGAAACAGAAGAGGCACTGCCAAATTCCTTTTATGAAGCTACAGTTACTCTGATACCAAAACCGCACAAAGACTCAACCAAGAAAGAGAATTATAGACCAATCTCACTCATGAACATCTATGCAAAAATCCTCAACAAAATACTGGCAAACCAAATCCAAGAACACATTAGAAAAATTATCCATTATGATCAAGTTGGCTTCATCCCAGGGATGCAGGGCTGGTTCAACATACGAAAATCTATCAATGTAATCCAGCATATAAATAAACTGAAAGAAAAAAACCATATGATCATCTCATTAGATGCTGAAAAAGCATTTGACAAAATTCAACATCCCTTTATGATAAAAGTATTGGAGAGATTAGGGATACAAGGGTCATACCTAAATATAATAAAAGCTATATACAGCAAGCCGACAGCTAACATCAAATTAAATGGAGAGAAACTCAAAGCCATCCCATTAAACTCAGGAACACGACAAGGCTGTCCACTCTCTCCATACTTCTTCAATATAGTGCTTGAAGTTCTAGCAATAGCAATAAGACAACATAAGGGGATCAAGGGGATTCGAATTGGAAAGGAAGAAGTGAAACTTTTGTTATTTGCAGATGATATGATAGTGTACATAAGCGACCCCCAAAACTCCACCAAAGAACTTTTACAGCTGATAAACAGCTTTAGTAATGTGGCAGGATACAAGATCAACTCCAAAAAATCAGTCGCCCTCTTATACACAAAGGATATGGAAGCAGAGAGGGAAATCAGAGAAGCCTCTCCATTCACGATAGCCACAAACAGCATAAAATATCTTAAGGTGCCCAATTTTGGTGCTAGGAATTGCTCCTTGGCAAGAGCAGTATACACTCTTAAATGCTAAGTCATATCTCTAGCCCTGTTTGTCTTTTTATTGTTTATTTATAAGAGCTTTTTACATGTTCTAAGTAAACTCTTCTGATGTATGATCTGAAAATATTGTGTGTATGTGTGTTGAGATGAGACAGTTTCTCTTTATGTAGCTCAGGCTGCCTGAAATTAGTGACAGTTTTCTTGCCTCATCCTCCTGATTGCATGAGCATTTATACTCCTGTTTTTCTTCCAAGAACTTTATAGCTGTTATATCTAGAACTTTGAGGCTGGAGGAATGACTTAATGATTAAGAACACTTGCTGCTTTCCCATAGGACCTGAATTCAGTGCCCAGCACCTATATCAGATAGCTCTCTCCAGGAATCCGATGCCCTCTGGCCTCTGTGGGTACCTGCACACATGCATGCTTGCTCACATGCACACACACACACACACACACACACACACACACACACACACAGAGAGAGAGAGAGAGAGAGAGAGAGAGAGAGAGAGAGAGAGAGAGAGAGAGAGAGATTATTGATCTTTAGAGCTTTGATTTAGTTAATTCTATATCTAGTATGAGGTAAAGATCTTTCCTGATAGCTGGGTGGTAGTAGTGCACGCCTTTAATCCCAACACTTGAGAGGCAGAGGCAGGTGGATCTCTGTGAGTTCAAGGCTAGCCTGGTCTACAAGAACTGGTATCAAGACAGCCAGGGTTGTTACACAGAGAACCCCTGTTCTCTTGAAACGCCAACCCCCCTCCAAAAAAAGAAAGAAAGAAATCTTTTCTGTTGTCCAAATACCATTTGTTTTGTTTTGAGACAGGCTATCCTGTAGTCTAGGCTGGCCTCAGACTCCCTATATAACTACTGATCCTCCTGCCTCCACATCCAAATGCCGAGATTATGATGTATACCATCACACCAGATGTATGGAGTTCTGGGGATGAAGCTCAGGACTTTGTTCTACTGGGAAAGGACTCAGCTAACCTGGCTACATCCCCAGCACCCAAATGCCGGTGGTTGAAAAAAAACTATCCTTTCACTCTTTCCACATCATGTGTTCTTGATATTCTTGTCAAAATTCAAGTGGCCTTAACTTTGAGAGTTTATCTCTGTCTTCTTCAATTTATGAGGGTTTTTTGTTTGTTTTGTTGTTTTTACCTTAGTCTTTCTTTATTTCATGAAGTGCTAAGGGTAATATCTACCTAGTAGCCAGGAGTAGAGATTTTGTTGGTAAAACTTCACTTTTGTGTCTCTATCTATAGCCTCTTTCAGTCTTTGTTTTACTCCCTGTAACCTCTTTTGGTCAAGGGTAAGTTTATTTGGTTTTTACATTAGTTACTCTTCTGTTGCTATGATAGACACCATGACCAAGACCGCTTACGGAAGAAAGAGTTTACTTGGTTTACAATTCCAGAGGGTTGGAGGCTGTAATGGCAGGGACAGCATGGCAGCAGAAGGCTTCAAGGTCTTTGAACTCTCAGAGCATTCCTACTGTGGCACACCTCTTCTAACAAGGCCATACCTAACCTAAACCTCCCCAGTGACACCAACTAGAACCAGGAGATCAAATGCCACAGACTATGGGGTACATTTTTCACTTAAACCACCATAGTTCTAATTTGCCTTTTTATATGAGGTGTGTTGAATCATCATTTATTTTTTCATTATTTTAAATCTTTTCTAAAGTGAATAACATAATTTTATTTACTTTGAAGTAGAATTATTGAATCCATTAAGTTATTGTTTAACTTAAGAAACTTCCTTTTAAAATCACTCTTTTCAACAATATACATAATAATTTGTGTGTGTGTGTGTGTTTTGTTTTTTGAGACAGGGTTTCTCTGTGTAGTCTTGGCATTCCTGTAGACCAGGCTATCCTCATACTCACAGAGATCCACATGCTTCTGCCTCCTAAATGCTGGGATTAAAGGCATGAACTGTATTTTCATCTCTGTTTTCTTCTTTTGTAACAGGTGATCCTTTCAAGGATGATCCTTTTGGAAAAATTGGTCAGTATATTTTTTTAGTTTCTTCTTTAATTCTTTTCTGCTTAACTATAACCTTTTACTGTATTTTGAGACAAGAACACACAGCTTGGGTTGTCCTAGGAGGGGAACTGCTTTTTATTAAAACCGCTTTAAAGCCAAGGCAAGATGCTAAAATATTTAGAGAGTGATTAGAGCCTTGTGAGTGTGCATGTGCTTGCGTGTGTGTGTGTGTGTGTGTGTGTGTGTGTGTGTGTGTGTGTATGTGTGTGTGTGTGTGCGTGCGCGCACCTATGATTAAACTCAGGGCTTTGCACATGCTAGGCAAGTATTCTACTACACCTCCAACCCAAGCCTCACTTTTTTTTCCTTTTTTGGGTTTTTTTGTTTGTTTGTTTGTTTGAGACAGGGTTTCTCTGTAGCTTTGGAGCCTGTCCTAGAACTAGCTTTTATAGATCAGGCTGGCCTTGAACTCATAAAAAAGGGAATGTGAGGTTCTGCAGGAATTCAAGTGACCTTTTAGTTTTTGAAAGTCAAGCAAAGTCTGTTCAAAGAGGACAGTTTTGTTGATTTTGAAAGAAAAACACCAGGGCAGGCAAGCTGTAAAACAATTTCTTAGAGGAAGGGAATGGAGAAGAGAAGGGATAGGCAGTGTTATCAGTAAGCTAGCATGGAGGTCAGTCGTCTAATGGGCAAACCAGCTACACTGTAAGGACAGGAGCTTTAAAAAAAAAAGTAAGAGCCGGGTGGTGGTGGCGCACGCCTTTATTCTTAGCACTTGGGAGGCAGAGGCAGGCGATCTCTGTGAGTTCGAGACCAGCCTGGTCTACAAGAGCTAGTTCCAGGACAGGCTCCAAAACCACAGAGAAACCCTGTCTCGAAAAACCAAAAAAAAAAAAGTAAGAGAACTCCAAGTATCAGAATATGGCCAGCATTGGAAAGGGGCAAAAAAGAAGTAAAAAGAAATGGTTTTGGCTTTTTGAGTCTGAATGGTGGACAGACCCAGCCCAACCTCACAGTGGCTGATAGGGAATGCTTCAAAATGTCTTTTAATTGAAATAGTGATAATGCCTATAAAGTAGTAGTGAATTATAATGGGTTTTCAGCTTTTTATATTTGTTCCTTTTTTCTCTTTAGATCCATTTGGTGGTGATCCTTTCAAAGGTTCAGATCCATTTGCATCTGACTGCTTTTTTAAGCAGTCTTCTACTGACCCTTTTACCACATCAAATGCTGACCCTTTCAGTGCATCCAACAATAGCAGTAATACATCGGTAAGTGTCAGGTTTAAAAATTCAGACAGCTAAACCAAATATCCTAAGGAAATTTCTTGAATATACAGTGATAGAACCTGCCTTTTAATTGTTCTTAATGGTCCATATGAAATTTTTTTTAAATATTTATTTATTATGTATACAATATTCTGTCTGTGTGTATGCCTGAAGGCCAGAAGAGGGCACCAAACCCCATTACATATGGTTGTGAGCCACCATGTGGTTGCTGGGAATTGAACTCCGGACCTTTGGAAGAGCAGGCAATGCTCTTAACCTCTGAGCCATTTCTCCAGCCCCAGTCCATATGAAATTTGTCTGGCTTCCACCCATGCAAGTTTTTGTCTAATGGAATATTTCATACTTTGATCATCCACTGGAGATGACTAGGATGCTTTAGCGTGTCCAAAAATGGAGTCCATCTTTATCTCATTGCTGATATTAAATAAAAGAGACTGGAAATCCAAAAGCCTGTCTTAAGTAAAACTTTGGGGTTGGGGGGAACGAGACAGGGTTTCTGTGTAGCTTTGGAGCCTGTCCTGGAACTTTTAGTTCTTGTAGACCAGCCTCGCTTCAAACTCACAGAGATCCAACTACCTGCCTCTGCCTCCTTCCTCAGTGCTAGGATTAAAGGCGTGCATCACTGCCGCCCGGCTTTAAGTAAAACTTTTTATAAATATCTGTTGATATAAATATAAAAAGGAATACATGTTGTTTTATAGTTATACCTGGAATGTTAATCTTGAAAAGTATAAATTCCCACTGACTGTCAGGCTCTCTTGAGTACATGTCTACAACTCTGTTTAGTAGCCACAGGCTGATCCAAAGCCTCTCAATGCTGCATGGTCATTGTCTCTAATCTTCAATTTCACTTTAAAAGGCAGATGTTGATACTCCTGCTTTAAAAAATTTAGACATTTTTGGTTGTAAGCCTATCCTTTAGTGACTGAGCCATTTTTCCCGTTATTTATGCTGAGCAGTGGTGGCAGTGGCATATGCCTTTAGTCCTATCACTGGGGAGGTGGAGTCAGGTGAATATCTGAATTTGAGGCCAGCCTGGTCTGCAAAGAGAAATTCAGAGCTACACAGAGAAACCCGGTCTCAAAAACAAAAGAACAAAAACAAAAACAAAAAAAAATCTTTTTTTAAAAAAATCATGTTACTTTAATTTGCTCTGGGTATTTTGTGTCTGAAGACTTTTTTTAAAAACACTTATATAGGACTGGAGAAATGGCTCAGTGTTTAAGAGCACTGGCTGCTTTTCTGGAGGACCCAGGTTCAATTCCCAGCACCCACATGGCAGCTCACAATTGTCTATAACTCCAGTTTCCTGGGATCTGACACCTTCACACCAATGCACATAAAATAAAGTTAAAAATAAGTTTTAAAAAAATTATATAGAGAGAGGCTGAAGAGATGGCTCAGCAGGTAACAGACTTGGGTTCAGTTCTCTACACCCACCAACAGCTCACAACTGTCTGTAACTCCAGTTTCAGGGGATCTGACACCCTCTTCTGGCCTCCACAGACTACAGGCCGGCATGCATACAAGCAGGAATACACACACACACACAGCCTGAACACTCATATACGTAAAATAAGAATAAATTTTAAAAACTTATATCCTGGATATTTAGAAATACTCAGAATAATACAATGAAATTGTGTTATTTTTTATTTTATTTTGTTTGTTCTTTATTTAAGACTTTTTGAGGCAGCAGTCTCATTTCTATTAGTAAACTGGACCTAGAAGGGCACAATTAATTGATAGGCATTTTACATGACTGTTTTGTCATTTATTATTCTTAGGTGAAGATTACTTCCTTAAAAGAATAATGAACCAGATGTGTTTCAGGCCTGTAATTCCAATGCTTAGGAGGTAGGGTCAAGAGAATTAGGAGTTCAAGGTCGTCCTCAGCTGTTAGTGAGTTTGAGGCCATCCTGGGCTATATGAGATAAAATATGAACAGAAAAATAATGTAATATATGGGAGGTTAACAGAGATTAGATTAATAGTACTCCCTGCCCCTCACCCCACCTCCCAAGACAGGGTTTCTCTATCTGGCTATCCTGTAACTTTCTCTGTAAACCAGACTGGCTTTGGACTTACTATGTAGTTGAAGCTGGCTTTAAACTCTAGATCTTCTGGCCTCTACCTCCCTGGTGCTAGGATTGCAAGGCATGTACCACCATGAAGTCAGGCATATCTGACCATTATTCTGTTTTGTTTTGAGACTTGGTTTCTCTATGTAACAACCTCAGCTGGCCTGGAACTTACTCTGTACACCAGGCTAACCTTGAACTCGCAGAGATCTACCTGCCTCTGCCTACTGAGTGCTGGAATTAAAGGAGTAGGCTGCCATGTCCAGCATGACCATTGTTCTTTTCTGGGCAGTCCACTCTGTCTCATCCCTGTTAGAGTGGCTGCACTGTTTGATGAAGAAGTAGAAGGAAACCTGACATCCATAAGTGCATTACTTCTTACCCCTCCTTGGGTGTTGTGTATGTGCCTTCCTCTTAAGGGCAGAATCCTAAATTTTTATTTTTGATTTTGTTTTGTTTTGTTTTATGATACAGTGTTTCTCTGTCCAATCCTGGTGGTCCTGTAGCTCACTAAGTAGACCAGACTGGCCTCAAATTGACTGTGATCCACTTGTCTCTGACACCTAAATTCCGGGATTAAAGGCCTATGACACTATGCCCTGCTAGATTTGTTACACAGTGTTAAAGAAAGTGGTAGTATTTGGAGTAAAAAGAGGATAGTAGTGAAAAACTGTTAAAGTCTAAATAAAGCCTGTAACTGTAATTTAGGTTTTTCTTCTGGTGTTAAATCCTTAGTTTTAGGCCAGGCGGTAGTGGTACACACCTTTAATCCCAGCACTCAGGAGGCAGAGGCAGGTGGATCTCTTGAGTTCGAGGCTAACCTGGTCTACAAGAGCTAGTTCCAGGACAGACACCAAAACAACACAGAGAAACTCTATCTCGATAGATAAATAAATAAATATCCTTAGTTTTAGTAAATAGGCCATGATTACATGAAATACTAATATTAGAGGTAGCTAAAAGTGCATGTGGGAACTTTGTACTGTCTTTACAATTCTTCTGTAAGTCTAAATCATTTCACACTAAAAAGTTCACATAAGCACTTATAAAGCAAAAGAATTGAATACCATCAAAGTCAGGATACTGGTCACCTCTACAGGGCTGGGTAATACAGCTCAGTGACAGGGCTTAGTTAGCATGTGTGAGCTCTGGGTTCAGTCCCAGTACTACCAAAAAGTGATCTGCAGAAGAGGGGTTGGAATTGTGGTTGGCAAGAGGCACATGAAGCAACTGACTGTTGGAACCTTCCTGAGAGATGACTGCATAAAACTTGTTAAATTATACATATGCCTCATACTTTTTAGAATAAATATTTTACAGCCAAAGAGAGTAAGTATTTTCATTCATTGAGACTACATATAAGGAAAGGGAAAACTGTGTTCCAGATGTTTATATTTTCTAATAAAGAATTTTGTAAAGTATTTTTTAGGTTTGACAGTAAAATTCCAGCTATGAAATGTTGCCTCTCAGTCATAGATTTGTACCATTCCTATAGGTAGAAACTTGGAAGCACAATGATCCATTTGCTCCTGGTGGAACAGTTGTTGCAGCTAGTGATTCAGGTAAAGACCTTTGTTGTCAGTTCTATTAGTGCTCATCATTGCTTCTTCTTTAAGAGTTTCTTCACTAAACATTTTTGCCCTATTCATTATGACTTTTAAATTGATGTGTAATTATTTCCATTTATAACATGCTGGTAATAGCAGCAACAAGTATTTGTGTATCACTTTTTACTTTCCTTACTCATTATCTCGTTTATCATTCACCTTCAAGGTTTTTCTAGACTACATACTGTGTTCAGTTCAGTAAAACCAAGAAGCTTTTGCTTTATACAGTATAGTGTTGAGCTGAAAAGAAAATCGGTCAGTGGGTAAGAGCACTTTCTGTATAAGCCTTCAGACCTGAGTCTGAATCCTAGACTTGTATAAAAAGCTGACTGCACTTGACTATAACCTCAGCACTGAGGAGCAGAGACGGGTGGATACTGACAGCACACTTGCCTACTGGCCAGCTAGTCTATTCAAGATGATGAGCTTCTGGTTCAATGAGAGACCTTGTCTTAAGGCAATAAGGTAGGGAACAGTAAAGGAAAACATCCAGTGTTCTACCTTGACCTTGCCATGAACATTCATGTGCAAACCACACATATGCACATGTATAAACATGCACACAAATATATGAAAGGAAAAAAAATATTAAAAATTAGCAGGGTGTGATGATAACACTTTAAAATCCTACTTCTCAGGATGAGGTGGGATTGCTATAAGTTCATGGCCAGCCTGAGCTACATAATATGAACTACATAGTGAATTTCAGACTAGCCTGGACTATAAATAAGAACTTCTTTTTTGTTTGTTTTTTGGTTTTGTTTTTGAAAAAAGGAGGTGACTGGAGAGATGGCTCAGCAGTTAAGAGCATTTGCGGCTCTTGCAGAAGACCCATGTTCAGGTCTAGAACCTACCTTTTGGCTCACAACAGTCCTAATTTCCAGGTTCAGGGGATCCAGCGCCATCTTCTGACCTCCATGGACAGCAGGTGCACATGTGATGCACATGTACACATGCAGGCAAAACACTCTTCTACATGAAATAAATCTTAAAACGAGGCCCACATAAATATTCTCCAGTATATTTTACTTTCTTGTGAGCACCTCTTTCTCTTAACCCTGGTGTTCAACCCTATAAAGTGTTGTTTGGCATTTACTCCTAAAGATTTTAGCCTAAGTTTAAAAGTGAGTGGCTTCAAATGAGTAATAAAAATTGTTTTTAATATAAAGAGGTTCTGTTAAAATACAGAGAAAAATCTAAGCACGAGGAAACTAAGTTCTAGAATATTAATAACTAACTTGATCAAGGTTACAGTTTATGAAAAGGTAAACCAGTTGACTAGATTCGATCCTAGGTCTGATGGAATCTTAAAACATTTTCAAAACGGCTTGTGGTGGCTCATGCCTTTAGTCCCAGCCCTCAGGAGAATCTCTGTGAGTTTGAAGCCAGTCTGGTCTCCAGAACAAGTTCCAGGACAGGCTGGAAGAGAAAACCGAAAATAAATAAATAAATAAATAGATTCAGCTAAGTAACTGCTTTGTTTCCACTCTTCATTAAGAATAAGGCTACTGCTTGGGAGCATAGGAAATTAGAGGAAAGTAAATCCAGACATAATGCTTGAACGTCATGTGGCTAGTAGGATGTGTTATTTTCTCAGGTTGTTGATGTGACCAAGTAGTTTATGATATAGAGGGATTAGTACAAATGCCTCAACAAATTGGATCTCTTCTGTTGAATAAATTGTCATAAGATTCAGCATGACTGAATTTCAGGGAATTGGGTTTTAAACCCCAGCATGAGTAGCAAGAATGAGAAATAAAAAGCAGATATGGAACAGACAAGTAACTCTAATGCTGGGTACTAAGCACATTTAGAATTGTGGGCTTTCAAAATCAGTTTTTAAAATGAGTAAATTTCTGTTTATTTCATATATATGTTTAATTTATATTAGTTAAAAATCATTGTCTTCTGTTACTGCTAAAATATGGTTGTTATGAAAGTACATTAAGTGCTTGAGTTCTTTTCAGCACTTGCTTGCTCCTGGTGGATAGACACTGCACACTGTGGAAGAAAAGTAGTAAGGAAAAGCCAGTCCAGAACCTGTTTCTTTATACTCTGTTCTCACTTGTAAGCGTGATTTTTCTACTTTAGATGAGATTAGTTTTGGGGTGTGTGTGTGTGTGTGTGTGTGTGTGTGTCTGTCTGTCTGTCTGTCTGTCTGTCTGTCTGTCTGTCTGTCTGTCTGTCTGTGTGACTGTGTATAATATCTTACTAGTCCCAGATTGAGGAAATACAGTGTCTTTCCAGGTGCTGACTAAAGCTGTGCCCAGTAAGATACGAGTGTTTCTTTGCAGGTACATTTTACTCAGGGTATCTCTTGAAGACTGTGAGGTTGACCTTGATAATCTTACATTTAAAGGGTATAGAGGTGAGGGGGAGGTCTTCATCTTAGGATTCTTTGGTAAGCAGCTACTCTTTGAGGGAACTTTTTCTTTAGGATTTTTTGTATGTTTGGTTGGTTGGGTTTTTGTTAGTTTGTTTGATTTCGGTTTTTCAAGGCAGGATTTCTCTATGAAACAATCCTGACTGTCCTCAAATTTACTCTGTGAGCCAAGCTGGCCTTGAACTCACAGAGATCCGCCTGCCTCTACCTCGAGTGCTAGAATTAAAGGTGTGTGTCACCACGACTGGCCATCTCTTTTTATTTTTAACCACAGGTTCTTAGTGCAAATCCATCCTGGAAACTTGAGCAGGTGTGCCTTTCCTCTTCCAGCATACACACTCAGATCTGTGACCGCTGGCTAGGATGGGGGAAATATCTGACAAATTCAAACTACTTATCAATTATAGATAAACTGTGGAACAAAGTAGAGTACAGTCATTGTGGTAGTGAATGAAGAACTCACTTCTTGCTGTGGAAAACCCCCTGGGTTTGTGGAAGAGGTAGCATTTGAAATGTGTGGCTAATGACCCTTTAAGGTGTTTGATACCATTATGAGAGATGATTTGGCCAAGCACAATGTCGCATGACTGTGATCTTGGCACTTGAGAGACTGATAGACAGAAAAAAAGTTATATGCCATCCTGGGCTCTACTTTCCTCAGAACAAACAGCAATTAAATGAAGTCCATAGGAGCTGTATGACATGTGTTCCAGAGCTTAAACACCCCACCTTCAACTAGACCTGCTTTGCTCCTGGGTCATTTACAGCTGGTTTATACAAAGGCATACACCATACGGGATTTTCAGTATATACCTTGTCTGTATAGACATCAGTCATAAATTTAGGAATATTTATTCTGAATGTTACCAAACAAAACACAGACATGAGATATAGTGTCTTACACTGATTTTTCTTTGCTCCTTCTAGCCGCAGACCCTTTCGCTTCTGTTTTTGGAAATGAATCATTTGGAGATGGGTTTGCTGACTTCAGCACATTGTCAAAGGTAATCTGCAGTGATTAATAGGAAGAAACAATACATCATGTTCCATCAAATGAGCGGCCTTCTTATAGTTAGAGCCTTCTCACAAATGTGGATAGAACTGCGTCAGTCTGTAGCAGGGCTGATTTCAGATGGATGTTACAGATCAGCTGTAAAGCAATCGAATTTCTATACGTAGGAGGCAGTGGTACAGGTGGTTCATTTTCTTCTGAAAGGTCTACTCAGTGTCAGCGTTAGAGTTGTCTCTCTGTTTAAATGTTTTTTTTCCAGCTGAATTACATTTTTTCCCTGTGTCCTTTCTGGGTCATTAGCCACAACATTCATTCCATCTCCTGTATACCTATTTGATTTTATCCTTTGAAGTTATTAGCGTCTGCACCAAGATAAAATCCAGTGCTGGGTGTCTGCCACCTGTTGTCCAGCATAGCTGTAGTATTGATTCAGGCTAAGAGAAAAATATTTGAAGATATGCAAAATTGTCTATCCCTATGGAACACTTGACAGTGTCCAGAGACATTTGTGGTTCTCAGAACTAGGTAGAAGATACTGCTCATATCTAGTGAGTTCATCCTCCAGTACACTGCAGAGCCACCATTCCCACTCCCTGGATGTAGTTATTCCATCCCAAAAAGTTAGCTGTGCAACTGTTGAAAAACACTGGACTAGCCCAGTGGTGGTGGCCCACGCCTTTAATCCCAGCACTCAGGAGGCAGAGCAGGCAGATCTACAGAACAAGACAGCCAGGTCTACATGAAAAAACCCTGTCTCAAAAAACCAAAAAAGAAAAAAAGAAAGTTTATCATTGGCCTAAATAAATCATAATCTGATTTGTTACAGGAAAGCCAATAATTCTCATATGTTTAAAAGTCAGGGTTTTCAAACCAACATTAAGACTTAATATTTGAAGCTGGAGAGATGGCTTAGTGGTTAAGAGCATTGACTACTCTTTCAGAGGACCTTGATTCAATTCCCAGCACCCAAATGGCAGCTCACAACTGTCTGTAATTCCAGTTCCAGGGGATCTGACACCCATGGCAAAACATCAATGCACATATAAAGTAAAAATAAATAAATTTTTAAAAAGACAACATTCCACAGGATCAGTTTACTTTTGAAAAATTGACTCTCAGATTATCTGCATAGTTTTTCTAGAAGCCATTTTCTCTAATTTTTATTGTCTTGCCTATATGTAAGTGCACTGAGAAGCATAGAATCAGCCATTCTTTTTGTTTCATTTTCATTCAACTCAGACGATCTTTTTGTACCTCAAGAAGTTTTGTGTTGTTTAATGCTTACTTAATAAGTCTTTAATCTTTTTGTTTTGATGTCTGTTGGCTCTTGATAAGTAAAGCTATGAGAATACCTGCTCATGCAGATGAATTGTAATCCTGTTTGTTCTTGAATGTAAAGGGTAAAATATCACTTTGGGGAATTTAAATAAAACTGCTGATACGTAAATCATTCATCTGAATACTATATGACCATGTGTATATCAAACTGTTTAAACATTTCTTTCTAAACAAAGGTCAACAATGAAGATCCTTTTAATCCTTCCACATCAAGTTCTGCCAGTAATGTGGTTCTTCCAAACACTGTGTTAGAGGAAACATCCACCAAGAGTGAGGATGTACCTCCAGCACTGCCGCCCAAGACTGGAACTCCAACAAGACCCTGCCCGCCACCCCCTGGTATGAGAGTTGGGGCCTTTCCTGGACAAATGTATGCCTTTTCCCTCTAGAAAGTATTGTGTGGGCCTTTCTTACGTTGTTTCGTATTACATAAAGGCTGTGAACAAGAACCAAGCACTTAGCATAAGCTTGCTGCTGACCTCTCCAGCTAGGCATGTGCCCCTTCCCCTCCCCATTTAGATAAAATTTGGGTGACATCTCTTTGTTTTTTTTTTGTTTTTTGGAAACCCATTGATTAATATTTGGATAGCAGTTTCCTGTACTCTGGTTTTTAAATTAATTTTTTTTTTTTTTTGGTTTTTCGAGACAGGGTTTCTCTGTGGCTTTGGAGCCTGTCCTGGCACTAGCTTTAAATTAATTTTCTTGAGAAAAAAAAACAAATACAAAGTCTCTGTAAGTCTTTTATTTTTTATTTATTTTTGTTTAGAAAAAAGCAAGGAAGTGGCAGGCAAGAGTGACAAAAAGAACTGCTTGCCCTTTAAAACTCATTTAGTTTACAATAGACATTTGTTTTGTTTTGTTTAGCTGGCCTGGAACTTGTTTTTGTAGACAAAACTGGCCTTGAACTCAAAACTCTTGAATAAACCACCTGCCTCTGCCTCCTGAATGCGAGGTTTAAAGATGTGTACCTTTACACCTGGCTCCAGACATCTGACTTTAAAATTTTCTTTGTCTAGTCTAGGAACAAATTGTAGATTTTTTGTTTTGTTTTGTTTTTTGCTTGGTGTTGTGTTTAGCACTACACCAAGAAAAGGTTTGTTTCTATGCAGCATAAAGTATCTATGAAGACAATTCCCCAGAGTGTGGGTAGTGCTGCCAGCTCACTGCTGGGTAGCAGTTCAGCCCCAAAGTTAGATGATCACTTTTTTAAGTTTTGTTGAATAACCATTTTGCCTTTTCATAATAACTTTCCCATGGTATTTGGTTGAATATCTGTTCAGAACTTATGTAAATGAGTTAAGTGCTTCTCATCTTTTAAAGAGTCACCTATATTATACATTGTTAAAAGTAAGTTGATCAGTCTTCATATTTGAAAGTAATATTTTGTTCAAATGCTTTTACACCTGTGTGAGTATACTTTTAAAACCCAAATACCTTAATTTGGTGTCTTAATTAAAGCTGAGAACAAGGCTAATGTGATAACTTAATAGGGCACAGGTACTTACTTGCTGCATGAGCCTGGTAACCTGTATTCAGTTCCCAGAATCTATGTGAATGTTCAGAGACAGAACCGTGTAGTGCAAGGTTTTACTCTTTATACTCTTTTGGGGGTGCCCACCACCCAGCTCTCAAGTACACACACACACACACACACACACACACACACACACACACACGGAGGCTTATTTTTACTTATAAACACCCTGCTTTAGCTTGGCTTGTTTCTTGCCACTTTTCTTAAGTTATCACGACCACCTTTTGCCCCTAGGCACTTATCTTTCTCTATTTCTGTTTGTTTGTTTGTTTGTTTTTGAGACAAGGTTTCTCTGTAGCTTTCGGAGCCTGTCCTGGAACTACCGCTGTAGACCGGGCTGGCCTCGAACTCACAGCCTGTGCCTCCACCTCCCAGCTCTTTGTCTATTTCTGTATACCTTTCTTTACATCTTTCTCCGTACTTGCTGTGTAGCTGGGTGACTGGCCCCTGATGTCCTCCTCCCCTTGTTCTCTTGCTCCTCCTCTTCCTCATTTCTCCTTCTATCCGTGCCTGCCAGCCTCATCTAGCCTTGCTCTTGGCCTTGCTATTGGTCATTCAGCTCTTTATTAGACCATCAGGCAAAGAATCACAGCTTCACAGTTAAACATATTCTGCAGAAGCTGAAGCAATATGCTTTAAAATAATATTCCCCAACAGAACTAACTTCATGAAGTTGCTCTGGCCCTACATGCCATACACACATGTACTGTGGCACTCATGTTCACACACACACACCATCTGTAACGTTCACAATAATAATAAGGCTGAGAACATTCAGACGTCCATTACTGTAGAAAGAGCCAAGGAAAAGAATGGTTTGTTGAAGAGGTCACTGTCCAGGTGGTTCTAGCCTGAGTTTGTGAACCCCACCACACCCCCAGTTTTAGTAATTAAATCTGAGACCTCATGAATGCTAGATAAGCACTCTGCCACTGAATTACATTCCCAGCGCTTTAGTATTTTGTTTTTTAGACTGTGCCCCATGTAGTCCAACCTGGTCTCAAACTGAATTCCTCCTCCTTTCTCCTGCCACATTCCAAGTGCTAGTATTAACCCCAGGCTTGGTTTTGGTTTTTATTGGTTTTGGCTGCTGTTGTTGGTTGGTTGGTTTTTCAAAGCAGGGTTTCTCAGTATAATAGTGCTACCTGTCCTGGAACTCACTTTGTAGACCAGGCTGGCTTCAAACTCACAGTGATCCGCCTACCTCTGCTTCCCAAGTGCTGGTATTAAAGGCGTGCGCCACCACTGCCTGGCTTTGGTTTTGATTTCCTTTGGGATTTTCATTGGTTTGTTTGGATTTTTCTAGTGGTACTACAGAGCAAACCTAAGGATTCATAAGCTGTACCTGGAGTCATTATTTTGTGATCTTAAGCCTGTTATTTCCTATATCTAAGCCTCAGTGCTTTCGTTGTTATATGGTGGTTGTGACACAGATCCTGCATGCCTTCACAGCACTTTCCGAAGGCAAGTGTAGTGGTATGCAATACAAGCCTCTTTTGTAAACTATGCTTATGAAAAAATCAATTATGACTATGAGCATACTGCTATAGGAAGAACACATTTGAAGAAACTTAAATTTCTCTCTTTTTTTTTTCAAAAAATGTTACACACTTTAAGTAAAACTTTAAAATTGGAGAAAGCTGGCCATAATGGCACACCCCTTTAATCCCAGCACTAGAGAGGTAGAGGCAGGCAGAGCTCTGAGTTTGAGGCCAGCCTGGTCTACAGAGCAAGTTCCAAGGCAGACAGGGCTACACAGAGGAACCCTATCTCCAGAAAACCAATCAAGCAGTCAATCAATAAAGAGTAAATAAATATATATATATATATAAATAAATGGTATTGAAACAGTGGGTTATGAATTAGCAGAGCAATGTGCTGTTATTTGATCAAAGATTAGTCAGCAGTACATGTATAGACTGTGAACTTCTAAATGTTGGTCATTCTCAGCTTGAAGTTTTACAGAAGTGAGGTTTTTGTCAAGTTAATCTTATATTTTATGCTACTAGGCGTTATATATGTGTAATTATACCAGAGAAAAGACGGAAGAAATTTGCCACATTTCAGAATCGCTCATTTTTGCTGCTGCTAGTGTGAGGCTGTGGCTCCAGCAGCAGAGGCCAGGCTGTTTGTCCTTTACCCATTTTCCTTGTGTCTCACTACCTTCCTTAGGACCGTGCTTTTTTAAATGGAGAAGGACTTAATCTTTGGACAAAATCATAATTCTTGGCCCATTTCCTCGTTTTTGTTTTTGGACTTATCCATTTAGCTGCCCCTGGTTTTTGAGAGAGGTGTGAAGACTTTGAGCACAGTTGGTGTGGCCATTTAAGGCAGTATTGAGAATATGCCGTGGACTCTTGCTCTGTGCACTGCCTGCAGCTCTTTAATGCTCCTGTGAACATGTTCTGTGTGCTTGTGTTTGCTGTGTCTGCTGGTTAATTGTAATGATTTTGATCCAGGGAAAAGACCCATCAACAAATTGGATTCTTCTGATCCCTTTAAACTGAATGATCCATTTCAGCCTTTCCCAGGCAATGATAGTCCCAAAGAAAAGGATCCTGATATGTTTTGTGATCCATTCACTTCTACTACCACTACCAATAAAGAGGCTGACCCAAGCAATTTTGCTAACTTCAGTGCTGTAAGTACTGTGAATGGGCTGTTTGGGGGAAAATCTTTGCATTTATAGTTTGAAGAGTTGACAAAGATTTCTTGGTAGCCTTCCAAATTTGCATCATTTTACAAACATACTAAAAAGTATCTTTTATTCTTCCCCCAAGCAAATTCTATTTGGTTTGGTTTTGCTGGTTCTTAGATGATTGCATTGCTCAGCTGATTTTAGTTGTCTTGTTTCTTCTAAATAAGTTATTTTATAACCCATCTTTCAGTCTTGGTAATATAAATATAAGTAAAATCTCGACAGTTATTATTTGGCAGATGGTTGCGCATGATGGTGATTTTAAAGTTTGCTGTCTGCCTACTGTTTATAATGCCAGTAACAAGCTTGTCTATTTGTAACTGTATGAGTGTTTGTGTACAAAGCTTTAGCAGTTTCTGTAAGAGGACAGTGCAGAGGTTCTTTGTACAAAGTCAACTCCTTATTTACTATATTCACAGTCGTTGTCATGGTCTGTTGTTGTGGTTCTTTTGATCCGTCTGTGAACCCGTGATAAACTGTCATTAAGATGGAAGAATTCTTTAAAAAGGTTGGAGAAGTGCTATGAGAATAGCTTAAGCAAGACCTTTATGATCATAGAAATGGAGCAACCAATCATGGAGAATCATATATTTCATCATTGCTCAGATTAAACAGATTTTTTTAATGAAATTCTTAGAATAGCTAACAAAGTTTAATTTTTCCAGATTTTTCCTTCACACAAAGTAACATTCATTACCGCTGCCTATTCTATAAGAATTTCTCTGCTTATTACCTTTTATCCTTGACTTTGGAAATTGGAGATTGAGTGGCCGAGTGCCCCTGGTCACAGCTTGCCTGTTGTTTTCTTCCTCTAAGTATTATTTGGGAACCTTCACTAGTTATTTTGTCCCTGTGGCTACTCTGCTTACCTAGAGAAGAGATGTGCAGAGATCTTTGTGCACCTAAGGCAGCTGCAGTACCTACCTTTGGTCTGTACTCTCAGGTTTCAGGGGCATCTCTGAGTGTGAAGGAACATGATAGAAATCCTATTTTTAATATTGAAAAGAAGTGGCAAGGCAGAATTATCTTCTATGTCAGGTGGAGGTTGAGTTGTTTGAAGCAGAGAAGAACTAAGAATTGACTTTCTTAGGAGATTATGATCCTTGTTGTAAAATAACATTCTGGAAGTTTGTGATGTTCAGTTCATTATGTTAAATATGGTTCTGCAAGTCAAAACCTGGTTGGAATGAGTCTTAAACAATAGCAGAGGCATTTTACTTATTTCCTGCTCAGAGTCTCAGTACAGTACAGCATAAAGTAGCTAACAATAAAGTCCTCTGTTTTCATTGTGAGGGATTTGGAAAGTATACCAAGAGTCTCATGCACACTGCCAAAGCCTTCCAGTTAATTTCACTTCTTTTGATGGCCTCCTAGACTGAAACCAGGTAGAGCTTTGTATCTAGTTTCTACTGAAGTTGAAATTTAATTGTAATTACAAATATTTTTTCCAATTTAATCACCATCAGTATTAAGGTTTTGCTTAAACTGGGTCATTTTAGTTATATAAAACTGGGTTAAAAGTTTTTAAATATTATCAGAATCTTCAAAATATTTAAAAAATAATTTGGTTCATGTACTGCTTAATCTAGCTAATATTCTTATATATAGCAGAATTTACCTGTTTTTGCTTTATAGTTTTGGGGTACCCTTGAAAGGCCAGGTAAGGCAGCTTTTCGTATCACCAGTGGCATAAATCTTAATGATACATCATAATGATACATATGGCATGTAATCCTACCACTCAGGACACAGGCAGGAGGATCATGAGTTTGAAGTTAGGTTGAGCCCATGTAGTGAGATCCTAACTTTCAAAAAAGAAAAGAAGAAAAAAATTGCTATGTGATAAGTGATCACTAAAGTTTAAATAACAAGCATTTTACATTGAATTGAAAGACTACACCACTCCTATTTTTAAATCTCCTAGTCTACACTAAATATTTCTCCTCTTTTGAGACAGAATATCACTGTATGTCCCAGATTGACTTCTGATTTGCAGTCCTCCTGCCTCCATCTCCCAGATGCTAGGACTGAGGCATGTGCCACCATGCCTGTAATTTCTATGTTTTAAAGTCATGCTTTTAATCTCTGTGAGTTCGAGACCAGCCTAGTCTACAAGAGCTAGTTCCAGGACAGGCTCCAAAAACCACAGAGAAACCCTGTCTCAATAAACAAAAAATAAAAAAATAAAAAATAAAGTCATGCTTTTAACGTTTATTGTATTTTTATAAACTTTTCTTCCCATAGATTGCATTAAAATTTTAAACTCAACCAGAGCTCACTAGGTAAAACCTATTTTCAGAAAAACGAGAAAGTAACATTATTCCCAGAGTTCTCTAGGTAAAACAAGTAGTGAATGTTCTTTTATAAAAAGTCTTCATTATTTTTCTTATTCATTCATCTTTTGGTCTTTTAAATGGCAGTATCCCTCTGAAGAAGATATGATTGAATGGGCAAAGAGAGAAAGTGAGAGAGAAGAAGAGCAAAGACTTGCCAGACTCAATCAGCAGGAACAAGAAGACTTGGAACTGGCCATTGCACTTAGCAAGTCGGAGATCTCTGAAGCATGAAGTCAGCAGTGCTGTTCTCGAATACTGAAGCTATTTACCATGTGCATTAAACTACCTGTGAGCACGGGATACAAAAAGTTTGAGAGTCCTATAAATGTGACAAAAGTGTAACTTGGTTTTTGTTACTGTTTTTTTTTGGGGGGGGGTTCTATTTCAACTGTGTCCTTTATTTTCTTCTTCCAAAAGCAGTACCCTAATTAGACAGCTTCCTCTAGACCCCTGTTCTGGTGTGCATTTACAGTGAGCTCTTGCCTGCTTATACTATTTCCTGTAAAGCTAGAGCTAAGCCTCTGCGTTCTAGAACCTAGCAGATCTAGTTTTGCGCTGTGCTGCCCTTGTTCTGTAGTTCTGAAAGTGTGCAAGTATTCTCCCTGAGCTGAGTGGTTGAAGGAGGGAAGGGAAAGATCATCCTGTTTCTTTTGATCGGTACAAAACATTAAAAAAGCAAAGTGCATTATATGTACTTGTGGAGAAGATACATTTTGTTATTTAGAGACGGGGACACACTCTCCACTATTGAGAACTAGATGAATTACGTTAAACCATTATGGTTCCAGGCTCAAGTAATTCCTAAATAAAAGCATTACAGCCTTGTGTGTGAAACACATTTTTAAAACAATTTTCTCTGGACCTAAAGAATTTTAAGATTAATTACTGCGTATTTCCTAGTTTAAAAAAAGTGCTTACAAATAAAATTTGTAAGGAAATGTTCATTTTAAGTGCTAATGAGGAAAACTTGTGACTTAAAATGCAACCTGTTAGTTTAAGCAAACACTTAGCCTGAACCCGTCTACCTTAGCAGCTGCACTGACCTTAGTTCAGAAGTGTCCTGAACTAGAATTGGAAAGTACTTTGGCTTTCATTATGTTTTGTTTCTTTAGTGGGGCCCAGCTATTTGCAGTGATTTAATGGAAGAAGTAACACATATCCTCTTACTTTTTGTCCATCTTAGTAGTTTCAATTACTTCGTTTGCTTGCTTTGGTTTTTTTTTTTACTTATAAAATTAAAAAACTGCCCCCCACCCAAAATCCTGGTTTTTAAATTGAGAAAAAATTAAACAGACTTGCCAAATTATCAGAACCTTGCCTTTGTTAAAAGCCCATCTTCTGCTCGACTGGCCGACAGCTGGCTTTGAAATGGACTGTGAAGTAGACTATAAATTGTATCTTTTTTTTTAACACGAGTTACTAATTTAGTGTTTTCAACACCAAGATAAAAATGACCCTATAAAATAATTCAAAAATTTTAATTTTTAAAATTAAAAAGTCACAAGTTAAGGTGGTATTGAACTGTGTTGACCAGTAATTTACTGCCTGTCCTGTAAATAAATTTACAGCGGCTAATCAGTCCATCTTGAAATGGTGCTTTTTCTTTCTTTACACACACTATTGGATGGCTGGAATTTAAAACAAACTTAAACCACTTTCTTGCACTGCTAACTTTTTTCTACTTTTGTAAATAAATATTTCAGCATAAAGTCATACATGTGAAGTAAGGGCTGAATCATAATCCCAAGGCTTTAGTGGTGATAGCTAATCCAGTGGCCTAAGTATTTGCTGCAGACAGTGACGGCGAAGGTCAGGCTAGGAGTTGTGGTAGGCAGTGTTCTCTGTTCTCCTTTCCTCTCACGCTTCAGGAGAAAGGTAAGTTGACTTGAATAATCTTCTTTTGCACTGAGAGAAGTGAAAAATGTTTGAAATGCTTTAAAAAATTTTAATTAAAGAAAACTCTGGACATATTAAATATCTGTAACTTATAAATAGCAACTTTTGATGTGCAGTAAAGTTTGCCCTAATCTCCATGCTCTTAGCTGAGTCCTAGAGACTCATCCTTGGTTAAGATGTGTATACTCCGTGGGCCAATATCATACTAAAATGTGTATATATTATATAAACATATCTATATCTTCATGCTTGATTGTATAGGACAAATGTTTTAAGAGTCATTTGTGATGTTTTATGGTGTTGACCCTGGCTCCAAAGCCTGCGCTTGAAATAAAGATGAAATTTTAACCATCTTTTACCTATTTGTTCAGCTTTATTTGAGCTTTCTTCATAGAATTTTTCTCATGTTTCAAACTTATAAATTATAGTTGTAATTATAAGAATAATAAACATTAAGAAATAAAAAATGTACTATCATTTTGCATTGAAGTTTTGCACTGTTCTCTGAGGAGGGACAGGTGTGCCATCAGTATACATTACCTGTATGAAGTGTCTTAGACAGTGTTATCTAGAACAAATAAACGTTGACAATCCCTTTTTGTTACTTTGTCCTGTTTTGTGAAAGGAAGCTAGGAAATGTGTCTACATAGAGATAGAGCCTGAGATCCGTGGTTGTAGCTCTGTTGAGAAGGACCTGTGCCTGTGTTCTTAGGAAGCTCCTGGTCTCGAATCCTGTTCTGCCATTTTTGAGAAAGTAACTTTCAGAAAATTCCTTAAGTGCCGGGCGGTGGTGGCGCACACCTTTAATCCCAGCACTCGGGAGGCAGAGGCAGGCGGATCTCTGTGAGTTCGAGACCAGCCTGGTCTACAGAGCTAGTTCCAGGACAGGCTCCAAAACCACAGAGAAACCCTGTCTCGAAAAAACCAAAAAAAAAAAAAAAAAATTCCTTAAGCCAGACGAGGTGGTGCATGCCTTTAAATCCAGGAGGAAGGAGCAAAGAGACCTCGGAGTTCTGACCAGGCTAGTCATATGGCTAGTTCCAAGTCAGCCTGAGCTGCATAGAGAGACCTCTTAAAAACAAGCAACAATAACAACAAAAGAAAGTTCTTTAGCTTCTGGTTCCCTTTACTTCATCTTCTTCACTAATGAGTTAGACAGTTTAACTTTGGATGGTTTCCTTTTCTTTTTTTTTTTTTTTTTTTTTTTTTTGGTAGATTATGGAGGCCTTGCTGTGTCAGGCTAAGCTCCAACTCAGTTCTGCCTTGTTTTCATGAGTGGTTGGGACTATAAGCATGCAGTACCCCACTCAGCTTGATGCCTATTTAATATTAGCTCTTTTTCTTTTAAGGAAATCATCACCACCACGCTGGGTCCTCGTGCCTCCCAGACCAGCACTTCCCTCTGAGCTCTTGTCCCAGCCTCACATAGTAGACGTGGATGTGAACCCCTATGGCAAGCATTTTGTGTGTGTGCTTGTGTTTCTTGTCTAGTTTTCATGGTAGGACTTAGTAGGGAAAGTTTTTAATCATATTTTGGAAATGGGGGACCTAGTGCTCAGAAGGTTAAAGCAATATATGTTTACATAGCTAACAGGTAGGTGAATTGAGTCCTGATCCTTTGATTCCAGTGTTGTATTTTGCATACCTTCCCTCATTTTGTGTTAAAAAAATGCTTATAGAAAATGATAGGAACTGGACATAGTGGTCACATTTTTAAAGCCATCATGATCCTCCATGTTGAACAGGTATCTGTCTACTTGGTCTTCACTACCATCACTGAAAAGGACAGGCACTGTCTCCATTTTTTCAGAAACACCCAAATGAGAACCCAAGAAACTAACTCCAGAGCTTCACTGCTACTGGCTGTTCTTAATAGAGATAAACCAGAGCAGAAATGCCACAGGAAGCCGGGCGATGGTGGCGCACGCCTTTAATCCCAGCACTTGGGAGGCAGAGGCAGGCGGATCTCTGTGAGTTCGAGACCAGCCTGGTCTACAAGAGCTAGTGCCAGGACAGGCTCCAAAGCTACAGAGAAACCCTGTCTCGAAAAACTAAAAAAAAAAAAAAAATGCCACAGGAGCCCGTGCGTCTCTCTTAGTGGAATTGCATCGTTCCTAAGACCCAGCATTCTTCAGAGCCCAGTGTGGTGGTGCACACTCTTAATCCCAGCACTAAAAAGGCAGAGGCAGGTGGATATCTTGAGTTGGAGGTCAGGCTTGTCTACATAGAGTTCCAGACCAGCCAGAGCTGCATGTCGAGACTATCAAGAAAGAAGGGAAGGAAGCAAGCAAGCACTGATTCTCCAAGGGCCTAGAAAGATGGCTCCAGTGGTCATGTGCATTTGTTGCTTTTGCTAAGACTAGAGTTCAGTTCACCCACACTGATTGCTCACGACTGCCTGTGACTCTAGCCCCAGGGATTGAATGCTCTTTTCTGGCCTCATAGGCACAGATATGAACATACACATAATTAAAAATAAATTTTGGATTAAAAATAAATTTTGGATAAAAGTATTATCCAATTAATAGTCTTGTTTACCTTACATGAGTTGCTGACATGAGAATTCAATTGTTAATTATTAACATTACCCTAAAACTGTATGACAGAAAGGGTCTTGCTTTTTATTAAAGGAGTATAAGTTTAAACCAGGTGATGGTTTATTCCTAATAAGACTAGCATTCTGGATGCTGACAGGAAAATTCTGGGAATTAAAGGTCAGCCTGGGTTACAAGTTTGAAGCAAGCTAAGGCTACATAGTGAGACTTTGTCTCACAAACAGTGGAGAGCTGGGGAGGGAAGGACCTAAAACCAGAAGGCCAAAGAAAACACTGGGCAAAAAATGTAGAATAGCAAGTGATGATGGCTCCGTAGGAAGTCCTGACTAGGGAAATAGAGGTCCTGGTTCAATTCCCAGCAACCACATGGTGGCTCACAACCATCTGTAATGAGATCTGTCGCCCTCTTCTGGTGTGCAGGCACACATACAGGCAGAATGTTGTATACATAATAAATAAGTAAATGTTTAGGGGGAAAAAAAGGCGGTATATCTACTTTTAAAAAGTTTCAAGTAGCCTAGTGCAACTAACATTGCATTTGTGGGTAAGGAACAAGATGTGTCAGATCTCCTTGGTAAATGAGGAAATTGCTTTAGGGAAAAAAAAAAACAACTATGAAGTCATCCAGTTGAGAAGTTTACCCTAAGTGTTATGCCTGAATCCTAAAAGATTAACGAATTATATGATCACCAGGCCATGGTAGTACATGCCTTTAATCCCAGCACTAGGGAGGCAGAAGCAGGTGTATCTCTGTGAGTTTGAGACCAGCCTGGTCTACAGAGCAAGTTCCAGGACAGCCAGGGCTACATAGAGAAAGCCTATATCAGGAAATAAACAAAACTCATAGGCTCTGAGTAGATGTTAGTGAGAGGAAAGGGCTAACACTAGATTTGGCAGCTGAGGATGGCCTGGAAGGCATATCAAATGGATGGTTGGAGCCCACCCTCAGTTTATGATCTACTAGATCAAGTGTAGGATCCAAGGCCACGCATTGTCTGATGTGTATTTGGAAAGGTTGAGTCTCCAAGACGCTTCACATCGGTGGCATTTTTTGCTTTAGTAAATTCAGTCTGCTCTAAGGTCGGACCTTTCTTCAGAAACTTGATTTCATCAGTAACCAAGGCAGTATCTATTAATCAAGTTGGCAAGAACAGATGGAAGAACCGGAATGCCACTTTCCCCTTAGCATTGTCACTGGACTTTGCCCACAGTAGATTGAATGAGTTCTTCCTTCCTGGTGTACAGGCCCGTCTTGATCTCAGCTACCTGGGTCACAGGCATGGTTTTCTAGATGAATGTGTTGATCAAGCTGACGCCTGGTTTGGCTGGTTGGTTGGCTGTCTATCTCTTTGGAGTAACTGCATACCTTTGCTTTTGAGTCATTGTATGTCTCTTTCAGTGTGTTAAAGGGCATCGTTTTAGATCTCAGGAGATAGAATTTGTCATTGAATATGTGCTGGGTCACAAGACAAAAATTAAAGCTCTTTTAAAAAATCATATCAAGTTCCGGTCCTAACGTTGTATATGTTCTGCATGAATGAATGATAGAAAAATCATCTTGAGCCAGGGACGGTAGTATAATGCCTATAGTCTGAACTGTGAGGCTGAGGCAGAGGATTGTCTGTATTCAGTACTCAGGATGCACTTCGTGAAGAAAGTTGACTACCACAAGTTGCCTTACTCACACACTCAAAAATGAGAAAGATGAAAAGAAGATAGAGAATGTGATAATCCATTTTAAGAACATGTTGATCTCTGAATAAAGGGGATAAAGCGGATTTCCCTTAAAGTCATTTATATAGAATACTTTATTTCTTATCCTGGATGAAGTTATCACTGAAGGAGGTGCACAGAACACCGCTACCAGAACTGCTCTGGAGGTGGTTGCTCACCTGCATAACGACACTTGCAGTCTGTGTTGTTACTGTCCTACGTTCAGTGGCGAGAAAGCAGGACAGGGAGGTTAAGTAACTGGCCTGAAGCCAAGGGGTGGGAAGAATATTCTACCTCAGGACTATTACAAGATGCAAACTAATATGAGCTTGGCAGAGTGGCTCCTAAGTGCCTACATCCTCAGAACTTGCATGGCAGGCAGGCTGCCTGACTATTCAATCCTACCTCTAACACCCTCCCGGCATGTGTGTTGTTGGACGAACTCTCTGCCCACCTGACTCAGTTACTAAAGCTGAGCTGTGGAGACTGGACAAATGAACAGTTTGGTGGCTAAAAGGTGTTGCTACTCTTGCAGAGGACTCGGGTTTAGTTCACAACAGCCTGTAGTTCCAGTTCTGGGGACTGGACATGCTCTTCTGGCCTCTTGGCAGTGTGCAGATGTGGTACACTTAGTACATGCAGCAGGACACCCAGACTCATAAGAAGAAACCTTGAGAAAAACCCAAGATGTAAAAGGACACAAGTGATAGGGTTGCTCTGAAGAGCCAGTTGAGTTTAAAATAATGCCAAATACTGTTCTAAATCGACACTGAGAAGTGGGAAACGCCCAGAAGGTTCAGAATCTTAGGTTGAACCCAAGCTTCTGACTCAATCTGAGAAGCATTTCTCAGCTTTCTGAGCTGAAGGGGGCGGGGGGCACTGACTACTGCCCAGGTAGGTCTTGTTTTCCACACGGGAGCTGGTGTGTAAACCCTCCCTGTAGTGCCTGCTACTGATAACAACTGTGTACCCATTCCCTCACTCGCTCAACTGTGTAACTAGGTTCCAGGAAAGACAGATAGGGGTGCCTCCTCTGTGCCCGCAGATAAAAACCCAAAGGTTGGAGCTTGGCATGGTGGTTTTTGCATGGAATCCCAGCACTTGGGAGGCTGGGGCAGGGAGATTGTACAAGGGCAGCCTAGGTTACAGAGTGAGACCCATCTCAACAAAACAAAAATCGAGGGGAGGAAGGAAGGGGAAAAGGAGATATGAAGAATGAGACCAACTTTGTGGATTACTACTAAAAGCATGTAGTGTTGGGCTGGTGACATGGTTCAGCGGGTGAAAAGCACTTGCCACCAAGACTGCCTTGAACCCAGTCCCCAGAACACACGTGGGGGGAAGAGCTAGTTGGAAAGTTGCCTCTGAACTCCAAATGCATGCACAACAGTAAAATGTTAAATTATAATTAAAAATTAGTTTTCAAAAAGTTGAGAAAAGTAGACAAAACTGTAGCCTCTGTACAGGGAGACACTTCTAGGAGGAGAGCCTAGAAATCCACTGTCAGTAGACTGGTGTCTGGGTCTGGAGGAGACCAGGGTCCTTATTCCCAAGGTTTCTTGTGTGAGTCCAGGGGAGCCCTGGCTGTCTTCGGTGCTCAGTGCTGCTGAGTTGAACCAGGCTCTGTGGACCCAGGGGTTTTTTTTTAAAGGTTTATTTATTTATTGTGTATACAACATTCTGCCTCCATGTATGCCCACATGCTAGAAGAGGGCACCAGATCTCATTACAGATGGTTGTGAGCCACCATTTGGTTGCTGGGAATTGAACTCATGACCTCTGGAAAAGTAGCCGGTGCTCTTAACCACTGAGCCATCTCTCCAGCCCCTGGACCCAGGGGTTTCTAAAGCCTGTGGCTATACGCGAGCTGGAATGTCCACGTCTGGACACACTAGTTTTGTAGTTCAATAGACAGCATTCTCAGGCTCTTATTGGTCTCCCTGGACACTGAGGTGTGGTCAGGGAAAGGGGGAAATGTCATCTCTGCTCTGCCTAGCAGGGATGAGTGAGTGACTACCCAGATGGTCTACTTGGGGCAGCTATCCCCAAGCAGGGCCAGAGACCACAGGCAGAATGGAACCATGGGGCATACGGATGAGAGCCACCTAGCTCAACTCTTCAACGTGGTCTCGGAAAGTCAACCCCTCTCTGTACCTGAGTTCTGCCTACTGCAAAAGGGAGGTATGTGGTATTTAGTAAGTTGAAGATTAGGATTTGGTGTAAAATGTGTGACTCAGAGGTTGGCATATTGGAAACTCCTGACTGGGGAGAGACTCAGTCATGATGCATGGGCGGACAGGAGGCTCCTGGGAAGCAGACGCAGCCCCCAGGCTCTTACAAGAAAGCCTTCAGGAGGTCATGAATCCAAGTGTCTTCAAGCTGCTCCCCTGCCTACTCTCGATAACTGAGCTTGAATAAGCCCCACAGTTGCCTGCTGAACTGCACTGGTGGGGTGCCAGAGCCCATTCTTCCTGTTAGTGGTTGTGGAAGATGCTGAAAACGCACATGACCCACCAAGAGGCTGTCTCACACCCCCCATCCTCCCACCCCCTGCCGAATCTGTAAACTGGCGCCTGCTCTGGCCTGCAACCTTCATCCTAGCTTCACCCCTCCTGCTCCCTGCTCCCCGCTTCCGTTTGTGCTCAGTGCCTGTCTCTTGGCCCAGTTGGAAGCGGTTAGCCCTGGAAAGGCAGTGGAGCCACCTTTGTCAGGTAGAAACCCAGATAAGACCATCGCCACCCATCAGTACAGGGGCGAGGCTGTAAGCCTCCAATGGCCCGGTGCATGGTCCAGGACAAACTTGGCCCTCTCTGTGCCCAAGGATGGGTCTCGATCAGTTGGAGATCCGCGTCTGGTTCTGGATGGGGTGGATGGGCTCTTGTCCCCCAGGCTGCAAGGATGTTTGCAACCGAGGCGGCTGCCAGGGCGGGGAGGAACTGGGCCCGCCCAGCGTGAGACGTCCAGGTACTGCCACCTGAGAGTCCCTGCCACAGCCGTCACCGCGAGGGGCCGCCAGCGCCCCTGTCCCAGCCAGCCTGCGCCTATGGCCTCCTTGACCACCTGGAAGAGGGTGGCATCCAGGAAAAAAGACTGCAGGTACAGGGCGGGCAGGCGGGCGGGCAGGCGGGCGGGCGGGAACTCCGCGAGGGCCGTGAGTGCCGACGGGAGGGACAGCTAGAGAGCGGGTTGGAGACAGCGAGTCACTGCTGAGCTTGCGGCTAACTGCTGCCCTAGGGCAGCCCAGGGCCTCCTGCGTCCCCACTTGCTCCCTGCTCACTTGCACTAGCCTGGAGTCGGTTGGGTCTAAGGATAAAGGGTTGCATTTCACACCACTTAAGCCTAGCTGCTAGTGTCCCTGAGCGGGCCCTTGGGGCTTGCAGGAAGGAGGACAATGACAGCCCTGTGCCCCACCTCCCCGCACAAGTTCATCATCCTCTTGGGTTGAGAGGGGCATCTTGATCCCCAGCCCCAATTCGGAAAGATGTGCGCCAAAGTTCCTCCACGTTCAACCCTGCAGGGATGCACCATTGCTCTCTTCTGGGTGTCACTTCCCCAGCTTCCCCCAGATCCTGACTGAGCTGGTGCCTTCAGGTGTGTTTGCTATCAGAAGGAACAGTCCTGACCTGATCTCCTCACAAGTCCTGCACCCTTGCACAGCTGCTGCTCACGCTGTTGTCTTCCGTCCATCCGTCTGTCCTAAACCCCCCTAACTTGACAAGCCCCAGTCTTAATTCTACATCTTCACCCCCAAACCTGTTCCTCATCCCACGTCCCTGTCTCAGCGAATAACACAGTCATCCGCTGAGTTGCCCAAGCCTGACACCTGGGAGTCATCACTGACCCCTCCCTCCTCATCCCTTCCCTAGTCTCCGCATCCTGCTGATTTTATCTCCAGGATGTCCAGGACTCTGCTACACTGTTGCAGCAGCCCCTGGCTCTCCCCGTGCCTTCAGTCCTCCCCCTGCACGCATCCTTCTTAAGTACAAACCAGATGCACCTCAGTTTTCTTCTTAAAGACTCTTCCAGGGCTCAGTATATAGTTTGCCTAGCATGCAAGGTCCAGGACCTGGTGAGTTCAGGTTTGAAACTGGCCTGGATTATATAAGTCTCTGTCTAGAAAGCAAGCAAGCACTCCCACCACAGCCTGTGGCGGCTCTCCTCCTGGAAACTGAGGTAGTGGCTGCTGCCTTGTAGCACTCCGGTTGGGCTGCAGTTGCTCAGCTCTGCCTGGAAGACAATCTCTCCACTCTTCGACACTTTATAAAACTCAGTTGAGGTATCCTCTTTAAAAATTTCATCTGAGCCGGGCAGTGGGGCAGCACATGCCTTTAATCCTAGCACTCAGGAGGCACAGACAGGTGGATCTCTGTGAGTCCGAGGTCAGCTTGTTCTACAGAGTGAGTTCCGGGACAGTTGGAACTGTACAACAGAGAAAACCTGTCTTGAAAAAACAGTAAGAAAATGCCATCTGATCCAGGTGGTGGTGGTGCATGCTTTTAATTCCAGCACTCAGGAGGCAGAGACAGGCAGATCTGAGTTCAAGGCCAGCCTGGTCCACAGAGCGAGTTCCAAGGACAAGCTCCAAACCTACAGACAAACCCTGTCTTGGGAAAAAATAAAATTCCATCTGAGTCACCATCTTTTTAAAATTAATTTATATTGTATTTATTTCTTGGGGAGTTAGTTGCGTGCCACAGTACACCTGTGGGGGTCAGAAGACCATGTGGGTCCCAGGGGGAGAAGTCAGGTCAGCTTGACTGCAGGCACCTGTGCCCACAGAGCCATCTGGTGGCTGAGTCTTCAAGTCCAGGACATGCGCACCTTTTGCTCTCTTTATGGTTCTCACTCAGTCTCTCAGTACACTCTGGGGATCTCTTGCCTTGTTTTAAGCATTGTGTGAGGCACTGTGGCCACAGTTTGAGTTCAGACACAGAGGCGTCTCATCTTGGAGACCATATTCTCATAAAAGACACCAACATAAACAAAAGCAGACCGAGGGACATCAGAAATAGGAGCTGCGTAAAATTTGCAATAAGATGATAGATGTGGGCTGGAGAGATGGCTCAGAGGTTAAGAGCATTGCCTGCTCTTCCAGAGGTCCTGAGTTCAAATCCTGGCAACCACATGGTGGCTCACAACCATCTGTAGTGAGGTCTGGTGCCCTCTTCTGGCCTGCAGGCATACACACAGACAACATAATAAGTAAGGATATAGAACTGCTGCTCCCAAAGCGGGAGATTCTTCCTGGTTTTTTTTTTTTTTTTTTTGGATTATGCTGGATGATAGATATGTATGCAGTGTTGTATAATAAAGATTTTCTTGTATATAATATTGCTTAATTAATATTAATGTTGAAATATAGGAAAATGAGTTGTCATTTCTGATAAAGATACAGCTGTGGTCTATGGTCTAAAAGCAGCCAATTAAACGGCCTATTTCTAGTGAAAATGAAACAGATTATTATAGTGAGGAAACAAAGTTG
Organism: Microtus pennsylvanicus; assembly: GCF_037038515.1. Classification (NCBI taxonomy): domain Eukaryota; kingdom Metazoa; phylum Chordata; class Mammalia; order Rodentia; family Cricetidae; genus Microtus; species Microtus pennsylvanicus. The sequence continues at coordinate 45,311,199 of NC_134591.1, forward strand.
TAAAGAGTGATTGTAGTTCAAACTGGGAAACCTTTTTCCCCCTCAATTGTGGGAAATAAATGTGAAATAAATGTTCACGTCCTCAGTGTGCAATTCAGAATACCATCTGTATATGTTCTTTTCTATATCTTCTTTTCTTTATGGATTTTTCATTTGGGTTAATGAAACTTTTTCTATTTTGTTGTTGTTGTTTTGCCATTGTTTTTAGGCAATTCCTATTCTTGTCAGATCCAATAAAGAATGAGTAAAAAACAAAAAAAAAAAAAAGATGATGGAAGCATCATAAAAATGGAGTATGCTCAGAGCCTCCCAGAGTAAGAACAGGTTCGTGTCCAAGCCCAAAGTATATCTGAGGAAGCAGAAAGGGGCTGAGTATCAAAGGTCCGGGAGCTCAGAGAAGTAGGTTGATTGCTGAGGAGGACAAGATACCCCGACTGACAGACATAAAGAAGCTGGGTGGTGTCTGGGAAGATTTCTCCCAGTCTAGGCCCCGCCAGTGAGAATGCATATGAATGCATATTCATAGGATGCATGCATGTTTCTTGTGTCATTGTGTGGAGAGACCAGAGGCAGGGAAACCGGAAGGGAGGCAGATTGATGACCTAGGAGAGGGAGGCTGCGGGGGTGGGGGGTAGGGTGGATTATGAGAATGGTGGGACTGGGAGAGAGAAAGTAAGCAGAAAGAGCAAAGATTTGGTAAAGCAGCAGACCGCAGAGTCACCGGGATAAAGGGCGGGGCTCTGGTCAAGTAGACGCCTCTGTGTGAGTGGCCTGCCCTCCCGTGACTTCAGACTTCTGCAGTTGCTTGCAGACAGCACTGAGGCGTGGCTGGTGTTGAGTAAAGGCAGGTTCACTTCCTTCTTGGTGGAGTGTTAGAAAATCTTCCATCCTAGATCTTTTCCTTGAACAGAAGAGATTTGGACAATTTCAGGGGGTCAGAAGTGGCATTTTCCACAGGACTATTAGGGAAATGAATGGGATCGCCCTGAAGCCTGTACACCTTAACAGGGGCAACAGGGGCGTCACCCCCTACCTGACCTGAAATCCACTCCTTAGCCCAGCTCAACCACAGCCGCCAGGTATGGCATGTGCTGGGAAGAGGGCCTTCAAGGCCTGGGCTGCAAAGGTTTAATCTCATCCTTGGGCAGAGCTAGGTGGGAGGCCACTGCTGAGGTTTTACTCATTTTTTTTCAGATTCTTCAAGTCGAGGTGACTCCCAGGCTTGTGATTTAAGTCCCCAAGTTTCTATAGTGTTGACTATTTTCCTTCTGGGATTTCGGCCTCCCACGATGCTCAGATAAGAGACTGAGAGGAGACGTGCTCCGCGTGAGCCTCAGTCCCTGGTGACGTCATGAAAACCTTTCTGAGGAAGCTTTGTCCAGCTTTCTGAGGGCAGGGACAAAAACATGGAACAGTGAGGAGCTTTGTTTTTTTCCCTTGGTTTCTCGAGACTGGGTTTCTCTATGTATCTTTGGCTGTTCTGGAACTAGCTCTGTAGACCACGCTGGCCTCAAATTCACAGAGATCCGCCTGCCTCTGCCTCCCGAGTGCTGCAATTAAAGGTGTGTGCTACCACAAGAAATAGGTTTTTGGGGTCACAGCTTGAGATCTGCCAGTATCCCTGAAAGATACTCATCACCTCACTTTCAGTGGCCAGCTCCTCTGTCTCCTAATGCTCATCTGATTCTTTCTGTAGCTCCCTGGCTACCAAGCCCTCAGACAGTGCCGGAAAGCAGCGTACCCAGAGACCGCACAGGCTTCTGGGAATCCTAACTTCGAGATAGCAAGTATGACTTTGGAGAGGGTGTTAGACCTCCTTTGCTTGTTTGTTTGGTTGCCCCGAGTTTTCATTTTGCTTTCAAGACAGGGTCTCATTGTGAGGCTCTCCCAGGAAGCCCCTGAACTCTCTGCAATCCTGCCAGGGCCCTCCGAGTGCTGGGGCTGCTGCGGGGTGACATGACCTCATCTGTCAAATGGAGGATATGTCCTTGTTCAGCTCACGTTTAGGCGATCATGTGGGTGTAGTTTCTGGCACGCCTAGGAAAAACAATCTCAGGGAAAACGCCCCATCCTCTGGCTCTTAGAGCCTTTCTGTCCCCTCTTCCATGGTGTTCCCTGAGCCTTCGGTATGAGAGGTGTCGTAGATGTATCCGCCGGGACTGGGCTCCACAGCTCTGCGTCTTGATCCTTTGCGGTTTTCTGTGGTGGTGTCTGTCTGTTGCAAAGAGAGGTTTCCTTGATGAGGACAAATGTTGAATACAGTTAGGGATTATGCTGGTTTAGTAAAATGGTGGTTCTAGGTTCTCCGACATCCACGAAGCCCTGGGGAGCTGAAATGACAGTAGACATGCTAATGTGGATGGGGGGAAGTCCAGGAGGCCTCAGCCCTACACAGAAAACCAGGGGTCCTCAGGGATCTGGAGAACTAGCCTTCCCCAGGGAAGAGCACACCGATTAGTTATCCAATACCAGATGGTCAGCCCTGAAAATGATACATATGAGTAACATTATACAGACTGAGCAGGCTGTACTTATGCATTTAGGAATTTATGTATCTAACTACAATTAATGAAAAAATTCATGAATTTGGAAGAGAGTAATGAGGGACTTTATAGGAGTGTTTAGTGACTGTATTTGTATAGATCATGCCCGCTGGAATGGCTCCCAGGGCCGTTTGCTTTGTGTGTGTGTGTGTGTGTGTGTGTGTGTGCACGTGTGCGCGCGCTTGCATTTCTCACATCATGGAAGTTGGGAAGCCCGCAAGGCCGATCCCGTGTCTGGTGAACGCCATCCTCAAGAGCGATGCTGTGCTCTGCCCTCTCTGGTGGCAGATGTGAGTCTGTCTTGGGCGTATTCTGTAAAAACCACGTCTTTCCCTGTTGCTGAGACAGCACGCTCTGACAGTAGCAACTCCAGGAATAAAGTTTACTCCAGCTCACAGGTTAAGGGTGCAGTCTGTCCCAACGGAGAAGTCAAGACAGCAGAAGCTTCAAGCTACAGGTCACATGGTGTCCACAGTCAGGAAACAGTGGGGACTGCGCATGTGCACATATATGTGTGCGTGTGTGTGTGTGTATTTGTGTGTGCAGGTGTGTACTTGCACGTGTGTGGAGACCAAAAGTCAGCCTCAGGTGTTGTCCCTCAGGAGATGCCCTTCTTGTCTTTCACTGGGGCCTGGGGCTCCGTAAGTAGACCAGGCTGGTGAGCTGGCGAGCCTGAGGAAGCTTCTTCCTGTCTTTGCCTCCCCAGTGCATGCCACCAGGCCTGGCTGTTATTACTGTCATTATCATTATTATACTTGTATGTGTGTATGTGTGTCACGCACGCTTCTGGAGGTCTGAGGACAACTTTCTGAACCTGGTTCTTCCTTTCCACTGTACATAAAGACATTTATTTTAAAACAGTTCTTAGCACACATGTAATTTCACCGTTTATTAAAGGTGAACGCAAATTTGCACAGCAGCAAGATGGATGTGCTCCTGTGTTTTGTTTTCTATTTATTTTATGTGTAATGTTTTGCACGCATGTTTTTGAAGCCATATATTCTAATACAACCTAACCCAAAGATGTATTAGCTTGATACTGAGGAATGATGGAGGGGAGATACTGGAAGTTTCTGGGGAGCTACAGAGATGGCGCAGTCCTGCATGTACTTGCTGCCCAAGCTTGAGGAGTTGATTTGAACCCCTAACCGTCATATAACAAGCCAGACAAGGCTGCATGTGCCTGGAACCCCAGTGCAGTAGGCGGCAAGTGATAGACAAGGATGCCCGGCATCCTCCAGTCCCCACCTGTGCACACGCCGGCACACTCACATGCATGGAACATGCGCATCCCCTTGTGTGTCATGATGAACCCGTGCACTGCAAGAGCGCTGTGCCGCATGGCATGACAGCAAGGTGTGCGTGTGTGCTCAGAGCCAGGGCTGCCGTGAAGCCACGTGGTGAGACATGGCCTAATGCTGCCAGAAACACCTTGGATTCACGACAGATTTGATTTTGAATTAATTTTTGTCGCAATGCGTTCAGAAGCCTTTTATTGTTGCTGAAATCCTTGCAACCCTCACATTCTGTTATGTAACTCCATGTGGGAGTGACAGCCTGTGAGGCTGTGCTGGAAGAGAGAAGCAACTCCAGCAGGTCGTCCTCTGCCCGCCACACGAGTGTGTGAGCCTACATGTACATACATAAACACTATACACACACACAGACACATACAGAGACACACACACAGAGACACACACACAGACACATACACAGACACACACAGAAACACACACACAGACACACACAAACACACACATTTTACATTGCAAAAAAAGTTAGACAGTGTTGGTGTACACCTTCAATCAATTCCAGTACTCAGGAGGCAGAGGCAGGCAGATCTCTTAGTTCAAGGCCAGTCTGGTTTACAGAGTGAGTTCCAGGACAGCCAGAACTACACAAAAACCCTGTTTTGAAAAACCAAAAAGAAAAAGAAAAAAGAAAAAAAGAAAAAAAAATCAGGAAACAGGTGTCCTGTCAGGTGTGGAGGGGACTGGGCCTTGGGAAGCTCTCTTACGTCTTTCAGGCTCAGTTGTTGGCTCAAGGTGGGGCTGAGCAGGTGATCTGAGTTGCGCAGGGATGATGAGATGAGTGGAAGCTAGGCCAGGACTCCAAGGGTCAGGAATGCCTGGGGGGCATCCTGCTGAGGTAGGTCTGGTTGCCTGGCTGCAGCCTCAGGACCACGGTGGTGATGGGGAGAGTTCTGACTCTCCTGCTGACCTCACGCGTCTCATTTTCCCTGTAAAGTGGGGAGAAGAGTAGAACCCAGAAGCCATCCCCAGGCACTGGCGCTACCACCTGCTAGGCCCCCTCCATCACATGTGGCTTGTAAGAATCCTTTGCCATGAGTTAGCCATTGCTAAGCTGATCTCAGAAGGAGCTCTTACCTCCCTAGGCCCAGTGTTCACGGCCAGGCACTCACGCACACAGAGACACAGTGACAATCTGACCAGGCCCCACCCTGAGTGATGTCCATGACAGTCAGACACACACAAACCTCTCTTCCTGCTCCTCCCCTACTTCACATAGACAGTGTCACCCAGAGGGGTCAGGGCCGGTCAAAGGAGGTAAGAGATGGGGGCCCAGGACCCAGCCAGGACTTCCTTAGAGAGCTGGCATCTGAAGTGATACACGTTCTTAATAAAATCTGGCTAAAGAGAATCAGAACTAATGGAAGTGAAAGCATCAGGACCTATCCACCTGACCTCTTCCATCTGTTGTGTCTGCCCAGCCCCTCGTGTGTGTGTGTGTTTGTGTGTGTGTGTGTGTGTTTGTTTCTGTCTTGTATAACCTCGATGGCCTGGAAGCCCTGAAGTAGCTAAGGTGACCTTGAATTCCTGAGCCTCCTGCCTCTACCTCTACCTCCCAAGTATTGAATTACACATGGGTGACATCAAGACAGGTTCTGTCTTTTTATTTGAAAAGCAACCTCTCAATGATAAACTCCTAGCTCCATCCCTGGTTACACGGATGAATGGAGTGTGTTCTGGGCAAAAGGAACAGCACATGCCCAGGCCTGGGGACAGGACTGCAGGGATGTGGCAGGGCTTCATCCAGGACTTGTCTCTTCTCTTCTCTTCTCTTCTCTTCTCTTCTCTTCTCTTCTCTTCTCTTCTCTTCTCTTCTCTTCTCTTCTCTTCTCTCTCTCTCTCTCTCTCTCTCTCTCTCCCCCCAGAACCACAAACTCCAGCTATCATCAGTGTGCCCTTTCACCTCCCCCTCTCTCACCCCAGAACCACAAACTCCAGCTATCATCAGTGTGCCCTTTCACCCCCCCCCCTCACCCCAGAACCACAAACTCCAGCCATCCTCAGTGTGCCCCTGCACACTCCTCTCTCTCTCTCTCTCTCTCTCTCTCTCTCTCTCTCTCTCTCTCTCTCTCACTCTCTCACTCTCTCACTCTCTCTTTCTCTCTCTCCCCCTCACCCCAGAACCACAAGCTCCAGCTATCCTCAGTGTGCCCTTTCACCCCCCCCTCACCCCAGAACCACAAACTCCAGCTATCCTCAGTGTGCCCCTGCACACTCCCATGCCTTTGTCTACACTGGTCCCTCATCTAACACACCCGCTCCCTACTTCATTAATAACCCACCTGTCAAGGCTCAGCTGTTTCCCATCTGCTCCAGAGAAACCCTCACTCCACATATGTGTGTGCGCATGTGCATACATGTGTACATACACAAACACACACACACACACACACACCCTCACCTGGATTCCTTATATAACAGTTGCTGTCAACAGAGGTCATTATGGCCAGCTTCTATGTGAGGCTACCAGATCTGGGCTGATTTTCACAATGCAGCTTCTGGCCTCAGCTCACACAGGGCAGCATAAGAACTCACAGTCGGGTCGGGGAGGGATGACTCAGTAGCTAAGAGCACTGGCTGCTCTTCCAAGGACCAGGGTTCAATTCCCAGCACCCACATGGCATTGTCGATAATTCCAGCTCCAGGAGTTCCCAAGACCTTCATAAAGATACACATGCAGGCAAAACACCAATACACATAAAATAAAAATAAACAATTCAAAACAAAACTCACAGCCTTTTCAGGCAGCCTATCTTTGTTGTTGTTTGAGACAGGGTTTCTCTGTAGCTTTGGAGCCTGTCCTGGAACTAGCTCTTGTAGACCAGGCTTGCCTTGAACTCACAGAGATCCACCTACCTCTGCTTCCCGAGTGCTGGGATTAAAGGTGTGCACCACCACCGCTTGGCCCCAGGCGGCCTATTTTGATGTGAACAGCAATCCCCCCCCAACCCCCCCCCCCTCACTTCTCCCTGCTCCTAATGTGAACCTGCCTGTCTCCTTTGGGATCTGGTCCAAGTCCTTCCCACCCCTGCTGCATCTGAAGGCTGTCCTCTCTTGCTTCCTCTTGTGACATCCTGGAGCTCAGGGCCAATCCAGGCAATTGGAATTGTCCTCCTGTCCCTTGCCTTTGTGAAGGGACAGCTCTAATCTAATGGTAGCCACGTGTTATGATGAGTCACAGTTAAGAGCATCTGGGGCCCAGGGTGGTGGCCCGTTAACTCTTAATGGGCCAGGACTCTCTGCTAGATCTTGTAGGCTTCCTCGGAGTCTGCAAAGCCACCCCAGGTCTGGGTGCATAGTGGGCATCTGGGGACTGCCCTCTAAGAGTGAGAGGGGAGGAGACCGAAGGGAGAAGGGACTGAGTATGAGCTCTGGAGTTAGGAGGGCTGAGTTGCAGTTCCTGCTTGCCACTTATTGGAGTGGCTCAACACAGGTCACATGGACGCGACTGGCCCCGTTGCCACATCTGGACAATGGCAATTGTAGGGATTGTTTGAGAGGACGAGTGTGAAGCCGCCTGCTAGCGGTGAGCGCTAACCCGCATAATTTCCTGCCTTCTGGTCTCTGGCAAAACACTGCCGCCCCCCCCCCCCCCCCCCCGCGTATCCCCTCCGCTCCTCCCGTTGGACAAGTGGTTAGAATGAATGAATGTTCACGCCTGACTGCAGAAGCTAGACTTTCTCTGCTCAGATAGCTGGGCAATGCGGCTGGACCGCGAGAGCTCAGGTGCGGGGCGCGCGGGGACCGGGAGCTGTGGCCTAGGGGAGGCGGAGAAGAGGCGGAGAATGTTCCCGGCCCCACGGGTGGAGGCGCCCGCAGTTTCCGTAGTTGTTGTCTGCGCCACAGCTCTAAAGCCCCGGCCGCGCCGACCTTGAGCGCCAGAGTCCCACCTGGGGTTGGAGGGATGGGATGGGGGGGGGGGTGGAGAGGGCGGGCGCTGCGCAGCCAGGGCGCGGCCATGGCCCCACTGCGCGGGTGGGCAGCCCGAGACCGGCCCGGCCCCGCCGCCTTCCCCGCCCCCCGGCGCGCCCCTCCCCTGCCGCCGCGTCGCGGGGATCCGGCCGCAGCACCTGGGCCGTGCCTGGCGTCAGGCGCGCGCAGCGATGACCACGGCCGGTGGCCCGGGAGCCCTGCCCGCGGGGTGAGTGGCCGAGGCAGCCCCGGGGCGCGGGCCGTGCGGGGTGGATGCCGCGGGACCTCCCAGGAGGAGCCCCAGGACCGCACTGCGGCTCCAGCCGCTGGGCAGCCCGCGCCCCGCTGCCTCCCAGGGACCCTGGCTCAGTCAACTGTCCCTCTGGGTCCCAACTTTCTCTCCCTCCTTGTGGAGTGTGCACCCATGGGGTGGGCCTTGTTACGATCAACCCTCCTTACAGATGAGGAAACTGAGGCATAGTACTTAAGTGACTTGCCCTCCATTATCCAGGAGGTAAGAGTGGGGAGTGAAATTTGAACACTGCATCCCCTTTAGGGTTGTTTAAGGTGTTTGAAGGGCTCTAAGCGGTGTGCTCCGGCCCGGAATATTGGGTGTAGCAGGAACCTTGGCTGTCAAGGTGGGTATTGTCACTATCAACGTGGCTATCTTGGTCGGCCCCACCCCCACCCCGCCGAAGTCCGGGTCAGACCCCCTACATTGTCCCCAGGCACTGCCAGCAGCTGTCTGGAGACAATCAGCAGCTCTGCTGTTCCTGGGTCTCAGTGCTTGAGGCGAGTCTCCCTGGCTGTGGGAGGTTGCTGGGCAGATCCTGCTCAGGTGAGCTGGGAGGGGTGCCCGCCCTACTTGGAGATCAGAACAGGGACAATATTTGCCAAGGGCCTGAGGCCTGACAGGTGAGCAAGGAGAAAAGGAGCCTGGTGCCACAGGACAGCTGGAAGCCTCCCCAGGGCCCGCTATGGTAGTATGGGTCTGAGTGCTTGGAAGTTTGGTGCCGGGGATATGGTGGCCTGTAGGAAGGCTAAGTTTTCCCTTCCTCATTTCTGTTGTATAACTTTGGTCAAGGCCTTCACCTCCCTGACTCCTGGCCCCTCCTTTGGAAAACACAAAGAGGCTGGGCTAGCTGTGCCCTCCCTGCCGAGGACTGAAGGCCTCACATCTGGAGCTTGGCCGGGTACTTTTCTGCACAACCCCATTTTTCATAAGGTAGACACAGAGCAAGGCTTCCATCCACGAATCCCAGACTTCCAGGCTGGAAGCCACCCTGATCCCTCTGGCTCACACACCCACGTCTATGCTTGAGTCCCTGGAATGACCCTGGGCTTCTCCAGCCCTGCTCTAAGCTTCCAGACAGCACAAATCTCTAGCACAAACAGAACAACTGTCTTCTTGTATGCCTGAGGGCCCACTCTTTGATGCCAAACAGGTTCATCTGTCCATTCCCCTGTCCCTGTCAGTGTTATCCTCGCGGGGTTTGAGCAGAAGAGGGCCAAAGCAGAAGCATCTCCATCTCCACCACAGACATTTACCTACTTAGTCACTCAGCAAACAGTCAGACCTCGTCTAGGTCTAACTCTGGGAAAGAATGGTCAAGTCTCAGATTTCCACCATATAACAATAATTTCTTGGTAGTGGTAATGGGTGGGTTGAGACAGTCTCATGTAGTCCAGGCTACCCTTGCATTCTCTATGTAGCTGGGGATGACCCTGAACTCCTGATGTCCCCATCTCTACCTCCCACCCAGGTGGGACTACAGGCCTATGCTACCATGCCCAGATAAAAAGTTGTGAAATGTTTTTAAGGCTTCAGAGGATATGATAAATAATTTTTAAGGATAGTTTGTTTTGTGTGTGTGTCTGTGTGTGTGTGTGCGCGCGCGCGCGTGCGTGCACGTGTGTATATGTATAAAGAGAAAGTCCAGAAGAGGGCATCAGAGCCCCTGTGCCTGTAGTTACAGGCAGTTATGAGCCACCTATGTGGGTCCTGGAACCAAACTCTGGTCCTCTGTGAGGATGGCACACATTCATAATCACTAAGCCATCTCCCTAGTCCCTATGGTAAATAATAAAATGGAAGCCAGGTGGTGGTGGCACACACCTTTATTTTCAGCACTTGGGAAATAGCGGCAGGTGGATCTCTGTGAGTTTGAGGCCAGCCTAGTCTGCAGAGCGAGTTCCAGGATAGCCAGGGCTGTTACACAGAGAAACCCTGTCTCGAAAATAAACAACAACAATAATCATAAAGCTGACCCCATGTTCTTGTCATGCTGTGTTGCCAGACATTAACCCTGTGCCCACACACTTTATTCTGTATTTAAGAGAGAAGTCTTGTTAGCGTCACAAAGCCCTCATGGAGCCCCCCTCCTGCCTTCCCTCTCCAGAGGTAACTGCCAGCCGGAATCGTGGTTTATCATTTCCCATTTTTATCCTCCTGCTGAGTATAGGAAAATCAAAAAACATCCAGTTTGGGGATGGGGAGTATTTTTGTTTGTTTGTTTGTTTTCCTGAGACAGGGTTTCTCTGTGTATCTTTGGCCGTCCTGGAACTCGCTCTGTAGACCAGGCTGGTCTTGAACCCAAAAAGATTCACCTGCCTCTGCCTCCCAAGTGCTGGGATTAAAGGTGTGCGCTTTTTGTTTGTTTACTTCTTTAAAGTTTGGGTTTGTGAGGTTTTGCCTTCTCGGTCCCACAGGCTGGTCTCTGTCACCCTATACCTGCTTCATCACCCTGTGTAAAGACTCCACGTGTTTACTCCCCTTGTTAGACATTGGGGTGGTTCCTTGTGTCCTGCTATTCAAACACAGAATATTCCTGTATGGCTGTCTTTTGCCTCTGTGGTGGCCCTCAAGGGTTACTGGTACACACTCTAGCACCGCCTCCCTCATCCCCTTCTTCCTCTTCCCCCGCCCCTCTTTATTTCCTTCTGTTAGGATCTCAATGTGTGGTCCTTGTCTGGCTTCAGACTCCAGATCCTTCTGCCTCAGCGTTCCTAAGTGCCGGGACCGTAGGAGTGCGCCACCACACCTGGCTTCTTCCTTTACAAAATCAGTGCTTGGGAGAGAATTGACAGCAATGGAAAAGAATAACCATACAGGGGTGGCAATGGCGCACCCATTTAGGCAGGTGGATCTCTGTCAGTTTGAGGCCAGCTTGGTCTACAAAGTGAGTACCTGGACAGCCAGAGCTGTTACACAAAGAAACCCTGTCTTGAAAAACAAAAACAAACAAAAAAAGAATAACCAGTAATAGTTCATGAGTACTTCCCACCTCTGTCCTTCCTCACAACCCTGGAGTGTAGGGACCATTAGGCCCATTGTATTGACAAGGAAATAAAGGCTTGTAAGGCTAAAGAACTTTCTGCTGGCTGAGGTGAGGCTCAGTTGTATGGTACGTGTCTAGATGTACAGAGCCCTGGGTTTGATCCCCTAGCACAGAATAAAGCTGGGCATGACGGAACATGCCTGCAATCCTAGTACATGGGAGGCGGAGGCAAGAGGATCAAGCTCATTCTTGGCTACATAGTGAGTTCCAGGCTGGCCTTCGATATAAGAGACCCAGTCCAGTCTCAAAAGACTGAAAACACAAAGCCTTTACAGGGTGATCAAGAGACTGCAGAGCTACATTGGCCAGACCAAGGCTGTCTGCTTTCAAAGCTCTAAGAGACCTTGGCATGTTAAGTCATGCCTTGGAGTACAGGCTGTGTGTAGCTAAGGGCCGCAGGAGTGTGGGGCTTTGAATGAAACCTCTTGACTGTACTGGAAGCTTAGAAAGGTCAATTCAGAGCCACAACCCCCTGTGGATACTCACTTCTAGAGAGTCCTGCACCACAAAAGGGCAGAACAGAGATAAAAATCCAGGCCTGGCTCTAGTCTACTCCCTGAGTGACTGTCCTGGCTGAGGTTAGGGTCGGTCTCCCAGGACTTTGTCGCCAGCCCAAGCCCATGACACAGGAAGATGGGAAGGGAAGAGGAATAGAGTGGCCCCAGCTGCCTGGCTCTCTCCTACCTCCCACCCCCACCCCGCAGCTTGCTTCTCACTGTGGCCTTCTGTGTGTGCATGTATGTGGGGGGAAGGGGGTTGGGGGAAGGGGGGTTGGGGGGAGGGGGTGAACGCGTATGTATCTGAATGGGACATCCTTGTGCCTAACACCCCATGGAGCTCTCCAACTCAGTGCCCACGCATCCCCATCCTTTACCCGTGCCTGAATGTCCTTAAGGCACAGCAGAGAGGCCACCATCACCACAAGGATGTAAGTTGGCAGAACAAGGTATCCTGGAACAGAAAGGACTTGGGGCCTCCTTCCTAGCCAGGGCAGGGGAAGCCTGGGGAAAACCCTGTGCTTTGCCCCTGTAGAAGCCCTGGGAGGAGTTGTCCAGGCTGCTGTGTCTTTGTGCTTATCTGTCAAAGGCAGATAACAGCTCAGCTGGGAGGAGGATTGAGGGAAATCATCCTGCAGCTAATTTAGATAAAGCTTGAGTGATCTCTTGGTGGATGGAGCGGCTGTCTGTGCTATTAATCCCATAGGAGTCTTCCTGGGCTCCCCGGCCAGGCCCTGCCTCATCTCTCCACCCAGTAGGCTTTCTGGACTGTCTTCAGCCTGTCGAGCCTGCCTGGCCTCCGAACCACCTTGTGGTACTGCCACCTTTACCCGCTCCATTCCCTTCATGGATTTCTTTCTGTGCCCTGGGTTCAGTGCGGTGCCATCTGGCTGAGATACCTTCTTGTGCCCAAGCTGAGTTAGGGCCTCTTCAGTCCCAATGCTTTCTACAGCCACAGCCCTGTTAACTGTGGCCGTCACTGCTCTGGTAGCTCAGGACCTTCTCAGAAGACTGAGCTCCTCAAGGGCAAGGTTCCAGTCTGGGGCCACTCTGTTCCCAGAGCCCAGACTGAGCAGCAACTAAGAGAGAGAGCTCAGTCAGTGTGGTGGGAGGGAAGACAGAGGAAAAATGGGTTCAAGGTTATTTCTGGGGGCGGGGGGGGAGTCACTGTAGACCTTCCTCACTTCAGTTAGGACAAAGAGGTGCTGTGTGTCTTTCCCACTTCTCCTTGGGATGTGGTGAGGGGTAGGATGTTGGCAAAAATGAGAGGGAGGCTTTTGCCTCTGCACTTGGTGGATGTGAGCCTCTTGATCCATGAGGCTCAGCCGATGGATACTGACATAGGCAGAAACTGAGAGCCCAACCCTTGACTCTGTGGTCTCGGCCAAGTCAACTTGGCCTCTGTGGCTCTGTTTTCTCATCTGCAGTGTGCATAGCCCCATATCACAAAGCACTTCGAGGGTACAAATGAAGAATGCCATTGAGCACTCGTAGCACGATGCTTGCAGCTTCCTAGTTAATTCACACAGCAGAGATGAATGGGTTGGACACTGGTTGCTAGGCTGGGCCCTGAACACAAAGGAAGACAGGCCTGCCAGGCTCCATGAGAGGAAGGTCAGCCTGCTTTGGGTGGGGCCTTTTATGACCGTGGAAAGGAAGTGAGTGGGTCTTCGCTCTCAGAGACATGAGGAGCCATGATGGATTTGAATTAACATGGTCAGATCTGTGCTTTCAGAAGGTATCCATGGCAGTTAAGACAGGGTTGAGTTAGAAGGGTGAGTGTTTCCTAAATTCTGCCTTCGGAACGATTTCCTGGGGGCTGGGTGGGTTACACTAGGCACCCTCTAAGATGCCCTCCTGAACCCCTTGACAGCCACAGGTCCTCCCTAGTGGTGGGAGCTGGAGGGTGACTGGAAACAAGCTGTGGTCACTGCACCTTTGAGACTCAGGAACCTCTGGTGGTCACTCAAGGCAGGGGAGGGGAGGTTTGGAGCTTGCACTGCATGAAGACTCAAAACCCAACCTCCTTCCTCTGCACTTAAATAGGGGCCCCTGGAGTTCCAGCCTCAGTGAACAGGAGGGGGCGTGGCTGGGAAGAATCTGCCAGTGGAGAAAGTATTTCCCTAAAAATGACAAACATTGGTTGATTTTCCTGCAAGAGCTGGAAATCCACGTTACCTTTGAGGACCTAGAATCCTAAAGTAAAATAGTGATTTTTATTTTTACAGTGTCAGGGTGGCAGCACCCAGGGAACCTGGCCAAAGTCAACAGAGCCCTTTCTGAAGGGATGGGTCCTCATCCCAAGGTCCCTTTTGGAATTACTCAAATGTGAGTTACCAATAAAAGTACAAAACACACAAGGAAACAAGCTACTGCGAGTGACAGGCGCCAGAAACAATAATTAGCAACATTATTTTCTCTGAGGATCTAAAATGCTAAATTAATATACAATTAGTTGTGTTTATGATATGTGAAGTTGAAGCTGAATCGGAAACAATAAGCTGGGAACCAGTCAGTGGCTGTCTAAAATAACCGACCAGATTTGAAATAAGGGTCTAGTGGCATCCCTGGAAATGAAGACCACAATCAACATGAAGAACCCAGCAAGCAACTAGCAAGTTCCACACCCAAAGAGGAGCCAGCACAAGAATGCCCTGCAAAGGGAGTGGGGAGCTGTGTGTTAAGGGGATCCCTAAAGGAAGTGCTCAGCCTGTAACCCCAGTTCTTGGGAGACTGGGGCAGGAGGGCTGAGCTGAGTGAGTGTTTGAGGCCAGTTTGGATCGCTGTCTTAGTCTCTTTCTTCTTTTAGGTTTACTCATTTTCTCTAAACAAAGTCTTGCTGACATGTATCTGTGTGTGTCACATGTGTGCCTAAAGCCTGCAGAAGTCAGAAGGGGGCCTCTTCCCCCTGGAAGTGAAGTTATGGATGGTCATGAGCCATCATGCGGGTGCTGGGAATTGAACCGTGGTCCTCCCCTAGAGCAGCAAGTGCTATAAACTGCTGAGCTACCTCTCCCCGCCCTATCTTTTCTTTTCCTGTTTCTTTTCCTGTTGTTGCGATAAAATAACTCTGATAAGAGCAGTTTAAGAAAGAAAGGGATTATTCTGGGTTTGCAGTTCCTGAGGTTTGCTGCCGGTCATGCTGGGGAAAGTGTGGTAGCAGGAAGCTGGCTGCCCACATCACATCCACACTTAGGAAGCAAAAGAATGGACTGGAAGCAGAGCTGGACTATAGAGCCTGAAGGCCATTCCTAGACCTGGTCTATAGAGCCTGAAGGCCACTCCTAGAGCTGGACTGTAGAGTCTGAAGGTCACCCCTAGAGCTGGGCTGTAGAGCCTGAAGGCCACCCCTAGAGCTGGACTCTAGGGCCTGAAGGTCACCCCTAGAGCTGGACTATAGGGCCTGAAGGTCACCCCTAGAGCTGGACTATAGTGCCTGAAGGTCACCCCTAGAGCTGGACTATAGGGCCTGAAGGTCACCCCTAGAGCTGGACCGTAGAGCCTGAAGGCCACCCCTAGTGGTCCACTTCCCTCAGGAAAACCCCGTTTCCTAATGGATTCACAACCTCCCTAACCAGCACCACTAGCTGGGAACTGAGTGTTCATATAAGAGCCCATACGTGACATTTCACATCCAAACTACCAGAGCTACATAGTAAGACCCTGTCTTAAAAGACAAGGGCCGGCAAGATGACTCAGCAGGTAAAGAGGCTTGCTGCCAAGCTTGAGGATCTGAGTTCGATGCCTGTGACATACAGGGAAGGAGACGATTGTCTCCCAAAGGTTGTCAGGTGGTCTCCACACATGGCGTATCTCTCTATCAACTTGGAAAGGGTTTTTATTATTTAAAATACAAGTACCAAAACCCACCACCGATAAATGGGTGCAGAACCTAAGAGAGATGGAGGAAGGGTACCTTATGGAACATGAAATGTGGTATGAAAGGGGCTAAGACTGGGTAAGGAGGTCATAGAAGAGGAGAGGGGAGCTTTCCTGGCAGAATTGGGTCACCATGACAGCAGCTTGGCCCAGAGGCCCGCAGATGCAGATGTAGAGACAGGTAGGTGAGGATGAATCCCAGGGAGAGGGGTGGGTCAAAGATGGCTATCAGACTTCTGGCATGAGAAACTGGGTGGAGGTGTGTTACTCATTAAAGTGGCAAGGCTGAGAGGGAACAGGCTAGAGAGAAGGTGCAAGAGGCAAGCTTTGACTGCTTCTCAGTTTGCCTGGGAGGATCCGCTGCCAGGCCTCAGGGTAGGTGTGAGACTTGGCCTAAGTGGAGAACTTCTTTTCACTGGGGTTTGAAGATCAGGATTTTCTCCAGCGGTGCGGCAAGCTTCTATAAAAACCTCCTTCTAGTGTACACCTTTAATCCCAGTACCCAGGCGGGTGAATCTCTGTGAGTTCCAGGCTATCCTGACCTATAGAAAGGGTTCCAGGATAGCCAGGGGCTACATAGAAAGACCCTGTCTCAAAAAACTAACAAGACTTCTTTCATTCAAATTAGACTCCTGGAGAAGTGGCATTTTCATTTTTCTGAAGGGAAAGTTGAGACCCAGGAAAGTCCCGGCCTTGAACTTCATTCATTCATTCATTCATTCATTCATTCATTCATTCCTCACTCCCTCATGAGTTTGTTAGGAGCCTGCTTTGTGCCAGACACTAGAGCTGGGGACACAGAAGGGGTAGAAGCAAGATTCCTGCTTTTTAGAAGCTTGTATTTTAGTGGCAGGAGACAGACAATAATTTAAATATGTAGGTAGAGCTATAGGGGAACTTGAGGACCAGAAGAGGGCCAGGTATGTAGGAGATAGCATCAGGAAGGTGACTTAAGTATGGAAGGCTCTGGAATGCTCATATAGAACCATTGCCCTCCACGGCCTATTGTGACAGGGTCAGTTCTAGAGTATAGGCCTGATGTCAGTAAGAACCTGGCGAAAGAAATACCTTGAGAGGGACAACGTGGAATCCATGTTGGGTGGTGCCCTTCCGGGGGTCAGCAACGCCCAATGGGTCAGAAGGGCCACAAGGACTCCCTTTACACTTGTGAAGGGTAAGAAGTATCCCTTCTTATGGCTTCCTTGCCCCCCATCCTCAATCCCGTTCCTACCCTGCCATTGAGTCCCAGATGACACCCTGACGTCTTCCACCATTGGGGACGCTGAGAGGTCCCTGTGTTTAGCACGGAAGAGGATGTCTCAGCCCAGAAGAGGCTTAGTTGTCAGCTCAACCAAGCCGGTGAGGAGAGGCCAAAGACCCCATCAGTCACGTGTCTGTTTCTTCTCTCAGGTCTCCCGTGAGCAGCCTCCATGAGGCCCTGGACCAGTGCATGACAGCCCTGGACCTCTTCCTCACCAATCAGTTCTCAGAAGCACTCAGCTACCTCAAACCCAGGTGAGCTCAAGGGGTGGGTGTGCACACATGCAGGTGCCCACATAGGGACGGACATGGGTGGGGGAACCCCGTGAATACGTCACACTGACCCCTGAAAAGTTTTATCCAAATGGCCCAGGCACCCCTCTCCCACAGCCTGTGAGCAGCCAGGTGGTTTGCACAGTCATTGAGGGCTGGTGACTTCCTAGCCCATTGAATCCACTGCAGGTGATTTCCTGTTCCCTTTTCCAGCCAGTCTGAACTGCTCCTTCCCCCGTTAGGACTGTTCCCTGGGCCTTTGGGTAGTGACAAGGGCTGCGCTTTGAGGCATTTCTCCAGTGTTTGCTCTTGGTTTGTTTGTTTGGTTTTGAGACAGGGTCTCCCGAGCCAACCTCTGACTTGAGATTCTCTTGCCTCCGCCTCCCAAGGGCTAGGATTCCCAGCATGTACCACCAGGCCTGGCAAACTGTTTCTAAATAATATGCGCGTGCAGGGTTTCTTTCCTAATCCCAATCTCCCACATCTTTTCTGTTTTTAAAGCTGAGGTATAATTCAGATACCATAAAATTCACTTTTAATAAAAAAATTTGTGTGCATGCATGTGTGTGTGTGTGTGTGTGTGTAGGCTAGAGGATAACTCTAGGGAGTCAGGTCTCTTGCTGCCACCTTATGTGGCCCTGGGATTAAACTTGGTCTTTCAGGCCTGCATAAAGCTGAGCGATCTCATTATCCCAAAATTCACCACTTTGTCACTTTAAAAACTCATCTCTTAGTAGACACGACTGTAGTTGTCACTGGGTGTGTAGTGCACACCTCTACTCCCAGTACTTGGAGGCAGAGGCAGGTGGATCTCTGTGAGTTCGAGGCTAGGCCTGGTCTATGTAGTGAGTTTCAGGACAGCCAGGGTAACACAGAAAGATCCTTTCTAAAAAGAAGAGAATTTAGCTTTCTTACCTGGATATGATGGTGCCCTTCACCCCAGAACTTGGAAGACAGAGACAGAAAGTTCTTGAGTTCAAAGTCATCCTCTGTTAGAGAACAAATTCAAGGCCAGCCTGGGCTACATGAGCTCTTTACCCTGAAAAGTAAAAACAAAAGAATTCTTACCCACAGGCCCCACGTTGTTTCCCTCGTCCCCTTACTGTATTACAATATTTAACCAAATTACTAATTGAGATTATTATACCTTCATAATCATTGCATCTCATCTTTGTCAGTACACACACACACACACACCTCAAAACCAAACCCACAGCTCTCATCCTAAACGGAACAGGAGAGAGTTTATTCTGGCGCCCATTTTGAGTGACCGTATCCTGGGAGCACAGATTGAGGTTACCCCAAATTCCATGTTCCAGTATGGAAGCAGTCTCATGAAAATTTTTCATAGTTTTCCAGAACAGATAAAATCGTAAATCAAGGCAAGTGCACAATACATTGGTGGGTACATCAGAGAGACAGAACAAGATGAGGGAGGCCTTGCTACAGTCTCAGGATGCTCTTACGGCAGTCTTAGCTTCTGGATTGGTGGGAGCTGGTGGTTCACTGAGGTCATAGATTCCGTGTTAGTTCCAGCACAGGCGTGAGCCAGGAATGGCTGGAGCCCTAGATAAGGTAACTAGCCTGTTGGACCCGAGACATTCCAGTCTCTCATTTCAGGAGTTTTCCTTCGTTATTATCGTTCACTGTCAGGATGACTTGTGTGTTTGATGAGCTTGGATGGCGTTTCCTTGCTGGACTTGTTAGTGGTCTTAGCTCCTTATCTCCTGGTGTGATGTCTTTTACCCCCTCCACAGGATGACCCCAGATATTCAAACATACCACGTGAACTGCGAGCGAATCTACCATAGCTGTTGTGCTGGCTAGTTTTCTGTTAGCTTGACACAAGCTAGGGTCATCTGTGAGGAGGGAGCCTCATTTGGGAAAAAGCCTCCAGAATTTCAGGCTGTAGGCAAGCTTGTTGGGCATTTTCTTAATTAGATTACTTTGATGTGGAAGAGCCTAGTCCACTGTGGGTGGGGCCATCCCTGGGCAGGTGGTCCTGGGCTCTTTAGAGAAAGCAGGCAGAGCAAGCCAGTAAGCAGCACCCTCCATGGCCCCTACATCACCTCCTGCCCCCAGGATCCTGCCCTGGTTGAGTTCCTGTCCTGACTCCTTCCGTGATGAAGAGTGATGTGGAAGTGTAAGCCTAACAAAGCCTTTCCTCCCCGAGTCGCTTTGGTCATGGTGTTCGTCACAGCAAAAGTGACCCTAATCCTGGTTCCTCCTCCAGTGTGATCTGTGTGTGCCTTCTCAGAGCTGTTTCAGGTCTTCTACTCTTCCTGTCTGTCCAGGTTTCGGAGCAGTGGGCTGGGACAAAGGTCTCTTTTATTCTGTAGTTTTGTAATCGACTCTTTCTGTTCTAGGAAGTTTCCTTATTCTTCTGTTCCCTTTCCTTCAGCCAGGTGTTGGCCTTCCCAGGTGAGCCTTCTCTAAGCTTCGCCTTCCCTCCCTTCTCCTTTACGTGTCTTTTCAAAGGTGTGTGCGTGTGTGCGCATGTATGCATGTGTGTATGTGTGTGTGTGCGTGTATGTGTGTGTATGCGTGTATGCATGTGTGTGTGTTTGTGTGTGTGCACTCACGTGCATATATGTGTGTGTGTATTCATGTGTGTGTGCCTGTGTGTATGCACATGTGTGCATGTATGCATCTGTGTACGTGTATGCATGTGTTTAAGGAGCTGCAGGCTGCGTTCCTGCCGCCCAGCTCCCGGCCGCCTGGCTAGCTTATGCCCCAAAATAACAACACACAAATTGTATTCATTTAAACACTGCCTGGCCCATTTGCTCTAGCTTCTTACTGGCTAATTCTTACATCTTGATTACCCATTTCTATTAATGTGTGTAGCACCCCAAGGTGCGCTTACCAGGAAGATTCTAGCCTACCTCCATCCTTGGTCAGAGCTTCATCGCCTCTGGCTCTGAGAGGAGCTGCAGGATTTCTGAGCTCACTTCCTCTTCCTCCCAGCATTCTGTTCTGTTTACTCCGCCTATCTAAATTCTGCCCTATCAGATGGGCCAAGGCAGTTTCTTTATTAGCCAATGACCTTCCTCCATCATGCATGTATGCATGTGTGTGCGTGTATGCATGTGTGCAAGAGTGTGTTTGTGTGTGAGCGCATGTGTATGTGTGTGTGTGCACATGCACGCGCGTGGAGGGCACTGCACACATGTTGAGGTCAGAGCACAACTTTCAGGAGTCTGTTCTCTCCCTCTACCATGTGGACTCAGGGATTAAACTCAGGTCTTCAGGCTTTGGAGCAAGTGCCTTTACTCACTGAGCCATCTTGCTGAGCCCTCCCTTGCATTTCCGCCTTTTCCCTTGGAGTGTCATTAAGTTCGTTTCTTGACTTTGTTTCCTCCATGATGCCATGAGTAATTTCCTAAGTGCTCACTGTTTCTCTGCATATTCTTTTTGGTCCTTAATATCTATTTTTTCTTTCTGTTTTTTTTTACTCTTGTACATGTGTGTGATGTGCATATGTCAGGGTTTGTGTAAATGTGTGTGTGCAGGCATGTGGGGGCCCAAGGCTGATGGTGGACTCATCCTTGATTGCTCTCCTACCCCATCGGTTGAGGCAGGGTCTTGGAATCAAGCTCACAGCCTGTTCGTGTGGCTAGTCTTGCTACCCAGCTTGCTCTGAGGGGTCCCCGATCTCCACATCCTTGGGGTAGAATCCCAGGTGGGCTACCACGCCACCCAGAATTTATGTGGGGCTCTGGGGATCTTCCAGTCCCCGTACTCAGACTGCAACTGTTTTAACTGCTGAGCTGTTTTTCCAGTCCCCCTTTATATTTTTACTTGTATTTTATGCATGTTGGTGTTTGCCTGCATGTGTGTCTGTACATCATGTGTGTGCCTGGTGCCCAGGCAAAGAACCGGAAGAGCGATTCAGACCCCCTGGAAGTGGAGTTTAAAAAAGTTGTGAACCATCATGTGGGTGCTGGGAATTGAACCTGGGTTCTTAGCGAGGTGAATGCCTTTAACTACTGAGTCATATATCCAGCCATCATCTCCTTTTATTGGAGACAAAAATCTTACTATTTAGTCCAGATCCCAAACTTGAGATCCTCCTACCTCAGGTTGCCCATTTCTGGGATTGCAGGTGTGTGCCACCACACCTGGAGCCCAGGATGCCTGCCCCACTTGTAGAACAAGCTGTTTCCCTGTGCCAGTCTGGAGGGTCAGTAGCACACTCCCTGCACCTCACCTTAGGGCAACCAAAATTATCATATGTCTCAGGGAAGTAAAGTCAAACCCCACCCATGACAACCAAAGACTCTTTCCAGAAACTGTCAGATTTCCTTCTGCAGAGCAGAGACAGAAGCCCCTCATCACCTTCCCTGAGAACCACGGCTCTAGAGTGGTGGTCACCAGTAACAGCCACAGGTCCCCGGTCTCATTTATAACTTCAGAGAAGGCTGGATCCACAGCCATTCCTGATTCCATGCTGAACACGGGTCTGCTTGGCCGTTTTGCCCCTAGTGAGGTGGGTAGCACCTTTCTGTGCTCCTTGGGCTTAACAGGGTTTGCCACAGTCCCTTCCTTCTCTGCCTCTGCTATCCAGATGCCACATCTCTGAATAAGGGTGTCTGTCCTGCTGGCTTATGATTCTCAGCACTGTCCCCGGGCACTGTCTGGAACACGGAGGCAACTCCAGTAATTTTTCCTGTTGAATAAGTGATCATGGCTTGTCAGTGGCAGAGCTTGGATGCAAATCCAGGCCCACCCTGTGCTGCAGGCTGCATTCTGACTGCTGGGCTCTCCCAGGTCTCATGCAGGGTGGCATGGTCACCTTGCTTGGAAGGGCCTCATGTGGCTTCCTCCCAGAGAGGAGGGAGGCTGTGGAAAAGGGCATGCACCGAGAGAGGTAGGTGAGTTCCCGGTACAGGAAGTTCAGGGTATGGCCATGCCATGTCTTGGAGTTTCTTTGAGACGGGCCAGGTAGTTCTGAGGAGATGGCAAGGAGAGGAAATTGCTCTCTGAGAAGGATGACGGTCTCAGCGGAGGCTGACTCAGCTCAGAAGTCACCTGTCTGCAGGGCGGTTCCCTGCAACCTTGCTCAGGGCAGTTTGGGGAGTGGGCAGTTATGTGGCCCTGGCCTAGGGTTCCCAACTGGGTCCAGCAGAAGGTCTGAGGGCTCTGGATGGGGGACCCCAGATGTTGAGGCTGAGGTGGGGAAGGAGGGCTGGCAAGGATTTGACATGGCCTCAGTCTTGATTGCTAGTGGAGTAAGAGGGGGCTCACCCTCTGCACTCTCCCCATCATGACAGCTGGTTTGGGCCCTAGGAGGTGGGATTCCAGGAGCCTCTTTTCACAGAGCTGAGTTCAGCTCAGGGGTCCAAGTGCCACATGTACAAACAAGAGGTTGTGAGGCATACAGAAAACTCTGGGTGTCTGAACTCGGGGAGTCACCATACCTCTGCATCCCATTTCCCAATCCAGGTTGGAGTATTCCAGGTGGTGGGCTGGTGAGGGCCAGGATTCCTGGCCACAGGTACATGTTGGGGCCTTGGGTCTCAGACTAGAAATTCCACTTTGTCTGCCAGCTGCCTGGGCAGGGCTTCCTCCTTCCGGGCCCAGCAGGTGTGGCTGGGAGGGTAGGGTTGAGTCCTGGGACTCAGGATGCAAAGGAAGAGGGAGGGAGAGAGAAGCAGGGAGAGACCCTGGGAAAGAGGCTGGGAAGCTGGGGATGTTCTGATAGATGCTGGTGGTCCTGCTAGGGAAGCCCCTCAAGGAAATGACTCTGGACGCTGGGGGAAGAGGGACTCACATCTACTGAGCAGGGGTGGTGTGACCTGAGAGCTGAAAACAATTTCAGTCACCCAAGAAGCTCCCGAACAGAAAGATCATTGTATTCATTTATCCCTTTCTTTCCTTTGTTTCTTCCCTTCCTTCCTCCCCCACTCCCCATTTTCTGTGTATGTGTGTGGTCTCTGGCTGGCCTGGAACTTGCCGTTTCGACCAGGATAGCCTCAAATTTACAGAGATCCACCTGCCTCTGTCTCCCGAGTGCTGGGATTAAAGGTGTGCTCCACCATGCCCAGCCGTATTTGTTTTTCTACAGAGGGGAATCCTGAGACTCAGAGAGGCCAAGAGACCTACCAGAGTCAGGTGACTGTCACAGCCAAGATTCCAGCCTGTGTCTGAGGGACTCTAAAGTCCAGGTTCAGCACCCGTATCCCCAGCAACAGGCAGCCAGATCCTTTCCATTGGCCACTATTCCTACACAGTCATGGCTGGAAGGTGCTGGGAACCGGCAGGACTGGGAGAAATCCAGTTTTCTGTTCCTTTGGTCCTCAAGAATTCTGACCTATAGCAGGTAGATAATGGTGCATGCCTCTAATCCCAGCACTGGGGAAGCAAGGGAGATCTGTTTAGTGAATTCTAAGACCCTGCCTCAAAACAAAACAAAATAAACCAAAAACCTCACCTCTGAGGGTTACCCAGAAGGAGAAGAGTAATGTCTACAGGCTTTGCTAGTTTAATTAGAAAGGAAGATGGCCAAAGTCACGTGATCTAACCATAAAACCCTTTATGAAACCTCGCCATCTCTCCTCTGACGTTCCCGGCATTGGCGTGGTACTAAGGAGTTTAGAAAATAATTGACCAAGGCACTTGGGGAAGGGACCGAAACCGTGCAGGCTTCTGCTGTGGCAGGCAAGCTGTTCCCCTGCCAGCCTCAGCGACCCCAGCCTCAGCGGCCCCAGCCTCAGCGACCCCAGCCTCAGCGACCCCAGCCTCAGCGACCCCAGCCTCAGCGGCCCCAGCCTCAGTGACCCCAGCCTCAGCGGCCCCAGCCTCAGCGGCCCCAGCCTCAGTGACCCCAGCCTCAGCGGCCCCAGCCCTCCAGCACCATCACCCCCTGTTGCTGGGGTAATAGCCAACTTCCAGGCTGCTAAGGGGTCCCTTCAAGTACAATGAGGAACTGGCATTTTTCCAGCTATTACTGCCCACTGCTGTCTCCACATTGGGCTAAATCTGCCCCTCATACCGTGGGATACTCCTTAGTTTAGAAGCTTGGGTCAGTGGAGGCTCGGGGAGGCAGGAGGTGAGGGCTTTCTGAGGCTGGCTTGGTGCAACTCTGCCACATCAGACCACAGAAGTGAGTCACACCAAGCCCTGCCCAACGGTCCCCACAGTCTGCAGAGGAGAGTTAAACTTGTGTTTGTGGGCCAAGTGTGGTCTGTGCCCTGTCAGAGGCATGTGGTTCCCTAGGAGAAACCTGGATTCCCAGGGATCCTGAAGGCTGTGGTGACTGAGTCAGAAAGACAGATCAAGCTGGAGGAGCAGCCTGGGCAAGGGCCCAGAAGAGGAAAGTGTCGGGGTTTGGTTGTCGGGTTTGGTGGCAAGTGCCTTTGCCTGCTGAGCCACCTCGCTGACCCCAGGGTTGCACTCTTGAGTGCTGAGAGATTCAGCTGGAGCTGTAGGTCAGATGAGATGGGGAACCGGTGGTGACTGGTCTAGATGGTGCTGGGGACAGGCAGGACAGAGGAGGTGGGGTAGAAGGCAAGAGGCAGGTACCAGGTGTGTGGGAAGAACAGCCTCGGGCCAGCACCAGGACCTGTGGCTCCTCCCCAGGAAGGTCACTTGGGGTCACTCAGCAGGAAGAAGAAGAGCTGGGAACTGGACCAAGATTTTTTTTTTTAATTGAGAAAAAGATGTGAGGTCATTTTATTCCTTTCTTAGTAACAGGTATCAGGGTGGGGAGAACAAAATGGGGTGCTGGGAATCAGATCCCTCTGTGGGGAGGCTCAAGCTTCCCAGCATCCCTTGTCCCACCCCGCTTTGGGCACTTGGTGTGGACTTGAGAGGGCAGAGGCAGGGTGTGATTGACAAATCTGCAGGAAGACAAAAGGCACTATTTTGGGCCCGAGGGAGAGAAGCCTCCTTCAGGAATCAGGTAAGGCCAGAGGCTCTCCAGCAACCTGACATTGGTCCTTTCCCTTTCTTGGCTTTGATCTTCAACTTGTTAGCTTTTAAACCCTTGGCAGTTTCCTGCTTGTCTGTAATGCATCCGTTACCACATTGGCCCCCTCCCCCATTACCTCCTCTCACTCCCAGCCCTGCTCTTCCCCTTCCCTCATTAGATGGAGGTCATTTGAGATGCCATGAAAGGGTCTGTGTCCCCTGCAGCCAGCCAGCCACCTCTGGTGCTCTCAGTGTCCGCTTTGTCCTGCAGAACCAAGGAGAGCATGTACCACTCACTGACGTATGCCACCATCCTGGAGATGCAGGCCATGATGACCTTCGACCCCCAGGACATCCTGCTTGCTGGCAACATGATGAAGGAAGCACAGTCGCTGTGTCAGAGGTGGGAGCCGTGGGGGCAGGGGTAGGGTAGCGAGGCCCACCCCACCGTCTCCTTCCTGCCCACGGGCCTGGTGCAGGATAGGGTAGCGAGGCCCACCCCACCGTCTCCTTCCTGCCCACGGGCCTGGTGCAGGATAGGGTAGCGAGGCCCACCCCACCGTCTCCTTCCTGCCCACGGGCCTGGTGTGTCGGCTAAGTGCTGCTGCTGCCACCGCCGAGGTCATGTGTCCTCCAGTGCCGAGAGCTGGCCCTGTTGGCACTGCTGTAGAGCCTTGTCGGAGCCCATCGCTGGGGAGTAAATGGATTCTGTCTACCACTTTTTCACTCTGTCTTGGTCAGGCCCCTCTCAGAACTCAACTTTCTTCATTTCTAAAAGGGGCGTGTGTCAACGGGGTTGCCCTGGTGACCTAGTGGCAGGGCCTGCTGTTTAGCAGTCTATGAGTGAACTAACTGTCCCGGAGTGTTAACGTGTGCATCGGTGCAGTCGCTGGCCACTGGGGCACACACCTCTGTGTTGGCCCAGACCCTCGTGATCCAGGAAATCTTTAGGCCTGGACTAGGGCTTCGGCTTGTGACTCAGTTGGTAGAACTCCTGTCTAGCATATGGGGTGCTCTGAGTTTGGACCTCAGCAGGGTGAAGAAGGGAGGAAGGATCCCGGCAAGTCCGCCCTGGATTGGGAGAGCTGTGGACCGGAGTCTGGAGGGGCCTGTGGGAGGTGCCTACAAGCCTTCAAGTATTTGAAAGCCTAGCAAAGGGTGTCTATGTAAAGACAAGTAGGACCTAGGCCGGCCCCTCTTTGAACCTCAGGAATCACCGAAGCCCCTTTTCCTTCTCCAGGCATCGGAGGAAGTCTTCTGTGTCGGACTCTTTCAGCAACCTGGTACACCGTCCCACCATGGACCAGTTCACAGAAGGTGGGGCTTCGGAGATGCCTTTCCAAGCATGGGCTCTGATGGCCCAGAGAGGGGAGGGCAGTGTGGAGAGGAGGGGAAGGTAGAGGGGAGGAGAGAAAAGTTCTTCATTCACGTGTCCCCATGGAGGCTAAGCTATGGCCTGGGGCCTTTGGTGGAAGGGATAGAATAGGAGAAGCCCAGACCCCCAACAACATTATCAGCTAAGCACCTGGAAGCCTGAAAAATGTGGCTGTGCTCCGCAGGCCTGGGACTGTGTAGAAAGGGCCTCTGGGACTTCATGTGCCCCAGAGGGAACATGGCTTTACTTGAGCCTCCCGCCTTTACTTTTTTCCGGCAGAGGAGATCCACGCGGAGGTCTGCTATGCGGAGTGCCTGCTGCAGAGAGCGGCCCTGACCTTCCTGCAGGTAAGGAAGCTCCCTCATCCCAGATCACACCAGAGGTGTGCAGAGAGCCTTGGAATTTTGGGTCAGTCCAGGAGTTCAAGCAAGACTTGCCTCCTCAGAGGTGGCAAGGCCTGAGGCTCAGCAACCCAACCCTGGGCAAGGTGGATGAGGAGGGCAGGTGTTTCCTCCTCCCCCACCCCATGTTCTCACAGCGGTGCTGCTGCTCCTGTCAAGAGTCACGTGGACACAGGCATTGCCACAGAGCTGCTTTGCTTGATTTATACAACAAATACTTGTAGCAAATGATATAGTGGGCTTCTGTGGGTCTATAGATCTGTCATTTTGCCTGTGTGTGTGGTGTGTGTTCATGGAGGGCAGAGGTTATCAGGTGTCTTCCTCTCACTCGCCACCTTTTAACGTATTTTGTGCACGTGTGTATGTGTGCGTGTGTGTGCACGTGTGCGCATGCATGTGTGTGTGTGTGTGTGTGTGAGTGTGTGTCTGTGTGTATACATGTGTGCCTGTGACAGGGAGGGGAAAAGCATGCCATAGATGTGTGGAGGCCAGAGGAGAACTTTCTGGGAATTGGTTCTCTCCTACTTTGTTTTTGAGGCAGAGGCTCTCCTTATTTCTGCTGCTGAGCTGTGTACTCCAGGCTCGCTGACCTCAAAGCTTCCAGATGATTCTCAGTCTCTGCCTCCGTTGTCTGGTAGGGATTATGATGCACTCCGCTGCATCTGGCTTGGCACATGGGCTCCAAGGATCAAATTCTGTCTGTAGGCTTGTGTGTCTCCCTAGTGTTGAAGGAGCTGCGGTCCGCTTCCTGCCACCCAGCTCCCGGCTGCCTGGCTAGCTTATGCCCCAAAATAACAACACGCAAATTGTATTCAACAAAACACTGCTTGGCCCATTATATCTAGCCTCTTCTAGGCTAATTCTCACGTATTAATTTAGCCCATTTCTAATAATCTGTGTAGCACCACGAGGTGTGCTTACCAGGAAAGATTTAGCATGTGTGACCTGGTGGCTGGCTGCATTGCATCGGCCCCGGACAGGAGAGGAAATGATGTCTGCCTCACTTTCCTCTTCCTCCCAGCATTCTGTTCTGTCTACTCCACCCACCTAAGGGCTGGCCTCAAATGGGGCCAAGGAAGTTTCTTTATTAATCAGTGACCTTCCTCCATCACCCTAGTCCCTGGAGATGCCCTGTTTGCAGAACTCCCATAGCCCAAGGTCCTCTCTGATGTGTTTACACTTGTTACTGAAGCCCTCACAGAAACCAAAGCAGTCTTAGAGGGGTCTACGGTCTAAGGTCACAGGATTAGCAAATAGAGAACTGGAATTTGAATTTGCGTCTGGCCAAGTTCCTACGCAGCGGGAATTATGCACATTGTTACTGCACGTGTGTGTATGTGTGTGTTTGGTGTGTGTGTGTGCACGCATGTGTGTGTGCGTGTGTTGGAGGAGGGTAAATGCATTTTAGCGTTGGGTGCTGTTTATTTTCTTTAGCTTTTTGTTGTTGTTGTTGTTGTTGTTTTCTTATTCTTTTTAGACAGGGTCTCATTATACAACTCTAACTGATCTGGAGCTCACTCTGTAGACTAAACCGGCCTTGAACTCACAGCAATCCAGCTGCCTCTGCCTTCCAAGTGCTATGGTGGAAGGCATGTACCACCATGCCTTGGCTTCATTAGCTCTTTTTAATTTTAAAAAACATTATTGTATTTTTTGTGTGTGGGTGTTTTGCCTGCATGCATGTCTTGTGTATTATATGCTTGCCTGGTGCCCTCAAAGACCAGAAGAGGGCATTTGGATTCTCTAGAGCTGAAGTTAAAGACAGTTGTGAACCACCATGTAGGTCTGGGAATTGAACCTAGGCCCTCTGGAAGGACAGCCAATGAACCAGTGTATCACTCCATATAATATTACTTGTATGTATGTGTATGTATGTTTTCTTTTCTTTTTTTCCCTTCCTTCCTGAGATGGAGTTTCTCTGTGTAGCCCTGGTTGTTCTGGAACTTGCTCTGGAGACTATGCTGGCCCCGAGCTCAGAGATACCTCTGCCTCTGCCTCTCAAGTGCTGGGATTAAAGGTGCGCACCACCCCCTGGCTAGCTCTTTTTTAAAAATTATAATTTAATTACAACATTTTCCCCTTCCCTTTCTTCTCAACCCTCTCATATATACCTCTCCTTCAAATTTGTGACCTTTTTTTTCACTAATTGCTATTGCATGCAATAAATGTATGTATATACGATACATATGCATATACAAATGTTCCTAGATATAACTTGTTTAGTCTGTATACTGTTACTTGTATCTGTGTTTCCAGGGCTGAGTTGGCACTGGATAACCAATGCTGTGCTCTTTCCTGGAGAAGACCACCCCGCCCACTCCAGATTTCCTCAGTTGCCAGTAGTTCTGTGTGTAGGTTGAGGCCTCACAGGCTATCCCCTGACCACTTTGGCGTGTCCATTGGTGTCATCCTTGGTCAACTCACTGTTGGGTAGCCATGGTGATGAGACTTTAGGGAATGGCTTCAGACATCCTAGGAGACACAATCTCAGCCAACTCCCTGACCCTCTGGCTCTTACAATCTTTGTCCCCCTCTTTCCAATGTTCCCTGAGCCTTAGGTGTGGGAGTGTTCTGTAGATGTAGCCAATGGGACTAGCTGCCACCACTCTGTGTTTTGGTTGGTTGGGGTTTTCTGTAATGGTCTCCATCTGTTGCAAAACGCTGCCTTGATGAGGGGTGAAGACTACACATCTGTGGGTATAGAGACAGATGTTTCTAGTTGTTGTCAGGGATTAGGCTGGTTTAGGAAGTCAGTGGGTCTGGCTTCTCCTGCCATACTTAGGGCTTTAATGGCACTCGTAGATGGCTAGGTTTCCAATAATAGGCGTGCTGTCCCTTTTACTGAGTGGGTCTTCAGTCCAATCATGGAGCTATTGGTTACTGCCAAGGTATGCATGCCGTTAGTGTGCCTTAGGCCGTGTCACTGCTGTGGTTCCTCGTCGTCATGGGCAGGTGTTGGGATTAATGAGTCCTGGCCTTCAGCTGCTTTTCCCTCCTAGAACCTTCTAATATAAGTTACTAGAAGCTGGGCCTAGTTAGAGGATCAGAAGATGAGATTATCACCTGTTGACCTTTGACTGCAGTGTATTTAAGCCTCCATGGTGCTATTAAAGAGGGGCTTTTGGTATCAGTGTTAAAAGGTCTGCGTGTCGGTCCGTCTCTGTGCCTGTGTTCTCAACCTCCAGCCCCTTGCCCGAAGCTCACGAACTGGGTTCTAGCACACAGAGCGCAGACACAGGGGTGCGGTGCACGGCAGGCAGGTATCCTTAGGTTTTAAAATCTTTTTGGCTCTCAGATGACGGAGTTGAACAGATCCTAATCACTAGGACAAGAATGGCATTTTATTTTATTTGGATTTTATTATATATTATTATCATACACATACCCTGATTCTGCTGGAGGCTGAGCCTACATAGCAAGACTCATCCCTCCACCCCTGACACTGTCTCAGCCTCTTTCCCGCAGAAGCTATCACTCTCCTCATCGACCCTGCACTGGTGATCCCGTTTTGTGTCTAAACAGCATATTGTTGCTTTGGCTGCTCTTGTGTCACAGGGGCTTCCAGGTGTGTGGAGCGTGGGTTCTCCATCTTTGAGTGACTGGATAATGTCTCTTATGTAAACATGCCTTGGTTTACCTAGCTTCCATGGTGAGCCTTGGTTGCATTTGGTTTTGGTTTCATGGACACTGATGCTGTGGACATTCCAGATAATGCCTTTAAGCCTGCGTCCATTCATTTCTGAGGGGACACCCAGGACTGGGGCACCAGACAGGCTAGGGATTGCTGGGACTTTAAATAATTCTTTACAGTAATTACCTTTGACGTTCCAAAAATGAGCAACCTTCCTTATCTGGCATGGTCCTTCTACCCAGAGGGGCACGCAGTTGACTGTGTGTGTGTGTGTGTCTGTCTGTCTGAGAAGGGAGGTTGTGGCAGCCTGCTCTGGGTGACCGCTGACCACTCCCGCTTCATCTGTCATATGTCTGGGAACAGGGTGGAAGGCTGTCAAGGCCCACAGCCGTGTGTGACCCTGCAGCCTACAGTTACCTGCCTTGGACTCAGTTCTCTTCGTCTCTCCCCACCACAGGACGAGAACATGGTGAGCTTCATCAAGGGTGGCATCAAAGTTCGAAACAGCTACCAGACCTACAAGTAAGTGGGTCCAGCCTGGGGCCAAGGACTCTATTACCCGTCCCCTCAGACTGCATTGTGGGAGGCCCAAGGTCTAGAAAACTGAGAACTCAGACAGATTTCTGTACCTCCCCGGAATCTCCATTTTCTGGAACAATGTTCTCCTGGTTTTCTGGCTATACTTGTGTGTTTGGCTTTTTGAATGTCTTGTCTGCTGGGGAAGAAACTGACCCAAGGTCTGCACAAACAGCCTGTGCTGGTGGGCAGGGGGCAGATGGACAGAGGACTTTAAGGAACAGCAGCTTTTTTTTTTCAAGACAGGGTTTCTCTGTAGCTTTGGAGCCTGTCCTAGAACTAGCTCTTGTAGACCAGGCTGGCCTCGAACTCACAGAGATCCGCCTGCCTCTGCCTCCTGAGTGCTGGGATTAAAGGCACACACTACCACCGCCCGGTTTCTTCCTTGACCTTTTTTTTTTTAACATACAGGAATGGCATGTGTGTGTACAGACATAGACACACATACACAGAGATGCATGCTCCCTGTCTTAGGGTTTCTGTTGCTGTGAAGAGACACCATGACCATGGCAACTCTTTATAAAGAAAAACATTTAATTGGAGTAACTTACATTTTCAGAGGTTTAGTTCAGTATCATCATGGTGTGACATGGTGGTCCTACATTTTGACCTGGAGGCAACAGGAAGTGGGTGTGGCTTGAGCATATGTGAGACCTCAAAGCTCCTCCCACAAGGACACACTTCCTACAACAAGGCCATACCTACTCTGTCAACAAAGCCACACCTTCTAATAGTTCCTTTTGTGCCAGAATCATTTCCACAGTATGTCTGGGTCCCTGACAAAAGTTCTCTGGGCCGGGGACAGCTGTACTAATGGCTAAAAGCCTGAAGACTTAGTCCGCAGCCTTTTTACCCAGTGTGGTACTGCAGTCCCTTGTCTACAAGTCGGAAATCAGATAAAGCTCTGAGAACCCCGCCCTCCCTCCCCGGAGTTATACGTTAGAACTTATTTCCCGTTACACTTTTGAGAACACTTGCTGTCTTTTCTCCCTGACCAGGGTGACTGTTCCCTGCACAGGACACCTAAAGGCCTGTGCTAGATTATTCAGGGACAGCCAGACAAGTGCTTCAGTCCCCCCAATGTCCTGCCAGCTTCCAGGATGGTGACAGCAGAGCACACACCTGGTCAGGCCACCCCTCCCAACTCCAGAGGCCCCTCTCGCTTACAGAGTGGAGCCCTGGGTTCATTCAGCCCGTGAGCTCCCCTCCCCCATCTTTGCTGCTCCTCCCACATGACTCTGCTGAAGACCAGTAGGCCTGCTCTAGGCTCTTCAAATATGCCAAACTGGTCTGTGCCCCACAGCTTTCTGACATGCTTCTGTCAGAACAGTTTGCACGGGGCTGGTTCCAACTCAACTCCCAGGTTCTAGATTATATGCCTCCTCCCAGGTTCTAAGCTCACATGTCACCACCCAGGTTCTAGATCATCTGCCTCCTCCCAGGTTCTAAGCTCACATGTCACCACCCAGGTTCTAGATCATCTGCCTCCTCCCAGGTTCTAAGCTCACATGTCACCACCCAGGTTCTAGATCATCTGCCTCCTCCCAGGTTCTAAGCTCACACGTCACCACCCAGGTTCTAGATCATCTGCCTCCTCCCAGGTTCTAAGCTCACACGTCACCACCCAGGTTCTAGATTATATGCTTCCTCCCAGGTTCTAAGCTCACACGTCACCACCCAGGTTCTAGATCATCTGCCTCCTCCCAGGTTCTAAGCTCACACGTCACCACCCAGGTTCTAGATCATCTGCCTCCTCCCAGGTTCTAAGCTCACATGTCACCACCCAGGTTCTAGATCATCTGTCTCCACCTAGGTTCTAGATCATCTGTCTCCACCTAGGTTCTAGATCATCTGTCTCCACCCAGGTTCTAGCTTACATGTCACCTCTCTACTTAAATACCATCGGAGAAACCCCCTTTATCCCCAGACTAAGTCCAGATACAGCCTTCTCCTCCTTTCAAATGATTGGTGGGGACAGAGTGTGTGTGTGTGTGTGTGTGTGTGTGTGTGTGTGTGTGTGTGTGTGTGTGTTACTGTGCTCCCTGCTGCCCTCTAGTGCCTAGCACAGAGAGCTGGAGGTGACTACTGGAACAATGGAAATTCACTGGGTATCAGCTCTCTGGGTTCTGAGCTCACCCTGTGAGGGAGACCTGGGGATATGACTCAGCCCCACCCTTCCTTCCCACAGGGAGCTGGATAGCCTCGTCCAGTCCTCACAATACTGCAAGGGAGAGAGCCATAGTCACTTTGAAGGAGGGGTGAAGCTTGGTGTAGGAGCCTTCAACCTGGTGAGTGGGAACCCCTCATTTCTTTAGTACCTGGGCCAGATGTAGCTTCCCTGCATGGCCTTGTCTCACACAAGGTTAGCCCTGTGTGCCACTGTGCCTGGCTGTGTGCTAGGCATGGGACCTAGAAATGATTCTTAAATATTACCAGGGTTTCAAACTGGGGTGTCATAGAGGGTGACATCTCTAGAGAGTCTAAGTGTGTATCGGTGTGCCTACTTGGCAGCTTGAACCCCCGAGTGGGGTAACTATAGCTATATATATTGGCAACCCAGAAACTCAGACTGCTTCTGCTCCGGACGGGTAGCTGTTAAACATTACCAGGGGTCAGAACGGAGAGACCTGAAAACAGCTGTAACCCACAGGGGACAGGGATGGGATCTAAGTTCTCTTTGGGCCACTGGAGAGAGCTCTAGGGGAGGGAGATGAGCTTTGAGCTGACTCTTAGATCCTCCCAGAGTTCCAGGCAGGGAAGGGTGTTCCAGGCAGAGGAGCAGCAGGGGAAATGCTGAGCCTGCTGTGGAGAAAGGAGCTGGTCCTGGGAGATGGTACAAAGGCTGGTACAGGTCTGGGAGAGGTGGCCAGTCTGTTGCCTGGGTAACGGGCAAGTCATGGGTGGGGCCCTCTGACTTTCCCTCCACACACCCACTGCCTCTGATCCCACAGACGCTGTCCATGCTTCCCACCAGGATCCTGAGGCTGCTGGAGTTCGTTGGGTTTTCAGGAAACAAGGTAACTGCCAGCCTTTGGGTGCCCTCTGTCCGCCCAGTCCAGGGCTGGAGCTGGGCTTGACATAGTGGGGCTGAGGGACCATGGGGCCTGGTGCCAATCCTGGCTTAGCTCCCGTTGTGTGTGACCCTGGGGAGAGTCTAGACCTCTCTGAGCCTTAGCCTTCCCTCAGGATTTCTGAGGCCACAGATCTCTCCCAGTCCCGCGCAGGATAGAGGGTAGATGTGAGGACAGCCCTGGAGGGATCAGAGGCCACAACATCCTGTCCTTCCGTGACTTGTATCAGGATCCTGGTCTTCTCTCCCACTTGGTCACCTGCTCACTTCAAGGCCTTGAGCCAGTCCTTTCGTCCAGGGTCATCTTTTGGTGCTCCTATTTCATCTGTGAGTGTTCAGAGAGCCCTGTACATCAGACCTGGAGAGGAATCAGGGGACTCACTGAGGCCGAGGCCTTGCACTCCAGCAGGGGCTGGAGGGAGCAGACTGAGGAGGTCCCCTTGAGCAGGTCACCAGTGCAGTAGAAGGAACACTGTCCAGGAAGACATGAAACAACCCCACCTCCTTCCCTCCTCCCTGTAGCCCTAGACAATTAATTCCCTTTCTCCCATGAGTCCCCTTTCTGTGAACATAAGAGGCTTCACCTTGTCCTGATGTGTGTGTTCTCTGTGGCCCTCCCTGATACCCGACACGTATATGAACCACTGGTTTTTGGTTTACCTGTCATTTCTCCCAAAATGACATTTTTATTTTTTTAAGATTTATTTATTTATATGTATGTAGTGTTCTGCCTGCATGTATGCCAGTAGAGGGCACCAGATCTCATTCTAGGTGGTTGTGAGCCACCATGTATGTAGTTGCTGCGAATTGAACTCAGGACCTCTGGAAGAGCAGCCAGTGCTCCCAACCTCTGAGCCATCTCTCCAGCCCAATGACATCATTTTAAAAAGGAAATGTTATTACACAAAATCCATCTTTGCTTTGTTTGTTTGTTTTTTAAGACAGGGTTTCTCTATGTAGCCCTGGCTGTCCTGGAACTAGCTCTGTAGACCACGCTGGCCTCAGACTCAGAGATCCGCCTGCCTCTGCTTCCCGAGTGCTGGGATCAAAGGCATGCGCCACTACTGCCCGGCAAATCTATCTTTGTTAATCATGAAAAAAGCATTAAGAGTGCTATAGAGAGCCAGGCGTGATGGTCCTCAGCACTCAGGGTGCGGAGGCAGAGGCAGGAGGATCTCTGAGTTCAAAGCCTGGTCTATATGGTGGGTTTTAGGACAGTAAGCGATACGAGACCCTGTCTCAGCAAACAAACCTAAAGAGAGTCACATAAGTCATCAGAAATAGATGAGGGGTGGCCACGGCTGAGTGTGAAGCTTCCCTTTGTGGGTGAAGGCTGAGGTGTGTGGGGGCTTTCCCAGGGCATCACCAAAAGGACGGAGCACAAAGGAGGGAAACAGGCCACAAGGCTCAGGGCCCCATAAGGCCCACGCTTGGCCCTGGGATGTCCCCTGTCTGGGGTCCACAGCTGACGGCTCCAGGTGGTGGGTTGCTCCCTGGAGCGGGCAGTTGGATTGGTGGTCTCAGGAAGGAAGGCTGAGGTAGGAAGGTCCACCTTCACCCGCAGCTGCAGCTTGGGTGGAGCCTGCTCCAAACCAGGGCAGCTGTGGAGGGTT
The DNA here is from genome assembly GCF_037038515.1 of Microtus pennsylvanicus. Taxonomy (NCBI): domain Eukaryota; kingdom Metazoa; phylum Chordata; class Mammalia; order Rodentia; family Cricetidae; genus Microtus; species Microtus pennsylvanicus. The sequence continues at coordinate 45,346,788 of NC_134591.1, forward strand.
TGAGGCACGCCAGGCCTGTATTTGAGAAAGGGCATGGATACTGAGGAAGGTAGACGGGAGCAGAGACTACACACACAGGTTGGTGCTGGTCCCAGTGAGGTTCTGGAACCTTCTCCCCCAGGAAGCTTTTCTGGGCCCCAGGCTTCTCGGCACCATCCGCACCAACTTGCAGTTAGGGTCATTGTTGTCAGGTCGTTCATCTTCCCAAGCAGACTGCACTGCTGGCTTTCATGCCCTTGATAGGGTCAAGAGTAGGTGCAGATGGGGAGATTGGGGGGAGGGCAGCCCTTGACTCAGGGTCACCATTCTGGTGCCACCGTTCCTGGCTCCGGAGAACAGACTCTCTCACAACTGCAGAGACTTGCTCATAACTGCCCACCTGGACCCCGTGACTCTCTGGGAACCCCAGCCTGTCTTTTTGTCCCCCGCAGGACTACGGGCTGCTGCAGCTGGAGGAGGGCGCGACAGGGCACAGCTTCCGAGCAGTGCTGTGTGTCATGCTCCTGCTGTGTTACCACACCTTCCTCACCTTCGTGCTCGGTAGGAGACCGCGGGCTCCTGGGTGCGAGAAAGGCTGACCCTGCTCAGGCACCCAGGACTGGGCAGAACCAGGTCCACTGGGCCTGTTGCTCCTGGCCTGTCTGCGCAGGTTCCCTCTGTGAAATGAGGGTGAGTGTGCCACCTTGTGGAAGGTGTGAAGATGACAGCTGTAGACTCAGAAATGGCCCCCAGGTTATAGTGAGCCTGTGATGTCCCTGGATAGTCACCCTGTTACCCTGTCACCCTGGAGATAGGGAGAATCGTGCCATTTCACAGAGGGAAGACGGAGGCCCCAAGAAGGCCATGGCAGGTTGCTAGGAGGAGCGCAGGCCCCCGCAGTGGGAACCTGAGCAGCGCGTCTCCCTGCCACCCGCAGGTACTGGAAATGTCAACATCGAGGAAGCAGAGAAGCTGTTGAAGCCCTACCTGAACCGATACCCCAAGGTGAGACCAACCTCCGCTGGTCACCCCATCCCACCTGTACCCGGTGGACACTCCATCCTCACGACTGTCATTGCAGGGTGCCATCTTCCTGTTCTTTGCCGGGCGGATTGAAGCTATCAAAGGAAATATTGATGCTGTGAGTGATGTGGAGGTCTCCTTGGGATGTCCCGGCCCAGCGAGAAGTTAGACACATAGGAGCATTCTTGGGGGTAGGGGGACCCCATGAAAGAGCAGGGCTGGGAGGAGCACTCCTGACTGGGGTGGTCTGGGGAGATGGAGGGGGTGGCGTTGGTGCTGTAGGCTTTTGATAGAGAGGTGCGGGCTTGTGGCATTCCTAGTCAGGAAAAGCTGTCTGGGGCATGGTGACTAGGCTGGATGAGGTGAATGTGGGTGAGGGTAGTGATGTCGGAGGGGAAAGAACCACAGAAGACACTAGACAGGGAAGTCACAGTCAGGGCCAAGTCCAGGGCACTACGCCAATGCAGAAGACTACATTGTAGGGTCTTGGAAGCTTCCTGCTAGTCCTGCTGGGGTAAATCCCCAGGTGGGGGTAACCATGGAAACCACTAGAGTCTTGGGCGTTTTCTCTGAGGCACAGACTATTATATCAGTATAATATTGACACTCTCTGGGGCTGGGTAGATGGCACAGTAAGAGGCGACCTGAGTTTAGTCCCCAGCACCCATGTGAAAAAGTCAGACATGGTGACCTGTGTTTATAATCCCAGTCCTGGGGAGGGGGGTGGGGGAAGCAATGGATCCCTGAGGTTTGCTAGCCAGCCAACTTAGCATAACTGGGGAGCCCCAGGTTCCAGAGAAACCCTAAGATGACAGCTCCTGAAGAAAGACACGAGGTTGACCCTTGGCCGCCTCTACATCCATCGACATAAGCACACCAATGCCAACATTGCAGTATTAACACCTTGTGCTCCCTGCCCTATCTGCCTCCCCCACCCCCCAACACACACCAATGCAAACATTGCAGTATTAACACCTTGTGCGCCCTGCCCTATCCGTCCCCCCACCCCCCAACACACACCAATGCACTCTGTCCCATGCTTTCATTTCATGACCAAATCCCTACAGTCAGAAACCAGGACAGGAAGCCGAGGTTCCCTGGCTTCCCAGACTCCGCCTTGACCTGGCCCAGTTCAGGACCATCATGCCTTGGGGGGAGGCCTCCCTGCTGTGGAGTTAAGGGGGGCAGAGGGTGTTGGGGCCCGGCAGACTCTCGGTAGGCTGACCCACAGCTGCTCACAGGCCATCCGGCGGTTCGAGGAATGTTGCGAGGCCCAGCAGCACTGGAAGCAGTTCCACCACATGTGCTACTGGGAGCTTATGTGGTGCTTCACCTACAAGGGCCAGTGGAAGATGGCCTACTTCTACGCCGATCTGCTGAGCAAGGAGAACTCCTGGTCCAAGGTGGGCTGACACTGTGGGTCAGGGCGTTGGGTGGCCAGGGGTCCCTCAGATGGGCCAGATCCCGACCGAGCACGGATGTGTCTGCTGGGTTCTAAATGGAACCAAATGTTTGAGGAGGACTCAGGGTTGGGAGGAGCTGAAAGCTGGGCCAAGCAGAGAGGCTGACTGGGTGCTGGGCACTGAATCCGGGCCCTGTCCATCATTCTAAGCATCCTCCTTGTCACCAAGCTACTCTGTCCCTTCAACTCTCCTGTGTCCGTATAGCTGTGTGGTCACCTGTCTAAGCACGTACTGTCCAACAGAATTGCCCACTACGGCAGGGATTTTTTTCTTTGGCACCGCCAAGCATGCCAGCCACAAAGACACATGGAAGGTGTCCAGCACAGCCGAGACACTGAATGGTTACATTTTATTTATGTTTAATCACATAGCCCCAGTGGGTCTGGTGGTCGCTGGAATCAAACAGATCTAAAATACCAGCGGCTTGTATAATTCAAGTAACTGGGCCTCACCCGACGCCAGGGATTCAAACTGTATCATCCGGCTTAGCCACCCCACCCGCAGTTGGGTTCTCTCCTCTGACGGCTGTGTTTCAGGCAGCTTCTCTTCACACGACAGGCAAGGTGGCCAGGGGCTGCCCCCAAATTACATCTCCCTCTTAGTTTCCACCAGAGCCTGTCGTTAAGCCTCATAGATCTGGGTCAGCATCTGGAGCGGGGGGAGAAGGTTCCCTCCCAGAGAGTAGGAGGGAGAAGTGTGTTTTCAGAAGAAGAATGAGGCGGTGTGACTGGAAGGGGTGAGAGAAAAAGGTGGGGAGGAAGTTATAATATTACAGATCTGCCACGGAGGCAAAATAAAACAAACAAGGCATCTATCCGCCCAACACAGACAGCCAGACTTAGAGTCAGTGCAGACAGTGCCAGCGCTGTGCCTGTAACAGTGAGGGCAATGCAGAGCTCTGAAGCGAGTGTCTGCCGTGTCCCTCCTGCTACATAGCACACCTACCTCCGCGACTTTATCCCTTGTCCAAAGCAGACATTGCTAATCAACCCTAGCATCCTCCAGGACCTTTGAAGCCACTTGAACTGCAGGTGGTTGTTAGAGCAGCTCTGCCCTGACACACATCATGAGACCTGCATCTCCTCTCTCTCTCACTCTGCCTGTGCATGCTTGTGGCTCTTCTGGACTTTACTGGGCACTGAGACCAAGCTGAAGTGAAATCCTGGGGCTGACGGAGCTCCGAGGAAGCAGGTTCCCCAGTAATCCCTGTGTCTCTAGTGTTTGTCTTCCTTTTTCACCGTACCCCCTAAGGTAGAAGGGACCAACTCTGTTGTTGGGGTACACAGTGGATTTGGGGTCATTCACGGGGAGCTGCTTTTCTCCTAACTGCTCACTTCCTTCTGAGCAGAGGGTTTTCCTTGAGGCCTTCCTGCTGTTGAAGGTCCATTCTTAGGGCCTAACTCTGGGCCACATCCATTCCTCCTTGTCCCCACTCCCAACAAGAACAAAGCCTTAAGGAACCTTTCCGAATTAAATATGACTGCAGAATCTTTCCTGTGGCATGAGGCAGGCACCCTTGTTAGTGGTGCCACCCTGGGTTGGTGGTTCTGGAGAGTAAGTAGTGATGTTCAAGCCAGTAAGCAGCACCTCTCCATGGTCTCTATTAGCTCCTGCTGCCAGGCTCCTGCCTGTTTGAGTTCCTGCCCTTGTTGCTGTGATGAAGTGTTATATGGAAGTGTGGGTGAAATAAACCCTTTCCTCCCCAAATCGCTTTTGGTCACAGTGTTTCATTACAGCAGTAGTAACCCTAACTAAGACAAATTGGTATCAGGATCATGGGGTATTGCTATGACAGACCTGATTGCTTTTGAGAGAATTGTGGAAGGACTTTGGAATTTGGGGCTAGAAAAGCCACTGAATGTTCAAAGCTTGGTGAGCTGTTCTGTGGGCACCAGGAAGGTAAGAATTTAGAGGAACGTAGATGATGGAGGCCTGGTTTATGAAGTTCCAAAGGGAAGTTTAAGGCCACTTAAAGACTATTAGGACCATCTGTTGAGTTGAGAATCTGTGGTTCTGGTTAGCTGGGGCCAGAGAATCAGTGATGATGAGTAAGACCAGAATCACTGAAGGGAAACCTTCACTTACAGAGGTGATAGAAAAGACAGCATCCATGAGGTGAAGCCTTCTGGGAAGTGTTTCTTCACAGTCAGCACACACGGGCTGTGCTCCAGAGGCCACCAAGTTTGTCCCTTGCAGCTGAACTTGATAATGTGTAGGTCACCAGATGCTACTGGGTTGGAAGGCACGAGGGAGTCACGAACAGCAGCTGGGGCTTGACACTGAGAGGCCAGGATAGACCACTGGAGAGAGTGAGGCCTTGGTAGACGTTGAAGCTTACTCCTTTAGATGTGTGCTCAGGGGTGTATCGCTCAGTCATACAAAAGCTCTATTTTCATCTCTGAAGGATAACCATACCGATTTCCACGCTGCTTTGCACCAATTTACACTCTTACCAGCCGTCTGCAGGGGCTCCTCTTCCCCACATTCTCTCCAGCATTTGTTGTCATTGCGTTTCTTGAATGTAGCTTTGATTTGCATTTCCACATTATGGCTAAGGATATTGAACATTTTCCCATTTATTTATTGTCTATTTGTACCTCTCTTTTTCAAGACTTATTTAAGTACAGTGTTCTGCCTGTGTGTTTGCCTGCAGGCCAGAAGAGGGCACCAGATCTCATTCTAGATGGTTGTGAGCCACCATGTGGTTGCTGGGAATTGAACTCAGGACCTCTGGAAGAACAGCCAGTGCTCTTAACCTCTGAGCCATCTCTCCAGCCCCTGTACCTCTTGTTTTGAGAACGGTTTTGTATTTTAATTATTATTGTGTGTGGTTGTGGGTGTGTGTCCCGGGATGTATGCGGTCAGAGGACTAGTGGAATCTGTTCCCTGTTTTATCCTTGTGTGGGTTCCTGGGTTGAACTCGGGTTGTCACATTTGTGAAGCGACCACTCTACCATCTAGAATGACCCTGTGTTTTTACTTCTTTTTACTCTGTGTGTGTGTGTAAGGTCTCAGTTTAGGCTGGCCTCAAACTTACAGTGAAGGATGAACTTGAACTCATGATGTACTTGCCCACCATGTCTGAAACATGCATCACCTAACTTTTTTTTTTTGAGACGGGGCTTCTCAGTGTAGCTCTAGCTGTCCTGGAAATCTTGACTGGCCTCAAACTCAGAGATGGCCTACCTCTGCCTCCTGGGTGCTGGGATTAAAGATGTGCACCGCCACCACCCAATGAGACAAACCTTTTTAAGTTTTTTTTCCCCAGACATCACAAGGTTTTTCACCTGGTTATTTCATAAGGAGAGAACTTCTGTCAGCTTTAAATTCTTAGCTCAAAACCCTGAGTAAGCTGTATTTGGGGCTGCACCCCAGTGAGAAAGCTGTGGACTCTCCATTGCTTATGACATTGGCTAGACTGGTACATATGTACCACCACCATTTCTTTATTATATTCAGACGCTATCTCAGGTATTCAATCTAAAAGGAAAAGGTTAGACAAGAGGGACCGTCCCTGGAATGTCAGGGGCAGATGGAGGACAAGTGACACGTTCAAGGTTCCATGAGGAGACTCCATTATACACCCACAAAGACCAGCCTGGACGCCGGTTGAAGGGTTGGTCACCTCTGTGTTCCAGCATGGATGGTGCGGGAGGAGATTCCAGGATTCCCTCTCCTTCTCCATGCACTACTCGGCCTTTGGCAAGTATTTTCCTCCGCAGTTGCCCTAGGAGGCAGGCTTTTCCAAACTTGGCCACTTGAGGGCAGCACAAAACCGAACGCCTCTAACCCTCACCCCAGAGCCTTGCTTGTGCTGCTGTGTGCAGATGCCTGCAGTTCAAGCAGAGCTCCCCACGTCCCATCAGGTGGCCTTTGGACCTAGCAGGCAGGGTCCTTCTAGATACTTTCTTTAGGCTGGATTGAGGGGAAGGTGTAAAAGTGAGCAACGCAGGTCTCCCACTGAGCCCTGCCAGGGCCCTGTTCACTCTTCTGACATAGAAAGTCCCTACTGCAAGCCACCTGAGTCCCGTGCATACCACTCAGATGGGTACCTATGAGTCTGTGGATCTTCCCATCATCCTTCAAGGGCACCACCTGTGGTCACCACTTCCCAGCAGCACCCCTCCGTGCTCACCCCACCTCTTCCCTGTCTCAACAGGCCTGCATGGGTCAGTCAGGTCTTTCTCTTGATGGAGTTAGGGGGCGAGCCACAACTCACAATTCCGCAGCTGCTTCAGCGACCTCCCCTGGGGACTTGGTGACCATACATCTCTCCTCTGGACCCCATTGAGGGCCAGCCATGGTACTTGTGATCAGAAGGAGGGTTGCTTTATCTTCCTGCTGCTGTCTCCCACAGGCCACCTACATCTACATGAAGGCTGCCTACCTCAGCATGTTTGGGAAGGAAGACTACAAGCCATTCGGGGATGACGAGGTGGAGTTATTCAGGTTGGCCCCACCACGGTGCTCCTGTTGCAGGCCTTCCTGTTAGCAGATCAGTCAGGTTCTGTAGTGATAGGAAAGGCACTCCCAGCTCCAAGTGCCCTGTGCCCTTACTCCTCTCCAGCCACCACTCCATGCCAGTGTCGCTGCTGGTTAGAACCCTGTGAATGTGTTTTGTCAGAAGCTTCTAGCACTCATCTCTCTCATCTGGTCACTAGGACAGATGGGGACACTTCCCTTCCGGTGCCTGATGAAATATCAGGACCAAGGTCACTTACGGAAGGCAGTTTATTTTGGCTTATGTCTCCAGAGGGTGAGTCCGTGGTGGCAGGGGTGAGGTGTGAGGTGCACGGGAGAGTGGCAGGGTGACAAGCGCCAGGCATGGTGCAGCAAGAGCAAAGCTGCAGGGAGAGTGAAGCCTGCGCCCCGTGACATGCTTCCTCTAGCACGGTCACACCTCCTAAACCTCCCCCAAAACAGCACCAACTGGGAACCAGGAGCTCAAATGCCTGAGCCCATGTGGGACATTCTCATATAAGCCCGCAGACTGAGGTCCGGAGAGTTAGCTAGAGCCCCAGAAGCACAGCCCAGAACTAAATCTACTTCCCAGCTGGGACACCTTGGACAATTCCTATGAGAGGGATAACAAACTATAGTTTTCAGTTGGGAATGTATCTGAAGATCCCGGAGCAGAACTTGGGGCCTACAGGGCTGTCCCCAGAGTGCCGCTATTCTCGTTGCTCTCTGCATCACTTACTTGCCGTTTGTGAAGAGTCAGTGTTAGCAAGCCAGCCTGGAGTTGGGGGAAGGACTCTAGAGCCTTGCTCCACGAATATGAGGCAGACCTTGGTTAGTGCTGGGGAGCACTTACCCGCAGAGTGCCTGCTGCAGTGCAGCCAACTCTGTGGTCCCAGCTCACAGAATTCCCCCAGAAAGCTCGAGAGGTGGTATGAGCTACGCGTCTGAGATTGGAAAACTGACCGAGAGAGGTTCTGCAATAAATAAGCAGCAAGGAATCTGGGGTGGCCTCACCCATCCAGTTGTTTCCTGAGCCCACACGGCTCCTGGTCTGAGATCCCAGCCACACCCAGTGGCCAGGCAGCAGCTGGTCATGGGTGAGGCTCCAGCCGAGGCAAGCCTAGCTGTGTGCATTTTATTCTATCCTTGAAACAGCTGAGGCCCTATCTCAGGAGGCTGGAGCTAATTAAGGGTTTGAGCTGTTTGTGCAGGTCCCTCCCTTTCCCCGGGTGTTGGTCTTGCCTGTGAAACTGGGATTAGACTTTTGTGGACCCTCCCAGGAAGGCCTGGGCGTCGAGGGGAGATAGTAGGAGGCAGGCCTGAGGGATATCTAGGCACATTTTCACACTGCCAGCTCTGGAGCCTTTGCAAGCTTTGAAATGAGACCATAACCACAGGCTGGCTCACACCTTGAAATGCTTTTTGGTTAAATTCCCTCACCACACTGTGTGGAAACTGAGGCTCGAGACCTGCACCGTTCTCCCTATACTCCTGCTCCTGTTGCTGCTGGAGAACTGAACATGTCTGCTGAGCCTTAGCCTTTCTTTCCCCATTTCTTTTTCAGGGCTGTGCCAGGCTTGAAGCTCAAGATTGCTGGGAAATCTCTACCCACCGAGAAGTTTGCCATCCGGAAGTCCAGACGCTACCTCTCTCCCAACCCCATCTCGTTGCCGATCCCTGCTCTGGTGAGTAGGAAGACAACCTCTGGGGCAGGTGGATGGATGGACTGGAGAGGGTTTCACAAGTCACCAGGGTGGGAAGACGTGTCAGCAGGCTGCAGATACCTCGAGGCAGGAAGAACCACTCTCCTAAGTACTAGACAACACTCCAGCCCCAAGCATCAGCCAAGGATCACCTGGCTGTCTTGTTCCTAGGATGACGGTTCTGCTGCGACAGGATTCTAATCACTATTTACTGTAGCCTTCATTAGATCAACCTTTTCTGAGGCAAGGGTAGCGTTTCAGCCAGTTATGTTTGACTGAAGAAAGCCTGCATGGCAGGGGGCAGGGGGTGTAAGGCTTAAAGCAGGTCAGTAGAGAGAAGGCCCACACAGGTGGAGCCTCAAGATTAGAACTCAGGGCCACTGTTAGGCTAATTCCACGCATAGTTGGAGCTGGCATCAGATAAGCTGAGTCTAGAAGAGTAGAGAGCCCTGCTCTGCTTGCTGGACAAACTGTAGACCCAGCTGCCCCGGGTAATGGTGGCAAAGGCTTAGGGGCCTTCTACTGTGAAAAAGCGTCTCCATTGGCACCTGGCCCAGCTCCTGCAGAGGTGTGAAAATCCACTGGTGACTTGTGTAAATACTTCCTAAGCTGACCTTTTTCTACTTGTTCTGTTTAGAACGTGTAAGTGTATCCTCGAAGTTCTGAAGTATTTTACAGAGTGACTACGGTAGCACACACTGTAAGCCCAGCATTTGGAAGGTGCAGGCAGGAGGGTTAGCAACCTACATAGTGAGTTCGAGGCCAGCTTGGGATACATGAGACCCTGTCTCAAAAAAAAATTAGTTTAAAATGTACAATAAAGTTATTACTATTGAATGAGGAAGAGGGTATTATGGGAAGGACAGATGTGACTTAACCCACAATTTAAATGCTACTTCTGTAGAAAGTGGTCCATGATTGAGTACACTGGGAGGGACAGGCCCAAACCAGGATATAGACTGCTGATTTTTCCTAGAGCCTTTACAGTTAGTTATCTTGAGACCACAGAGCAACTTAAAGAACACTGACCTAAATGTGCACTGTAACAAGAATCTGTGTAACAATTTTATATAAATGCATTCCTATCCATTACCTGGCTTGATGACTTAGGAAATGTGACTCTAACAGGAAACCCAGATATTAAATTTTCATTTTCAGTGTCAGTCAGGGTGGTTTCTAATATCCGTGGAGAGGCCACCATCCTTGAGCCCACTCCTGCTGGGGAGAAGTGACCGTCTGAGGCTCCACTGTCTTGAGATGCTTAATAGTTTCCTCCAGTATGGAGGTCCTGCCCGCTGGAGCAGAGAGGGCTTCCCGGACAGTTTGGGCATGGCCCAGTCCTCAGGAAGGGTTGCTTTGGATAGAGAGGGCATGATAGCAACCATAGTGGCCACAGCAGGAAAGGTAGCTGAAACCTATTGGTAGTCAGGCCACCCGAAATCCTCATGGAACACAGGAGCTCTCAGTAACAAATCCCTGGTGGGGCTGCCTCCATAATGCCCTCAGCCTTACACCTCCATCGGCTTGGACTCTGGAAGATCAGGGATGCAAGGCCTCAGACCTTTGAGCTGAGCTGCCTGTTTGACAGATGGGAAAACTGAAGCCCTGCCGAGGCAGAGATCAGGACTGACTTGCCCCACTCGCTCTCAGGAAATGATGTACATCTGGAACGGCTACGCTGTGATTGGGAAGCAGCCGAAACTCACTGACGAGATGCTTGAGGTCATCACCAAGGCTGAAGAGACCCTGGCTATGGGCCCAGGTGATTACCCTCAGGCTCTTGAACCTGCCAGGCTGTCAGGTCTTAAAGTTTCCTCTGCCAAAAATGTCCTTTCTTGTCCTCTATCCCAGTAGCCAGTCTTTTAGAAGACCAGTATTAGCTCCTCTAAGCAAGTGTCCCTTGTTTCCTTGTCCAGGCCTCCTCTTGAGATTCCTCCAGTTACTCCTAACTCTCTCTGGAGCCATTATCTCAGTATCTGTCTTTTCTTCTCAGATGTGAGTCCCCTGAGGTGAATTGTCTGATTCACCTGTGTCCTGGGTTCCACAGAGGGGCTCCCTGAGTAACTGTTGCAGAAGTGAGCAAGCCTACCTTCTTCCCCCACACCCCTGTTCTCAGAGAATGAGTACTCAACAGATGACGACTGCTTGGTCAAACTGCTGAAAGGCCTGTGCCTGAAATACCTGGGCCGCATCCAGGAGGCAGAGGAAAATTTCAGGAGCATCTCTGCCAGGTAAGTGCTTCTGGCTGCTCATCCCCCACCGCACTCCAGCCAACTCGTCCACCACACAGGTGCTGAAGTGAGATACCAGAGGCCTAACGTTTAATTTGGATGTTTATGGTGCACACTTAATTCCAGCACTTGGAGTTTGAGACCAAAACATAAACTTGGAAGTTTAGCAGGTAGGAAAAAAAAAATCAAAGGAGAAGAGTTTAAGAGGAGAGTGTCTGGAGACAGGGCACACGGTGAGGACCTTTCCTGCCTGGTGAGAACTATGAGGAAGGCTACCCCACACATGGAGTTAGGAAAGGATGCACAGGAGTTTGTCTCCAGGACAGTATGGAGCATGGGTCAGAGGTGCCAGATAGGAACAGGCTTCCCAGTTTAAAAGTCATTCAACATGGAGAAAGCACGGCTGCGACAAACAGGGAGGTGAGCTGAGGCTATGACAGGACCCACAGTGTGAGGATCCGGCTTTTCCAAGAAGGCAGTGAAGAGGACCTGAAGGATGTCTGCTTCTCTTCTGCAGTGAAAAGAAGATTAAATATGACCACTACCTGATTCCAAATGCCCTGCTGGAGTTGGCCCTGCTGTTCATGGAGCAAGGCAGAAACGAAGAGGCCATCAAACTCCTTGATTCTGCCAAGTAAGGCTTGGTCAACCCCATGTTTTCTACCTGTGTTCCCTCAGAACAGGTGTCCAGGCAGCAGTGAGCCTACAAAGCTGGTATATAGACCCAAGTCTCCTGATTTCAAGGGCCAGTGGGACCAGGAATGGGCCAGAAGGCACGGCAGTAGTGGCAGGTGACACCACTAGGGCTCAGCTTTTCGTCTTGGATCCCTTCAATGTCCTAAAAGCTCAGGTTTCAGATTATGTATGGATGAGGGTGGTAATGGTGGTGGTGTCTCACCTAATTTTCCAGAATGGCCAAGCTTCTTGTGTCTGATCCTTTGCTTCCCTTTAGACAAAACTACAAGAACTACTCCATGGAGTCAAGGACACATTTCCGAATCCAGGCAGCCACACTCCAGGCCAGGTCTTCCCTAGATGGCAACAGCTCTGCGGTATCATCAGTGTCCTTGTAGCTTTGTGCTCCTGGGCTGGAAGACAACACACAGCTAGGTGGACAGAGCTCCTGGAAACATTTCAAAAGATCCCCCTCTTGCTGCCTTTCTGTGGGGTCCACCCGGTGGTGCTCCAGTGGAATGGCACACAATATTTTACCTGTTTGGCCAAGGCCTTTGCCAAGGGCAGAGCAGGTGGAGCCCTCTATCACACATACGGGTACTTGTTTTACACTGTGATGTTTAAGAGAATGTATGAACAGTTTACATTTCTTTAGAATATACTGATGGGATTATAGTTGGCGTTTAAAAAAAAAACTAAACCAAAAAATTGCCTGTAAATCTGTTTTCACTCGGACAAAGTGGAAGTAAATCTCTACATGCTGCCAAGGCCAAACTGCTTTTCAAATCTCAGCGATGTCTCAGTTGTCTCAGACCTTTTTTGTAGCACAGGGGGAGTTCCTAGCATCTGAGCTTTTGGCTTCAAAGTTCTAATACCGAATTCCAGGACAGCCAGAACTGTCTAGAAAAAAAAAACAACCAAATTAAGTTGCTAGCATTTAAAAATAAATTTTCATATTTGGATTTTGTCTTCTAATTGAAAAAATGAAAGACGGGAGAATCAGTTCGGTCATTCTTGGAGGCTCTGAAGCCAGATGAGACGGTAGACCCTGTTCTCAAAAGTGATTCAGCATGAAGCCTTGGGAGTCTAATAAGGAAAAGGCCAAACAAAATCCTTTATTCACGATCCCTTTTCATACTTAGTACTGCTTTTTCCAGAACTACACAGAAGGATCTTTCCAGACAAGTCCTTTACAAATCTGTTCTTTTCTAAAGCATAGATGCTGAAACCAACCTGGCAGTGTTGAGGGGGTGGTGATTAGAGCAGCGGTTGTGAGCCCTTGAGACTGCCAGTATACCGAAGCCACCCATCACATGACACCACCATGCTTTGTAAAACAGCAGCTTACCAGACTGAGCTTCAAGTGCTTTTGTTTCCATTTTAAAAGGTCAGATGACTTGCTTGCAACACCCAGAGATGCTGCTGCTGTGTTCCTCCTGCTGGGCTTCATTAACTAGCCTGCATTTACCTCAGCTGCCCTGGCTGCAGTATGGCTAGTGAGTTTAATGGAAAGCTTCTTGTATCCACCTGTAGCTTTCTGAGCTCATCTGTGAAAAAGAACACCGGACTTCTAAATCCTGTCCTCAAGTAGGGGAGCTTGAAGGTGGAATCCTATCCTAAGCTGCTCCATGTCCTGAGTCTTTCTGGGTCACATCTTCTCTAGAGCAGACTTTCATAGCACCTCTGCCTAGGAGGAGACTGTGACAGCTGGTTAGTCCAGAGGGCAAGTGATCCAAATGCTGTGCCCCATATGAACAGCTGCCAGGGAAGCACAGGACCTGAAAGGTCCCTTGGCAATGCTGTCTAGCTCAGATGCTCACATGGTCTGCAGGGTGGTTGGCAGTAGGCTGGTCCCTATCAGCGTTCCCATACCTTGGCAGGGTTCCATATCATCTCTTGAGTCAGAGCGAAAGTGTTTCCAATACAGCTATCACCATCCACAGCAAAAAGTCACAACCTGATACCAAAGCGAGGCCCCTAAAAGGTTTGGCTCAGGTCCAGGTGGGAGATTCCCAGCAAGAACTGTCAACATGAGAAGAGCCCTTCAAAAAGGGCACGGCACACTGGGACCACTTAACAAATGAACCTATAAATCCACTGCTCTTATAATTATTGAGGTTCTTTAATTCTCTAATTCTCCTTTTTGGGGGAGGTGTTTGAGACAGGGTTTCTCTGTGTAGCTCTAGCTGTCCTCAGAACTCAGCGATTCGCCTGCATGCACCACCACTGCCTGGCAACAATCTCATCTTTTATTTCAATTATACAGCTTTTCAGAGTTCCTCTTCAACAATTTCCTAATGTCCTTATAACAATCAGTTAATTGAGAAGAATGGGTTCTGATCCAAGTGGTAAATGGGAACATCTCATCCATTCTGCTGGGGCTAGCACAACTTCTCTAGAATAAGGTGAACAGTTCAGTACTGACCAACAGTGTACACCCACAACCAACCTCATTTGGGAACTTGAAAGTTTATTCCTAAATGAGCAACTATAATTGTTTCCAGTGCATAAGCCAGTTAAGAGAGAAAGAGCTCTTTAAAGGCCTACAGTCGCTAAGTTGATAAGCAGACATTCAGTCAGAGGCATCATAGCTACCACCTTGCAAACAACTGGGAAGGGCTGTTTTCCTTCACAGTAAGGAACACTTCACAATACTGGCCATCCATCTAGGCGTGGTGACACATACCTGTAATCCCAGTGCTTGACAGGTGGTAGCAGGAAGATTAAGAATCATGCTGGGAGATAGTGGCACATGCCTTTAATCCTAGCACTCAGGAGGCAGAGGCAGGTGAATCTGAGTTCAAGACCAGCCTGGTCTACAGAGAAACCCTGCCTCAAATAAATAAATAAAATAAAGAACATGTGCTACACTGCTACGTACTGAATTCAACTCAATCATTGAAATGGGGGAAAAATCAGGTCAGTTTTTGTTGAGCTGGGAGTAATGGTAATTCCAGCACTAAGGAAGCAGAGGCAGGTGGATCTCTGAGTTCAAAGCCAGCCTGGTCCACAGAGCGAGTTCCAGGACAGGCCCCAGAGCTACAAAGAACCCTGTCTTGAATCCCTGCCCACCAAAAGAAAACCTGTATTCTACAGACAATACTATTAAGTGCTCACTATCTGTTAGTTGCTGTCAAATTAGTTGTAATCCTGATAAGTAGCCTATGCGGTAGGGACTGGCTGCTTTCAAGATGAGAAAACTTAAAATAGGCTAAATAACTTGCCTAGGATTATAGAACCATCATGCAGCTATCAAAAAGATTTGAAGCCAGGCAGCTGAATTCTAAAGCCTACTTTGCTAAATTGTTGGCCGACGCACACTGAGCCCTGGGAAAATTAAAGATGGAAGCAGCACTGGATAACTAATTCCAGCTTTGGAAATCTTTGTTAACACATGTAGAATGTAAGACATGGACGACACCATGAGATACCAACAAAACAACAACAAAAAACCAAAGCCAAAAAGAACCATCCAAATAGTTGGGGTTGAAGAAGGCTTAATGGGTAAAGTTACTTGCTGACAAATATGAATACATGAATTCAGGTCCTTAGCATCCATGTAAAAAAATAACAAAACAAAAACAAACTAGACACACAAGTACACATCTGGAATTGAACGCCATGGAGGCAAGGGAGGTGGATCCTTGGAGCTCAAAAAAAAAAAAAAGAAAAAAAAAGATTCTGACCTATAAATTACACACACACATACTTGTTCATGAAAGTCATTGAGGCATGATGGAGGAAATTGATCCCCATCTGGGCAGATAATTCAGATTCACCTGTACGGTTGGGAAGGCAAGGCTACAACATATGCTAGAGACGGTTTACAGTAGGAAATAGGAACAGTAAGGGATGTATATATTGCTAGACAGTCAAACCTTAAGAGAATTAATTTTTAGGGCTAGGGAGATAGTTCAGAGGTTTAAGAGCACTTCCTGCTTTTCCAGAGTTTAGTTCCCAGCAGCCATGCTATGTGGCCCACTACCATCTTCAGGTCCATCCAGCTCCAGGGGTATCTGATGGTTCTACCAGCAAATACTCATGCGTGTGTGCATGCACACATACACACACAAAGATTAATAAAATTGACGTCACTTTTATTGTGTGCTTGTGTTGGCTTGCACGAGTACATGTAGGAAGACATTAGATACCGTGGAGCTGGAGTTACAGAAACAGTGAGCTGACTGAAGTGAATGCTGGAAATTTAACATATATATTATTTAAACTATTAATAATTTAATATATATAGTAATATATAAGTACATATATGTGTATATATGCTAAATAAACAGCTGCTCGCGCTCTCTCTGGGTCCCAATTATAATTGTTTTTTAGTTGGGTATGGTAGCCTCCTGCCTATAATTCCAGCATTTGGGAGGCCAAAGTAGGATAGCTCAGGAGTACAAGGCAATCCTGGGCTAAAGAATAAGACTGACCTAGTGTTTTTTGTTCGTTCTGAGACAGGATCTCACTACATAGCCTTGGCTGACCTCAAACTCAGAGGCTGACTTCTGTGCACCACGGGGCACCCGTTTTCATTGTTAAAACAAACACTAGGCATGCTTGCTTAAGCAAACACATAACACCTACCAGTTCAAATGATCCACAGGTCAGAATCTATTAAAGAAAAAAAGTCCTCAGGGGCCAACAAGATAGTTCAATGTTCAGTTTGGCATGCAGGCCTGACCACCTGCGTTTGATACTTGGCGTCCACAGTGAAGAGAACTGATTCCCAAAGTTATCCTCTGCCCTCCACGTGCCTTCCAAGTGTCTCCTAATGTTACCAAGGATCAAAATTATGTAAATAAGCCACACAGCACAGTTCCCTAAGAGAAGACCATTAAGGCTACTACGATTTTTGGCTTTGCTTCTGTATTTAGCATTCTTAAGTGGCTTTTGTACATGAAAGGTGAATGGCACTCCAGGGCTCCTATCCTAAACAGTTTATGACAAGTGGCACAAAGGGTGTCTTCTAACTCCAGTACACAAAATGCAGGGAGGCACAAAATTTAGCCTGGCTCAATGTCTATCACTCAGGCAAGAAGTTCAAAGTATAAGTTTCTGACCACTATTGGCATCATCTGTGAACTTAAGGAAATTCACAGACCTAGAAATTGTAGGCTTAAGGCCCAGAAAGTCTTCCAGGTGAATCTGATGCACACTCAAGTTCCTGAGGCCCTGGCTAAGAAACTGGGCTCATGAAAAAAACGGTAAATTCAAGAGATTCGCTGCTGCTGTTCCTTCTTGCCACCTCCTAATCCTTGTTAGCTGTTGGCTGACCTAGAACTGCCTTTAGTTTCCAAGTGCCCCTGTGTCTGGCTTCAAATTCTTTAAGAGACCTCCATCCCTATCAGAAACGCTCAGATCCCTTAAAGTTCCTCTTATTTACAAAAGAAGTATCATTATTCTGATAAGGAAGAGATAAAAACACAAAGAATTGGTTAATAATGTGGAGAGATGGCTCAGTGGTTAAGAATACTGACGGCGCACGGTGGTGGTGGGAGTGGTGGTGGTGGGGTTGGCGGCGGCAGCCCGCACCTACAATCCCAGCACTTGGGAGGCAGAGGCAGGCGGATCTCTGTGAGTTCGAGGCCAGCCTGGTCTACAGAGCTAGTTCCAGGACAGGCTCCAAAGCCACAGAGAAACCCTGTCTCGAAAAAAAAACAAAAAAAAAATAGGCTGCCTGAAAAGGCTGTGAGTTTTGTAGGTGTATATACAGAGAGCACTCAAATACATCAATAAATAAGTTAAAAAAAGAATTAGCCATAGAGTAAAAACAAACGGGTGTAGTTTGGTTCAGAGGATAAATATTATTATTTTCCCTCTGCAACTAAAGGGCTGAGAGTCTGTGTTGTTAAATTCAGGCCCTACACAGAAGTAACTGACCTGACCCTTTACCTCTTGCCTTTACCTCCCAATTACTGAGGTCACAAGCATGTGCTACCGTACCAAATATTTAGGCCTCTGAAAAGCAGTGACAATTCTTTCAGGGACCACTTTTGATACTGCTCTGTATATCATGTGGGTCCATCAGTGACTGGTACAATGCAATTTGTATTTTATTTATTTATTTTATTTTATTTTACTTTTTTCGAGACAGGGTTTCTCTGTGGTTTTGGGGCCTGTCCTGGAACTAGCTCTTGTAGACCAGGCTGGCCTCGAACTCAGAGATCTGCCTGCCTCTGCCTCCCAAGTGCTGGGATTAAAGGAGTGCGCCACCACCGCCCGGCGCAATTTGTATTTTAAACATAAAATTAATACCTAAGAGTCTTGAGATAAACAGAACAGGGACCATATATTGATTTTTTTTTTTGCTGTTTCTTTCCTCCAACCCAGAAGAGTAGATAATTAAATTCAAGTAAGTAAATTTAATATTACTTCAGAGTTATTAGGTAAAAAAGCCAACTTTCCTTTTGTGCATAACTAAAGGTTAATTGAGTTTATTATTTTGGTTAAGATACATCTGCATTCAGGTGCAAGCAGGTGACTAAGAAATGATTGCTACTGCTATAAATGGTAGCTGATACCCAAAATCCCAGTGCTGAGGCAGCCAAGACAGGAGGATTGCCACAAACCTACCTGGACTATACTGTAACACTAGGACAGACTGTACCATTGTTTTTTTCCCTAGGTAACTAGACTACTTTTTGTTGTGGTTGGTCCTGGGGTTGAACTCAGGGCTTCTAGTGAGGTAGGGAGGTGTTCTGCCCATCTAAGAAACTCACCTTCTTTCCTCATTACCACTTTCAGTCAAGACCACAGGTACCTCTGGCTTAACAAGCTGTTTTTGAAAATGCTTCTTTATGGGGCTGGTGAGATGGCTCAGTACTGGCTGCTCTCCCAGAGGACTCAACTCCCAGCACGCATATAGAGGCTCACAACTGTCTGTAACTCCAGTTCCGAGGGATCCAACACCCTCTTCTGGCCTCCACAGGCACCAGGAACAAAGGTGTTACAACAGACATACATGCAGGCAAAATATCGATACACAGAAATAAAAATTTAAAGATGCCTTTTCCCTAATAAGGAACTTTATGTAAAGAGCCTTAAGGTCCTGTGCTCTGTGAGATAACACACAGACACACAGGGTGGGGTAAGTCTTCCAGTACCAACTGAAGAGTGGACTTATAAGAATGGAAACACAACTTACCAAGCATTTTACTTGTGTAAGTTCCCCTCCCCCATTTTCTGGTTAGGCTTCCCAGACATTTCAAATCCTGTAGCCAAGATGGAACATAGCTTGCCCATTTCTATACAGTTACACCTACTTAGTTAGGAAGCTTCAAAGCTATCCAGTTGCTACGCATGTGATTAGATGGTAGAAAATACAAAGCAATGAAAACTATTTCTCTAAGCTTTAAACTGATATATAAAGAAAATGATTCAGGATGAAGCCTGAAAATTATATAAAGGCTGACCCTAAGCTGACCTGCCTATTTTGCCTGACACACACAGAAATACAGAACAAAAACCTACTTTGGTAAAGCAAAGAAAAAAATTGGAGGGGGGGGGAGATTTCTCAAAAAAATATACATAAACTTAAAAGTAGTTTATACTTACGTGTAATTTTTTTTTAAATTAGATATTCTGGGAAACATGTAACTAGTCTGAACTTAAGGCCCTTCATGGCTATATTATAAAGTTTAACAATTTAGTAGACTCCAAAATTGATGGTTCTTAACAAGGAATGTGCAGCACCAGAGCTGAGCACCAGAGGAATTAGAGCACCAGAGGTGGCAGTTTGTTTTTGTTTTCTTCAACCTAAGACTGCATCATGAAAGACAACTGGGAAAAGTTCATTTACTAACTCTGAGAAGCTAGGAAAAAAGTCTGACTATAATATATATATGACACAAATGTGTATAATTAGAAAATAAGGATTAAAAAGAATGATCACTGAAAATATAGCACAACTTCAGCTGTTTCCTCCAAATTTACTTTATAATTGGGTGGATATAAATTAATAAACAGAAATTAAGCAAGACATATGTAACAATTTAACAGAACCTGATAAATCTAATTTCAGTATTTTCCAAGTTCATTTTTAAGTCTTTCCATCATGGGGTTTGTTGGGAAATTAAGCAACATATGAATACTTCAGCTGGATGTCAATTGACTACTTATGACACAATTTCTTCTATGATGCAATTATGAAGAACCTTCAAGAACCTTTTCAATGTAAAAAAGTGTTAGTTAAATACTCAACACAATATAAAAGAATCATTTGATTTGTTAGGTGGAGAGCACTGCTGCTCATCATTTTTGACTACGGCATCACTGAGCTGAAGGAACAAATCACCTTGAGAACAGAAGGAGAAATAAACACATGCTAAATGGATAAACATTACATCTTTACTAGACCATCTCTACCTCTAACATTTCAGAAGTTTAGAGACTTAGAGTATTCTTACATTAATTGCAAGAAAAAGGGAAGAAGTTCCTTTGAGATCACAACTATGAAGTCATATGGTTATACAAATCCTGCTGCATTGGTGTGCGAAACATGAAACACATTTACTTTTCTTGTCAGTCACCTAGCAAGACTTAACAGACACCTTTCTAAGAAACAGACTGGATATGTTTCTGTAACTTCAATAACCTCGGCAATACAGTAACAAGAGATGCAGTATCCTTTTGCTATGGTTCCAGACAGCCCAGAAAGAGGTCACAGGAAAGAGAATCAAAACTGATAAGAGCTGAAACACTACTTCTTGTTAAGTTTCACCATGGTGCCACCTTCATTTTTACATAAGCATGGTGGCATAGTTCAAAGCTCGACAAATCAGAAATATTAATATTTAAATTTCAACTTGAATTTCAATTATTACCATATAAACAACCAAAACAATAAGTCACACAAGGAAGGGGATATCAAATCCACTTTGCTTGCGTTGATTTCCTGACACATCAGCTCATTTTTAATAGAAAAGGGATAGTGCATCTCAGTTTGCTTACAAGCTAGGAGATCACTTTGAATTCTGCATTTCCTAACTGCAAACAGAATATAGCACTTACAACAGGTTATAAATAAACTGGTTTTCAAGCATAGAGCCAGCCCCAACGATAATAATACACTATTTAAAAAGACCTAAGGCAATGAATTCCATTTCCAATGGAAAAAAAGAACTGTGCAAACAAGCTTAAAACTACTTTTTTTTTTGTGCCAGTGTTATAAAATGTAGCTTTTAATAAAACCTTGACCCAAATGCCAGTAACTCTTCAGAAAAGAATTTGGATGGAAGGGAAAACAAACTTATCTCATTTAGGAAAAATAACAACTATCTTTTTCCTAATCTTCAACACACACAATTTAAACATGTACAATTGCTGTTACACTTTACACAATTCCTATGTAGTGGAGCAAGAACAAGGTCTAATAACAATTATAAACACTGGGTCAAGGCTTTACATAAAAATACGATCCATCCTACTTTCCCCCGTAAGTTTCTAAAATATCACATACTTTCCTCAACATCTGCAGCCATCCAGGAATTTTTAGGAAACTTTTGTGCATGATCTTAATTCCTAATCCCTGGCTCTTTGGGCTCAGTGACAAAAGATCAAAACCACCAAAAGTGATGGTTCACTTGAAGTCAGACGAGAGACCCTGGCTCAATTAGTCTCATAGGATGAAAGCAGTGCTGCATCAACTGGCTCCATGCAGGAGGGGCACGTGAAGGATCTCATCAACCAGTCATCTATACAGTCCAGGTGATAGATGTGCATGCACGGCAGAAATCGAATTGGGTCCCCATAAACAAAGTCCATCATACAGATCACACACCTGTGGGGACAAGGAAGAAATCAGAAATTTTCATTAAGTAGCCTATTCCAGAATTCTTTACAAAGACAGGGTTAACCCAAATGCACACACACATATACAAGCAAAATGCAAACCAAAATATAAATAAATCTTTAAAAATTTTAAAGCTACCCCGTTAACTCATTACCAAAGCATGCAAACTGAAATTTTCCTAACATGCACTGATCCATCAATAAGTCTTTTGTTTTGATCTCTTGTTAATTTATAAGCCTTGAGAGCAACTAACTGAGCAAAGAGAACTACATTAAGGGTCAAACTCATTTTGTGCCTGAAAACAGTTACATTACAGGACACATCTACTATGATGCTTTAGGTAGGAAATCAAGTCAACAGTTTCATTATATGTAAAAAGAGAATGACTGGGCCTGTGGTGGTGGTGCACGCTTATAATTCCAGTACTTTGAAGACAGAAGCAAGAATCTCTTGTGAGTTTGGCCAGTCAGGGCTATATAGTAAAAGACTGACTCAAAAACAAAGCAAAAACAGAATGACTAATTCTGGTCTACTCACATTGATGCTCTAAGTTAAAACTGTCTTAACACTTTCTATAGTCTAAGAAGAAATCCAGTTCTACTCTAGAGTACTAGCTCAAAGCCAGTGCTCTAGGCAGATTTTGCTTTTAAGTACCGGTATTAATTAAATGGTGCTATACAGACAAACATTAACACAGTAAATTGCATGATCTCTGTTGATATTCCTCAAAATCGCTGTCCCTATTAAATCTCAAGACAGTGAAATTCCTCATTAGGCTTGAAAAAATTCCTTTCAGAAGTTATGAAAGAATTCTCTCCTACCACTGACACTGCTTAGTGGTGGACACCTAGGTCCAATCTCCAGTATCATCAAAAAGAAAAAAGCTACACAAATCTTCAAAATATAAATTCACTACTTACTCTCGGATCTTTTTTTCTGATCCGTCTCTTCCAGGGTCATAAACTCCTTTAGGCAGATGTTGTATAAGGCCTATTCTTTGAGCTATTCTAATTTGTTCCTCTTCAGTCAGTTGAGTTGCTAGCCGAGTCTGGCTAGGTGTTGGATGATAGACAGGAACGGGAACTTGTTCCTAAATATGAAAAGTGCAGGAAAAAATTATTTTAAAACCCATTTTCTAGGGTATATTAAATTACTTAGCTAAAGAAGGAAAATGGGCCCTGAGAAAAGTAGGAGGCTGGATAAATCATGCAACAGTTTTAACTGTATCTCACTGACCTTAGACACTTCTGCTCTGAACTGCAGAATAGCATTTCGAAATCAACAAAGATGTACTGGAGCCAGATATGGTTTCACACACCTTTAATCCCAACAGAGATTGAAGAAGCAAGGCCAGCCAGGGCTATACTTGAGATTTTGACAAAATATAGCGAAAGTAAATTTATAAAACCTGACAAGGGCTATGTCTATATTTGCTTCTGTTTCTTTTCATCTTTTTTGGCTTAATCCAAGGTTTCTCTACGTGGCCAACTTCACTTGTCTCTGCTGGGATTAAAGGTAAACTCTACCCTGTATAGGTTCTACTGCTCACTTTTGCCACCTTCTCCTACCTCAAAAAGTATAACCCTTAAATATTTACCAATAAATCATTTCCTATATACAAGGAAACAGCACAAAAAGATAATTATCAGTTTATGAAATCTAAATCACTAATTAGTAGAAACACTGGCCTTCAAAAGTCTGCATAAAGTATCAGTAGGGTAATTTGTGAAAACAAACGGGCAGACTGGCTGGTACTCAATGGAAAGGCCCTTGGGTTCATATCTCCACATAACCATTTCTAAGAATACAAAAGAATACTTTGCATTCGGACTAACACAGTAATCTGCACCCCAGGCATATAATTCCAACTCAAACATCGCAAGATACATTATTGAAAATCTGCTGGGCAGTGGTGGTACACCTTTAATCCCAGTATTCGGGAGGTAGAGGCAAGCAGATCTCTTTGAGTTCCAGGCTAGCCTGGTCTACAAATGAGTTCCAGGACAGCCAGGAATTCAGAGAAACTAAAAAACAAAAACAAAACAAAATTGAAAATTTAAGGTACTCATATTTCTGTAATCTGTATCATGTAACATCAGAATTTTACAAAATGTTATAAAAAATTAATGTCTTAGACTATGGAGCAATAAAGGAAAAAGAAAACTATATGTAAATTGCAATCAGCATTTCTTTTACAAGTGACAATACTTAGCTTACTGCTTTAGATTTAACTTGGGTCCAAAAACAAACTATATTTCTGTTTTTTCTATAACCTTCTCAACTGAGAATTTCCAAATTATTATTTAAGACCTCTGAACCTTAGGTCCTCCTCTCCCCACCTTTTAAAGAATGTTATAGCCCGGGTAATGGTGGCGCACGCCTTTAATCCCAGCACTCGGGAGGCAGAGGCAGGCGGATCTCTGTGAGTTCCAGACCAGCCTGGTCTACAGAGCTAGTTCCAGGACAAGCTCCAAAGCCACGGAGAAACCCTGTCTCGAAAAACAAACAAAAAACAAACAAACAAACAAAAAGAATGTTATAGTGGCAAGTGGTGAGGTACCTACACATAATCCTAGCACAGGGGAAGTAGAGCCAAGATTTCTTCCAACTTAAGACCAGCCTGATCTATATGCCAAGTTAGCCAGGGATACATAGTGTGATCTAACTCAAGTAAATAAAGATAAACAAGAGGTAAAGAGAGCACAAATAGTACAGAACTCAGTTTCTAGTCCACTCTACGATGACCTCGTTTAGTCACTCAAGGTGGCTAGCTCATCTCTCATTCCTCTTCCTCCTTTCCCTTTATTCTGTTTTTCCCCTTTACTTATATTTCTGTATTTAGTGTTTGTGTTTGAGGTCAGAGAACAAATTGAGTGAGTTGGGCTTCTTCTTCCAATATGTGGGGATTCAGGGGATTGAACTCAGCCATCTCATGCCCAACTCCCCTATTTTTGAGACAAGGTCTTGCATATGTAAACCCAGGCTGGCCTATTGTTTTAGCTTCCCAAGCAATGTATTAGAGTCTTATCCAACCATCATTGATAGAACGACACATTTGTTCTACAAACACAAATTGAGATAATGATATTCACAACTGGAGAAGCAAATAAATTTCAAAACAATATTTTCCTTAAGGCTTTACTTGGTTTCTCACATGAATCTGCATTGTAGGAGGGGTTTGGAAAGTATTTGCCCTCAAAAGATAATTTTAAATTAAAATGTTCCTCCAAGTTTGTGAGTTCAAGGCCAGCCTTGTCTACAGTGTGAGAGTTCCAGGACAGTCAACACTGTACAAAGAAACATTGTCATGAAAAACAAACATGCAGCAGTACAGAAAACAATATAAAATGAACAGGAAGTAGTAAAATATGGTGATTAAATATGCTCACACAGGGCAAAGGAAAATGGTTGGGTTAGATACCCACCTCTTCCTCCTCAAAAAACAAAAAGAAGTTCTGGCACACTAAAAAAAAATTTATATAACATTTGTTGTTGTGCTGGACAGCAAATGCAGAAAGAAACAAATGAAAATGTAAAATGTGGTTTTAATTCTAGCACTTGGGAGGCAGAGGCAGAAGGGTCTGAGTTTGAGGCCACAGTATATTCCACAACAGCCAGGCCTACACAGAGAGACCCTGTGTCAAGCCTTGTCTACATTCCCACCTCTCAAGAAAGAAAATGTGTCTGCACTATCAATCAGGATTCAATTCCAGCATGGTAGTAGAGTATACCTGGAGCCCCAGCAATTCAGGTGGAGGCAAGAGAATCAAAAGTTCAAGGTCATCCTCTCTCAAAAATTGTTTTTCAAGTTAGAGAACGATACAATTTCTGAAACTAACACAATGCAATGGGGGCATGCCTAAATAATATCCAAGGCTGGAAATAGTACAAGTCTGGCTTGTGGTGAAGGAAAAATAAAGTCACTACTAAAGAATGCAGTCTGTCACCAACAGCTGTATATTTCAGCCCGTAGGAAATGAGAGCTCACTCTTGATTTTTCTCCTTACACGCTGCTGTTGGCACCACCTCCTCTCCAGCTGCAGTCTCTTACGGGGAATGTTTTCCCTAAATTTTGCCAGACTTACACTTAAGGCCATAAAAAGTAAGATTTGGAATAGTTGGTCTCGGCATGTGTTTTAAGTTCAGATGATTCATTAATTTTGACCATAAAAGGGTGAGGGACAACCCCCCAAAAAACAAATTACATTTATATGTAGTTTCCCAATGATACATATATGGAGAAAAAAAGGTCTGCAGATCTATGATACTGAAACATTACATTTAATGGTATAAGCCAAAATGGCCTGCATATTTGAAAAAGAGTACTCCAACAAAGGAGGCAGGCTGGTATTTTTTGTTTAAGGCAGATCTCATGTAGCCTAGACTATTGTTTAGTAGCCAGGGATGAACTTCTGATTCTCCTGCTTCTATATTCTGGGTTGTTGAAATTAGCTATATGCTATACCTATAGGATTATGATTAGTGTCCAACACATTCTCACATCCCAATCTTCACTTAGGTTAAGCAAACAAGAACTCAACTCTAACCTCAGTCCTGTTTTTTATTAAATTTAAGGGGCTAGAGAGATGGTTCAACAGTTAACACTCTGAGTACATGCAAAGGATTCAAGTTCAGTTCCCAACATCCATTTGGGGGAGCTCACAACTGCCTGCAACTCCAGAGGCTATGATGCTCTCTTTTTGACCTCTGTGGGTACTTGTACTCTGCGTACATACCCACACAGATACGGATTATTAAGAAATAAACTGTAGTCATGCATGATGGTGTATGCCTTTCCCAGTGCTTGGGAAGCAGACCCAGACAGATCTGTGAGTTTAAGAGCAGCCTGGTCTACATAGTGAGTTCTAGAGCAAAGATGCACAGCAAGATCCTGTTGAAATTCATTTCAGAGCTAAAGAGATGGCTCAACAGCTAAAGGAACTTGTCACTAAGCCTGTCAAACCCAGTCAGAGTACCCAGGAACCATTTGGTAAAGGAGAGGACTTACTTCTAAACGCTGTCCACACATTGGCCATTGACCATAGCACACTACTCCCCTCCCCGCCATCTTCCATTCCCCTCCACACAAAAGAAAATGTGTACTTAGGCATCTTTCTCCCCTAGATAAAATTAAATACTAATTTTGTAGGCTTTCATATTTATAAAATTATGCAATTATCAGTCAATTTTAGAGAATTTTGTCCTACCTTTAACAGAAATTCTGCATTTATTACCTGTCTATAGATTTGCCTATTTTAAGCATTTCCTGGGGACAGAATTGTATCATTATATGACCTGTTGCCTGGTGTAGTGGCTCAAGCCTTCTATTCCAGAAGCCTGAGGCAATGAATTGAGTTCGTGGCCTGCCAGAACACAGTGAATCCTATGCTAACTTGGGCTACAGTAAGAGATACTGTCTCAAAGGGGCAGGGGTAACAACCATTTCTGTGTTTATTATTTCACTCAGAATGCTTTCACCAACTCCTACTCTCCAGGGTGGTTTTTGTTTTGTTTTGTTTTGCTATTTTACCCTCTGAATATACCAGAATTTGGGTTGTTTTGATTTAGATGCTATCATAAAGTCACACTATTACAGAAATTCACTTAACATTTCTCTGGTACTTACTCAGGAGTGAAACTCTCCACAAGCTTTTGAACAACTGCCAATTTCCAAAGCACCAGTACCACTTTGAATTTACACTAGGAACGAATGGCTGATAGTCCCAATTTTCTCCTCCTCATCACTAAAACTGTCGTCTTATTTTAACCACTCCAGTAGGTATGGAATGGTTTGCTGGCTGCTTTTTTTAAAATTAGGTCCATGTGTTTTATAGAACAAATACCGCCGTCTAGAGAAATGACATTTCTTGCATACATTTTCCTGTCTTCTATGGATCTTTTACCTACTGTTCTTTTGTAGTATGTTGTGGGAAATTTGTCTGTGTTAGCGCTCCAATACTGTTAATGGAGTTGGACCTTGGTTTGGAGGGCAGAGTACACATTCAGCTGGCGGAGCTGACCAGAGTTTTCTGGTGGACTCAGAAGAAGCTAGAGAGACACAAAGGAGGAATAAGGAGTAGACGAGGAAGGAGAAGACGAGGCTTTTCGAATCCGGAAGGTGGAGAAGAAAGCATGTGATTGTTTCTCCATCGCTCCGTGGATCTCTCAGGTTTATTCCCTATCCCTAATATTTAATTCCTGGGTTTTATTTTTTTAATAAAACAGTAAAAGTCACTTAGTACATTTCCTTTTACTTTTGCTGAAAGTGCCAGGCATCTTCCCTAGGGCTTTGAACATGCCACTGAGCTATACCTCCAGCTGGCAAGGCACATGTTTTTAATTTTAATGAGACAAACTGATTTTTTGGTCACTTGAACTTTTGGCATCAGATCTAAAAAAATTTTGTCTAACCCAAAGCCGTGAGGATATTTTCTGATTTATACTGTTTTGTTTTTAGTTTGGTTTTGATTTTCTGTAGCCCAGAGTCTGTATGGAAATTCACATCAACAACCCCTCCCCGGCATACTCACCACCAATATTGCACAGCTTAGAATGCAGCCCATTTAGGTACATGAGGCATTAATTTTTATGATAGAGAAAAGGAAAGTTTTATTTTAGGTTGACATGTGCATATTGAAAAATTTTTTTGGGGGGGGGGAAGACATGCTAACTAACACAGAAGAAAGAATTCTCACCAAGCCTCACCCCTTAACAAAGAATTATATGCAACGTGTGACAACTGATAAGGATGTCTTCAACAAGACGAGCCCCCTAATTGGTTATCCAACTCCAAACGGTCTGCCCTAAGATCATTTACATATGCATATATATAATATATACACACACACACACACACACACATATATATATACATATATATATGTGTGTATATATATACACACATATATATACGTATATATATATGTATATATATACATATATATATACGTATATATATGTATATATATATATACACACATATGTTCATGTGCAACACTGAACAGAAGACTGAGGGTTTGTATTTACATGTTTGTATTTATATGTAGAACATATGTAACAGCTAACCTGGTCTACAAGAGCTAGTTCCGGGACAGGCACCAAAGCTACAGAGAAACCCTGTCTCGAAAAACCAAAAAAAAAAAAAAAGGAAGAACATATATAACAAAAACAAAGAGGCTATGAATTTGAGATGGAGCAGGAGGAAGACATGGGAGGAACTGGAAGGATGATATATTTTAATTAAATCATTTAAAAAAACTTACTAAAATGATTAACATTTCCTAAACCCCAGTGAAATATTTTAGATTAAGGTTTAAAGATGGATCTAGTATACTCACCTAAAACCCTGAGTTTCTCAAGGTCACTTAA
Organism: Microtus pennsylvanicus; assembly: GCF_037038515.1. NCBI lineage: Eukaryota > Metazoa > Chordata > Mammalia > Rodentia > Cricetidae > Microtus > Microtus pennsylvanicus. The sequence goes on from NC_134591.1 coordinate 45,375,487, forward strand.
AATTAGACTAACTAGCTAGATTGTTTTATACTTTCTATTCAGATGTACGTACAATCTACGCAGGTGGTTCCTGTTTTATCCTACACAATAGAAATGCATTGGATTTCAATGCTGAGATTGTACTACACAGTGTACTGCAGGTACTTTCTGTTACACAATTCCATTTTACCATGTCAGTTTCTGTAAGTCCTCAAGTGAAAATTTGGATTTTGACTTTCTTTCGGAGTTTTCCTCAGGGGCATGAGGGTACAGCTCAGTGGTAAAGCTCCAAATAGTAAGTTCCAGAATAGCCTGGGTTGGTGAGATCATGTCAAAAAATGCAAAACTCTTTAGAAAATTACAAGAGCAGTTCCAAATGACCTAGGGTTAGTCAAAACTAAAAGCTCAAATGATGAAATAAGTTGACATGGCTAAAACTAAAAACTTGTATTTTCAGAGGCATATAGTTCAGTCAGTAGCAGGGTTCCTGGCCAACATGCTGCAAGGTTTGGAATCCAGTCCCCCTGTCAAAATCATCTCATCCTGTTCTGAGAACAAATTAGGCAAGACTAAATGTAGGTAAGACTAAATGTAGGTAAGACTAAAGCTCACACAACTCTGGAATGCAAATGTAAAGCTGTTTACAGTAAAGACATCTGCCCATTTGCCATTTATTTTAAGGATTTTTGTTTTGTTTCTAATTCGAGACAGTCTATCATGTAGTCCAGAGTAGTCAAGCACAGGTTGGCTGAGTTGGCCTCTCCTGCCTACCTATCCAGTCCTAGATTATACATGGTGTAACCACAAACCGGTGATTATTGTCAAATGGAAACTGCTTGCACGATTCTTAAAATGCTCAATGGCAAAGATGGGAAACATTCTACCATCTTTACTACCACTAGTTTTACCACCATAAAATTTATTAGATTAATAAAATGATCTAAATGAACAAAAAATTTATCAATTTAATAGAATATTTCAAGGTTTTAAAAATTGTATCCCTGGTTTGTGGGACAACATAGGAAAGAAAGTTATAAAATGTTGAGCGCTCGTTAGGTGGTGTGTGCACTCACATGCAGATGCATGCATGTATACATACAAATGACAAAGTAGACTTAAACATATGGTCATTTCTTATTCTTTTCCCCCCTTTTATTAATTTTTTTGGAGACAGGGTCTCTCTAGCCCTGGCTGTCCTGGAACTCATTATGTAAACGAGACTGGTTACAAAGAACTCATAAAGATAAACCTGTCTCTGCCTCTTGAGTGTTGGTATTAAAGGTGTGCCACCACGTGTGGCTATGGGTATTTTCAATTCATTAAAACAAATCGAATAGCCAGGCAGCGGTGGCGCACGCCTTTAATCCCAGCACTCAGGAGGCAGATGCAGGTGGACCTCTGTGAGTTTGAAGCTAGTGTGGTCAAAACTGTACAACTAAGTACAATTATCTTAAAGAGTTTTTAAAATATTTTTTTAAATTTTTAATTAAAAAATATTTTTTGACGGGGTCTCACTACACAGCCCTTGCTGTCCAGGAGTTCACTAAAAAACCCATCTGGCTCTGCCTCCCAAAGGCTGGGATTAAGTGTCACCATACCTAGTCTTTCCTAAACAACTTAAGCCTGAGTTTGAGCTCTAGAACACACATGGAGGAAAGAGAATACCAGCAAGTTACCTTGAACTCCACATGTGTACTGTGACATGCCACTTCTCCCAATAAGTAAATAAATAAATGTAAAAAAGAATTTTATAAATCCAGTCACAGCTGGTGGCTGTACACCTTTTGATCCCAGCACTCAGGAGGCAGCTGCAGGTGGATCTGAGTTCAAGGCCAGCCTAATCTACAGAGTAAACAGCCAGGAATTGTTCCGGAAAAACCCTGTATCAAAAAACAAAACAGCTGGGCGGTGGTGGCCCACGCCTTCAATCCCAGCACTCAGGAGGCAGAGGCAGGCGGATCTCTGTGAGTTCGAGACCAGCCTGGTCTATAAGAGCTAGTTCCAGGACAGACTCCAAAGCCACAGAGAAACCCTGTCTGGAAGAAAACAAAAAAACCAAAAACCAAATCTAGTAATTCCCAAGAAAATTTTTACTTCAAATGTTTTAACAGTACAATGGCAGCTTAGCAGTAGTGCTTGCCTGGCATTCACAAAGCCCTAGGATTCAATCCCATGTACCACAAACAACCAGCGAATGTTGGCCATATTTACAAGTGTGGTAAGAGCAGGAAAAGAATTATCTTTATGTTCTAGATCTTAATATACTCTCTCAGGCTTTCCTTTATCTTAGTATTATATAGAGAACAATTGCTATTGTTTTTATTAGCAAAATAAGATGTCTCAAATGCTTACAAATTATATAAATAAATAAAATATATGTATATTTATATTACATTTAAGTATGTGTGGTTAAGTGGTCAAAATAGTACCAGCACGCTTGAGATGTGATGCCAGAGATAGAACCCAGCGGCTCTGTGCCAGGTAAGCAGTCAATCTGAGCCACATCCCCATTTGTGTGTTACTTTAACCGTACAAGATTCCATACCTCCCTGAACTCGATAACTCATGTCTTCTTCCTATTGATAACTCTTCCAACTGTAAACTTATCTAACCAGAACATCTCAATTGTTTTTACTCACTTTTTTAGTAAGGCTCCATGTAAGATTTCACAGGAAGCCCTCATCAACTAAATGGCAAGTTCATGATTCATTACACTATCATACAGTAACAGACTTCAAAAGTCTGTATTAGGGACTAGAGATAAGCTAAGAGCACTTGTTGCTCTTGCAAAGGACCCAGGTTCTATTCCTAGCACCCACATGGTGGCTTAAACACTTGTAAACCCAGTTCCAGGGGATCAAACAAGTATGCATTTGATGTACACATATGCATGCAGGCAATACGTTCATACAGAGCAAAATTTAAAAAAACCTAAAAGCCCATAAACTAGTACTAATAATTTCATACTAGTTTTATCTCCTGAACCAGCTAGTTCCTTGAAAGTAAGGGATTCATCACTTCTCCTTTCTCCTTGGTGTATAACACATATTGAAAGAGGATACAGGAAGCCTCGGTGGATAAGAAAGCATGATGACCTAAGTTTGATCCCTAAGACCCACATAGGAGAGAACCCCTAAACCACATAAATAAATTTGAAGACTGATTTTTGAATATTTAGAAATTTAAAGAATTTCTACTGAGAAACATATTTGGATTTCCACACTTTCAGATTCTTTACTGTATGCTTTCTAGTTAATAACAAGAAAATTACTTATCTAGCTCCTGAGAGCACACATCAGGCTGGTTATTTAATTAAAAGATATGTTTATAAGACTGGAGATATGGCACAGTATTTAAGAGCTTACACACACTGCTTAACTCCAGCTGTAAAGGATCTGATCTCTTCTAGACTCCGTGGGCACTAACACACACACACGCACGCACGCACGCACGCACGCATGCATGCAGGCACACACAAAAGAAAAATTAATCTAAAAATCCTATACTTGCAACCTAACATTAAATAATATGATAAAGAAACATCTAGATTTTTATGGCACAATTTTCCCATTTTGTTAAAATACATGAGATTTACCACTTTAATATTACTTAAGTTTATAGCTCAGTACTATTACATATAATCATTACCCATATCTACCTCTAAAACTCAATTGTCTATCTACTAAACCAAGCAATCCGCATGTTCAACCTGTATCCCATGGTCACATTTCATAGGATAGCTATATGGGTCTAACACATTTGCAGATGGCATCATAATGTCAAAACACCTACTAGTAACTCGTTTACTTGATAATTTATTTGAATACAGATTTGTACAACACAAAGGACAGAGTACTTTCTCTGAATTTGTCAATGGACTAGACATTGTTGACATATTATATCATACAATTATTATACAATTATATTTATATTATACAATTATTATACAATTATTGTACTTATTGATATAGTTTCTTATATTAGTTAGAGCTGTTTTTATTTTATTTTAGAAAAAAGAGAGACAAAGGCAGAGGAATCTGTTAGTTAAGGTCACCCTGGGCTACACAAGATTAAATCTGTCTAAGAGAAACAGCTCACACAAAGGTGATTCCAGCACTTGGGATCCCACACCTTTAATCCATCCCAGAACTAGGGAGGTAGAGATGGGAGTGATATGGTTGGGTAAAGAGAGGACTATAAGGCAGGAAGAGACAGGAGCTCAGTGCAGTCTAAGGTTGGGTGGAGACAGTTGTAATCTGAGGATGACAAGTCTGAGGAGACAATCTGAGGACAGGATCACTCCTTTGGTCTGAGCATTGGGAGAGGTAAAAGAACTCTCTAGTGGCTGGCCACTTTGCTTCTCTGATCTTCAGCATTAACCCTTATATCAGACTCTGGGTTTTTATTATTAATACCAAATAGAATTTGTGCTATACAGAATAGAAACCTATCATTTTTAACCATGTATCTGAAGGCAATACTTGGAAGACACATACTTAAAACAGCAAAATATGTACCATTTCTTCCTAGGGGCAGGGGTGCGTTCATGCATGCACGTGTGTGTGTGTGTGTGTGTGTGTGTGTGTGTGTGTGTTGCACACCTTTAATTCCAGCAGTTGGAAAGCGACAGTCAGATAGCTCTTAAGTTTAAGGTCAGCCTGTCCTACACAGCAAGTTCCTGGTCAACCAGGCCCATATAGTAAGACTGTTTTCTGATTATATCTATGAGTACCCTCCAATTATTATCCCCATTTCTGGAATTGACCCTGGTTAAAATTTAGTGAAGAACAACAACAACAACAAAAAGTAACTAAAGAAAAGGAAAGCAAAGAAATGGCACATGGTTTTGGAGGGGGGGGGTTGAAGAAAACATTTATAGTAGCCATCTGTAAAAATTTTTTCCATTTAGAAATAAGGCCCTGAAGCCGGGCGATGGTGGCACACGCCTTTAATCCCAGCACTCGGGAGGTAGAGGCAGGCAGATCTCTGTGAGTTCGAGGCCAGCCTGGTCTACAGAGCTAGTTCCAGGACAAGCTCCAAAACCAGAGAAACCCTGTCTCGAAAAACCAAAAAAAAAAAAAAAAGAAGAAAGAAAGCCCTGAAAAACAGAATCATGCTGGGTATGATGGCATATGCCTTTCATTCCCAATTACATTTCAAGTTCAAGTCCAGCCTGAGCTACTTCAGACCCTGTCATGAATAAGCACAGAAACAAACAAATCTAAAATTTCTCAAATGCCTTTAATCTCAGCACTGGGAGGCAAGGTAAATCTTAATTTGAGGCCAGCCTGGTCTATAAAGTTAATTCCAATACAGCCAGGGTCATACAGAGAAACTTTGTCTCAAAACACCAAAGAATCTGTCCTATAGCAAGTATTCTGTTTTATGAAATTGAGATCTAAAACCAAGTTTTATCTAAAAATTAGGAAAATCAAGTTCAGATTTTTTTATACCAAGTAACTCTCATCTCATTGCCCATCTTCTCATGTGACTCTATAATTAGTTCTAGAATTAAACTGTTGACACAGACTGGAACAGGCATCCTTAATAACATTTAATTCAAAGACTCAGTTCAAAGTCAGACACAAACCACAAAAATTTCAACAATTGTCACAAATGAAAGTCAGGGGTCGCCGGGCGGTGGTGGCGCACGCCTCTAATCCCAGCACTTGGGAGGTAGAGGCAGATGGATCTCTGTGAGTTCGGGACCAGCCTGGTCTACAAGAGCTAGTTCCAGGACAGGCTCCAAAACCAGAGAAACCCTGTCTCGAAAAACCAAAAAAAAAAAAAAAAAAAAAAAAAAAAGTCAGGGGTCTATGAGATGGCTTGCAGGTAATGACACTTGGGACCAAACATATGCGCCTGAAGATCTCAGTTTGATCCTTAAATTCCCATGAAAATGGAAGACACCTGCAAAGTGATCCTCTCTCATTATCACACCTATGCCATAACACAAGTGCACTCGAAGTTGTGTGAGTAAGCATGTGCAAGTGTGCACACACACAATTTTCATTAAACAAAACAAAATGGAGTAATGGTCAAAGTCTTTTTAATCCCAGCAGAGAGGCAGGTGAACTTCTGTACCTCAGCAGTCAGGCACACACACACACATACAAAACAAAACAACACAGAAGGCAAAACTGTTCAGTCTAGTTGGACAGAGAAAATATAGGGCTACAAAGGCCTGAAAGGCACAGAGTTAAAACCACACAAAGAGTACTTAGAGATCAACATTAGTCAAAGAACCACTAAGGATTAATCCACAAAGGATCTGATCTGGGGCAAGGTAGAAGGGAAAGGGTAGAGAAGACATCAATTAAGCTATTGTCGCAGGAATTAATGAGAATCTCAATTAAGTTGATGACAACACAGAAAAGGCATACTTCTATGCTAGCCAAATAGTCACTAGGTGTCAATATTTTGATTTATCTTTCAAACAAGGTCTGATGTCATGCAGGCTGGCCTTGAACTTCTGCCTCCACCTCCTGCATGTCTACAATATTTACAGTGCTGTACATCAATAAAAAGTTTAATATATCATTCTCATTTGAGGAAGTTAATCTGGAAACCAAAAATTACGAAATTACCCAACAGCTAAACTAGGTATGGTAGCACACACCTTCTGGATTGCTATCTGCTCTACATAACCAGTTTCAGACAAGCAAGGGCAACTTAGAAAAATCTATTTTATGCATGTGACCCACACACATGCAGAAAACCAGAGACTGGTATGGATGGTGGCACGGAATATGGGTCTCCAGCAGAGCAAGTGCTTTTAATTGCTGAGTCACCTCTCCAGTCCTGCTGGTCTAGATTTTTAAAGAGAAGTTACTTTTTGTAACTTAAGGACACACCTGGACTTTTCAAAAAAATAAAAAGTTGATTGTGCCTACATTTGTGTAGTAGAGTTCAAAAGTATCCTTGTGATACCCTGGCTAAAGGAGAGCTGAAGACTGTTTGTTGCCTAGCATTAAAAAGTAACAAAGTAGGGTCTGGTGATGCAAGCTTGTAATCCCAGCACTTGGGAAGCTGCTGAAGGAAGTCAAGGTCAGCTAAGACTATATAGTTTATTCTGAGCAAGCTTGGACTACATATAAAGATCTTGTCTCAGAACAAACAAAAATCAAAAATCTCCTCTATACCAATATAGGAAAAAAATAAAAATTCAAAGTATAGACTATCATCTATTACTTTTAATACACCATGAATCTGTTGAGATGAAACCAACAAGTCAGGATAATCTATAAATACTGTAAAATTGAGACACACCAATCTACATATATTCACTAAGCTCCCGAACAGAATGTAATCCTTAACACTCTGGATAGAGATTTCAAGCATTCTCCCATAAAATGCATACTTTATTGTGGCAGCCAATAATTATGTAAGGCAAAAAAAAGTGAAATTATTTTAATCAATAACTTTTAAACCAATTCTTATATTTACTATTAATGGCATTTGGCTTTTTAGGTATGCTTATTTTTTCCTGGAGACAAAAATCTCAGATGGGGCTGGAGAGATGGCTCAGTGGTTAAGAGCGCTGCCTGTTCTTCCAAAGGTCCTAAATTCAGTTCCCAGCAACCACATGGTGACTCACAACCATCTGTAATGAGGTCTGGTGGCTTCTTCTGTCCTGCAGGCATGCGTGTAGACAGAATACTGTATATATAATAAATAAATATTTTAAAAAAAAAACACCTCAGACAGCCTAGGCTGACCCTGAACTCCTAATCTTTTGAGATTACAGGTGTTACTGGCTTGCATTTGATTATCAGGCATTTAAAGATCATCCTTGGCTATAGTCAGTTGTGAGCCAGCCTAGGCTACATGAGACCCTGCCTTTTAAAGTTCAGGAATGTAGTACAGTATTGGCCTAGCATGTCTAAGACCCTGTGTTTGATCTCCAGTGCAGTCCCTCATCCAAAATTTCCCTCACTACCAAAAACAAAAAATAAAAACTTGAAGGTGGTCAGGGAATCAGTCATGCATTCACGGTGAAACCCAGGGAGTTATCCAGTCAGAGAACAAACAGGACAAAGGTCTGAGACCTAGACTATCTTAGTACAGTCAGAAGGCCAGGGGAAGAGCTGGACTAGGACTTAGGAAATTTTTCTAAAATCAAATATGGATCCATTAAAGAGTTTAGTAGAGTACTGTGATCCCATTACCCTAGCTGCTAGGTTGAGAACACGGTATAGGAGAAGAGGGTGAAACCAGAACTAGATAGGTTACAGAACCTGGTATGATGCTCACCCCTGCAATCACTGAGGAGGCTGAGTCAGGAGCTTAAGTCTCAGAGTGACACCTTGTCTCAAAATACAAGTGAAATAAAAATACAAAACGAAATCAGCAACAAAAAAATTGAGAAACAAACACCCAAGAAACAAGGGCTCCATGCAAATGCTGGTCATAATGGTGCATAATTTGTTTTATTTTATTTTGAACTATGCTTCGTTTGTTTGGTGCACATATAAAACCCAGGGTCTCACATACTAAGCACATTTCTACCACTAAGCTACACATGCAACCCAGGATGTCAAGCTCAAATAAAGTCTGTCAGTTACTGTTACCTTGACATAGCTATATACTGTACAACCTTAATAAAAAAAACTATGTTTTAAGTACTTGTCACAGGAGAACAAACATATGCTCTTTTAATGTTATTATCAGGTATTTCCCACTTAAAGACCTATTGCAACTGAGTCTATTCTTTGTTTTTTCTTTTTCTTTTTTTTTTTGAGACAAGGTCCCACTATTTATCCCTGGCTGGCCTGGAACTTGATAGTCAATCAGGTTGGCCTGGAACTCAAGATCCACCACTTCTGCCCCAGCTCTGACTCCCTGCTGCTGGGATTTAAAGATGTATGCCACCATGGCCAGTCTGAAGCTATTCTGTAAAAAAGTTAACATCACTGTAGCTATTATGTTAATAATATACTATTCTTTTAAAAAGTCCAGATATAAATAATTTACTTTGGACTGCTACTTTCCCAAATCATGTAAAAACAAGTATTAGTAAGACTTCAAGGGGACATTATTTCTACAGCTTTATTTTAAAAGAATTTTAACCTAGAGAAAGGGTCTCATTCTTTAGCCCAGACCAGCATAGAATGCACCATGTATTGCTGACCTCAAATAGAACTCACTATGTAGAGCTGACTGTCAGCAATCTTCCCGCCTCAGCCCTCCTTCCAAGTACTAGGATGACAGGCATGAACTACCACGTCAGACTAAAAATTTTTTTTATGTTCTCACCTTTTAAGGTAACCATTTTCTTCCGATTCATACTAACTTTGCAGATCAGTATCTGCTGGGTCATTCACTTCAGGAAAAGGCGACCACAATAATTTCCAGGCAAAAATAACACATTCCAAAAAAAAAAAGTACTGTTTTTGTCCCTTTGGAAAGGACAAAAATATAGTTCCCATAAACTCTAAAATTATGGTAGTGGTAACAGAGAAAGGAACAAGTCAGATTTCAATTTTCCTAGAAAGAAGCTAAGTATAGACTTTGGGGGGAAGTTTGCTTATGACACCTAAATAAATATATCTGTTGAGTAGCTATCGTACAGGGAGAAACAGCAAGTTATGGACAGATACGTGAAAGAGAGGTCTGGTGGTTATACGCCTGTAATTCCAGCAACTCTAGAGGCTGAGGCAGTAGGACAAAGTTCAAGACCTATCTGGGTGATTCTGTGAGACACTGACAATAAAACTTTTAAAAAGGGGGCGGGGAGACTGGAGTCATAGCTCTGTAGTAGTGCTTTGCTAGCATGTACAGGGCTCTCAGTTCAATTCCTGCTACTGATAAAATAGAATCTGCTCCTGGAGCAACTTAAACAAGCTGGGAGAAACAGGGTACATAAATATAGTAAATATTGCATTTTTATGTGACAGAAATTGCATGAAACATTGAGAACGAAGCTTTTATTCTTCATTTATCTCAGTTCGAGTATCTACAATGAATCTGATGCTGGGGTATAAAAAAGCACCTGGAAATGTCTCAAATTCAGCTTATAACAAAAAACAAAAAAATAATGGCAAAGGAGTAGATTCACCAAGAGATGTAGCTATCAAAAAAAAAAAAAACTCAGCTTATACAAGGGGAGGGGAACGCATATTTCAAGGATGAGACAACATTACCTAAACAAAGATACTAAATTATTATAGGCACGGTATTGCTTCTTTAAGTGCAGAAGGTTCGTGGGGGACATATCCAGGAAATCTAGGGAGGAAGGAGGGGAATGTCAGGACTTCAGATACTGAGCTGAGTCCTTAAAGAGGATTAGATGTTCACCTGAGCAACCTTGGGGAAAAGGATCCTAGCGGAAAGATCACCTGGTGTGAAGACAAAATTGTCAACAGCCTGGTTTGGTAAGCCTGAAATACAGAGGCTTCTGCAAGGCTACAATGAAGACCGGACTAACCAAAGAGCCCTAAAGGGGGTCAGGAAATCAGCATATATGATCCTTTTTCCCCCACATGATGAGAAACTGCTTTACACAGAATTGAGAAAAGAAAACTAATGATGTCACCACATAAAATCAAAAGGCGACTACCCAGTTAGAAAACTGGCCTCTCTTCAGGAAAATACTAAAGAATTGCATTCAAGCCCACCTGGGAGTTTACTGAGTATCATTTAGAAAGACCCATTCAAGAGTCTTTATCAAAGAGAAGGCCTTAAGTAACAGATGGCGTTTTCCAAGTCGTGCTGAAAGGTCTCTAATGTTCAAGATAATCAAGGTTTTATTAAGTCAACTTACTTAAAAGGTGTGTCACAGGGGTGGAGCAAAAGAGGAGGGGCTTAAAAATTACCACATATGTATATATAAACAAGTAACTCTTCATGAAGCGAAGGCTAAAATCCCCACTTGAAATTCTACCTCTCAAGTAGATGGTAAAAAGACGTCCTACCAGAACCAATTCTCAAAGACAGATAGGGTGGGAGAGGGGAGGATTACACAGAAGACACAAATATAAAGGGGGGGGGGGGTGACAACCTACCCAACAACCCATAATCCTTTTGGCAGTCTCTTGAGGAAATCACACAACTCAGACATAAAGGCAGGAAAACCATGTCATCCTTAACTCCAGAAGCTAACTACCAGACACCGGCCAAGGGGGATATGATTACAGACGCGATTCCCCAACTCAAGGACAGAATACCGTCCCCAAACGGTGCCCAAGGGGAAGGCGAGACCGCTCGCTGTCGGTCCGAGGACTGGGCAGCAGACACCCAAGGCCAGCCCCGAAGGGGTCACTGCCCCCCCCCCCCCCAGGCTAGGCCGCGGAGGCCAAGGGCAGAGGGCCTGAGCCACCTCCCCTCCCGCCGCGACATACACCCTCCCCTACCTGATATGGCGGCGGCGGCTCCTGATCTGGCTCCGTCCCCTCGCCAAAGCTAGCCCGGTCGGACTGAGACTCGTGAAGCAGGGAGATGTCATCCGAGGTCGGGGATTTGAGGCAGTTCCCCATCTTCCGGGGCTGGGGTGTGTGCGTGCGACCTGGGGGGAGGAAGAAAGCTGGGACCCGGTCTCTCGCACACTCAGCGGCCAGCGAGCTCGGCGCCGCGGGGTCCGAGGCGGCAGGCCCGGGGGCTCAGGCGGCGGCTCCCCCGCGCCCCGGCGCCGCCGAGGGGCCGCTCATGCCAGCCCCCGGGGCAGGGGGCGCGAGGCTAGGCCGCGGGCTGCGCAGGGGTCGTGCCGGGAGCCTGAGGGGGGCGGGGGCGGGGAGACCGAGCGCTTCCCCCACCCCGCCCCCCGCGGGGCGGCGGCGGCCACGGGGCTGCTGGGCCTAATCCAGGTCAGGAGCGGGGGGCGCGGCAGTCGCGGCTGCCTCAGCTGCTGCCTCAGCTGTTGTTGCCCCTGCCGACGCTGGAGCCGCGGCCCGGGGCCTCATCCTACTCCGCCTCAGCGCGGCGGCAGCAGCCAGAACGAGGCCAGCCGGGCCTACGTCACGCCGCCGTGCGTGCTCCGGCCCCGCCCAGGGCTCCGCGCGCCCCGCCCCCAGCGGGGCTGTGAGTTTAAGGTCCTGACTGGGTACCTGCCCGGCTCCGGCTCCTTCGGCGTCCCTTTGGCATCCTGCCTGAGCCCCGCTCGGCGGCCTGAGGTCGCTCCCTCACCTGCGCAGCGTCCTCAGAGACTCTTCCCCCTGCCTGCCAGGTGACGTTTCTATGCCCGCAGCTCAATGGATCAGGCCGGTAGCTGAAGTGTTTAAATAGCTTCTCGTGCCGGGCTTCTCCTGGAAGTGCACGCCTTTAATCCCAGCACCCCGGGGGCAGAGGCAGGCGGATCTCTGTGAGTTCAAGGCTAGCTTGGTTTACCAGAGCAAGTTGGAGGACTGGCTCCTTAGCTACTGAAAAAAATAGCTTCTCCTTTACCCTTTCAGAATAAAGTCCACACTCATTAATGGCACACCCTACTTTCCTATCTTTTTTTTATCCTCCCAGCATCACACAGCCAAGAGATTCTCCGATTGTTCCGTTTCTTTCCCATCCCACCACCCTAAACTGAGCTATCCCAACACTTCTGTTTCCCCGCATTCATCATTGCTCCCACCCCACCCTTTGAACGTTTGAGGTGGTTTTTGTTTTTGAATGCCATATAATTGCATTTGAAATATACAATCTTGCTGGGCGGTGGTGGCGCAGTCCTTTAATCCCAGCACTCGGGGGGCAGAGGCAGGCGGATCTTGGAGAGTTCAAGGCCAGCCTGGTCTACAAGAGCTAGTTCCAGGACAGCTAGGGCTGTTACACAAAGAAACCTTGTCTTGAAATAAAATAAAATAAAATAATAAAATCTCGGATGGCTTCTCAGTACTGCCCACAGAATAATCTCAAGAAATCTCTATCTCCCCAGGCAGTGGTGGCACAGGTCTTTAATCCCAGCATTTAGGAAGTAGAGGGAGGTAGATCTCTTGAGTTCAAAGACCCAGGCCAGCCTGGACTACAGAGTGAGCTCCAGGACAGCCAGGGCTACACAAGAGAAACCCTGTCTTGAAAACAAATGAACAAAGAAATATCTATCTCATTAGCAGTATTTCCCCCTCTTTGATAAATTCCAAGATGGCCAACGTGCTTTTAATTATACCAAAGACTGCTCCCTCTGGCTGGGGTTTCCACAGATAAACTACTCCTGCCCGTCTACCTCTCATTGGGCTAATCATTATTCCCATACATGCTTCCCGAACTCAATTTCATTTCCCTTGGGAAGCTTTTTCTGACCCTCCAATCTGGGTTAGTTGTCTCCTGAGTTCACAGTCTCTGTGCTTTTTGTCAGGTGGATCAAACTGAATTATCTGTCCCTTCCCTGGGTAAGGCCTGGCTTGTTGCCTCTGCAGACTCTTCAGCACTTGCAAAGAAGACAGATGAGGGTGTTCTCCACAGTTGTTCTTTCAACAAGAAGGCAAGGGTTGACCTTGACCTGTTTCAATTCACCTTTATTGATTTATTATTATTCTTTTTGTCAGGCCCTAGGCCAGCACAACTGATTTGTAAAACCTGGCTCGTGTCTGATAAAGCCAGGTTCATCAAGAACAACAAATAAACCCCTCCCCTGAGGTTTGAAGGGAAGTCTGTCCAATGATGTCATTTGGGCGAGCAAAGGTCAGGAAGGATTTTGAGAGGTACTACCCTTTTACTTTCAATCCTAACTCTACAAAAATCACTAACTCAAAGTGCACGCAGATTCTATGTTAACAGCATAGAATTGAATGCCTGTAATTCAAGCATTCAGAGGGACAAGGCAGGAGGATGGCCTGTTCAAGGTTAGCCAGTGCTACTTAACAAGAAAATCCTGCCTTAAAAAAATTTCTGTATTTCAATTTAGCATTTTTTTTTTTTTATTTTGGGAGACAGAGTCTCACTATGTAGCTCTGGCTGTCCTGGATCTCCCTACCTAGAACAGGCTGCCCTTGAACTCAAGAGATCCACCTGTTTCTGCCTCCCAAGTGCTAGGCTTAAAGGTGTGCATGGCCACACCTGGCTTCTGACCAGTTTGTTTTAAAGACGGAACCATGAGCTGGGCATGATGACACATGCCTGTTATTCCAGCACTTGGGAGATGGAAATAGATTCAAGCTCACCTTCTGATTCATAATGAATCCCAGGCCAGACTGAGCTACATGAGAGCCTTTGGTCAGTAACTCATCCCCACCAAAAGATAGTCTCACTAAGTAAGTAGCTCAGGCTGGCCTGAAATTTCACATTGTTTTGCCTTTTAGCCTCCCCAAATCCTGGGATTATAGATGTGTGGCCTTACATCCAACACTCTTTGTCTTTAGTCTATGTGTTTCTTACCTTGTTCCTACGAGTTTGTGTGTGTGTTTGTGTGTGTGTATATATATATAAATATATGCATCATATGCCATATATGTGATCTATAAATATATACTCACTTCTTCATAAAGGTACAGTTTTAGGCCCATGTGTCTGGTGAGAAAACTGGTGTGTGTTTCCTTGAGCCTACTACCATTTCAATTAGAGAACAGTACTAAAATATTAGTCACCCTCTCACTTGGCAGAAGTTCAAGACAGGTGTTTGTTACTTGTAAACCACCATAGAGAGGATGATTTTGCAACAGCAACAGCACCTATAGGAAAAGAAAAAGAAATGTAAGCCTGGTGTATGGTGCAGACCTAAATCCTGATAGTCGGGATTGCTATGAGTTTATGGCAAGCCTGGGCTACATAAGGACACCCAATCTCAGAAAGGGAAGAAAGAAGGGGGAGAGGGAGAAAGAACTAGCTTCGCAAGCTTGACAACCCGGGTTCTATCTCTGGAATCCACATAAAAGCCAGATGCAGAGATTCAGTGGTGTAAACCCAGCACTCCTACAATGAGATGAGCAGCAGAGACGGGACAACAAGGAAGCTGGGGTATGCAGCCTGGCGGCCATGAGAAGGAGGAACCTGCCTCAGCCAGGTGGGAAGCAAGACCGGACTCCCGAAACTTGTCCTCCGGTTTCTGCAGGATCGCTGTGTCGTGTCTCACCCGTCAGACACAGACACGATTTTTTCCCCCAAGACAGGGTTTCTCTGTGTGGCCTTGGCTATACTGGAACACTCTCTGTAGTCCAGGCTGGCCTCAAACTCCCAGAGATTTTTCTTCCTCAGCCTCCTGAATGCTGGGATTAAAGGTGTGTGCCAGCACCACTTGGTAACAACCTCATCTTTTACTTCAGGTGTACAGCCTTTCAGAGTGCCTCTTCAACAGCTTATATATACAGCTTAAAAATAATTTTTTTTTTAAAAAACTGAGTGGTTATTGATGTTGGTAATACGCTGCATATTCCACGATGATCCCTTAAGACCAGAACGGGGTTGGAAATTCCTTTCGCCTCCATGAGGTCACAGCCATTGTAAGGTCACAGCACAGCACATAAAGGCTGCATTTGTGATAATGCTGTGTGTTATCTCCTACTGTGTTGTCCGTCCTCTAGGGCAGCGCCACGCGCTCTACACGGTACTTCAAACTAGCAGCTAGGTTATGGGTGGGTCTTTGCATCTCTTATAGTTTTTCTTCTTTTTGTTATTTTAGAAAATACTGCCAGGCAGTGGTGGAGCACACCTTTAATCCCAGCACTCAGGAGGCAGAGGCAGGTGGATCTCTGTGAGTTCGAGGCACGCCTTTAATCCCAGCCTGGTTTACAGAGCAAGTTCCAGGACAGCCTACCTAATGTCTGCCCTAATGTGTTAAACTCCCCATGTGCATAGCCTCCAAGTCGGGTGGGACAATGGGATTAACTCCCTAAATTGGTGTTTTATATCCCATCTAAACTTCCTTCACTAATCTGCTAAATTTAGAGATACTAACTCCTCTACATAGTGGGCAACCAGCTCACTAAGAATGACATGGAGACTTATTACTTATTATTAATTATGAAAGCTTGGCCTTAGCTTAGCTTAGGTTTGTTTCTTTTTTTAATATTTTATTTATTTATATTATGTATACAATATTCTGTCTGTGTGTATGTCTGCAGGCCAGAAGAGGGTACCAGACCTCATTACAGATGGTTGTGAGCCACCATGTGGTTGCTGGGAATTGAACTCAGGACCTTTGGAAGAGCAGGCAATGCTCTTAACCACTGAGCCATCTCTCCAGCCCCCTTAGGTTTGTTTCTAACTAACTTTTTTTTTGTTTGTTTTTCAAGACAGGGTTTCTCTGTAGCTTTTGGAGCCTGTCCTAGAACTAGTTCTTGTAGACCAGGCTGGTCTCGAACTCACAGACATCCGCCTGCCTCTGCCTCCCAAGTGCTGGGATTAAAGGCGTGTGCCACCACCGCCCCTAACTAACTCTTATAACTTAAATTAGTCCATATTTTTTTTTAACCTACGTTCTTCCATGCGCTCGTTACCTCATCTCCATTTGCCCATCCTATTTCTTCCCTGTCTGGCTGGCAACTCCATCTTTCTTCCCAGAGTTCTCTTTGTCCAGAAGTTCCCACTATACCTCCTGCCTAGCTAATGGCTAATGATCAGTTAGCTTTTTTTGTTTGTTTTTGGTTTTTCGAGGCAGGATTTCTCTGTATATCAGCCCTAGCTTCTCTGGAACTCGCTTTGTAGACCAGGCTGGCCTCAAACCCACAGAGATCTGCCTGTCTCTGCCTCGCCTCCAGAGTGCTGGAATTAAAGGCATGTGCCACCACTGCCCTGGCCAGGTTAGCTTTTTATTAACCCAATCACAGTATAAAGGAATGTTCCACAGTGCTTCTTTTTCCAGATTTATTTATTTATTATGTATACAATGTTCTGCCTGCAGGCCAGAAGAGGGTTCCAGATCTCATTTTATAGGTGGTTGTGAGCCACCATGTGGTTGCTGGGAATTGAACTCAGGACCTCTGGAAGAACAATCAGTACTCTTAACCACTGAGCCATCTCTCTAGCTCTCCACCACACTTCTAAACTCAGAAAACACTACCCTCTAAAGTCTGTAAATACAGAAAGTTTCCTTGTTCTACAGGTAGCTTGTGGTCAGATCTCCTCTCCCAGCTTCCTCCTCTTCCACTGTTGGCTTTATTAAGCACTCACCTCAGATCCATCCAGAGCATCTCTACCAGACCTGCGATCTTTATTATTCAAAACAGTTGGCCTGTGAGATGGTTCAGCTGGTAAGGTGCCTGCCACCAAAACCGATCCCCAGAGCCCATGTGGTAGAAAGAGAAAACCAACCCCCACAGGCTGTCCTCTGACCTCCACCTCCACCATAGCATGTACACACACACCAGGCTAATGTGCGGTACCACACCAGCTACAGCCTCATACAGCTCATGATTTCATGATTACTACATCCCTCGATTTCATAATTTTCTCTCCCTCTTGCCTTAATCTCCTGTTGTTCAAGCACACAAAACCCATCCCAAATGTTACCAGCCGTCACCGAGTGACCTAGAAGTGAGTGCGCTCTGATTAAGAGGCTGGGCATGCATGAGTGACGCACACCTTTAGTCCTAGCTATTGGGAAAGCTGAGTCAAGAGAGCTGCTCCGGCTTAGGAAATCCTGGCCAGCCTAGAAAACTCAGCAAGGCTTCCATTTAAAACATGACCAAGGACTGTAAAGGTGCAAAAGTCAAAGGCAGCTACTGCTTACTAATCAGGTCAGTCCTGTTTCTGCATAGCTGCCAGGACAGCTGTGATCTTGGAGTAGAACAAAGGGGTGGAAATCAATTACAGATCTGCTTCACTGAAGGCAATGACACTTAACCAAAACCAAAGAAAAAAAAAAGACCCTATATTAGCTATAGAAAATGTTGTTTCTTTGCAGAACTATGGATTACACCTAGGGTCTTGTGTATGCTGGGCAAGCTCTCCACCATTGAGCTACATCTTTAGACTTTTAAAATTATATTTATTTTCTCCAGGCGGTGGTGGCGCACACCTTTAATTCCAGCACTTGGGAGGCAGAGGCAGGTGGATCTTTGTGAATTTGAGGCCAGCCTGGTCCTAGGACAGGCTCCAAAGCTACAGAGAAACCCTGTCTCGAAAAACTAAAATAATAATAATAATAATAATTTGGAGACCATCCTGGGAAGCACTGGGACTCTGCTTTGACAAACAAATGCCAGGTGTGGCACTTAGGAGGCTTATAGGCCGTTCCAGCTTCATAGTGAACATGAGGCCTTCCTGGGCTATTTGAGACCCCCGTCTCAAAACAAAACAACCCAAGAGAATTGTTTTGGTTCATACCTACAATCTCAGCACTCATGAGGTTGTGGTCAAAGAGAAATATTGGCCTACCCTGGGCTACATAGGAAGTTCTAGGCAAACCTGGGATACAGTGTGAGATCTTGTTTCCTCAAAAGCCAAATAACGACAAAAACAAAATGACAAAAAAGGAAACAGCCAGTCTTAACGGGCTATGTGAAAACAGCAGGACCATCTGGGGGAGCCTCACGTGAGCTGACTGAGGAAGAAAATTACCTACCAGAGCGAATCTTCAGTATGGGGAAGCATTCCTGTTCTGGGAACGAACAGGTGTCAGTGCTGAGTCTCGAGGCTTTTCAGGATGGAGCTGCAGGCTTGCTTGGGAGCAGTGTCGCAGTTGCATGTGGAAAGTCTTTGAGAACTGCTTAGAGAAAAACCCAGGGTCTCCAAGCGTATCGATGAGTACACAATGCCCAGGTACATCAGGAGCCACAAGAAATCTTGAGCCAGCTCCTCTGATATCTTCTGAATTGCTATGCTTGTGAGAAGGAGGGACTGTTGTTTAAAATGCACATTTCAAGAGCTTGGTTATTAGCTGGGTCTGTTGGAGCAGCCGTGTGAGTCTAGCTACTCAGTGGTTGAGGCAGGAGGATTACAAGTTGAAGCCCCGTCTGTGCTGTGACCGTGAGTTCAAGGATAGCCTGACCAAGGCACTGAAAGAAAGCCCATCTAAAAATAATCAAGTCTGGGGCAACCCACTTTGAGGTTGGCTCCCTGTGGCACTCTCTCTGGCCTCAGGAAGCTGCTTCTCTTCCTCAGTAAACTCTGCTTTTCTGTTAAAACAACAACAACGACAAAACAAACAACAAGCCCTACCCGTGGTGTACACACTAGGAAGTGGAGATAGGACCAAGGTCATCCTCAGCTATACAGCCTGGGCTACGTAAGATCCTACCTCAAACAAGGCGGCTGGAGGTACAGCTCAGAGGTGGGTTAGCAGGTATTAGAACCCCCCCCCCACACACACACATACATACAGTCACATACTTTTTGCTTTCTATTGAGACTATTCTAATAAATTCTTCTATGAGTGATGTTTTTTCCAGTACCAAAGCTGCTGTTTCTCCACCCAGACTACCTCTTTTATCTAACCATAGATCAGGAGTTGTAGTAACTTTTAGAGAGGCCTGTGGCTCAAGGAGGACCCTTGCCTGGGCTTTTGCTGCAGTGGAGGGGGATGCTGGAAAGATGCTGATGCAATTCTGGAAGCATTGTGACATCTCTGACTGTACCCGGAACTTGGTCTGTGGCCGGGTGAGGTCACTGAGGTATGAATGCATGGTATCTGGAATAAGACACTCAGGAGGTTCATCCAGGACTACAGAGGACTCACCAAGGGTGAGGAGGCAGCAGTGTTTGTAAACTCTTGATGAGGATGACGCTGAGCTCCCAGGAGAGGTTTCTTAGCAACTGGTATGGGAGTTGACAGGAACAGGAACACAGCCGCAGATGGGAAGGGGAAAAGTGAATGTCAGAAAAAGACAAGTCCCAAGAAAACTCAGAGAAGAGTTGAGAGGAAGCCTTGTAGACTTGAGTGATCTCCTCAAGAATCGCTTCAAAATGAAGACTGTGGATATAGCCTAGTGGTAAAACACTTGTCTAGCGTGCTTAAGGTTCTGTCTCCAGCCCCGCAGGAATAACAAAGTAATATGGACCCTGATATGGAAAGATTTTCTCTTTTATTGTTGAGATTATAATTACAGCAATTCTCACTTCCCCTGTCCCCGCTCAAGTCCTCCCATATGCCCCTTCTTTCTCTCTTCCTAATTCATGACCTCTTTTTTTCATTAATTGTAGTTACACACGTATATGTATATACACATATATTTCTAAATGTAACCTGCTCGGTTTGTATCATGTTATTCGTGTATGTTTGCAGGGTTGACCATTAATTGGTGTGCTCTTCCCCATTTTGCCCACTCTCAGCATTCCTTAGTTGCTTGTAGTTCTTTGTGTAGGGACTCACATGGACTCGTGGGCTCCCCATCCCACCCCACCCACTTTGGAATGTCTATTGTTGTCCTGGTTCAGCTCCTGTTTAGGCAGTCACGGTGATACTTTGAGTATAGTGTCGGACATTCCTAGGAGACACAGACTCACAGCAAATTCCCTAAACCCCTGCCTCTAGTCTTTACCACAACTCTTCTACAATGTTCCCTGAGCCTTAGACGTAAGAGTATATCCATCGGGACTGGGCTCTGTAACACTATAATTTGACTGGGCAAGGGCTTTGACTTATTCATTACTCTGTCTTGCAAATAGTGTCTAGCATCGTTATAACTGTAGATACTGTTATGTATGAACAAAACAAGAATATCTTTGGATGTGTTTATTAAATTTTATTATGTTTTATGTGTATGAGTATTTCCCTGTATGTACATCTGTGCACCACTTGTGTGCCTGGTGCCTATAGAGGCCAGAAGAGGACACTGGGTCTTCTGGAACTGGAGTTACAGAATACCGTGAGCTGGCACGTAGGTTCTGGGAACTGAACTTGAGTCCTCTGGAAGAGTGTGGCCAGTTAACCTCTAAGCCATCTCTCCAGCCCTAGGATGTACTTATTCAAAGAATTAAGAAAAGGAAATGCTATGTGTTTGTTCTTTCTCTCATTGAAACATTAAGGAAAGGACACATACATGTTCACAGAGACTGGGATTTAAGAACTTACAGAGAACAGTCAACAAAACAATGGAAGGAAACAAAAAAGGCTTATCTGATAGGGAGCCGAATTGCTAGCACTGTGAACCCTCCTCCCAAGGATTATGGGTTCAAAATGTGTTGTGCAATGACAAAAACATTAAAAAGTCATGATGCAGGTATGGGTGGAACATTATGTTTGCTTGCCAAACTCGTTCCTGACAAATGGGCCTCTGTATTTCAAGACGGGAAGCAACAGTCCTCGAAGCTTTCAGACAAGAAATAAGCTCAAGATGCAGAATGATTTGCTTAGTGTTTGAGCAGTAAGTAACAAAACACATTAGAAAGACAAGATGTGGGGAGAAGAAATGGAAAACAGCCTCTTGCCTGCGTCCACAGGCTCTGCTCCGAGTTTATTAAGGGAACACTAACAATGAGGCACGCCAGCAGGTTGAGCTGCACAGTTTGTATGTGCTGTAAAGGTGCCTGGCTCGGGGAACGAGAGGCAGCTGCAATTCAGAAGTTATTCTCCAGACTCCTGAGACTGCCCAGAGGGCGGAGTCTGCCCATGTGCCCACTGCACGCTGTTCCTGTTTCTACAAAGGCATTGCAGAATATGGCAGAGATCCTGCCGTGGGTAATGGGGCAGGCCGCTCATTAGTGTGTTGGGGTCTAACCCCTTAGCGGCCACAGAAGTCTTTTTCTCCAGGAGCACTAGAGTCAGACTCAACATGTTGCCTTGACAGAACCACATGAAAAGCTATGACTAATACATGTCATACACAGCCTATTTTCTAGCCTTGCTCATATTGTTGAAAGATAGCGCTTTGGGTGTTGGTACACACACAGGACAGTTCATGACCTTATCTTCCTCTAATCCTACTGTCAAGATTTGATGAAGGGAGAGAAGCTACTTACACAAGTTTTTCTAAGACCCCTACAAATGGACTGTGACACTTACACACCCAATAGATCACACACACACATGACTTCAAAATAAGGAACATGGAATCGGAAACATTGGGGCCATAAAAAATCGCCAAAGGGTAGATATGAGATTTTTTTCAATCACTCTTCCTTATCTCTGACTTGGGAAAATGATGAAAATAATTTCTAAGGAATTTGTCCTCCTCACACACCACACGAGTCACCAGAAATCAGTGTGTCTAGAGCACACCAAGCTCTCAGCACCTCTGCCTTCATGCCTGGAAGTTCTCATAAGTTAGGGGATTTTCTTTGTTTTTGCTGAAGACTGAACTCAGCATTATTTTCCCCCAGCGCTACATGTCAGAACTCTATCTGCATTACAGCAATTTTCTCCTCCCTTTAAAACACAGTTCTTGAGCTTCTTTTTTAATCTTTTTTATTTAATTGATATTTATTGAGCTCTACATTTTTCTCTGCTCCCCTCCTACCTCTCCCCTCCACCCATGCTCCCAATTTACTCAAGAGAGCTTGTCTTTTTCTACTTTCTTCTTCCCATGTAGATTAGATCTATGTATGTCTCTCTTAGTGTCCGCATTGTTGTCTAAGTTCTCTGGGATTGTGGTTTGTAGTCTGGCTTTCTTTGCTTTATGTTTAAAAACCACCTATGAGTGAGTACATGTGATAATTGTCTTTCTGTGTCTGGGTTACCTCACTCAATGTTTTCTAGCTCCATCCATTTTCCTGCAACATTCAAGCTGTCATTAATTTTTTCTGCTGTGTAATACTCCATTGTATAAATGTACCACATTTTCCTTATCCATTCTTCAATTGAGGGGCATTTAGGTTGTTTCCAGGTTCTGGCTATGACAAACAAAGCTGCTATGAACATAGCTGAGCACATGTCCTTGTGGCATGATTGAGCATCCTTTGGATATATACCCCAAAGTGGTATTACTGGGTCTTGAGGAAGGTTGTTTCCTAATTTTCTGAGAAGTTGCCACACTGATATCCAAAGGGGATGTACCAGCTTGCATTCCCACCAGCAATGCAGAAATGTTCCCTTTTGTGCTCGCTTCGGCAGCACATATACTAAAATTGGAACGATACAGAGAAGATTAGCATGGCCTCTGCGCAAGGATGACACGCAAATTCGTGAAGCGTTCCATATTTAAAAAAAAAAAAGAAAAGAAATGTTCCCTTTCCCCCACAACCTCTCCAGCATAAGTTGTCATCAGTGTTTTTGATCTTGGCCATTTTTACAGGTGTAAGATGGAATCTCAGAGTTGTTTAGATTTGCATTTCTTTACATTTCCTTAAGTATCTTTCAGCCATTTTAGATTCCTCTGTTGAGAGTTCTCTGTGTAGGTCTGTACTCCATTTTTTATTGGATTATGTGATCTTTTGGTGTCCAATTTCTTGAGTTCTTTGTATATTTTGAAGATCAGACCTCTGTCTGATGTGGGGTTAGTGAAGATCTTTTCCCATTCTGTAGGCTGTTGTTTTGTCTTGTTGACCGTGTCCTTTGCTTTACAGAAGGTTTTCAGTTTCAGGAGGTCCCATTTATTAATTGTTTCTCTCAGTGTCTGTGCTGCTGGGGTTCTATTTAGGAAGTGGTTCCCTGTGCCAACGCGTTCAAGTGTACTTCCCACTTTCTCTTCTATACGGTTCAGTGTGGCTGGATTTATGCTGAGGTCTTTCATCCATTTGGATTTGAGTTTTGTGCATGATGATAGATATGGGTCTATTTCCATTTTTCTACATGTTGATATCCAGTTATGCCAGCACAACTTGTTAAATATGCTTTCTTTTTTCATTTAGTAATTTTTTTGCTTCTTTATCAAATATCAGGTGTTCGAAGATGTGTGGATTGATATCCAGGTTTTCTATTCGGTTCCATTGGTCCTCCTGTCTGTTCTTATGCCAATACCTAGCAACCTGATCTTGATCCCTAAGGCCCATATGGCAGAGGGGTTGACTTCCGCCTATGTGCCATGACTTGCTTGTGTCCCCCCACACAATGAAAATGTAATTAAAAGCCAGGTGTGGAGGTACACATCTTTAATCCCAACATTTGGGAGGCAGAGACAGGTGGATCTCTATGAGTTTGAGGTTGGCTTGGTCTACAGAGTGAGTTCCAGAAGAGTCAAAGGCTATATTATGAGACCCTGCCTCAAAAATCATAAATCAACAAACGAAAAACCAAATGTACTTTAAAGAAAAAAAAGAAAGAAACCTGGGGAATGGAGAATAGTTCATCAGCTGAATGCTTTGCCTCACAGGATTGGTTTCCAGAACTTACACGGAGGCTCACAACTCTCTGGGAGTCCAGTTTCAAGGGATCTAACAGCCTCTTCTGACCTCTGAGGGCACCAGGCCCCCACATGGTGCGCATATACATATATAGGCAAAACACTATACACATAACAATAAAAATATTTCTTTAAAAGAAAACTCTGCTAAAAAAAGATGAAACTGGGGAGGAAAGGAAAGGGAGAAATAATGTAATTATAATCTCAAAAAATAAAGGAAATAATTTAAAAGATGAAGCTCAGTTCTCTGGGAAGCCTGCTCTGATATTTCTTTATCGACAGATATTTTATGTCCTCTGTACCCCCTTAGTATTTGGAACATGATGGTGACCATGTCTACTGTGTCTACTGACTTTTCTAGACTGGCTGTTTCTGGTAGCCATTCTGCTTGAATTTGACCAGATTCTGTGGTTTTGACTAACAAAATGTGGCAGAGGATGGGAAAGGTGTCACCCACCCACCTTTAATCCCAGCAGGTGGGAAGCAGAGGCAGGCAGATCTCTGTGATTTGGAAGCCAGCCTGATCTACATTAGCAAGTTCCCAGGCCTGCCAGGGCTACAAAGGTCATGGTGATCCTCTTGCCTCAGCCTCCCAGGTGCTTGGATTGCAGTCCTGGCTTGAATTCTTTAGTGAAAGCTGACAAGGCCTGGGGGTTATTGGTGAGGATTCACCACCAAGGAATTGTTTTTTTTTTCTTTTTTCTTTTTTTTGTGGTTTTTCGAGACAGGGTTTCTCTGTGGTTTTGGAGCCTGTCCTGGAACTAGCTCTTGTAGACCAGGCTGGTCTCGAACTCATAGAGATCCGCCTGCCTCTGCCTCCTGAGTGCTGGGATTAAAGGCGTGCGCCACCACCGCCCGGCTCCACCAAGGAATTGTTTTGGGCAGCTGGAGGAGTTTAATAACACACGAGCACCAGATTGTAGGCGTAGTTTTTCATTGGGACTGCCGGCTCCCAAACAACCACAGAGACTTAGTATTAAATATAAACACTTGGCTGATAGCTTGTGCTTGTTTCCAGCCAGCTCTTACAACTTAAATCAACCCATTTCTATTCATCTGTGTGCTGCCCTGAGGCTCCTTTACCTCATCTATGAACGCCCCCTGTTGCTTCTTCTGAGTCTGACTCAAGACTTCTCTGACTCCTCACTCCTTCTCAATATTCTCTCTGCCCTGAAAATCCTGCCTAGCTAGGAGCCAATCAGCTTTTTATTAACAACAAGAGCAACACATCTTCACAGTGTACAGAAGGATTATTCCACAGCACTAAATGAAGTTGTAGATCTTTCTGTTGAGTTTCCAAGCAGAAGTATCAGTTGGCTTTGTTTTTGTTTTCCAAGACAGGGTTTCTCTGTAGCTTTGGAGCCTGTCCTGGAACTAGCTCTTGTAGACCAGGCTGGCCTCCAACTCACAGAGATCAACCTGCCTCTGCCACCTGAGTGTTGGGATTAAAGGCATGTACCACCACCACCTGGCTCAAAAAAAAAATCTTTTAAGACTATGGTGTAAACAGTCTTTATCTCAGGATTTGTAAATTCAATGGATGTGGTTAAAGAATCTATAAAATCTGTAACAAAATTTGATTTGACATAAAACTTATAACAAAAGGCTTACAGTTAAAACATATACATAGGCGTGTGCCACAACCTCCTGGCACGTTTGTTTTTTTTTTAAAGGATAAACCTCACAGATAAAGCTGAAAAATCTTAGCCCGGTGGTGGTGGCAGGAGAATCTCTGTGAGTTCGAGGCCAGCCTAGTCTACAAGAGCTAGTTCCATGACAGGCCCCAAAGCTACAGAGAAACCTTGTCTTGAAAAAAAAAAGCAGAAAACTCTTAATCTTATAAAATCTACTAGTTTATTGTAAACTGTTAAAGAGAACATGCAAGTTAGTAGCCACCATACAAATGATCAAATTCTTTAATGTGTTCAGAACTGTACTTGTAGTTAGGCTAAGTACTAATATAATTAATTAGAAGAATAAGCTTTATTTAGTCTGCTACATATACTTTCAGAGTTAGGCCTAAAGCTAATAATTAAATCAGGTATATTTAATATGTAGATGATCTTCAAACTGCTGAATATAGCATTTAAAAGGTTTAATAAAAAAGCTTAAAGTCCAGGCCAGTCTGGTCTACAGAGCTAGATCCAGGACAGCCAGGGCTACACAAAGAAACCCTGTCTCAAAAACCAAAAAACCCACAAGCTTCCCACGATAGAGAGAAGCACCTGGCAGCCTTGCTTTAAGTGTGGCAAAGCTGGCCACTGGGTGAAAACTGCCCTCACCTTGCCTGCTGCCAGGACCCTGTCTAAACTGTGGATAAGCAGGACACTGCGGAGTTGATTGCCATACTGTGTCTAGACAAGGTGTAGGCCAGTCCCCCAAATTCCTCCTCCACAGGAAAGTCTGTTAGGCCTGGTGGGCAAAGATTGACCCTGCTGTGACCCTGCCCCCAATGACAATTGAGGTACCTAGGGTGATTGTCCAGGTAACTACCAAGTCTCTGTCATTTTTTTTCTTCTTTGGTTTTTCGAGGCAGGGTTTCTCTATAGCTATGGAGCCAGTCCTGGACCTTGCTCTATAGACCAGGCTGGCCTTGAACTCACAGAGATCCGCCTGCCTCTGCCTCCCGAGTGCTGGGATTAAAGGCGTATGCCACCATTACCCGGCTGTCTCTGTCACTTTTAATAGTTTCAGGACTTACTTGGTCTGTATTTCCTGCTTACTGAGGTGAAATTTCTCCTTCTCAGATCTCTGATGGTGTTGATGACCAGGCAAAGATAGCTTTGTCAGTTTGACAGCAGCAGCCGAGGCTTCAGCTGCCTTCTCATTCTCTTCATGTGTAAGAATCAGGGCTCAAGTCTCACTTTTCTAGACCTCCAGCTGAGAAAGACACAGTTTACCTTGCTACCAGACTCTAAAAAGAGATAAACTCACAAAACTGGTTTCAGAGTAACTCTTTACTATTCATTTAGAGGAACTTGCTTTACTGTGGCTGCTGTCAGTGATCAGCCACCTCTGTCTCATGGCAAATAGTAACTGGAATAGAAAAAGTTTAAAGTTTATGTAATTCTAAAGGTATAAGAAAGTGACTTAAGGTATATAAAAAAGGAAAAGTGTAGCAGTGGTGGGTGGTACGCCTTCAATCCCAGCACTCAGGAGGCAGAGGCAGGCGGATCTCTGTGAGTTCGAGGCCAGCCTGGGCTACCAGAGCTAGTTCCAGGACAGACTCCAAAGCTACAGAGAAACCCTGTCTCAAAAACAAAAACAAAAAAACAACCAAATTCCTGTAAGCTTCAGGGAATTGGCTTGAATCCATCTCTCACAGATCATATGGACTCCAGATAAGTACTGCCCATCAACAACAGCCTGTTTTCTACCTACCTATTCCCGAGGGTGGGATCTCCTCCTTTCTTAGTTCTGGGACTCCCTTCCCCAACTACCAGGAGCATGGGCTAAAAGTTTCAAATGTGCACCTAAGAAACTATTCCCCTAAACTCCTCAACTTTACTTCCTGTCCCTAACACATGTTCCGGCAGATTTTTGATTGCAGCCTGCATATCCCTAGCCCCAGATGGTCCTGCAGAGCCTGGACAGCAAGAGAAACAGCCTGCCT
The DNA here is from genome assembly GCF_037038515.1 of Microtus pennsylvanicus. Lineage (NCBI taxonomy): Eukaryota > Metazoa > Chordata > Mammalia > Rodentia > Cricetidae > Microtus > Microtus pennsylvanicus. Next base: position 45,403,150 of record NC_134591.1, read on the forward strand.
TTCCTGGACTTGACCATCACTCCAGCTGTTTGGTTCCCTAACAATGACACCCCAATGTCATCAAGGAAGTAGTCACAGATGAATCAAACCCTTTGCCATTTATTATTGTTTAGTTTATTTATTAGTGTTAAGTTTCAAACGCGGGACAAACAGCTGAGGTAACTACTTAACGTATCAAAGCGTACCTGGCTGCCAGGTTCTCCCAGCACCCCTCAGTCCTAACTGTTACAGGGTGTGGCTGCAAATCCCTTCTCTACCATGAACTCTCCAGCTCAGGAGCTCTTCCCTAAATAATCCAGACCTTGGTTTCCTGCCCCTTTTTGTACCTTTGGCCTCCAGACTGCTGTACCTGGTTCCCTTCCCCTCTCTGTCTCCCCACATGGCCCTCCTCAGCCTGGTCACATCCCCTTTCGACTCCCAGACGTCCCAGTGTCTATCTCTGTTCTCCCTTTATAAAGCTACAATAAACTTCCTCCTCCACCATACCTAGGGGCAGTCATGTCCTTTACTTTTTTTTCATTCAAGACCCTGTTTCAAACACACACACCAATCAAGCAAAAGAAAACCTTCTAAGACCTTAGGGGTACTAAAAGCAAAGCTGAAGAAGACTGTGACTCGTGCCCGTGATACCTAAACAGGGGGATCGCTGTGAAGTGTGAGACTATCCTGGGCTATAGAGTAAGATCCAGTCCCCAAACAAGTAAAGATCATTTCTAAACCAATTCCAAGGGAATAGTGTAAGGTTTTATGTGCTTTAGAGACCCTTCCTGCTAAGCGACCTGGCATCTCCTAGGTGTGTCCCCACATCAGCTTCACAGGGCCCATATTGAGACTATAAAAGACATTGATGGTATTTCCCCCCCCAAGCTAGTGGAGTGGAGTATATTGATATGCAGAAACTCCCCGATTTTTAAAAAGAATTCATTAGTTCCCTCTGAGACCCACAGACACAATACAAAACAAAGAGTTTTCTGGATCCCCACCTACCATGGCCAAAACAGACTGCAGAAGTACTCAGTGACAAAAACGGGCTGTTTCTTAAGGGAATGGTGAGCGACTCACAGAGCCAAGTCCAGTCACAAAGGCTTATTCTTAGAGAGCGGAGAGCCGCTGTAATTAAAGAGCCAGCCAGCAGATCTGGCCAGACTTCAGAATGTCTTGTTTCTTTGTTTAAATTTACTTAATTTGTTTCCATCTTTTCAGTGCCCAGGACTAAACCCAGGACCTTGTGCCTTCTAGGCTAGCTAGCTCTACCACTAAGCTAACTCCCCAACCCCTATTTTTAAAAAAATAATAATAAAAAATTGTTTTTTAAAAAAGCAGTGTGTGTGTGTGTGTGTGTGTGTGTGTGTGTGTGTGTGTGTGTTCAGAAGACAACTTGCAGGAGCTGGTTCTCTTTCCACCATGTGGGTTCTGAGGACTGAACTCAGGTCATCAAGCTTGGCAGCAACACCCTTACCCGCTGAGTCATCTTTTTGTTTGCCTAAGTTTGTTTTGGAAGCAGGCTATCAGTGTAGAACTCACTGGGCAGGTCAGAAGGCCTTTGAACTTTTTGAACTTGATGAAATCCTCCTGACACCCTCTCCCTTGTGCTGAGATTATAGATGTGTACCACCATTTCTAGCAATAGATTAAGGAAAGTCTGCTGAGTGTTAATGTACTTTAAATTTTTAAATTCTTTTTAGTGTGTGTGTGTGTGCACACGCTCGTGCATTTGCAGGGGTCCACAGAGCCAGAAGAGGGCATTAGTCAGACCATCTGGAGCTGGAGTAATGAGCGGTTGTGAGCCACCAACGCATGGCTATTGGGAAGAGCAGCAAGTACTCTTTACTAGTTAAAGTTTGTGTTTTCTTCCACTACCCTCTTGAACCGGAGAGTTAATTACCTTTTATCTTACCTCTATCTCAGAACTGTAGTTTAGTGTGTAAAGAGAGGTAGCATCTCTTTAGTTCAGTCTTCTAGCTGAAAGGGATCATACTCACCAAGTACGATTTTAGGAGCTGTGTCTGGACCCTAGCCCACATGGTAAGCTAAAGACCTGAGCCCTGAGTCTTCTGCTGTAACTGTCTGGGTCTACTGGGTGGGCCTTCTGAGCTGAGTGAGCTTTGCTTGTGAAAGTTACATAAATAATGTGATAACGTGTGGGTAGAAGGCGGAAGTGATGAAACATGAAAGATAGCAGGACGTTGGGCAAGTTGGGACCATGTATCTCCCCCCCCACACCTCTTTTCTGTTTTTGACAGAGTCTCATGTAACCCAGGTTAGCCTCTCACTTGCTATGGGGCCGAGGCTAGCCTTTAACTGTAGATGCTCTTGCCTTCATCTCCCAAGTGCTGAGATTAAAGGCATGGGCCACTACTTAGAGTTTTCTCTCCTACCCTTGATTCTGGGTGGTTATGCGTGGCTGGACAGTCCACTCTCAAATAATCCAGGGACTTCTACTTCCTGAGAGCCCTGAACCATTGCACTCTTCTGCAGGTCCCATTAAAACTACATGTATGGAGAGGAGGGGGCCAAATAAAGCCGGTTTCCTAGTTATTTCTGCCCCCGTGCAAAGCAAAGAGATACTATGGAATAAATGACACGGAGTGACCCCATAACATCTTGACTGTTTTGGAGGGAACAACATATTGAGTACACGGGGAGAGAGCGGTGGGTTGTTGTTGGGTCTCTTTAAGAGGACTCCCTGTGTCCCTGTTGACTTCATAGTTGATTCACCTAGTTCACTGAATTCCTGACCCACCCCCAAGCTCAGAGAGCCCACTACCGTCTAAACTCCATAAAGAACAGCCCTTGTTCTGAAGGTTCCATAGATCCGTCTCAGCTTCCCCTGTTGAGAACGGTCAGTGTTAGAGGAGCCGATCACTGGAAATCTGTCTGAGCACATCAGTCTATCAAACTTAATCTTTGTTGCTTAAGAACCCTGGGTCTGTTTCCATTCTAGGGCTATTTCCCCAGATTGGGCACCATAAAGGGAAGTTGGTGACCTTGTGGGTCATCTTATCTTGTTTTTGAGATAGGTTACTGTGGTGCAGCTAGCCCAGGCAAGCCTGTAGCTCATTCTGCAGCCCTCTTCCGCCTCTGCCTCCACGTTGAGCACAGCACCTACCTTCTGAGGGACTTCCTAGCTTTGGTCTACAGTTCAATGCATCTGGACATTTCTCGGATGACAGGAATATGCATAACTAAGAACTCAGTTTTATTTTTCTTTTGTTTGAGACAGGATCTCACTCCATAGCCAAGGCTGATCTCAAACTCAGTACTCCTCTGCCTCTTTACCCAAAGCATTGAGATAGCAGGTATGTGCTTCCAGGTCCAATTGCAATGCATGTTTCTGAAATAGGTCATGTGGTTCAGCTTTACATCCAGTTCCTCCTTTATGTGAAGAATTTGTTTCTCAGCTTTTGGCCTGATCTAGCAGAGTATGTACATCTATGTTCTCATCAGTTTACTAAATATATAAAAAAGCCTGGTTTATACTGTTGAGGTATAAAATAATAATACATGAGACACTCAGAACAATGTCAGACAGACACTGAATTGGAGCTTAGTGTCTCTTTAAGAGGACTCCCTGTGTCCCCGTTGACTTCAATTGGAGATTGAATATATATATTCAATCTCTGGCTGTCCTGGAACTCTGTGTATAGACCAGACTGGCCTGGAACCCACAGAGATCCACTTGCCTTTGCCTCTCAAGTTCTAGGATCAAAGGTGTGTGCCACTATACCCTGCATTTTAAAAATATTTATTTTTTTTAATTTTATGTGTATGGGTGTTTTGCTTACATGTGTGTCTATGCACGTGTGTGCAGTGCCTACTGAGGTGAAAGTCAGACCCCCTGTAACTGGAGATAGACAGGTGTGAACACCCAGGTAGGTCCTGGGAATCAAGTCTGGGTCCTCTAGAAAAGCACACCATGCTCTTAATTGCTGAGCCTTCGCTTCTGCCCCATAAAATATTCCAATTCTGGGCAAATGGAAGATTGAATTGATACTTTTGCATCCAGTATTTCCCATAGTCAAAGGTAAAACATAAAACCCATAACCATGAGTGATTATTTGGGAGCAGGGGAGCAGGTGGTCAGGACAGGAAAACTCTGTCTATGGAAAAAGTCTTTTGTTTTCCCGTCCATTTGAATGACTCTGTAAGAGGGAACTTGAGTGTTGGAAACAGAGACAGTGCTGTGTCAAACTCTTTGTTCACAGCCGTCCCTATGCTGCATGTCTATGATGTGTTCTGATTTGTCTGCTTGTGAATATAAGCCTAATTTGATCGATAAACTGGTTGTTGTGTAAGGCTTGAAAGGATATCCAATGCATTTAAAAATATCTATTGCTATGTAATATGATAGATGTTTGCCTGTGTGCATGCCTATGTACTGTGTGCACTCTCAGTGTCCATGGAGGACAGAAGAGGGAGTTCAATCCCAAGGAACTGGAGTTACAGACCATTGTGTGTGGTCATGTGGATGCTGGGAATTGAATCCAGGTCTCTCCCAAATAATCACTCAGAAGATTAATATAAATTATAAATGTTCAGCCAATAGCTCAGGCTTATTACTAACTAGCCCTTACAGCTTAACTCATTTCTATTGATCTATGTGCTGCCAGGAGTCTTGTGGCTTTTACCTCTATCCCATTTTGTGTGTCTGACTTTTTCTCCAGCTGGTTGGCTAGTCTTCTAATTCTGTCTTTCCTCATCCCATAATTCTTAGTTTGGCTTTCCCGCCTAACTGTATCCTGTTCAGCTATTGGTCAGTAAGCTTGTTTATTAAACCAATCATAGCAACATGTATTCACACAGTGTATAGAATGATTATTCCACAGTATTTTTCTGTGGGACTAGTGATGGGTATAGTGGTATTTATACTGTGCTCACAATTCAATACCATTTCATTTCTAGGATATAAATGTTGGCCTAATCAAAGGGGAAAATGTCAAACTGTTAAATAGACATATTTTTTAAATTACTCTTTTATTTTCTTTAAAAAAATAGACTTTTCTTTTCCTGTCCTTTAGTTCTACTAATTTTTTTTTCATTGTGGGTTTCAAAAAAGAGAATTGGGTATGGTAGCACACACCTGTGGTCCAAGCTACTCAGGAAGTTGAGGTAGAAGGATTGCTTGTCCTCTGGATTTCAAGACTAGACTAGACAACACAGAGAGACCCAGCCCAAAATAAATAGAAGGGGAAACTGCATACATATAAGGAGGAAAAGACCTAAATAAAAACAAAGTTTAAACAGAAACACTCTCAATTAAAAAAAAAAACCCATAACCATGTATCCTTGTCTGCCCACAGATGAGTTTTTGCTACCTTACCTTTCTGGTCTTCTCTGTTTATACCTCCTTGGGTGTCCCTTCCCTTTGCTTCTACTTTCTTAGCTTTGATTCTCTCTCTCTCTCTCTCTCTCTCTCTCTCTCTCTCTTTCTTTCTTTCTTTCTTTTCGAGATAGGGTTTCTCTGTAGCTTTGGTGCCTGTCCTGGAACTCACTCTGTAGACCAGGCTGGCCTCGAACTCACAGAGATCCTCCTGCCTCTACCTCACAAGTACTGGGATTAAAAGGTATGCACCACCACCACCACCAGGCTATATTTTAAAACTTAGTTGTTTCTTTTGTAAGCTTTGATTCATATTTCAAACTCATAATTTATTCAAACAGCTTGAAGTAGTGCAGGCCTCTAAGTCTAGTTCTGTGGGAGGTGGAAGCAGGAGGATCAGAGTTCAAGGTCATCCTTAGTGACTAGCAAATTCAAGCCCAGTCAGGGCTACCAGAAGCCCTGTTGCAAGAAGGCCAAACAACAAACAAAACCAAACCTCAAAGGAGGAGGTGAAGGGCCTGGGTAATTTGTTTGAGGCGACTCCTTAATTTAGCAAAGCTTAATTGGACCCGGTTGGACTAGATGTCATGATTTTTAGGCATAGCAGAGACAGTCAAACTGGTTCTATAAGAAAGATCTGAAAAAAAAAAAAAGATCTGTAGTTGGGAGGTGATAGGTAGTGCACTCCTTTAATCCCAGCCCTCTAGAGGCAGAGACAGATGGATCTCTAAATTCGAGGCCAGCCTGGTCTACAGAGCGAGTTCCAGGACAGCCAGGGCTACACAGAGAAACCCTGTCTTGAAAAACAAAAATAAAATGTAGGCCAAAGGCTATTTTCAAGGGAAAACCAGAACAAACCCTATATGCAAATATTGGAGGATTTGAGAGTTCCCTGTGCTCTAAGAATAGTATTCAGAGAAGCTAGAATCTAGGGAGCGTTGTGTGAGTGGGCGCGAGTGGGGGGCAAGAGGGTGAGAGATGACCATAGTCGTGGGGTGTTGGACATGTAGTTCGGGGCCAAGGACCTGAATGCTGGGAAACATAGTTTGGACGTGGTCCAGGTGACAGTAGGGAGCCAGGTGGCAGTGGGAGCCACTGAAACAGGTTTCCTTTTCCTCTGTGTTTTTCATCAGGAGTGACACAGGTGTATATACTGAAAAGGACCATCTGGTGGCAAGGGAAAACAGATCAGTGGAAGAGATTGGAGGCAGGACGAGGTAGTTAGAACTGGGCCACAGCGACTTCATAGGGAGGCTTGGATAGGGATGCTGATGGCCAGGATGGGGAAACGTTAGCCAAAGACTATAAGATTCAAGCTTATTTTCATATCTAATATCTATTTCTTTTTTTCTCTTTCTTTCTTTCTTTCTTTCTTTCTTTCTTTCTTTCTTTCTCTCTTCCTTTCTTTCTTTCGTTCTTTCTTTTTATGGTTTTTGAGACAGGGTTTCTCTGTAGCTATGGAGCCTGTCCTGGAACTCGCAGGCTGGCTTCAAACTCACAGAGATCCGCCTGCCTCTGCCTCCCAAATGCTGGGATTAAAAGGCATGAACCACCACCACCTGGCCCAACATCTATTTTTGAAGTGTGAACCTAATTAGTCTTATCAATAAAAAACAAGACTCAGACAGATATCAGGATTAAAAACCTGAAAGATTAAAGAACTAAAGAACCAGGAGCAACCACCAGTTGCTTCCTTCCTCGCTCCTGGTTGGAAAGGCCTCAGATCCTGTCTCCGTCCATCTTATTACTTCCTCTCGCCATCTCCCATGAACCACCACTGCCCACCTTCTAAGGTTAACTCCACCCTCTGATCTCCAGGGAAGCTTTATTTGTCAGAACGCAAACAAAATATCATACAACATAATTTCTTATTTATTTATTTATTAAAGATTTCTGTCTCTTCCCCGCCACCGCCTCCCATTTCCCTCCCCCTCCCCCAGTCAAGTCCCCCTTCCTCGTCAGCCCAAAGAGCAATCAGGGTTCCCCGCCCTGTGGGAAGTCCAAGGACCACCCCATACAACATAATTTCTATAGTGTGCTTTTTTGGACAGCGTCTTTGTATGTATCCCACGTAAGCTTTTACCCTTTGATCTTTCTGCCTCCCTCTCCTTAATGTTGGATTTACAGATGCCAACTAAAGTCCCTGGAAGGAGACAACACCTTACACAAAACACCTTCTGAAGACTGAGTAACTTATTAAAGCTCAATGACCTGGAACTCACTGTGTTAGCCCAGGGTGGCCTTAACTGTCTGTAGTCTTCTTCTAAACTTTCAGCCTCCTGCGTTCTGGGATTCCAGGCCTGGCTCAGAAGGCTCATTTTCCACAGCTGGGTGGTCAGATGTCCTGCTTGTAACTCAGTATTCTCATAGAGCATCTCAGTTTGCTTTCTGTTGCTGTGATAAAACACTGTGACCAAAAGCAACTGGGGAAGAAAGAGTATCTTTGGCTTACAGGTTGAAGTCCATCATAAAGAAAAGCCGAGGCAGGAACTCAAGCAAGGCACCCGGCAGAGACCACAGAAGAGTGTTGCTTACTGGCTTGCTCAGTCCACTTTTTCTTTTTTCTTTCTTTCTTTCTTTCTTTCTTTCTTTCTTTCTTTCTTTCTTTCTTTCTTTCTTTCTTTTTTTGAGACAGGGTTTCTTTGTAGCTTTTGGAGCCTGTCCTGGAACTCACTCTGTAGATCAGGCTGGTCAGGCTGGCCTTGAACTCACAGAGATCCTCCTGCCTCTGCCTCCTGAGTACTAGGGTTAAAGGCGTGCGCTCCCGCAGCCCAGCTCAGTCTGCTTTCTCATCCCACTCAGGACCACCTGCTCAGGAGCAAGTACCACTGCGCTCAGTAGGCTGGGTTCTCCCACATCGGTCATTAACCAAGAAAATGCCTGACAGACACTTGATGGAGGCTTTTTCTCAGCCAAAAGTCATCTTCTCAAATATCTCTAGCTTGGCTGGGTCAAGGTGACAGCAACAACAACTAACCAGGATATGGGGGAAATCAGACACACCAAGGCCAGTAAAGAAACATACTTTACTAGTTTTAATCCTTCTGTGTTTTCATAGCCTTATATTTGTCACAAGGGGGCTTCCGTAGGCAATTCCATTATTCCTAAATCAAAGCTAGACTCAGATGTGTTTAAAAGCTCTTTTTAGATTTATTTACTTAATGTTACATGAGTCTTTTGCCTGCACACACACGTACCACACACAGCCATGGTGCCTACAAAGG